>NC_058191.1:11411809-12116463 GCF_907165205.1 Coccinella septempunctata
CAGAATTGACAATGTTTTATATTGTCTTCTTCAATTATGAATTGTAGTGCTTGAGATAAAGAATTAGGCCTCATAGCCCTAATAATAGGACCCAAAGGATCTCTTAAACCGGCTAAAAAGGTTTTTAAAGCTTGTTTTTGGAAAAAATCTCTTTTACTTGCTCTAAATCCAACTTCACATTTCAAATCAATATAATTACAAATTGTATTTAATAATGTAATTACTTTTTCATAGAAATCATGAGGAGATTCTCCGAAGCTTTGCCTCAGATTAACTAGATCCTGATTAAGACAATTTTCATCTCGTTGATCACCGAAATGTAATAAAAGAGAATTTTTTATGTCGTTCCAATTACTGGTAGCTCCATGAATTGCGACAACTTCTTCCGCTTTGACGTGAAGCTTATTCAAAATACCATTCAATATCAACACATTTTGGAAGTTATTTTGATTTTCAACATCAAAATAGTGATTTAAAATTGCTTCCGAAGCTTGAATGAACCTATGTAATTTATTCGGATTCCCATCGAAATCGGGAATGATGCTTAAATATTTGATATCAAAGTTTTCAGATGCGTTATGCATATTCAAAGTTTTATTATTACTATTAAGTGAAAGATTATTAAATAATTCTAACAAATCTGTCTCTAATTCAGAATTGGTTTCCGCTACAGAATCAATACTAGGATTAGAGGAGTCTGACATCAATGAATAAAAATACGCTCACCACCTTGTTATGATTATCCACAACTGCATAATCTTCTTCCTCCTAGATGGATTTTTGACTGTAACTGCTGTGGGTAGGTTCTCGTTTCACCAAAAAGAGGGTAGAACTCTTAAAGTTTTTCACAATGAAAACTCCGTGAAACTCCGTCGACTGCGCCAGTTATATTTATTAAGGCAGGAAAAGCGTTTTTAAAAAGCTATATTTCGTACAATACGTTTATACAGTGAAAGTTATGTCAGAACTGATTCAATGATAATAAAATTATAATTTATAACCTCGGTACACTTTCTTAGTTCTTGGAAAATGAGAAGATGCTGAGATTGCACTTCCTGCGATCTTCCAACGAAGTTCATCGTTCTTGGATATATAACTCGTGCCACAGGGATCTAACTTGGGACCACTGCGGTTCATTATATTCATAAATGATCTACTGACCTCTCTGAAATGTCCGGCGTTGGCATTTGCGGACGACTTCAAAATTTATCTGAGGATAATTGATGTTCTGGATTCATTGCTGATTCAGTCAAGCCTAGAATATATTAACGAGTGGTGTGTGCGCAACAGACTGATACTCAACATGGAGAAGTGTTTTAAAGTCACATTCACGAGAAAATCGCAACCGATCAACTTCGGCTATCGCATAGGTGACCATTTCATAGCCATGTCGGAGGAGATTTATGATCTTGGAGTCTTGTTCGATTCTACTTCCAGTTTCATTCCCCACATTGAGGAGATATGTACCAAAGCTAGCAGAACGTTGGGATTTGTACTAAGAGCAACAGCAGAATTCGAAGATTTATCGATTCTCAGAAGATTGTATTTTACATATGTCATTAGCAAGCTGGAGTACGCCAACTTGATCTGGTTTCCCATCTACAATTGTCATCTTGTGCCATTGGAACGTATACATAGGAAGTTCTTTAAATACATTATATTCAGGCGTACTGGTAGGTTTCCTGAGCGTGGAGCGGATTTATCAGACATCATGGTTGAGATGAGAATACCATCTTTGCTTGCGAGGCGTGAAGAACAATGTGCAAGATTCGCTCAGAGACTCCTAACTTACAGAATTGACTGTCCTTATTTGCTGTCCAAAATTATGCTTAATATTCCAAGGTTGGTGTCAAGGTCAACGAGTACGTTTTATTTGCCTACAGCACGTACAAATATGTTCGAACGATGTCCCATTTATAGTAGGTATATGTCGGAGTGCGGACAGATTGGGGATGGATGTGTTTGGTTAACTTCGGGACTTGAATTATGTGGTGTTCAAAATTTGAGTGTTTTTCTCATTGTTTTGGTTTCTTTTTGGATTATATTATTTCATAAATGCTGTAACACGTTGTAATGTACAAATTTTTATTTCTTTACCCTGTAATTGGGATATTCCTGTTGGGTAAATAAAGAAAAGTATTATTATTATTATTATTATTATACAGGGTGTTGCGTAATGAATGGATCATATGGTGCCTGCGGGTAGAGGACCTTATGGCGGTTTAAAAAAATATATTTTATTTTTAGTCAGAGTCTCTTGGTTTTCGAGATATTGGAGATTTTCGAAAATTCAAGAGAATTATACCCTTCGCCACTCGTTTTGCAGGCAAGACTCCAAATGAACAAATTTTTTCAAACTGTTTTTTGGATTGTATTACTGGATAGATGCGTTATCGAATGTAGATTATTATTTTTGGGGCGCATGAATAGTTTTTCTAAAAAAGATCTAAGTCAAATTTTCCGTTTTGCTTATTTTTCTTCCTAAGTTCAACCCAGCGTGGTGTAAAAATAATATGGTTACCTGAGTGCCAATGCAAGAGGAAACATGCCTGTTTCACTGAGATTTTGAAATGCTATAACTCACTTTATTTTCAGCATTTCTATTATAATGAGTCAAGGCGGAGTTCGATGTAAGACTTTTTCTTTAATTTTTAGCAAATGAAATGAGACTTGCAAGCAGAATAAAGCAATTATTCATAAGAAGTTGTAAAGCATCTAGTAGAGCTCCTTATGTACACTTTGAACACTTTTTGTAAAACTCGATTCAATTAAACGATATTTTAAAATTGGTTGTTTTCCCTCGTATTCTTTCATTATTGAGCCCCATAGTTATAAAGTTTATAGATTTCAAGCGAATTTCAAGTAATGAAGTGAATTTTAGCACTTTCGTAATTAAGAAAAAAGCTAAAAATTAATTTCTATTACATTGAGTCATGACCTTTGATACAAAAATGCTGAAATTTAATTCATAACTTGAAATATACTTGAAAATATTGATTTCACAAAGTTAGAGTAATAGAAGAAAACTAGAAAAAATAACAATTTTAAAATATCCTTTCATTGAATAAAGTTTCACAAATGATGTTTAAAAATTGGACATCATGAATTCTGATACATACTCTATAGTCTACACTTTCTAATGAATCATAGCTGTATTGCATATCAACAATTTCAAAATGAGTACCGTTTCCTTCAATTAAATGCACAAAAGATGCTTTAAGAGGCCACCATGAGCTTCAGTACATGCCCTATACCTTCTTATTTATTAATTTATTCTGCTTGCATTTCTCATTTTAGCTGCTAAAAATTTCAGAAATAGTGTTTACATTAAACTAGGCCTCAACTTATTTGCAATAGGAATTTATTTTGTATTAAATGCTGAAAATACAGTGACTTATACCATTTCGGAATCTCAATGAAACGGGCATGTTTTTTCTTGCATTGGCTCTTAGGTAACCATGTTATTTTTCACAACGCGCTAGGTTGAACTTATGAAAAAAAAACAAAACGGAAAAGTTGAGTTAGATCTTTTTTTCATGAAGAACTATTCATGCGCCTCAAAAATAATGAAATACATTTGATAGATCATCTATCCAGGAATATAATCCAAAAAACAGTTTGAAGTCTTGCCTGCAAAACGAGTGGCGAAAGGTGTAATTCTCTTGAGTTTTCGAAAATCTCCAATATCTCAAGGCACTTTTACTAAACGTGAAATATATTTTTCTGAACCGCCATAGGGTCTTCTACCTGCAGGCTCCATATTATCCATTCATTACGCCACACCATGTATGTAAATGCAGCAATAATGTTCTAAAATGAGTAGACCCCCACATCGTTAATCTGATTTGTCTCACTCAAAACAACCACATCAAACCTCCTGGGCAACGGCCGAAGAAAGCACATCTTCTTCTTCTTCTTTAGCCCGTGTCCATCCATTGTCGGATAGGCCTCTTCGAGATTTTTCCATTGTATACGATTTCTTGCTAATCTCATCCACTGTCCTTCTGCCACTGTTCTGACATCAACGATCCATCTCTTTTTAGGTCGGCCCACACTTCTTGTTGTCCCTCTTGGTCTCCATAGTATCACCTTCTGGGTCCATCTGTCCGGCTCCTGTCTCGTCACATGGCCGATCCATTGCCATTTTAGGCTTGCTTGCTCTTTCTACAACATCTATTACCTTGGTTCTATCACGTATCTGGCTATTTCGGATTCCGTCCCTCAAGGTGACTTCCAGCATTATTCTCTTCATGGGTCTTTATGCAAATCTCAGTTGTTCTGCTGCTTTTTGAGTTATTGCCATGGTTTCCAAGCTATATGTTAAAACAGATAGGATGCAGCTGTCGTAGGATTTTCTCTGCAGATTGATGGTCACCTCTTTGTCTATAAAGATATATTTCATATTTCCGAAAGCCACCCATGCCAATTGGATCCTGTGTTTTATGTGCGGAAAGCATATAATAATATGTTTTTATTCTATCATCATCCTCGGCTATTATGGTATCTACGACTGAACTACTCTAATCTCTTAATAGAAGAGGATCCATATTGACAAAAACATATAAAACAAATACAAAAAAAATCAGTTATAATTTATCAATTTTCATACAGTGTGATATTTCTACTTTGCTGCTTGTGTACTAGTAGAACCCTTCGATATTGTTGTGGCCTTGTTGGGTGTCTTGGACGCCTTATCATAAGCTACATACGGCATAATATTATGGGGTCATAGTTCCGGGCTGATTGATGTACTCCTGAAACAAAAGGAAGCTGTCAGAGCCATTCTTGGAGTCCCAAGAATCATTTCATGCAGAGAGAGGTTGATTAAGAAGATTAAGGAAACGTTAATTAAAAACACTGTTTATAAGTTCGAAGAATTCTGGAACATTAAGTTCGATGAATAACCGTGCTTACATTTTTACATTTATATGTTTGGACCTTTTGTATGTGTATTCAAATGTTTCTCGTCTTTTATATTTATATTTTATACTGTTCTATTTTTGAACTTATTGTATTTTGACCTGCCATATATTTTGTTGGTGGATAAATGATGATGATGAATTCAGTCTTGTCTTCCTTTTCTGAACTGATATAACATATGTATATGACTCCAGTCTTGCGGATTTCACACTAGGTACTCTACAGAGGAACATTCACTTATCCCAAATAGCAAAAGGATTAAGCTCTGTTGGACCCCTTTCCCGGTTTTTCGGCTCATGTTGGTGGTTCAGTCCTTGCAGCCCCTCGACTCCATGATCTCATTCAGGATCCTTGATGTCGGTTGGACTCCGGTGCTTCTTGTCGAAGTGAGTGATGTTTTTTTTTATGTTTTCCGCATTTTCCATGAACTTGCCTACTGTTCTCGCCATGACTAGAAGTAGGTACTGCTTTCTGAATGACTCTTTACATAATTTCGCCAAATCGAAGCTTCATCGAATTATCTGGTAATTTCTTCGATGTCAGACCTGGAATGGTCTTGATAACTTCCATTGTCTAACGTTTTGTTAGTTAGTTAGTAGTAGTTGTTGTTTCAATGTGTAGATTATTGTTATTGGAAATCGCCTCGTCGATGAATAGTGCCCTGTTTTCATCCTTATTCGGCATAACATAAAATATTTATAACAGAAACAGAATCTACTCTAAGAAGTGATAAAATCTGAGATTGCCAGCTTTTGCTGTCTTTATACGTACTTCTACTCATTGAATGCAGGTATATAACATTTTGAAGATTACAGTGAACCAATTACATACATATTATTATTACAGTGTGAAAGTTATTTGGGTTCTTGGCTAAAGGGGCTATTTATAATCAAATAACCATTGGTACATACACCTATATTTCGGAACTATATTGGTTCCTTCATCAGGGTGCTAAAAAATATATATAATTACACAAAAACCTAGTTTTCACTGGGTGTGGGGCTAAAAAAATCTTAACAATTAAAATACTTCTTAAAGATAGGTGCAAGAAAGAATTATCAACAACTAAAACATAATGTTACTCACATGCGTTAGTTGCTGTAGAAAATAGAGGCAATTTGGGAGGAAAACATTCCTCAGAATATAGCTACGGGGCTATAATATCAAATCATTAAATGGAGACATGCAAAAAAACGATAGACTCAAAAAAGCGGTTACAAACAATCTTTATAGGTTAGGAGAGACCACAGACGAGAGCAAAAGGCAAAAGAGACTAAGTTTACTTCTATGAAAACGAGGCAGTGGCGTTTATCAAGGTACGGGGGCCATCTTTTAAGTCTAGATGGAAGAGATAGCTATAAATGTTACTCAGACCTTTTATGTCGCCACCGCCTCGTTTTCATAGAAGTAAACTTAGTCTCTTTTGCCTTTTGCTCTCGTCTGTGGTCTCTCCTAACCTATAAAGACTGTTTGTAACTGCTTTTTTGAGTCTATCGTTTTTTTGCATGTCTCCATTTAATGATTTGATATTATAGCCCCGTAGCTATATTCTGAGGAATGTTTTCCTTCCAAATTGCCTCTATTTTCTACAGCAACTAACGCATGTGAGTAACATTATGTTTTAGTTGTTGATAATTCTTTTTTGCACCTATCTTAAAGAAGTATTTTAATTGTTAAGATTTTTTTAGCCCCACACCCAGTGAAAACTAGGTTTTTGTGTAATTATATATATTTTTTAGCACCCTGATGAAGGAACCAATATAGTTCCGAAATATAGGTGTATGTACCAATGGTTGTTTGATTATAAATAGCCCCTTTAGCCAAGAACCCAAATAACTTTCACACTGTACTAATTCCACGGCTACTCTCCTCCAACATTGACATATTATTATTATTATCATCATATAATCCACATCCCATTTTCAATAGGCAATAATGAACAAATGTGGGTATTATGTTTTTATATAATCAGAGATTTCTTTTGTATTTTATCAATTCTATTAATATGAATGAATAAAGCTGATAACAACTACAGTGACACATAACCCAAAATCAGATAAAGGCATTTTATTTAAAATGGACGCTAAAATTCCCGCCTTTTATTTGTCATAATACGGATTGCAGCGAATCCTATTTTTCCCGTTTTTGAAGACACATTTTTTTTAAATACCAATGAATCACCCTGTTTATCCCATGTATTGTGAGATAACATAAAGAATTATAGTCTAAACTCTAAAGGCTAAGAACTATTTATTCGAATTAAATCTTGGAAATAATTTGTTGCTGCGTCATGAAGTAGAATGTCATTCTATCGAACCATTTTATCCAAAAACGCATTTTGAATCATCCCCAATCGATAAATTGTTATAGAACATAGCATAATGACCCTCATAATTCGCCTGGCATCACACTTTGTCTGTGATTCAACTAGATAGCGCCATGGCGCACGATTTTATCAAATATTATTATTAGGAGGTATTTAGTGCGCCAGTTAGGACATTTTACGGGTCGTTTAACCGACTGTTGTAATTTGTGTGATTGAGAGGACGCCGGCAATTGGACGCAATTATTGCATATTGTCCGAGGGACGAGGGGGGCGGGAACGGGCATTAGCGCCATTGTTGGAGGACCAAAGAGCATGCTGTGCTGCCGACGGACGGTGCTAGCTAGATAGCAGACGCGGCGACGCTATCGACACTTCCATTGGCGTGCCTGAATAGGAAAAAACAATTGTAAATTCGAAAGGATGTTAAAGTTACTAATTTTCAACAAAAGTTTTCATATAGTGGTATGTCACCAATTTAATGACCTTACAGTAAGAAAAACTAGTAATAGATAAAATATTCAAATAGAAACATTCATATGGTGTGATAAGATAATAACTGTGTGTTTCCTTTTTTCCGAAGATCTCCTAGAAATCTTTATGGATAGTGGAGAACTTCGACACTTACAAAACTCCGAACTCGTCCTCTTGGCCTCAAATCCCTCTCTGACATGGCCTTTTCTATGCCCTGTTACCAAGTTGTCTTCGGTCTGCCTCTTTATGGTCTTTCAGGAGGTACCCAGTTGAGCAGCTGTTTGGCAATGCGTTCCTCATGTCCGTACCAGATGAGTTGAGCCCTTCTTATGTCATCTATTATTGTTGTTTCTACACCCATCATTTTTCTAATCCGCTCATTTCTGATTTTCTGAATTCTCGAGACTCTTGCCGATCTCCGCCAGAAATCCATTTCGAGAGCCAAAAGACGACTTTGCTGAACTCTGCTCAATTGCCAAGCCTCACATCCATAAAATACCACACTGCTTAATGTTGCTCTTTTGTGTTGTTTAGAGAGTTCCTTGGACCACAGTACTGAATTTAATGAGCTGATAATTTTCTTTCCTTTTGTAATACGTTGTTGAATTTCTTTCTCTGTTCTACCAATACTGCTTATGAACGTTTCATATTCTTCACAAGATTTGATGGTCAATCCGTTCTCTAACACCAAGTCATTTTTCTCTCCTCCGATACGCATATATTGGGTCTTTGATGTATTAACAGATAATACCCTCTTTTCATACTCCTTGATGAGGCGACAGGAACATCCATATCTTTGCAAGATCTTCGCCAGTCTTTAGTGTACTGTTTATAGATGTTTGTTCGAGCACATTCCAGAGCTCAGTTTATGCTTTGGTTAGATCTACAAAAACCAGATGCACCTCTCGTTCCCGGGCTACTTTTTTTTTCACTGAGCTGTGTCATAGTATAGACGTGATCTATGCAAGAGCGCCGTGCTCTTAATACGCCCTGTTCCTCAAGTTCATATTCTTCTTCAATTAGGTCTTCAGTATTTTTCCATATAGTAGTCGATCCATTGTGCCTACGACCGATATACACCTGTAGTTGTTGTAGTTGTCCTTTGGTCCTTTTTTGTGTACTGCTTTGGAGCATACCACCATAAAAGGTTCCTCGGGTCTTCAGCACTTTTAATTTAAGATAGTGCTCCAGGTTTCTATTGTCTCTACACAGGTAGAATTTTCAGTCTTCAAGACTTCTTTGGTTGCTCAGGTTCGGACGCATGGAGACCATTTTTTTGAAGTCTGTGAGACCTTATGCTGACGTTAATATGTCATAGCCTGAAGATGTCTCACGGTGACGTCTTGAGAACGAACTTGGCAGACGATTATTAGGTACTTCTTTACGTCTTGCGTACATCTTTCTTATGTACTAAGGACGTTAATATTTTTCCTATCTTTTCTTGAAAATTGTAGAATTCATGGATAGAAGTAAAACAAAAAAACAACAAGGACTGATATATTTTTTTTCTCTTCCCATCCGTCCTGGCCTCATCTTCGAACACATCAGCCAACATGCCAACATTATTTCTTTCCTAGGTTCAAGTCACCCACAAACATCCATGACGGCGACAGTCTATATATTCTTTGTATCGAATATGGTATGTCAGTAGAAGTTATGGTTGTATTCAAGACTGTGTACTAACGGAAATAAAGCAGCAGATGAATTATCAATGCGGAGACACATGCATTGACATACAATGAATGAAACAGGATAGCTAGTCATATATTCTTTCAGGTTTTTGACTTCATTTTCATTCTCCTTGAATCTAAAGGATACCAATATAGCGATTTATAATTTAACGGACGTCATGCTCCGTTTCATATACAGGGTGATTCATAACTATTGGGACATAGGCTAAGGGTAGATTGTTTGGACCAAAATATGGCGATAGGACCAAATATTCCTCAATAAAATTGCTGTGGAAACAGATAGAAGGCGTTAAAGTTGAATTTTTCATAAGGGGACAGAATAATATTTTCTTCGAAGTTTGAAAGTCCTTTATTAAAAGAATTAGAAAAGGCATAGAACTCGAGGGAGGCCACGTAGAACATTTAATTTAAGTCTATTCTTTTTATGTCACATTGTTTTTAATCGAAATAAATGAATAAAATAAATAAATATTTACTTCAAATCCCCTTCGAATGCTCTGAACTGTTCAATTGTATTTCTCTCAAAAACGGATGAAAAAATATACAGTGAAATTATTAGCGAGAAACGAAAAAAAATTCAACTTCAACGCCCTCTATCTTTTTTCACAGCAATATTTTATTGAGGTATATTTTGTCCTATCGCCGTATTTTGGTCCAAACAATCTGCCCTTAGCCCATGTTCCAATATGAATCACCCTGTATTAATTTCTACATATTGCACCTGGAAAGAATCGAAAGTCTCAGATTGGTCTAAGAAGAATATTTTATTCAGACGACTTTGTGCGACGTCTTACTAGCGTACTTAAATGACGTCTCAGAGTGTCCTGTCAGCAGTCCCACCATTACCCGAAGCTCAGCTCGTGACAGCTTTACCAGTTTTCTGGTGTAGGTCGGTGAAATCATCACGAATTTCTTTGGCTGAGTATATAAGTCCAGGAGTGTTTCTCCAGAGCGTTAATCCGTTGTTCAACTCCCATTGTTGGACCGCTGCCTTGTGTTGGTATTTTCCAAGCCTACAGAAAGGCTCAAGTCCAGCAGGTATTAACCTTGATGCTCTTTTCGCAAGTTCATCGGCTTTCTCGTTTCCTTGAACATGAAAGCCAATAAACTTGCAAAAAGAGCATCAAGGTTAACATCTGCTGGACCTGAGCCTTTCTGATGAGGGATAACTAAATATTAAGCCCTTCGATGAAGTGGTAGACAGCAATAAAAATAAAATAGAAACCAATTCTCCATTGCAATGTCCAAAGCCTAGTGAGATTTCGGTAGTTGCTATATGACTGGTTCCTTAGTTTCATTTTCGTTATTCGGGATCATAGATTCGCCACCCTAGCAGCCTTCATTTACCCATCAGCCGCCGTTAGCGCGGTCGTCAATTAACGATGAAAAAGCCCCAGCGCGTAATATGTCCGATAGGGCACAAAAACGTGTCATCAAAAAGTGAGCGAGGCGGTCGGCACAGTCAGCAAGCCATAACGAATAGTTTGAAACGATAGGACGGTCATTAGTGGATCGTTGAGCAGTTACGTTAACTTGGTGTCGTGTCGTCTCTGTAAGGATTTAGGATGAGCATAGGAGAGAATAGTAGGGAAGATATTCCTTCGGTGAAGATTTAATGGACGTGTGAGATGATACGTTGACGCTTACTTGGATAATGCATCGAATCGTTTAGGTGAATTAGTTAATAGCTCTAGAGACTGATGCAACCAGTGGTGTTTCCAAAGAGTAGAGTAAGTTGATACTATTTGGTGTAACACTCCAAAACTGAGCATTCACTAAACAGCACAGAAAAAAAGGTGGCTATGCACGTAGATAAGCGTGAAACATGTACCCCAACTAGCACAGAGTCATAATATTTAGATGGGGACATGTTATTGTGAAGAATACGTAAAAATCAATTCAAAATGAATATGCATGGAAACGTTAGGATCTTATATTCATGAAAGAATCGATAAGTTTCAGTCTGAATATGAGTCCCTAAATCTATTTTTGACACACACACAAACTCCCGCCACATCAATTGAAGACTCCTGCCGCAGAATCACATTATAGCAGGGGTTACATATGTCATTATGTCCTAAATAAAAATCAAGTCATTCATTGGCAGTGCCTTCTTGACTTTCGTTAAGGCATGAAATGGGCTGGCATTTTTTCACATGAGTGATCGAACTGATTGGACCTTCTAAGCCTAGTTGCACACACTCACCGATTTTGGACGGCCGATTTTATATCGGTTGTCCAAATTCCAATAGTGAACCACGTGTGGGAACGGGACCTTGCACATACGCCGACCACTAATCGGTGACCGTAAAATGCCGGTAAGAAACCGTCCAATACCGGCAATACCGGGATGAAGTGGCGTACGTGACTAAGTACACGTTTGTAAAAGCACCGATTGTTTACCATTGAACTCAAGAATG
This sequence comes from Coccinella septempunctata, assembly GCF_907165205.1. Taxonomy (NCBI): domain Eukaryota; kingdom Metazoa; phylum Arthropoda; class Insecta; order Coleoptera; family Coccinellidae; genus Coccinella; species Coccinella septempunctata. Next base: position 11,423,638 of record NC_058191.1, read on the forward strand.
AGTTATTTCTTGAGTTCAATGTTTTTTACCGACCATTTCAGTCGACTTTAGTTTGGCCTATAAAATATCGGCCGATTTTATTCCGTGCCGATTTTATATCGGTCGTCCAAATTCCAATAGTGAACCACGTGTGGGAACGGGACCTTGCACATACGCCACCACTGATCGGTGAAGGTAAAATGCCGGTGAGAAACCGTCCAATACCGGCAATATCGGGATGTAGTGGCGTACGTGACTAAGTACACGTTTGTTCTAGCACCGATTGAGTTCTTTCTTGAGTTCAATGTTGTTTTCCGACCAGATCAGTCGAATTCGTTTGGCTGATCGTTTGGTCGGTAAAAATCCGGTGAGTGTGCTCGCAACTGCTACCGATAAAATATTGGCCGATTTTGGACGGCACGGAATAAAATCGGCCGATATTTTATAGGTAGCAGTTGCAAGCATACTCACCGGATTTTCATAGGCCAAACGATCAACCAAGCGAAGTCGACTAAAATGGTCGGTAAACAATATTGAACTCAAGAAAGAACTCTTTCTCGAGTTCAATGGTAAACAATCGGAGCTTGTACAAATGTGAACTTAGTCATGTATGCCACTAAATCCCGGTATTGCCGGTATTGGACGGTTGAGGTAAGCGTCCACAGTTCGGCATCGTACGCAACGCACGGATCGCATCGAAAGTATTTTAGAATGCTTTGTATAAAAACTCATATAAGTGCGTCCACTGATACGTATCGTACTGGCCGGATTCATCGCTTTATCCTTTTAATGCGATCCGTGCGTTGCGTTCGATGCCGAACTGTGGACGCTTACGTTTGCGCACTGGTATTTTACCGGCACCGATCAGCGGTCGGCGTGCTGAAGAAACTGTATCTCCTTCAAGAGGTATCATTTCTTTTTCTTTCCACCCCTGCTGCCTGAAGGTGTTTCGGAATCCCTCATAACCCGGTTGTAGGTGCTCCTTAAATTGGTCCACTTAATCTTACAATCGGAAACTGCAACATATAGAAACATAAAGCTGTATTTATTAGTATTAATATTATATTATAATATAAGTATTAAAAAAAATGTTATTGTCCTTTCAGGTATTTTGCAACAGGAAAATCATTGAACTACCATTTTCATCTCGCACAAAAGACCATGTTAGAAATAGTTTATTGAGTTTCCCAGGCAATGTGAGATTTAGGAGGTCCGATTTTTTAAAGGTACCAATTAATGAGAAAGTGTTGGAAGTTGCAGAGAAATTTGGAAAACTATGGAATTTTACTAACTGCATGGGCGTCCTTTTTCACATTCAAATAATGAGAATTTCATATATGCGAAGAGAAATAGAAAATCAATTAAATAAATTATTTTTATGGTCCGATAACTTGTAGTTATAAATTACTGGCTTCTTTTACTCGGCAGAAACTTATCTTTCTGGGTCGCAAGACATTTTTTTAGGAACCACAAAATAAAGGAAACCCAATTATAAAGATTCACAAAATAAGAATAAAACAAAAATAAACAAAAATATCAGTGGTTTGTTAACATATAACAATTCATATATCAACTCCGCAAATAGATGCATCTACCATAAAAAAATATCTTCGCATTAAAAAAATGGGTACAAAATAAATTATTACCTCGTAACTTTTAACCAGATGATGCCTTCAAATACTTTAAAACGAGTTTCTTGGACGTAGCCTGAAAAGTTAGGGCAAACAGTAGATCACGATACTTTACGAGTGATTACGATAGGCTTGTTCAAATGAAACGACATCTAACCATCAATTACAGAATAATTTGTTTATCGTTTGTGAACCATCCTTACAACTGGCACTGGATGCCAGAGTGGTTCATTTATATTTTTACATTAATCTATAGTCGATATATACCCACAACCTGGTGAGGGACCAGATTTGTTAAGTTGGATTGAGTCATACCTGTGTGAAAGGTCTCAGTATGTTGTTATGGGTGATGCTTGCTCGTCTCTTTACAATGTTGAATCGGGAGTACCCCAGGGGTCTCATTTGGGACCACTTCTCTACAGCTTGTATATCAATGATGTCTGCCGGTATCTTGTTTATGTGAATTTAGAGCTTTACGCTGATGACATTAAAATGTACCTAGCTGTGAAAAGCTTGGAGGACGTTCAGAGGTTTCAGGATGATCTTAACAGATTTTGCGAGTTCTGTTCTTTGCTTTACCTGTCCCTGAATGTTAGTAAGTGTAAACTTATAACTTTCACCAAGAACTTCAACATTGTGAGTGCACCTCTGTGCCTGTTTGGTTTGATTGTGGAGGAGGTGACAGTTGTTAAAGACCTGGGAATATTTCTGGATTCGAAGTTGTCATTTGAACATCATATTGATAATGTTGTTTCTAGAGGCTTCAGAATGCTCGGTTTCGTTCTGAGAATTACACGGAATTTCAAGAATGAAAAAACCATGAAGGTTCTGTACTTTTCTCTAGTCCGCAGTTTAGTCGAGTATGCAACCCCAATATGGAACCCTTTTTATCACAAATATATCAACAGAATTGAAAGAATTCAGAAGAAGTTCACAAGAACTCTATATTACAGATTCGGTAACAGGCAGGTTGCTTGTCCATATGAGACGAGATTGAAAATGTACAAAATTATTACCCTAGAGCAAAGAAGAGTTATTCTCGATCAAATGTTTTTATTTCGAGTAATGAATAATCATTTCGATTTTCCCATTGTTCGTGAAATTTATTTCAATACTCGTGTTTTTACTGGTCGTCATAGAGATCTTTTTTATATTCCGAGAGCCCGCACATCATTGTATTACAACTCCAATTTTCTCTCTTAGAATTACACGATTTTATAACTGGCATATCTCTTTCATTGACATATTCAACTCTTCACAAGCTGTTTTAAGGAGAAGACTCTGTGCTTATACGTGTAGAAATTATTAGAAAAAGAAGATATTTTTAAACTTTTCCTCCCTTATTATTATTATTCTTGTAATATAAGTTCATGATCATTATTGTAGGTGTTTGTTTTCTTGTATTTTGGTGTATCCTTGTTATTGGGTTTTCCTGTTAGGATTCCTGTTTATGTTAAATAAATAAATAAATAAACCTCCGAACATGATAAAACTCGTACTTTTCGATGACATTGGTTTGCTAAGCTACTAAGTGATAAGAAGCTGTCAATCGCTTGCTTTTGATGATTTTCATTTTATTTTTTATCTTTATTAGTGTGAAGTGAGCATTCGCTTTTTTTTCTCCGTTTGAGAATTAAACCACTTTATAGTTTCGGTCTATTTCGTTCTGTTATCGATATGAATCCAATTGATTGTCATCAGAGTCATAAATTTTTGTGCAGGCCTGCTCTGACCTTCATTAGGGCGTACTTTTGTGGGTGTGACACCTGTTCGAGATCCGCAGGGCGCTAACGACGCCTATTGTCGGTCCTAATGGGCTCGCTCGAAGACGGCTACCGCGTTATCTGTCACTTGCACACTTCCTTACCAAAAGAGGGATCGCTGGAGCAGAAGGGGAGGGGGTTGGGGCAGACCTACATTACGGCGGGATCTCAATCGCGGCGAAATGACCCATTTTCTGTTTTAAAAGCTGGTCCAGAAATCGATAAAAGTAATTGAAAGTTAGAGGTGGACTTATACAGGAGAGATAAAAAATAATTATTTCGAATTTGATTGAATTGATACCCAGGTGACCACATTATAGAGCAACTATATAGCAGATATATTCACAGTGTTCCTTGTCTTGTAACCTTAATATGGCATTCAGAGTAAAAATGTAGAACAGTATTATAGCAGCTATGCTCCTATGTCCTATGTATGAAAGGAGCATAAATTGTTCAAACATGGATCATGCAAATATTTGTTTTATGGAAGATCTATATGTATTACCTTCATGTGTTATGTTCATTTTGTTTCATTTGTTATTGAGAACGCTTCAACAAAAACATAAAAAATTATCGATCATTTTTGAAAAAAATTCAAAAATATCTCACATCAGTGAGGCATGTGAACGAATGAACTATTGTTCAAAAACAATATGTTTTCATAAATTTCAGATTACAAAATTGATATCGAAAGATTAGTGCACACGTTAATAAAACTAGAAAGAATAAATACCTAACATCATGCAAACTCCTGGGTTCATGATTACTGTCCTCCAAGAAAGATCCTAATCTTTCTTGGAGAACAGTAATTGCAAAGACCTGTCCTAACAGGTTTCAAAAAGAATTTAGCCTATGTTATGCGTTGTGAGAATGAGAGGAATACGATATGCATATCTTTCTGAAGAAAACTCGTAATATGATTTATTTCCCACAAATGAGATACATGTAACATGTGAGGAAATAACCTATATCCAAATCTACACCAAACAGGACATTATTTTTTCAAATATAATTTTTATATGCTGTTTACAATAAAAACAAAGCCTATTATGTTCCATAATAGGACTGCTATGAAAATACGAGAAATAATTTATTGACCTACAGTTCAATATTCTTGTAGCACTTTCTTTTCAATAATTCACAATATCACTGAAAAATCACTGTGACAAACAAATAACTAATCAGACGTTTAATATCTGCACTTCACTTTCAGTACTCCACTTATTCAACTGACGAAACATCTAAATGATAATAAATACATATCCACTTTTCAAAACTGGGGTATCAATAGCATTTCTCACAATCCCCCATATTTGTTTACGTTTTGCAGCGCCCTCGACGGTAGTTAAAACGCTTATATGGTGTCATGCTCTGTCCATGATTTCAAAATGATACTTGGCAAATAATGATCAATGTTACAAATATGTTACGTGGATATCATGCATCGGGAACATGAAATTAACAATTAGTGGATATAATTTGGATACAGCACAGGCACATCTCAAATATCGTCTTAGACACGTAATGGTTACAGAAAAATAACACATAACAAAGTTCCTATTAGATCTCCCAAGAAAACATAACAGATATGTTTCTGTTCACCTGGGTACGGCCGATACTTGATGAAGATCAATATTTGAAGAGGAAATTATTTGATTTTCACTAACATGAGTTGTTAAACCACGTTACGTGTTTCGCAAAAGCATCTTCAGGTTTGAAAGTAAATAAAAAAAATACAAATTTAACCATATTCAACAGTTCACTTTCACCTACCTGAAGGTGCTACTGTGATAGCGAAACACGTTTAACAACTCATGTTAATAACATATTTATTTCAAGAAATAAGGAAAGCACTCACATGAGTTCGCTGCTTTTCTGCACTTGTTGAAATTCATATCCAGATAGGGAGATAGGCCATTAATTCAAGTGAGTGACTCGCCCTACGCCAAAAGGTGTTCAAGTGAATGTTGCAAGTGCTCAGCTTGAATATTTCAGAATGGTTTCCAATCAGGACTAACTCTCATGGGGAGAATTCTGCATCAAAATGGATACTGGGACAGAAAGTTCATGTTAAGAATAAAGAATCTTAAAAGTTGATGGGGTTGCAAAATTGCCCTAGAACGAAAACGTGAACGGATACGAGGAGATAAAAAGTTAAAATACACAAATTTCAAATACATACTTGTAGATTTCAAGTACTCATGCATCACCAATACATTATGATTTTGTGAAAAAAATGGTACTGGACAGTAGACTGTATGACAAGATAATTGAGTTGGAGATGATATAAAAACATTCATTGTATATCGTTCACAATCATAAAATGAAATAGTCACCTGCATGAAGCTAACACAGTAATAAGAAACGAATATTAAGAACATCTATAGACTCAGAGAGACATTATTCAACTAAAAGCAGAGCTAATCGAGAGCAGTTCGAATAAGAAGTCACTTGAGGTCAGACTTAGACTTTGAAAAGTTCAATAAATTCAAAATTAACACATCGTTTACAGTAACAGAGCAGCAATCAATGACAATTGATTGCGAGAGCATCTTTATTCCATCAGAAAAACAGAAGGTTCGAATATTGAGTTTTAATGAGAATACAGAGTTGTAACAGTGAAATAGGCCAAGAGGTGAAACTACATTTTCTAAGTCTGATCATCAATGAGAGATCCATACATTAAAAGTGAGTTGACCAATAATTATGATTTAACTATAAGTAGTGCATGAATATTACAAGTTGAATGAGAAGAGCAAAATTAATTAAACTGAGAAGTGCTAGAATTATAATGGATATGAGAAGGGCAAGAATATTATAACAAAATGAAAAGATCAAAAATAATCAATAAACTGAGAAGAACAATTATAATTGATCTGAGAAAAGCAAGAATAGTATAATTAATGTACATTACGATGGTCTCGAAAAATGCAAGAATTTATCAGAGAATACAACATTTATAGAGACGGACTCCTTACAAGTAAGCACGATTAGAACGTCCATCAGAAAAATACAAGATTCAATTATAAGAGGTATAAATTGAGAGTACTGATGAGGGAAACCACTAATCGTTGGTTTCGAGAAGAACAGAAGTCTGAAAACGAACATGTTTATCGAGCAACATTAATGAACGTGAGAATGTATCATGAGAGTGCAAGTTACAATGGCTAGATGGGTTGATTTCGAGAAGAACAGCAGAAAACTTGCAAGCATATATCTATTAAATACAAAGTATAATGAGGAGATCATACCAATTGAGTGGGCACGATTACCAGAGTAGGCTCCAGGATGGAGCCAGGGAAGAAAGTGTATCAACCCGCATCATGGTTTGCCATTGATCGTTAAACCATAGTTGAGAAGTCCACATTGTGTTCTAAATACTAAATCTAGGGTGCACCCTGGAGAACATGAGGATTCATTCATCTGAAACTCGGCAACAGTGATTAGTCGTAAGTAATTGAGCAGGCAACAGAGTTGGCTGGGAAATGAAATAAACTATTTCAAATAAAAGCAATGATCATGAGAAGAAAATAAATCAGTATTCATTGTCGATGAGAAGACGTGAGAAGAATTCAATTCTGGTGCTGGTCAGGTGCGTCGACTAGAGAAAGATCGGAGGAGGGCTTCGCTCAATTTTGAACAGGGTGAATATAACTTTGTTTGAAAACTCCACAGATGTGAAGTAACATAGATTGAGCTAGTTATTCTGAAGGTAATTTTCCTTTTCCAGCCATGCCACAGCTCATGATGAAAAATTAAAACGGCTATATCTGTTTTTTTTAACTCAAGAATGTACTGTTGAAAAATTTGTACAAGTCAAAAACTTACCTTGTATAGTAGTATCAATAACAATAACAATAATTTATTCATTTTGTTAAATCTTTACAAGAATGAAACACAAACAAGTAAAAAAATAAACATAAATGACAATGAAACAGAATGTAAACCCTACAAATTGCTCCCAATCAACAAAAATTCGGTCACAGAATATGGTTCCGAATCCATCAACAAATTGAATATTTTCCTTCTGAAGATTTTGAAATCTTTTATTTCGCGAATATTATTAGGAAGGCTGTTGTATAGTTTCACTGCTATGTATGAGCATCCCCTTTCGGTAGAAGATAGTCTATGCACTGGATACACCAACATATTTGACGGGTAGGATAAAGATTAGGGCGTATGAATCTCCGAAAATATTGGGGATTTTTGTGGAAAGATTGCATCAAATTGTAAATGTACAGACCAGACAGTGTTGCCCCTACAGGATTGTCTATAAGCTAATCCGAATATTGTCCGAACCGCCATTTTCTGCAATTTGAAAACTGCGCATGCACACTGCCACCCCAGAAAGTCAATCCGTATGACAGGATGGACTGAAAATTCGCATAATAAACAGCCATCAGAAAATATTTAGAAGGGTCAGATCTCAATACCCTTATGGCATAGATCTCTGATCTCAGTTTTGTCCTTATGTACTGTCAGGATATTATCTATGAATCATGCCTCTGCATATTTAAATAGTTCTTCAACGATTTTTTTCAGCTTTGTCCATAGTATACCAATAGCCATTATGTCATCAGCATAGTGTATGGTTATCACGTTCACAGTTTAAGGTTTGTTGTTCGGCTTAAAGTCAATCGGATATATTATGGAAAATAAAGAGCCAGCTATGCTACCCAGTGGGATACCCATAGTTTTACATTCTCAATTTCAGATCTGGTTTTTATCCGTCAGTAACTATTTCTACCAGATGCTTTCCTTCCTCAAAGTAAGATCTGATCCATTGCAGTGCATGTCCTCTGTTACCGTAAAAATTCAATTTTCGAACAATCTACGTCGACCCAAACAATGGAACGCTGTGGAGAGACCAAAAAAGCCAAACATCTACTCATTCCCATCATATTTATGAATTGGAAAATGGCTGTTTTGATCTTTCTACAATTCTTACAATTCACCTATTGTATCTCACATTGCAAGACACAATATGAAACGTTTTTATAACACAATAATTTTCTCTGTATGTTACCCCAGCTCACTGGTAACATTTGTGACTTTGCACTGTCAGAACAATATTTTTTGTTAAATTTTGACTCACAAACTGCGTATATCGGGATAAGAAGCTGAAAATATCGTGGCTGATGGCACTGGATTATTGGACCATATTCAATCGAGTTACCAACAATATTTTAAGAGGAAATACTTGGACAGCGAACGCATCAAGGTTCTTATCGCGTCTATTCGCTTGTTCCTTGAAAGCGTTATCATTCTTCATGTCTTCACATACTTTTCGAATTTTGAGCCGAAAATTACTCATTGATGGAGAATTTATCTACTTCTTCTGGCTATAAAATAGTTTACATGTCATTGTTGAACTTCTGCGCTATATGAGGCTCTCTCAAGTCCACAAAAGGGTTCGCATCCAGAAGGTGTTGAACTTGATGGTTTTTCGCAAATTCATTGTTAACCGCAATCACGTGATCACCATTCACCAATTAAATTTCTTTCTCGCTAAGGTCTTAGTGCTTAGGAACTCAACATAAACTCACCCCCACAATTTTAATGAAAACGTTCATGCAAATTATTCAGATTAATATTGATTTTGCTCCGCTCAATATCTATAAATATAAACCGGTTTACTAACCATTCACTCACTCTTTAAGTTTGACACCTATAAATATATAAATATAGGTACGAAGTTTAAGGCCTTAGACTCAAAAGCGACAAAACCAAAATCCGCCAGAAAGCCTTCAAACAGATATCAGCCTGGAGAATGAAATTTTAGAACAGATCAAGCAGTACTAGGGCTAACCCAGACACCCAGGCATTCTGAAAGCTTAAGGACAGAGTGTTTCAAAATCACAACCTCAATCTGAAGACCAAGACAGCTCCCAACGCTTCTTTACGGAAGCGAAAGCTAGATGCCCTACAGACGACATATTAAACAGCTTGAACGAACGCAACAACGTCCTCTAAGACAGATCATGCAGATGGTTCCACAAAGTTTCGAATGCGGAAGTCTTGCAACGCGCGAGTTGTACAACAATTGAAACTCAAGTAACGAGGGCCCGACTCAGATGGAGCGGCCACATTCTGAGGATGCAAGACTCACCAAAATAGCTCTCTATGGCGAATTCACAGAGGGAGCCCGGAAACCAGGAGGCCAGTATAAGCGGTTTGAGGATATACTACATCAACCCCTAAAATCAGTTAATGCAAATCATAACTGGGGACAACTAGCGTTAGACAGGTCGCAGTGGAGGTCTTTGGTACACAGTTATAATGGAGACTCGAGAAGGATACAGCGACGGCCAGATCTGGTTGGTGACTATCCATGCCCGGAGTGTGGATCTGGAGGTCACGGTTGGTTCTCTTAAGTCACAGGAGGGCCCACAGTCGCAATTAGTCCTAAGAAATTATAAATCTGTTCGCACCATTTTTTTTTCTATTTATTCTATTATATAGATTTATTTCCGGTAACGGGATACAGCAGTGAATATGAGTGAGTGAGTGAAATAGTGCGTGAATAGATATAAACCGGTGTACTAACCAAAGGTCTTACATTCCGGCTAGAAATGTGGCGTTCACGATTTATCCTATCATTAGTTACGACTCTCCTCAGATAGTAAACGACCACATGTAGCGTTCGGCAAAATCGTCCTATTCGTCCTCATACGTCATTTTGAATCCTCCAAATCACCACTCCACAACCTACTAGACGGTAAGCATAACTCCACTAGGCGACGTAAATCTCCTTATTCAATTAGTTTCAAATCAGATTCGTCCCGATGTCCTCCCTCTGTTACGCCGACAATGAAATCTCCGCCGCCGATATGGAATATTACAGCGTGACGAATTAACTGCCCCCAGTCGCAATGACGAAACGTTATTTGGGATTTATGTATTGGACGACTCCATTCGGTAACCGTCAATACAGCACTCTTCATTTCCGTCGGAAACTCGATGCCGATTTCGAATGTGAAATGTATCGGAAAAATCAATTTTTAGACCTTTATTGCGTTATGGGATCGTTGTTTTAGGAGACCATATGGGACTAGTTCATCAACAGTCAAGATTGATGTCGACGTTGAGGCCTATTCGCGAAACTAATTTCGTTTATCTAAAATTAGGTTCGAAATGTTGATTCTTTGTCTTATTTTTATTTTTCTCTTTGGATTCTGAATATTTTTCGTGCAATGTAATTCACTTGAGAAGTGATGTGCAAGTGAAAGGTTACAAAGTAGTTCAGTACAACAGCCCATTGAACTCTAAATTACCAAATATGTCATAAATTTTACTAATAAGTTTTGAAAATTATTATCTCAATACTGCTGGAAACCGCTCATTACATGTCCTTTATTGAAACTCGAAACACCACCTCCCAAATCTAAATAATATAGATGACTGAGCCTTCCGACTGTTATGCTGAGGACTGAGGGCGACCACAAAGCTGTTCTGTTCGACTTCAATGTTAGGTTGAAGTTTCACAATTATTTCTCAAGATAAGTGAGAAATTTGAGCCAATTCAATCTCAACATAGTTACTTGCCTTTTATCGAAGGTAGATTTTCAAAGTATTTCAAAGCAGTGATATAGATTGTAATGAATCCCAATTTTCTGAGATAATCGGACTTCATTTTAGTGCATTCCTTTCATTTCACATTTCCGCCTTTACAAATATTTAATTCTCAAATATTCAGTGCATTCATTCCGATAGGCAGAGTAAATGTAAAAAACCGTTTATCTGTGGTTAACGTTGTTTTTCTTGCATGCCGTTGAAGATTTCGACGTTTTTCTGATGTTGATATCCGATAAACTGGAGCTGACGACGTTTTTTAATCTTGTCGCATTCTGGAATTTTCAGATTTTTAACGTGTAGGGGGATTTTTCTATAAAAGCACTTTTTCCCCTGCGACGGACTCTATTACTCTTTTGTCACTTTTACGCTCTGTACTCTGTACTCTCTATTCTCTGGGATTCGACTTTGATTGTGTGCACGACAAGCCGTTCAACGAATTTAGAAATGATTTTGTGTTGCGAGGGTAAGTGCTCTTAGGAAGAAATTTTATTTTTTTGCGTTTTACGCTAGTGCCTTGAATAAAGGAGGTAGGTTCACGTCTATACCGTTCAGTTTCTTTATTAGACCTACAACGGTTACTTCTTTGACACTGCTGTACTGTATCGCTTTCTGTTATCTTTTATCGTACTTTACCCTGTTTCGCGAGTCTGACTTTTCCCTTCGCTATCAGTCATGGTGCGTAAGCCCTTGGGGTAGTGAAGAAGAAGTCCCGTCAACCCCGCTGTTCGCGTTCCCGCGTCATAAGTGTTGAAATAGAAATCTCGTCGTCAGTGAAATCCCGTAGTTGCGCTCAAAATAGACCTTTTCTTCGCTATCAGTCATGGAACGTAGCCCTTGGGGTAGCGAATAAAAGTCTCGAGTAGATCCGCCCTAGTTGTGTTCCTTTCGTTTCTGGAGAAGTACAATTAATTACATCCCGATACCGTATAGCAAGTCATTTCACTTCGCGAGGTCATCCTTATTATCCATTTCGTCAGTTCTGGTTGGCGCATTTTATTGAACAACCTTTGATTTTTCACTGTACCCGATATAAACTTTATAAAGTGCTCGTGATCGGATCGAATTTCCCAAATATATGTTTGCTGATCGATTCGCTCATATTTCATACCTACACATATTTCCGTTGTTTATATAATCAGTTTTCGAAGGTGTGAATAAACTGGTACATAATTTGACTTTGACTAATGACTACTTTGTTATCGCTACCACCCTAGATAACAACGAACTCTGTCTCCGACTAGCAGCTACTCTGGTAGGTTTGCTATTCTTCCCAGTGAAAAGAATAGCTGGCGCTCGACATAAGTTTTCTCCGAGGAAACCACGTTACAAGATAGATTGACTCATTTGTTATCACTATTCAGAGCACATTTGAATTATACTGCCCAATATAAAGCTTACCGCCAAAAACCATAATTACTCCTGAAATTACTATAGATAACGTGAACTCATGAATTTGCATTGGTTGCATTTAAATTTGGAAACCCAAAAAAACTTCACTTCCTTACGAAAATGCGAAGTTGACCAACACACTCTTGAGAAACTCGACATTAAAATTCCATAATACTTATATCTATTATAGATCTAGTAATAAAAACAAAACGGTATGGAACATGGTAAAAAAAAGGGAAACATGAAACAATCGAACTAATAATTGATGGATTGTCCTATAATAAAAGTATCGAAAACTTTTGCCAATTATTTTCCAACGGTAGTTGAGAAAACTTTGCTGACAATAAAGGTTACCTACGAGTACAAATACTGTTTCTGCTAGAATCCTTGAGAAAATGAGTCACGGTACAATCCCTTAATCGTTGAAGACGTCTAGGGCCATTCCAGTTTTAAAGAAAAATAATATCCTTGTGGTATCGTCAACCAGAGGTCAATTTCTCTGCTGAACTCTTTTGCAAATGTTTCGGATACAATGGAATACATCCACAAAAATAACATATTGAACAATTTCCAGCATGGCTCCAGATCTGGTCCTTCAATCCAATCGTCAGCTGTTCAATTCACTAAATACATACAGTGTGGTCCAACGAAAATTTAACACCTCGACTTTCCGGCTTTAAAATGGAAATGTAGAAAATCGCTCAGACCTGTCAATTTCTGATTCGAGGGGGAATAACTTTTCCGCTCCTTGCATCCTCGTAACTGCAAATCCTAACGGGGTAGAGCACAACCCCTTGATTTTGAAGAGAGATGTTGCGATGCCTCATGGTTCTTTCGAGTAGGTACTATCTGATCCTGAAATTTCGCTTCAAAATTTCCATGACAGATTAACCCCGGGTTTCATAAAGCTTTATCGGAGAATCAACGCTTGATTGACGAATAGACGTCAATTTGTTTTCAATCAATGATTCAGTCATGATCAATCAGATTATCATTCTCGCATCAAATTATGATGTTCATACGTCCATTCAGTTATTCTCAATTGCTACTCCTTCAATTATATTCAGAAATGAAAAGGTTTCAGTGATTTCGTTTTAGAAATCGAGTGACTGTCAAATCGTTGATCGGCCAATCAAAGTTTTATGAAACCCGCAAAAAATAATGGATGAGTACTATCTTTTGTGATTAGTTTTTTAAATAATGGAATTGGCACCGCGCAGAGTAGGTAATATAGGTTTTGCTGAAATCGGCGTGAGGAAAATTTTCATCTGAGAACTGACGCACCGGTTGAAAGAAATGGTCTTCTGCATTCTGCAATACTTGAGGGTTGGATAAATAGCGTTCTCAACTTTATCTGAATAAATTTTGACAGTGAGAATACCGGGTATAAAGAAGGGCCGATTATGTGATTTCCATAAATAATCAGTCGCCCAAACATTTGATGCCGAGTATGTTCCTCACGAAATAATCTTCGATTTTCATCTGACCAATACCGACAGTTATGCCGGTTCACAATGTAAAAGAAACACTCATACGAAAAACAGATATCGAACAGGTATTTTTGACTACTGTTAATCATTTCATTGACCACAGAACTGGAGTCGGCGATCGAGATCATCCTCATTCAGTTTCTGAACCAATCGTATCTAATAAGGCTGGAATTTATGTTGCAAGAATTCTCATGATTGTTGTGCGTGAAACACCAGACACATCGGACAATTTGCTAGTAAAAAAGTGGGATCCATTGCTATATGTGCCACAAAACAGCCACGTCCCTCACTTCGTCTCGTTTAATGAAGGCGCTGTTGTTCGCGCAGAGTCTCTATTTCTAAAATAATTCCACCCTTTCTTCTACGAAAAACACAATTTTATTTCTATTATAAATATTCAATCGTTTAGACACACTGTGATGGGCTTTTTCTCTCACCCTGGACGCTCCTTATGAAATATGGTCTCTCCAGGGAAATACGGTTGAAATAGACGGTAAATACGGTTAAATTTTGAAATCCTGGCAAGTCACTTCCTCTGGCGGCGGAAATCGGTACAGTGGCTGGTCTCAGTCCAATTGCAGTGCACCCTGTCTCTCTCTCTCTTTCACTCTCTCTTTTTTTCTCTCTCTTTCACTCTCTCTTTTTTTGTCTCTCTGTGACCCTCAAAATGGCTGCCAGTCAGACAGCAGCTCGGAAGAAGCTGTCAACCTGTAACTTGATCGGTCGGAAGTCGGCAATATATTAACAAAATGAGCACCAAAAATACGGTAGGAACACCAAGTCCTCCTGGGACCCAACGGCGGTCGAACGGACGCGGATGGCCGGCACTCTACACCGTCTACGATCACTAGGTCAAGTTCAAACGGTAGGTAAGTATTCTCAGCCAGTCCAACGGACTAAAGAAGGCGGAAAATAGCCCTCAGGTATGCAATACGTAAGGAACAATAATGCTACAAGTGACTTGCCTTAAACTTTCAAACTACCTGACGTAATTTCCAACTTACAGCAATAACACCTTACGCACTTTTCTCGGCAGCTCGAGCTCAATTAACTCGCTCTTGACCTTCAGCGCTGGGCGTCGAAGAAGTACCCCTATCCTCGGAAAATTTGCCCCACTATGGGTGACTCATCTCTCCATTGGATGCACTCAAATTGTTTGGTCAATCAGCCGGCTCGGAAAGAGACAGAAACAACAGAAGAGATGAAAAAACGGAACAAGTTGAAAGACCTTTCTCGACTCAGAAAAAGTACGGCTAAACGGAAAGATTTATGAAATATATGAATTCTGAAAACAAAAGACATATACGGTTTCCGCTACAAATAATAATATCAATCGGTAAATCCCCGCTATGATAATATAACGGTTTTCTTCCAAAATATTTCTATTGTCAGGTCCTATTATGAAAGTATCAGTGAAGAAACTTCCTATTGTTTCGGAGCGAAAATCTGCCTCGTCACTAAACTTGTAACGTTCTTGAAAATTCACTAAGGACTGAGGACTAAGGTGAATCGAAAGCATGGTCCTTCTACATTTTTGGGGCAAAAATTAATACTTTTTTGGACAAAAAATTAACAACATGACTACTAGATACCTTTGAAATGTGTCGCATACGAATAATATTCTCGAGATGAATTCCACATTGCCTCTTTCACTATTTTTGCTTTTATCCCATTATCGATGGATATTTTGAAGCGAAATTTTAGGGTCAGATAGTACTCGATACGACGTTCAAATTTAGTTGAAGCTCATTCCTGTTCAAAATAGAAGATTGGTGCTCACCCCCATTAGGGGTTGAAGTAACAAGTATAAAAAAAGGGAAAAAGTTGTTTCCCCACGAATCAGAAATTGACATCTCCGAGCAATTTTCCACATTTCATTTTCATTTTGAAGTCGAAAATTCGAGGTAATAAATTTCCTTGGACCACCTTAGATAAATGAGTATTTCGTTCCTGGGTACACTAAAGTGACAGGTTCAGATATTGCAGTGTTACGAATTGGTGGTGGTTATCAGAGTTTGATGAACTGGTAAATTTTTTTGGTCGCAATTCATAGTAGACTAATAGCATTGATTGATTTTCGAGCTATATACCACTAAAATATCAAAAAAAGCAGACTTGTATTTTGAGGATATACTCTTTCAGAGAAATCCCTGAGTACGTTAGGGAACAATTCCACCATAACCCGAAACTTAAGC
This sequence comes from Coccinella septempunctata, assembly GCF_907165205.1. Classification (NCBI taxonomy): domain Eukaryota; kingdom Metazoa; phylum Arthropoda; class Insecta; order Coleoptera; family Coccinellidae; genus Coccinella; species Coccinella septempunctata. The sequence goes on from NC_058191.1 coordinate 11,439,660, forward strand.
TTCAAGAGCTTTCTGTTGTAGGTAGCTGAAAGCACCAAGAATCTTTTTCATGTCCAGGAGGGCTCCTCCAGAAGTTTGTTCTTTCCTTCAGCTTCCAGGTTTAGAAGGGGCGATGAAAATTAACATCATTAAAAATTTGACAACAAGGTTACTAAACTCTCTCATACTGAATCCACATATTAGGATATTCAGGAATTCTACTGGAAATCTTGAGGCAGGATGGATACTCATAAGAGGGTACACTTCAACACCATCCAAATTTATAGTGAGCACACACGAGGGAAATGAAATTTCCATCAACAGAACAGAATATTGCAGAGAAAAAAATTCATCTTTTTAATCCTGGCCTTGTTGTTTATTTCCTATATCTGAATGCATAGATACAATCTAAAAAGGCAAACTCAATTTGTGAGCTCTTGCTATAAATCTGCTCTGTATTTTTTAGTTATCAGTATTATTTTTGCCGCTCCCGAGGATGTAAAACGTATATTTCTGAAAGTTTGAGCTGGAAAAATGGAGTATACGTGTTTTATAACACTTCAAGGAATCCCACATCTGTTTCAATTCCTCAAATACCTTTTCCCTGGATCTGGAGAGTCACCCTTTAGCCTTTTTCCACTTTTATTGGTATTTCGATACTGCAACGTCATCAGAAAAACATAGTTGGATTCAACTTGGCTTGACTGCCAGAAGGTTAAGATTTCTTCTTTCACCCCCCACAGTTAGCAATTACGAGCACACTAACCGGATTTTTACCGTCCATACGATCATCCAAACGAAGTCGACTGAAATGGTCGGTAAACAATATTGAACTCAAGGAAGAACTCTTTCTTGAGTTCAATGGTAAACAATCGGTGCTTGTACAAACGTGTAGTTAGTCACGTACGCCACTACATCCCGGTATTGCCGGTATTGGACGAATGCTCACCGGCATTTTACCGGCAACGATCAGTGGTCGGCGTGTGTGCCAGGTCCCTTTCCCACACGTAGTTCACTATTGGAATTTGGACCACCGGTATAAAATCAGCCGTCCAAAATCGGTGTGTGTGCAACTGGCCTTATAGACAAAGCAGACGTTTTTTTTTAACTAAGTGTGACAGGGTTGACGTTTGAGCAGAACGACTTACATAAAAAAAGTTTCCACTTTTTTTTACGAAGTGATGACGGTTGTCGAAGTCCATGACTATGGTGCCATGATTGAATAATTATCACTTCATTTGTTTTGTATCTGCAAAAATTGATTCCACTGTGTCACCCGCATTCATTATACGTAGACGTCAATAGTCCCAAGCCCAGCACCATTCCAAACCAAACTTGCGCTGTTTTCTCTTCTGCACAATTTCACCAATATCCGCTGACCCACTAACTCAAAAATCCGTTTTCAATTCCGTCCTCGCAGGAGAAAGAAGTTTTCTGGCTCGGCCGAGCGTCCAACGTGAAATAATTCAGGTTGTTGTCCCTTTGAGCGTTGCATCGACTGCCGTTGCCGACCTTTCTGGTGGACGGCGAGTTCATGCGGGGGCATAATAATTGGATTAGACTCGATTGTAGCCCCGTCACGGGCTTAAAGGGTCTATAAATTTCGACTTGCGCTAAACTCAAACATGCAGCCCTGAGTACGGATTAATAACCGGCCTTGCCCGGACTAACCGAGGCGACGTGTCCGGACGCGTTGGTTCCCCGAGAATCGGCTGTGATATATTGGGTATTAAGTACTTGGTAAATCACATTCTGGGATGTCCGGTGTCTGCATGTATTGCTGTTTATTCGGACTGTGATTGGTCTAGGTGACTACGGCGTTTCCTGAGAATCTGGCCTTCTTTGTAGATCTCAGGTTGTTCACATTTATAGGAGTACCATCACTGTTCACCATCGATGATCTCACCGTCGCGGTCACAGCGATGTAAGACTAAAGCGTTTTGAACGCCATCTGTGAGTCAAGCGTGTTTCTAAGACTCTAGGACTGGTTAAAATATTAATTTGAGTGCCATTTGCAGAAACATATGAAATTTTGTAAGATTTCAGACGTCCATTTTGATCAAAGAGGTTTGGAATGTTTTGATTCCCATATTGCTTTTTGTTTATCTAGCTCGTTCTAGTTGCTGATTATTGAATTTTTTTATCTTATTTCTTGATGAAAACACCAAAATATTGTTAGAAAATAAATTATTAGATAGTGAAGAACTGTGAATCAAATAATAAAATGGATTTCCCGTGATCAAGTTTTTCACCCAACTAAGGAAAATGGAAGCATAAGTATAAGTACTAGTAATATGTGAATCGGTCATTCATTGATTCTAATTTTCAGTGCTCCTAAGTGGATAAAATTCTCAGGGCGTTAAGAAAATGACTATGCGCAGTGAACATTTTACTGCAGGTCAATTGAGAACTGTTCATCCCAGTAAATTGTTTTATGTAGAAAGCATCCCTTGCATGAAGGGCCTATTAAGGGGAAATTATGATCTATATAGGTCCATTCAATGATTCTCAATTGCTGCTCTTTCAATATCTATAAGTATATTCAGAATATATGCAGAGGTTTCATTGATTTCCATTTGGGAACCGAGTGACTGTCAAATTGTTGTTTGGAAAGTCAAAGTTTTTATGAAACCTGCTGTGAGTTTTTTGTTCGTTCATTAATCAATTTGTATATTGTGTCATAAAGAGCCTATATCATAAGGAAATCATAAAAAAAAGCACAAAGAAGTTATACTGACATACAGGTCTTGTGAGGTTTTTTTTCATGTGTGGTTCTGAAAATTCTATAAATAATACCTACATATGCAAGTAACTGGAATGTGCATGCTATGATGGTATATTGAATATTAGTTCATATTAATTTCTGATGAATGTATATTCCGCAAATTCAACTAAGTTTATTAATACAAACCAACCTATTGCACAGAAATAACATTTTCGTCTCATAGCAGATCACCATATACTTCAGTGTCCTACTCGAAGCTTCATTTATTATCCATAATTTCAATTTTTGGAATTTTTTTATAAATTGCAAATGAAAATATAGCACACCCAACAGCGTTTTTTATTGATATCAATTGATTCCAAACAATGTTCGAATTAAAACTGACATCCTGGTCTCAAAACAAAACCATACTTTTGGTTTGTCGCTAGGGATATTTGTTTCCTGATCGAAACAAAGTCGATATTGGAATTCAATACCTGGAACAGAATTCGAATTTCGCGCCCCTCAATTATAAAACAGAAAACTGGTATTCAACAGTTTTCTGTATTGACAGCGCGTTTTCAGCACCATCTCGTTATCAAATGTGTTTTCACTGACTAAAATGTAGTCGGTTTTTAGTACAACAGATATGAGGGCGTTTCCTATCTTTCTACTCTATAATCTTTGGATGAAGGGAAGGAAAATGACATATATTGTCTTCATATGTCATACTGTCTGTATTTTCCCTGCTCAAATATTTTTTTCATAGACCTCTTAACGTGCATATAATTTCAGATATGAAGCAGGTATCAAAGTATCCATAGTTAGCCAGAGTATGAGCAGTCAGTAATCTCTGTTAGGCCAGGCGCAAATAGAAAGTCAGGTTGGTGAGGTGACCCAACTGCGCTACACGTACTATCTGACAAGTCACTGTCACGCTTTATTTTCGCGGACTTGTTCTTTTCTATGTTTTACAAAAACTCACGCTGCTACCTCACTAACCTGTGTTTCTATTCAAGCCTGGCACCAGCTCAACACAAGAATATAATAAGACCAACAGGATGGCTCAACCCCAATCTCCATTTGACAATTTATTACTGACTGGCAGAAATGTTCGCGAACTGCGTGTTCACCTGCTCCAGTATTAAAAATTGAGCGGAGCCCCCCCTCCGACGTGTCTCTAGTCGACGGTCCTGACCAGCTCCGGTGGCAACGTATGGTACCCCGATTCTGCGGTGCGCTGGTTGAACGAAGCAGCGCCCCCACTCTCAGTGTTTTTCAAAAGCGAAAAGCTACATATAACACATTTTCTCCTTGATTCTCTTTGTTCACTTTGTTGAATCGACTTCTCAATGTTCTCACTTAGATTGTTGTAAAAATTCATTCAACTGTTCACCTCATTTAATTAATTCTCTTTTTTCTAGTCTTCCCATTTATTTCTAGTGCTACCTCAAAAGATGATGTACACTCAGTCTTCTCAAAGTTACCTATTAGTTTAACCATTTTCATGTACTTTTCATTATGAATGAAATGCGTCGACGTGTGAATTATTTCAGAATGTTCAAACGGATTTTTAAATCTTACTAGTACTGCTGAATTAGTATGTCAAATCGATTCAAATCATCCATTTGTCTGCTCAGAACTATGTATTTTATTGTACTTTATAATTTACATGAATTTTCAGACCTCTTTAGATCTTCTCACATGAAAATGGGTATGTAGCAGCATTATTGAATCTTCTCAAGTCATACTCATTGATAGTGAATGCTGATTAATTATCTTCTCAAGCTATTTTCTTTCTTGCCTGCTCGATTACTTATGGACTAATTACTGTTGTCGAGTTTCAGATGAATGTAACAGTTTTATTTCCGTATTTAAATATATTTTTTAAATAACGAGACTGCTGGATGTATTAATTTAATTTATTATGGAACACAACTAGGTAACTTTATTACAGGCAGGTTCAACGATGACTGAACGTTGACTTCGATACAGAACAATCACATACATACAACATGTGTATAACAAGAAGTTTTATACTTGAATCAAATGGCCTCAGCCTTAACAATATCCTTACATCCCCCCTTTTCAGTTCAAAAATATTAAATTCCTAAAATTAACAACCCGAATTAATATCAACTACAAACAATTGAAAAAATTAACCAAAATTTTACAAATCAAATATCTAAACCTAATTTGGAAATCTATCTGGTTTTCTCAACAAATTTCTATCCCTCAAACAATAAGGTGAAACATTATTACAATCAGTATTTGCATAATTATTACAGTCACTATTGTTTTCATCAGAGTCAGAATCACTTGAAATATTTCGATATATAAAGTGTTCCCTATTCCTTCTGAATAATCTATTATTTTCATCTGAAACCAAGAAAGACCTAGGTTCATTACACTTAGAAACAATTCTACCTTTATTCCATGAATTATTTTTTCTAAAAAAGATATTTTTATTACTCTTTTCCTTCAAAGGTCGACTGTTACGATCATAATAAAATTTTTGTTTAGTTTGACGGTTAATGATATTTTGTCGAAAGTTTCTAGAATTAATCAATTTTGGTTTAAGTAAGGAATCTTTTGTTGGAATTGTATCCTTGAGACGTCTACTTAAAAACAACTGTGCAGGCGACAAACCAAGATCCGGTATAGGAGTGTTACGATATTTGAGCAAATATAAATTAATGTTACCATTATCAACACTTGATTTATTTAAAATACCTTTACATATATTTACAGCTTTCTCAGCCATTCCGTTGCTTCTGGGGTAATGTGGACTAGCAAAAATTAGTCTGACATTATAGTCTTCAGCAAACTTTTTAAAAATGAACGAATTAAAGGGATTATTATCAGACATTATTTTGTTTGGATATCCAAAAATAGCAAACACTTCCATAAGGCAGTTTATTACGTCTCTAATATTTTTCGATTTTATAAATTTAAAGTCAATCCATTTGGAATAGTAATCGATAATCGCAAGGTAAGATTTATTTTTGAAATCGAAAATATCAATGCCTATTTTATCCCAAGGCCTATTTGATAACTCATGGGGTAACAATGGCTGTTTTGCATTTTTATTTTGGAAATATTTACAAGTTTCACATTTAAGAATATATTCTTGAATTTCTTTTGACATACCCGGCCAAAATAAGCATTCACGAGCTCTAGCTCTACATTTATTAATACCAAGATGACCCTCATGTAGTTTCCTCAACATTTCAGTTCTCATGCATTTAGGTATAATTAATCTATCTCCATAAAATAACAAATCCTCACACTCAGAAATTTGATCTCTAATGCTTTGATAAATTCTCAATTCATCAGGTAATTTTCTATAATTCTTCCATCCATTCCTAAGACATTGCTTTAATTTAACAAGAGTTTCATCATTATTAGTCGATAACGTTAGTTGAGATAATTTTTTATGAGATATAGGCAATAACTCTTTCAAACTGTGAACATGAATTTCTTCATGATCTCTAAATGTAGGATCTACCAAACTAGCACGAGATAGAGCATCAGCAATGAATATCTGTTTTCCTGGTAAATATTCTACTTTTAAATCATATTTCATTAATCTATATAATAATCTCTGTAACCGAGAAGAAACTTTATTAATATCTTTTCTGAAAATATTGACTAGCGGTTTCTGATCAGTATGAATTCTTACTTGCCGACCATATACAAAATAGTTGAACTTTTCAACAGCAAAGACAATAGAACTCAACTCCCGTTCAATATTTGCATATCTCTTTTCTGTATCAGACAAAGTTCTAGAGGCAAATGCCACTGGCTTTCCATCTTGCATAAGGCAAGCACCGAAACCATCCATAGACGCATCACACTGTATGATAACCTCTTTATTGACATCAAAATGTGCCAGAGTTGGAGCTTGTATAATCAAATTTTTAATTTTATTTACTGTTTCCGTGTGTGTTGGTTCCCATTGAAATAAGACATTCTCACATGTAAGCTGTCTCAAGGGTGCTGATACCGCTGATGAATTTGGACAAAACTTTCCTAAATATTTTATAATACCTAAAAATCTGAGCAATTCTTTCTTATTAGTGGGAATTTTCATTTTTTCTATAGCCTCAGTTCGCTGTGGGTCTACCTTAATGCCTTTCTCCGATATGATAAAGCCTAAAATTTTCAACTCTAACTTTTTATACTGAAATTTATCTTTATTGAAAGTTATACCATATTTTTTGCAATCTCTAAAACTTTATGTAATTTTTCATCATGCTCCTCTTCTGTCGAACCTGAGATAATTAAATCATCTATATATATATACCATCATCCAAAACATTACCGAATATTTCAATAGGGAACACTTTATATATCGAAATATTTCAACATTCTTGCGTTGGAAAATTTCCGCGGAAGTATTTATTCCAAAGGGCAAACGAAGAAACCTATATCTACCATATGGAGTAGCAAACGTACACAATTTTGACGATTCTTCATCTAACGGTATTTGGTAAAAAGAATCTCTTAAATCTAATACCGAAAAATATTTCTTATTATTCAAACTAGCCAATATTTGATCGGGAGATGGAATTTGATAATGCTCGCGTTTCAAACATTTATTCAAATCGGATGGATCAAGGCAAATCCTTAAATTTTTGTCTTTCTTTTCTGTGATAACTATATTGTTAACCCAATCAGTTGGCTCGATTTGCCGACATATAACACCGTTTTGTTCTAAAATATCCAATGACTTCTGTCTCTAATGATACAACTCAACCTTACCAATCCTCTTACTTGCACCATTTTTCTTCCAAATGCCATCAAGTTAACGTTAGCAGGGGCAATTCCATCCAGTGAGCCAATTTTTGTACAGTAGACCTTCGTGGGAAGTACATTACACTCTGCTCCAGTATCCAACTTAAAACATACAATTGCATTATTAATCATTATATTTTCAGCTAACATTTCTTCATTAGAAGAATGGCTTAGTTTGGATTTCAACTGATTAATATGTATTGTATCAATAAACAAATTGTCAACCTCTTCACATAATGAAATAGTTTCCACTGGAGATGTTTCTGGTTTCTTTTTTTTTTATTTTTATCATTTGAATTTTTTAATAAGCAACATGCAGAAAAATGATTGTGTTTTTTACAATATGAGCAAGTTTTACCAAAAGCAGGACATTTACGATTGTCATGTTTATATCCACATCTTTGACATTTTATGAATGATTTATTGTAACTATTTCTATTACTTAACTTATTTAATCTCTTCTGAGTAACAGCATCAACGGCATAATCCGGCTTTGGCTGATTACCAGTGATCACACTTGCTTGCTGCCGGCTAATCTCCATGATGTTGCAAATTTCCTCAGTTTTCTTCAGTGACAAGCTCTCATTCTGCAGCAGCTTCTCTCGCAGGTTATCGTCCTTCATTCCCATTATGATCTTGTCCCTGACCATCTCATCTTCATTGGTGTACTCGCAGTTTTTCACCAGAGTTTTTATTTCCGTAATGAAACTCGTTATCGACTGGCCATCCTTCTGAGTGCAGCTCAAAAATTTAAAACGGTCGAACACCACATTCTTCTTTGGTTCGCAATACTTCTTGAATGCCGCCTTTACATCCTCCAGTTTTGCAGAAGATATTTAATAACTTCAAGGTATTAAAAATTTCCAAACCTGCATCTCCGATTAAATTCAGGAATATTGCCACCTTTTTTTCTTCAGAAGCATTCGTATCCACGGCAGCTAACATATATAATTCGTCAGAACACGACGTGAAGATCGCACCTATGGTTCAACGACAATGGTGAACCATGATACAAGTTGATACATTCTGGCCCCACCCTGGAAGGCCTGCTCTAGTATTTATGCACACTCAATAGGTATTATCTACTCATTATAAATTTATGATATGAATGTATTATGATACATTCTCACGTTCATTCATCTTGCTCGATATACTCAGCCTTCTGCACCCCTCAAAACCAACGATTAGTGGTTATCTCAGTACTCTCGTTCTGCACTTCTCATAATTTATCACTTGTGTCCTCTGTTTTTCTGATGGACGTTCTAATCTTGCTTACTTGTAAGCAGTCCGTCTCTGTAAATGTTGTATTCAATGATTAATTTTAGCACTCTACAAGACCAACTTAATGTATATTAATTACTATTCGTGCCTTCTCAGATTAATTATGATTTTTCTTCTCATTTTATTGATGAATTTTTATCTTCTCATTTCATTGTAATATTCTAGCACTTCTCAGATTAATTAATTTTGCTTTTCTCATCTTAACATGTACGATTCATGCACTGCTCCTACTTACATCATAATTATTGGCCAACTCACATTTAATGTATTTATCTCTCCTTGTGGATCAGACTTAGACAATGTAGTTTCACCTCTGGTCTATTTCACTGTCATTCTCAGTCTTCTCATTAAAATTCATTATTCTAAACTTCTGTTTTTCTGATAGAATAAAGAGGCTCTCACAATCAATTTTCATTGATATCTCTGTCACTGTGTAAACGTTGTGTTAATAGGTATTTTTTCATTACTGTATTAGCTTCATGCCGGTGACTTGTTAATTTTATGATTGTTAACGATATACAATAAATGTTTTTATACCATCTCCAGCTCAATTATCTTGACATAGAGTCCACTACTCTTTTTTGACAAAATCATACTACCGTCGATTTTGAACATGCAGATACTATAATCTTTGTAGCAAACCAATTGTAGGGCTGCAATACTGAAGGTACGGTAAATGAGTCGGGACTGTTTGATTTCATATAGTGGAGCTCCGTAAAAAAATCAAAAAAATTTTTACTTGGAAAGAGCTCCCAAATGGATTGTAGAAATATTGACGGAGCTGTGAAATTCAAAACCTTAATATCGTTATTTTTCAGCGTGAAATTTTCGAACAACCACTAACCATTAACACCAGAATAGACGTAATCTTTTTACACTTGAGTACTGTCAAAGTTATCTAGGAGTTTGGACCGTCTTTGATGCCCGGTATAGAAAAAAAATCAAGTAAGTAGAAATTTTTGAATTTCACAAAAAAAATTAATTATTAGTTTTCAAATCACCCTAAAACTAAAGCACAAAGATTATAGAGTAGGAAGATGGGAAACGACCCTATATCTCTAGTACTAAAAACCGACTACACTTTGGGCCTGTGTTTCACATACTGAGAAATTAGATGGCGCTGAAATCGTAATGGCAAACAGTTAAATTACAGTTGTCTGCTTTATAATTGAAGGGCGCGAAAATTGGATTCAAATATCGACTTAGTCGAGATCAGAAAAAAACATCCCGAGCGACAAAACAAAACCAGGGCTTTGTTTTGTGATCAGGATGTTTTTTTCATGTAAACATTGTTTTGAATCAATTAATATTAATGAAATACTTTGTTAGATTTGCTATATTTTCATTCGAAATTTATAAAAATATGACAGAATTGAAGATTTTACAGGGTATATTTAAAGGTGAGGTTTTTTTGGACAGGTACAACTGGTGAGAATAATTTTGACGAAATTCTCACCTTTGAAAACACCTGTATACAAATAATACAGCTTTGAATAAAGGATACAAAAGTACATATTGAACTATTATATATATCAAAGTTGATATTTCCATGCAATACATTTTTTTTAATCAATAGAATTTGTACAATTTTTAGCAGAAATCTTCTTCTTCTTCCTTTTGCTAGTCCAATGTCCTGTTTTCTCCAACTTTGCATTCGATGTCCTGTGACGATGAAGTCCAGGAGTCAGCCCATCTCTTCGGTGGAGCAGAAATCTATAAGAACCAATATTCCATATACTGTATACTTTGCATCGCAAGGAGTTGATTGTTGTTTTCAGTTTTCTGATCTTTCTAACACTTCTGGGGAAAGACTTGGAAGTACCTACTCTGCAGGGTGTGAGAACTTCTTTCAGGTACACTGGAAAGAATATCTGAAAAAGGGGAAGTACTGGTAATCTAATTTCATAACAAAACAATTAATTCAATATATTGAATAAGGGATGACTTACCATCAGTATTTGTCGTAACACTTTTAATCTGCTCGCTTTCCATCTCATGCGGCCCCTCCATGAAAGGAATGCTTTCTGCATATGAAAAAAATAAGCATAAATGAGTAATGCATTCAGTAATGCATTGCAGATATCTAGTAAGACTTACCATCAGTATTCGATGTATCAGTTTCAAACTGCTCGCCCTCCATCGCATGTGGTTCCTTTGGTGGCCCTTTCATGCATGGGATGCTTCCTGCATACAGCAACTTACGTGGATGAAAAGCTTCAAATTGACTTAAAGTAAAATGCAAAGATTATAGTGCCTAACTCTATAATCTTCGGTAAAATGTTCACTGCACATGGTGTAGCTTTTACTCGAGTTAATGTCTTGACGCCCACAAAATGCTATTCACTTCAGAGCACTGAAAATAAAAATCAATCATCATCCGAGTCACATTGTACGAGTTTCAATACTTACGTTTCCATTTTCTTCGGTAAATTTAAAAAACTTATATTCGGAGAATCCCAAACAGCAGTTTCCACAGTTCTTCACCATTCAATGTTTTCCATACGACATTTTGAGCAAAGTCTTTGATTTTGAAGTTTTCACTGAATAAAATACAATAATAACATGGAAATTAGGTGACTAGAACGAGCGAGGTAAACGAAAATCAAAACATAAACAAAACGGCCATGTGCAAATATCTCCATGAAATGTCGACTGGCCCTTGAATAAATATTTTAACCAGTCTTAGTATTTTAATACACAACGGAACCACCAGGCGGCGCTCACGCAAGTGTAGTCGCTTCGTTTCCCATCTTCCTTATCTATAATCTTTGCTAAAGCATATACATATGAGAACAAAGCAAGAATTGAAAAATTAAATATTTTCAATTCACTATGCAACGATTTTATTCTGTTTTATATAGCAAGACAAATTGAGTGAGTTATGAACCTTTGAAGTTTACATGTTACAGCATGCATACCTCGAAAATTGACCGAATGAGTTATCGTCCAAAGAACAAAAAATTTTTTAGGGTTATTTTCGGAATATAGTTTTTCATTGACGTAATGAATCTTCTCCGAACACAAAATTCCACACATATCTTCGTTGCCATAAGGGCTGATCCGTTACTTGTGCTTGTTTCAACTTGCGAGCGCCTCAAGGTTAGATGGGTGGATTGACATAAGATGATATTTGTACGTCAAATTTCTCGTTCTTCTCATTCTGGAGTCCAATGTATAAGGTTTACCGCATAAAAACGCAATTGATCTTCAATATCAAGCAGATCATGGTCAAAACCATAGTCACCATCTGATAGAGCTTATCAACAATATTAATGCCTTCACTCGCTTTGAGAACCTTGAATCTCATCTCCATAGATGCCATCAGCAAATCAATTCCTCGAACATGGAGCTGATGAGCAAAAAGCCTAAGAAATATGGTCCAGTTCAATGATTCGACGTCCTGAGCGACACCTTTTGTTTTCGGTAAACCCAATTCGTAACTTTTGACTCGATGATAGAAGATGGATAGATTTTGCTATTGGACATCATACATCTGCGTGCTATGATTGTAATTATTCTTTTGGTCTCTTTAGGAAGGACATGTGGACAACCTTGCCAATTCCGCTGCAACTATTATAGTATTTCACTCCAGACCAGATTTATTTACTTCACGACTTCACGAGGCTCAGATCAGATTTGAAAACGTAATGATCATATTTTCGAAGCTGAAGGTCCAATAGAACATTAATTGCAACCTTTAGATTCCATTCTGTAGGGAGCAGTACGACTGTCGAACTTCAAGAACCAACCAATTCTAGAGCCGTTGGAACATCGGGCCAAAGACATGTGCGTATGTACTAACGTGTTATCACGGTCTATACTCCTTTCAGTAAATTACGCCAGCTGCTGCCAGACTCTCAGGCAACCATAAGGGAGTATATTCATATTCATATTCTCCATAGGTACCGAAGTACCCCTCAGAAGCTCCGTAAGCATGTACGAGTTCGGAGAATCAGTTGTGTTCTGTGTAGGCTTTGTTACTGTGTTGTTGCTCAATGAACAACTCCTAGAACTCCTGTTTACCAGAAATCCTGCTCATTTGTTTCTGTCGGAGTGTAATCTGCAGTATATCAGAATGAAAATAAACAGGGAGGCCAACAGGGTCATAAGGGTTTCGTTTTCTCCTAACGGACAAACATCAACAAAAAGATTCAAATTATCAATCCGACAGAATATTTTTTTTATCAAATGAGGCTCATGTTTTGCTAAATGAATTTTCCCCTTACAAAACTCAAATATGCCCACATTCATGGACTATCCTAGAAAAAGTTGAGTATTATATTTCCTTCTACTGGAAGCGTTTCTCTCTGAAAAGCGCACAAAAAAATTAGCATTGCAAAGTACCAAAATGAGCTAAGAATTGGCAGTGAATACCGTCAATTCACTGTGGATTTCCTATTTGGCGTAGTCTCGAATTTTCCCATCTCCCAGGACTCGACCGGCCAAACTCTGCTCGTTCCAGGTATAACGAAAAAATTCTTATTCCAGAACTATTGAACTCCCGAATATTTCTATTCAGAATTTACAAGCGTTACTTGGGGATAAGAATGAAATTCACTTTCATTTATATTCATAATTTTTCATTTCAAACCAGGCAACTTCTGATTTGAAATTTTGGATTATTCAAGCACAAATATTTGTTTTGCTCAATGTAATAGAATATTTTGTTTTACATATATCATAATATTATATTTTAGTTGACAGAAGTAAATTTTGTTTGATTCAACCATTCCTTTTTTCCGTGTGTGTTTGCAGTTGAAACTGTGAATCAGTTAATCAGATAGAGACTACTTTATGTGCAGGCCACCCGTTATATCAGAGTAAGGATATTTTTTCTTGAGGTCAATTTTGACCTTGAAATCGTAATACTATTACTTGTGAGTTCAGATAAGCGACAGTTTCTAGGTCAGTATCACATTTATCAATGAAGTGTTTGAAGAATTTTTCAAATTTCTCCTTTTTTCAATATTCCCTAATAAATAATCGTTAAATAATGGAAGATGATTCCCAACATGAGAATCCTGCAGATGGCCTTCAGTACTGAAAGCTTATTCTGTAATAATTCTGTAAATAAATTTGACACCACTACTATACTTCTCATAGGAAGACATGGTTCTATTATGATGTTTTTCCCTGAGCTGTGACGCAAATTCAGATGCCACATTATTAGTGGGACAAACTGTTTATTTTGCCATTTCTATATTCCTTCAGAGTGAACAATTGCAACAAACTACCACACTTCAACACCTGTGGTCGAAAACCATTATTTTGAGAACTAATATAGCTACCGTAGATTCGGGTGACTTGGGAAGATTGTTGAATTCAAACCAAGTCACCCACCGATTTGGGACGCTTGGGACACAAGTTAAAATCGACTGACCCAACTCTCAAAAGAAATAAGTGACAAGACAGTGTATAGTTTTGAAAAATTAAAATTTGTGATTATATAGTTGAAATTTGGAAAGAAAATTAAAAGATAAACCCCTACAGCGAAAGTAAATATATTACAACTCAAATATAAAAAACTAAACAAAACAAGAAAACTTTGATTTCTTCCATTCTTTGGTGATTTCTTTCATTCTTTGGTGATTTCTTCCATTCCTTGGTGATTTCTTTCATTCTTTGGTGATTTCTTCCATTTCTTGGTGATTTCTTTCATTCCTTGGTGATTTATTTGCGGAAATAACGTAAATAATAATATCCTGCGGAAAATCGGCATATTTCCTGCTGCCAATGTGCCGCTTGTATCTATTCGGCATTGTCCTAAGTCACCCTATGAAACAACAAAATAAATGAAAAAGAACCGTTTGCCATTTGATCTGTAAACAACCTTGTTTCATGATATATCTAATTACCCAATATCCCACGTATCCAGAAAAAAAATTACACATGCACAAAGTGAAACACAAGTACAGGACACTACAAAGCATAAGGGCCATAAAAAACGCGCTTTTACTTTCCTGAATTCGTTAATTTTTCCTGTCAATTCAAACGCACTGGTCACGACAAACTCAACAGGAATTAATTGTTGAACTAACCGAAAAGACGCTACCCAATCTTATAAGTTTGTCCCTTCACTTATAAATGGTAAGAAACAAAGAAATCTGCGAGGGGGGTAATTGTCCCAAGTTACAGGACTGTCCCAAGTCACCCGAATCTACCGGTACCTCAATATCCTTGACATCGATGATTATGAACAAACGCAGTCGAGTTCAGAGCAAGTATTAGCGATGTTTGTAGAACTGAAATACAGAGATTTGCGAAATACATTCTCGTGGACGAACAATACTTTGAACTCCTTCTAATATTTCCAAGTTATTGACTACATTTTTTGAGAAAATACAACTGATTATTACAATTTTTTTTCTCATCATTGAAACTTTAGCGATCGAACTGACTAAAATAAGAGTTAGTAGTTGAACACAAATATTCAAAATGTATTCAGTAAACGGAAGTTATTGAGAGTAGATCTGGTCCTTGAGTGAATCTGGTGGTAACTCACATTTTTTGAGTTACCAGTTTCTATATTAAAAATTTCAGAGTCTTCGTTGAAGTTGTTGAATGCAAAGCACAAATTGCTCAGAATGTTTCGGAAACTATCACTAACATCTTATTGAAATTAAAAGTCAAGGACCTTGATAATAATTCGAAAAAAATTTACAACAAAGCTAATTATAGAAAAAAATACAGAGCTTTATTTAGGAAGGAACAATTAGAAAAGTTGAATGAAGATCCAGACGTATTAGTTTCTATAACTGATGAAGATGTATTTCCACTACGCATGCTGTTAATTATTTTATTATGATGTTCTTGGTCAATATTCAAGTAGGTTTCTATTGAGTTGGCATTGTTATGATATTATGATCAGTAATTTTTACAAGCTCTTGCTCTTGTACCTACACCACTTTCGGATAATATACTGACCGCGGTCGCTTTATTCGATTTCCATCTAATTTTACTTTCTATCTCAACAAAAGTCCATAAATGCTCTCCACGCAAAATTTTCACTGTAAACAGTATTTTCAGGTACATTTGCTTCTAATTATTTCATTAATATTCTTGTCAGTATTATGCAAAATCGCGATAGGTATTTTGAATTATTAAATATTCGAAACGTCATAATCGAAATAAGTAATCTAAATGTAATCATAGCAATGTGATAGAGTAAAAACAGCAAATGGGATTTGTTTTCACTATAATCATAGATTAACTAAATAATATAGATGAACCACTCTTGTATCTGGCGCCATCTGTTGGGATGGTACAATAACACGAAAAATTATTCTAAAAGTGATGGTTAGATGTCGTTATATTCGGGGCAAGCAGATCGTAACCACTCGTGAATGATCGTGATCTACTGTGTTCGACACGAATAATGTCCGTTTCACCTAACTTTTCAGTTTTCAGAAAACTAATTGAGCGGACTTTTTTCAGGAATCGGCCTTATTCTAATTCGTTTGCACCAACCCCAATTTCAATTGACTTAGCTAAGTTTCGGATATTCGATGTGAAGCTGAAAAAAAGGTCGAAAGACTACGTTATGATGAAATCGTTTCCATGGAAACATAATCAAACTTCAAAAACTTCAATGAAATCATTCGAAAGCTAGAGAATTCATTTCAAGTTTTATGTGAAATATTGTCAATGAAATGGATTGGATTGAATATGATCGAGTGAAGAGACAGAGAAGTGCTCAGAGATATCAATATTTCTGGTAATACTACTCTGAAAGAAAGTGCAGTAGCTTTGAACATAGTCGAAAATACGAGTACCTACTGAAAATCGTAGAAGATTCGTATTCGCTCTCATTCTTCATTGAAAACAATTTCGCAATCAACAGTTAATGCGAATCTTCCTCTAATTTTCCTTTGGAAAATTTTCACAGATCTTTTTCTAGCCTGGATTATTATTACAAGAAAATTTGAAATATTCGCTATAGAATCCTTTTCAATTTATTTTTTTTTCAAATTAGTACCTGTACCGTAAAAACAGATGGCGCTGAGGCTTGTTTCTCGAGTGAGCTATCTATTCTCTGTTCAATTAGTCTATGACTATAATGTTGTTGTGATTGGTTGTGTTCAGTCAAATGACCTCAAATTAACTGATTTAATTGGATTTCTACTAGAACAAAAATTTTTCACCTGAACAGATACTTTATTATCATATCTACGCAAATGCGTGCTAGCGTGACGTCAGTGGGGCAAAACCCTAGTGCCGAGTATTTCCGATCTCCACCTGCACCTCCTGTGCTATATCTTTTTGGGTTAACGTCAGTTTTGACGGAAATTGGGTTATCAGCGATCACAGAGGTGGGTTAATAGAATGAGATTTTCGACCCTGGTATTTATAAAACTAATTTTATCATGTTTTATTATTATCGGTCCGTAAATGTGGATCTCCTGGCCATACTAGTAAAGATTAATATTAACACAACGATAATGGACTAGTGGAAATCTAAATAATACTGATAATCCTCGAAAGTCCTGGCGGACATTTTAATTCTCTGGAGTTCTCTAGAATATTTTGAAGTACTATATAAGCCGTTCGGTAATGTCTACAAATTGCCAAGCCTTATTTCAAGAATAACTTCCGATTGAAGACTATTTTCGATGGAGGGAAGGTCATGTTTAGATTCATTTCTGTATCAGGAAGTTCGAGATTTGGTATTCAATTTCGAATAATGAGTAGTTTCATATAGGAAACTACAATTGGTCACAATTTTCACACCAGTCTACGTAGAGCGCCGCTGCCAAAATCTATCGGCAGCACTTCACAATGAGCGGATGCACAAATTCGATGGCAGTTATCTTCCAGTTTTCCGGAATATAATTCGCGTCGTCCCGAGAGACGTCTGCAACGGTCAAATCGATAATTTCTATGACCAGATCTGGCAGATATTCAAAACGGGAAGCCATAAAGGCAATTCTCGCTGAATAATAACATTTAGCCAGTTAGGAACTGAAATCTAACTGGAATTGCTCAAAGGGAATACATTTATTAGACTAGTTGCGATACTTAATGTCCAGTGATAGTTTCTATCAGTTGCAGCAGTTTATGAACAATGTTGTTATGGGCGGTAATTGAGGCAAAGTTATCGGCGCTGCTGCAGGTTGACCATTCTGGGAATTAGGGTATTGTGATGTTAAAGCCGGTGTGCGGAGGGCCGCATTACACTCTGTTGTGACTTTCGGTCCGAAGATTGTTCCATTATACTTTGTGATGTATCAGGTCGTTGGGGCGAGCTGAACTGGCTGCAGGGTTTGCCTTTTTCATTTTCGGAGGGTATGAGGAATTATTATGGCTTTTCTAGGTAATTGACTCTGCTTTGCTTTCGTTGCCTTGATCAGTTCGGGTACAGAGTAACGATGGGGACTGGAGTCGATTTTAGCGAATTTCTTGCGATGATTTCAACAAATAATGGGTACGTATACAAGTATTCATTCATCAGATGAAACTTTGTTTGCTATAAAACACAAAATTCTCGAAAATCAATGGGCATATTGTGATAGACTTTTCGTACTCTGGCAGCTCCTTACGGTTGCTCGGGCGCCAGTGGGGCAATCAGTCAAACCCCACGTCTCTCACAGAATCCCCAAAGAATTGGAGAGCCCGGGTAGACTTGAGTATCAGTGGAGAAGGGTATCGTTGAAGACTAGGGCGGTAGCGTCTTCTAAGTGTCTGCTTTTCAACGGTCTTTAGGCGTCAGAAAGAGTACTTACCTCTTCTAACTAAACTCTTAGATGAAACTGATTTAATAAATAGACTCTCACTGGCAAAATAATTGGCAACAAAAATAAATGTTCAACTATTTATTTCTATTAAAATAAACTATACACAAAAGAAAATTGACAGGTACACTAAATCGTGGACGTCAACGGCTGTGTCTGGTCGGCGCAGGACGGCTGGCAAACTTTCACTTCAGGAAAATGGACGGTTTCGGAAATATACGGAAGTAAGTCAAGTCTCAATTGAACTAAGTGCAAAGAAACATGCACGGTTTCGGAAAAATATTTCAACTAAGGCAAGACACAATTGAACGAAAAGTACGAACGGTTTTAAAAATAATAAACGGAATTCAGTCAGGTCAAAATTTAAAAACACCAGTTCACCGGGGTACGCCCTCTATCTCTGTCTCGGTGGTTTGTCTATGATCCGGTGTCCTTCGGTCTCTCTCTCTCTCTCTCGGTGACCTCAAGCTGGCTGACTGTCAAACAGCGGCTACAGAGTCCGGCGGTGAGGGTATTTGACGGTTATGAAATCCCAACTCTATGCTCGGCGAATCTAACCTATAACTATAATTCAAACGGTTGGAAATCGGGATGAAACGGTCAAATATTCAGGAATCGGAGAAATCAGGGGGGCCCAACGTCCTCCTGGGACCCAAATGTCACCCTACGGTAACGGAAAGCTATATACAGCAGGAAATGGTTAGCTCACGGTTTTCAGCCAAGCACAAGTCTAGAGAGAATATTATTCCATAAAGGTGCAATGAAGCGGCAATAATTTCAAACATCACTTGCCTTAGAAATTCTTTTGTGTCTCGTAAGTACGGTTTTCACTTGACAATCACCTCACTCGTTCAACTCTCAACAACGATTCATACTTATCTTGACCTTCAGCGACGGAACTCGAAGAAGTAGGTACCCCGGAAAATTGTCCCCACCATGGGTAACTCAGTCCCCCATTGGATAAACTCAAATTGTTCGGTAAATCAACGGGCTCGGAAAGAGACAGAAACAATTGAAGAGAAGGAAAAACGGAACAAATTGAAAGACCTTTTTCGAGTCAGAAAAAGTACGGTTCAACGGAAAGAATTCCAAAATATATGAACTCTGAAAACAAGATATACTCGGTCTCCGCTACAAATATGGGACTGGTCGGTGGAAAACAATGACACGAAATCAATCGGTAAATCCCCCCTATGATAATTTAACGGTTTTCTTCCGAAATACTTCGATTGTCAGGTCCTATTAAGAAAGTATCGGTAGAGAAATTTCCTTTTCGTGCCTCGTCACATCCCCCTCCTTCGTCGGCAAAAAAAAAAATAAAACGAAGTTTAATTTTTTTTTTCAACCCCCCTGGGTATCGTTGCGGTATTTCTAAATGTCGGTTTCAGCCTGTAAAAGCTGCGGAGTTATTGAACTCGGCGTCATTTCATGACCTGATGAACTCAAACGGTAATTTAAAAAAAACTGTAGGTTGGCGTATCCACCATGTCGGTAAGAAGACTTAGCCCTCTCGGATTTTCAAATTGGAAAATTATTCGGTCAGTTTCTTAACGGCATATACCTTTCAATCCCAGGGGATTTCAGGTCCTTTATGTGGATGTGTCTGACAACCTTACCACTGCCATCCTTGATGTCATACACCATAGGAGAGACTATGCCTACAACGGTATACGGTCCGGAGTATTTCGGAGCCAACTTGGCGGCAACTTTTTCTACTGCAGAAGACAAGGAATGCCCTCTTCGGTACACTTGGTCTCCAATCCTATGACGCCAGTCCTTACGACGTAGGTTATAGTGACTTGGCTGGACGAAGGCTCGTGTTAATCTAGTTCGGACAAATTTGAAAGTTTCGGTAAATCGGTTACGGTTATTTACATGGTAAGAAACTTGCGGTTCGGTATCCGGTTCGGTGTGATTTTCTCCCTCCTTGTTAGCAATCTCGGTAGAAAATTTGGCGTTCGGTGACCGCATTTCCCTATCAAAGTTCAAGAATGCTCTGGGGTCTTCGGATTTTGGGGACGGTAACGTTGCTTGATCGGTTCGGTGCCTGGTTTGAGTTTAATTCGGTGTTGCATCAGTGGAGTTGTTCCTCGGAGATTTTCGAATGCCTTCAATTCGGTCTGTAGAAACTCCTCCAGCCTGACTTTCTCTTCTCCACTCAGGTTCGACAAAAGCGGTCCTATCGCATGTAGTTGTCCTCGGTTCTCTGGCTCGCTGAGCCGGGCTTGGATGGACCTTCCATTCAGGAAACATTCGGCGGTTTGGAGATTAATGGAAAAGTTGTGTGTCCTCAGTATATCCATTCCCAGTACTACATTGATCGGTAAATCTGAAACTAACAACAATTTAGCTTCCATAATTTCAGACCCAATTCGGACCGGTGCGGTATATATTTCTTTAATCGGTATTGAACTTCCGTTAGCGACGGTGGTGGTAACGTCCCTAACATAATCCGGTTGTATACCCACTACCCTGCAGTAAGCGGCCACTTCACTGCTGATAAAGGACCTGGTGGCTCCGGTGTCCAACAGTGCTGGGAACTCCTTGTCTCCTACAAAAACATTAATTATCGGACGGTAATCGGTAGGTTTTTCTCTCTCATGGACCGAGGATGGGGTTGCTTGGAACTGACGGATCCCCGGTTTCGGACAGTTCCTTAGTAGTTTAACGGACACTTACAATCCCTAGACATGACACCCCTCTTACCACATCGAGAGCAGAACAGCAGCGGTTTCGAGGTGCATTGTGCTCGGAGATGACCCTTGCCACCACATCTCCAGCACTGGGGTTCGGTTGACGGTCGGTTCGACTTTTTCGGTTCATCCTGTCGCTGGGGTATTGTGGAGCTCTGAGCTACTTTCGGTTTTTCAGACGGTTCGGTGCGGTTCGGAGTGTTCAGGTGCATTCCGATCGGTTTGACGTTCGGTGGGGAATTTCGGAAGGTAAGATGCGGTTCGTTGATGAGACTCTTTTGGATCGGTGGCGAAGCATAATTAGCGGTTTGCCATTTGACCAATTCAAAAACTTTTCCTTTTCGGAGCAGTTCTTCTATGGTTGAAGTCGGTTGGAAGGCCAGGGCGGTTTGCAGTTCTGGCAGTAAACGTCGTCGGATGATATTCACCTGTTCTTCCTCGGTCGGTCGCTTTACGGTCAGCTTTTGAAACAGGTTTTGCATTCGAGTTACATACAACAAGAGTCGTTCATCGGTTCCTTGAGTGCGTTTCTTGATTTCCTCCAAAAGGATGTCCTCGTAGTCGGGAGGAAGAAAGGCCTCTCGGAGTTGTTCCTTGAAGTCGGTCCAGTCGGTGAAGGTGCCTCTCCGGGGAATGTACCAGTCTCTTGCATCCCTACGTAACAGCTCGTATATTGACTCGAATAACTGTTCGTGGCTCACCTTTCTAGCCTCGGCAAGATACTCAGCCTCCTCCAGGAATGAGGTCACACTGGTTGACCCATCGAACGTCAGGTTCCATTTCCACACAGGAACGGCAGGAACGGTGGAATGGTCGGTGGTTTTCGGCGGTTTCATCGGCGGGTATTCGGTCGTCAGTTCGGCTTCCTTGGTCGTCGGTACTTCGCTTCTTACTTCTCTCATCCCAGCGGTATCGGTAGGAGATGAGGCAAATGAAACTCTCCTGGTTGATTCGGCAAACTCCCTCGTCAATCGCCTCGACTCAGGGGATGTTATTAACGGTCTGTTTTGCTCACTGGTTCGGTCGGTTGGCAGTGCTTGTTCAACGGTAAATGGGAGGATGTCGGCGGGCGGTCGGTGGTATGAAGGTTGTTTCTGCAAAAAAGTACGTTCAATTTGTTCGGTTATTAATCTGCAAACTTCTTGTCGGTTTTGCTGCAGCCGGTCATCATGAGTGGTCAGTCGGGATATGTCACAATCTTCTCCCAAATTCAACAAGTCTGCTTCTCCAACGGTGGTTGAGCACGGAATCAGACCTGGACCAAGTCTAGATGCGCAGTCCGGTAATTCCTGGTCAATCAGCGACGGTGTGCCGGCTGACAGGTTCTCTGGAATACCACCTAACCAGTGAGTATTCTCCAGCAATCTCATAGACATCTTCAGAGAGTGCTCCAGCTCGGTTTTCTTGTGAAGCAGACTGACAGCTTCCGGAGATAGACTTCTCAGTCGGCCTTGAACGTGCAGTAGCCGGCTCCTAATGCGCTGCAACTCATTGTCTCTATTATTGAAATCAAACTCACATATCTCTCCCATCAAGTCGAACAACTTGGCACCACAAACCCCAATTTCCTGTGCCTGGTCAATTTCATCTCTTGGAATAAACGGTATGTCGGAATGGATAGCCCTTCTCAGTTGAGCTCTTTTCTCCTGAACGGTGTGTCCCACGGTGCAGCCTCTTGCCTTTAACTCCCAAGTAAGTTCGTCGCTTTTCAGTCGGTTGACATCCATTTTTACGGCACCACAAACTCAGAAGAAATATTTACAATATGCACTCTATGGATATATACAAGAAACAAAGAACGGTTACCAATTTGCCAGTGAAGAGTATTTAAAGAAAACGGTACGGTTACGGTAACAGGAACTACTCACAGAACAGCAGAAGTCCCTGCTCGGGCGCCAGATGTGATAGACTTTTCGTACTCTGGCAGCTCCTTACGGTTGCTCGGGCGCCAGTGGGGCAATCAGTCAAACCCCACGTCTCTCACAGAATCCCCAAAGAATTGGAGAGCCCGGGTAGACTTGAGTATCAGTGGAGAAGGGTATCGTTGAAGACTAGGGCGGTAGCGTCTTCTAAGTGTCTGCTTTTCAACGGTCTTTAGGCGTCAGAAAGAGTACTTACCTCTTCTAACTAAACTCTTAGATGAAACTGATTTAATAAATAGACTCTCACTGGCAAAATAATTGGCAACAAAAATAAATGTTCAACTATTTATTTCTATTAAAATAAACTATACACAAAAGAAAATTGACAGGTACACTAAATCGTGGACGTCAACGGCTGTGTCTGGTCGGCGCAGGACGGCTGGCAAACTTTCACTTCAGGAAAATGGACGGTTTCGGAAATATACGGAAGTAAGTCAAGTCTCAATTGAACTAAGTGCAAAGAAACATGCACGGTTTCGGAAAAATATTTCAACTAAGGCAAGACACAATTGAACGAAAAGTACGAACGGTTTTAAAAATAATAAACGGAATTCAGTCAGGTCAAAATTTAAAAACACCAGTTCACCGGGGTACGCCCTCTATCTCTGTCTCGGTGTTTTGTCTATGATCCGGTGTCCTTCGGTCTCTCTCTCTCTCTCTCGGTGACCTCAAGCTGGCTGACTGTCAAACAGCGGCTACAGAGTCCGGCGGTGAGGGTATTTGACGGTTATGAAATCCCAACTCTATGCTCGGCGAATCTAACCTATAACTATAATTCAAACGGTTGGAAATCGGGATGAAACGGTCAAATATTCAGGAATCGGAGAAATCAGGGGGGCCCAACGTCCTCCTGGGACCCAAATGTCACCCTACGGTAACGGAAAGCTATATACAGCAGGAAATGGTTAGCTCACGGTTTTCAGCCAAGCACAAGTCTAGAGAGAATATTATTCCATAAAGGTGCAATGAAGCGGCAATAATTTCAAACACCACTTGCCTTAGAAATTCCTTTGTGTCTCGTAAGTACGGTTTTCACTTGACAATCACCTCACTCGTTCAACTCTCAACAACGATTCATACTTATCTTGACCTTCAGCGACGGAACTCGAAGAAGTAGGTACCCCGGAAAATTGTCCCCACCATTGGTAACTCAGTCCCCCATTGGATAAACTCAAATTGTTCGGTAAATCAACGGGCTCGGAAAGAGACAGAAACAATTGAAGAGAAGGAAAAACGGAACAAATTGAAAGACCTTTTTCGAGTCAGAAAAAGTACGGTTCAACGGAAAGAATTCCAAAATATATGAACTCTGAAAACAAGATATACTCGGTCTCCGCTACAAATATGGGACTGGTCGGTGGAAAACAATGACACGAAATCAATCGGTAAATCCCCCCTATGATAATTTAACGGTTTTCTTCCGAAATACTTCGATTGTCAGGTCCTATTAAGAAAGTATCGGTAGAGAAATTTCCTTTTCGTGCCTCGTCACATCATAGAATAGTGACATCACCTTCCAAGTAGTGGTAAACCAATTAAAGATACACTTTATGTAAAATGTTAATACACTGTCGGTGAATCCTACTTTTCCGACAGATTGTAAATGTTCAATCATTATATATTATGACTTGTCCTATACATGTATAATGTCTTACAGGATGAATAAAGTTATTATTATTAATAATATCGCTGAGCTCCCTGTGATTCTGCTTGGCCTTGAATGCATGATCTCATAGATCAAATTCTACCTAGTATGGATTTTCCATCAAGAGCGGCAGTAGAACTATAATGTACCTGAATCATCTCCTTTACGTGGACGATTTGAAACACTTCGCATCTACCAAAAAAGCAAATGCAGCAGATACTGAAAATGGTGGAAGGATTCTCGAAAGACATCAAAATGAAATTTGGACTGAAAAAATGTCGACTGCTGAACATAACGAGAGGGAAAATAGGAAATGGTACTTTCAAACTCAAGAAAGGTGCAGAAATTGAAGCATTAAGGGAAGGAGACATATACAAGTATCTAAGCATAAAACAGGCAAGAAATATCAATCAGAGCCAGATGAAGAAAGAATTAACATAGGAGTTCACATGAAGAGAACTGGTCTTAACAGCAATAATCTGATACTCATTCTGTATCATCTCTTGGACCATCACCGATATAGCAGCTTTACAGAGAAAAATAAAGACGATACTGACTAAACACAATAAATATCATTCCAAAAGCTCAATTGAATGGACAGAGCTACCACGACATCTTGGGGGTAAAGGAATTGTTGATTGGTCTAACCGTATGTCCCAGGAAATTGAAGGACTTCGGAAATATTTCCTGATCAAGGCTGCTTCGTCAGAACTCCATCGAGTAGTTTGTGTTGCTGATAGTTCTACACCGTTAAAGCTACAACAGGACCACTTGGAAACCTTTGAACACTAGGCAGAAAGTAAAATGCAGAAACTGATGGCCAAACCTTTGCATGGAAGGCACCAGAACGAGATCAACCATGATTACTTCAACATATCTCCGTCGAACTACTGGTTGACTTCGGGAAGGTTGTTTCCTGAGATAGAGGGCTTCATGCTCGCCATTCAAGATCAGGTGATTCCCACAAGAAACTACATGAAATATATCGCCAAGAATGCCCCGGACGATAGCTGTCGTTATGGCTATGCGACACATGAAACTATCCAGCACATCACCGGGGGATGTCAGAAGTTCGCGGACAGGGAGTACAAAAATAGACACATGATGCTGTTCCTAAGATTCTTCATCAAGAATTGGCTCTAAAACACCAACTTCTAAGTTCGAGAAAGGTTTCTTATTACAATTACCATCTGGATGCTGTATTGGAAAATGAACATCACAAGCTCTACTGAGATCGCACGGTTCTCACAGACCGGAAAATAACTCACAAAAGACCAGACCTCATATTACTCTATGAGGATGAAGACAGAGCACAATTCATCGACGTGGCGATTCCAAATAATAACAATCTTCTAGATAGGCACAATGAAAAAATTTCAAAATAAAGAGATCTCGAAGAGCAAAACAGGAGACAGTGGAAGCTGAAAGATGTCAAGACCATCCCTATTGTCATTTCATCTATAGGCCTGATACCGAAGAAACCACCAGAGAACTTGGGGAAACTTCAGTTAGGCGAAAATATCTATAAAGTCATGCAGAAGGCGGTACTGCTGGTAACGGCGAGAACTGTACGCAAGTACATGAGGAACACCGTCTGCTTCGACGGGAAGTGCGGGTGGATCATTAATCCAACCGACAGCAAGAAGCAGAGGAGCGACCCGAAACCCACCACCACTACGAGCCCGAAAACCTGGAACAGGCTCCAACAGAGCTTAATCCTTTTGATATCTGAGATATTTGGGATAAGTGAATGTTGCTCTGGAAAGGAGTTTGAAAGCCGCAAGGCTTAAGTCATAATAATAATAACTGTTCTTTAATGGCCATCGACCGAAGTCCTTCAGCCTGCGATCAATTAGGTATGTTCACAAATTCTAACTGAAAGCCAACGTTTAGGTGTATATTTCTCCCATTCCAGCTTCCTCATTATCTTATCGTACGCCGCACCCAAACCCAAGATACCATATGAGTTAGTAAAGAATATCAAATCAAAGCAGTTGAGAGCAAAAACTGCCCAGAACGTTTGGTCGACGAAGATTCCAGAAATTTTCCAGGATCTCAATAGCAAGAATATTGGAATATGTTCTCAACGTTGGTGTGTTAGGAAAACAGACAATTGTGGAATTTCTTGATGGTTGTATTGTTATGGATTTGATTTTTTTTAACGAAAAATTTGTTAAAATAACTAGGTATTGTAATACAATTCATCTCATTATTCATCACCCCAAAGATCATTGGCAATACAAAGAAGCAATTTCGAACTTGAGCTCCAAAAAAGTGTTAATATGAAAGTAACAACTTATGTAATTTCTCTAATCAACTACGAAACTTTCGGTGAATACCAAATGTCGCCTCGATTCATGCACTACTTCGATGCCACCCACTGGCTTTCATCAAAAGGCGTCATACTGTACAGACGCAGACGACATAATTTGGTTGAGTTGAGCGATATTGGCGTTCTCAAACAAGAGCGAAATTTTTCTATCGATACTCATCCTCAACGGTCCGATTTATTTTGTTATACAACAAACAGGAAACAAAAACCTAGGTCACATTGAACGTTTCACGGTAGCGTTCATCTGGTCGATGTCAGACGCATATTGTTATGGATGGTTAACCGTCCAAAATACAAGGCAGGCAAATAGTAAAATATAGAAGAAGAGAATAAAAGGCAGTGTTATGGTAAGTGTCCACCTGAGATAAAATCTCGAGAGAAAGTTTCGAGATTAATCTCAGGGCGTTGTTCATCTGAGCACTTGAGAGACGTTTAGTCTCGAAGACTGGTATTGACTTGTGTCGGAAAGTGCGTGAGACTACTCTCGAGACTATTTTGTCGCAGGTGGACAGGTACCATTAGGTCTTAAACGATATAAACGTCTCGACTAACTAGCTCCAGTCCCTGGCCAGTTTATTGGACGCACTGAGGATTTTTTATACTTACTGGTATTGCTCGAGGAAAAAGCAAAATATTTGAATTTTAGTTCCAAACAATGTCAGTTTTATCTAGAACTTTATTAAATTGTTCTATTTGGCATTCATTTTTGATGTTGACATATTAGTACATAATAGAGTATGAATCAGTACATGTGTCGATGTCTTGCATGCTGCATGTTCGGACGTTATTTCGATAATCGACATATGAAATCATTATCCACGAATGCAGCAAACCAAGCAATTCTGCATTGATAGTATAAAGCTCCCATAGCGACACAAGGTGGTTCAGAAAAAATATTATATTAGAATTTCATTTCCAACTATGTTGAAACATCAATAAAGCAATATTTTTTATTGAATATGATGTATAGAAAAAATATTAGAATTTCATTTCCAACTATGTTGAAACATCAATAAAGCAATATTTTTTATTGAATATGATGTATTATTTGTCAAAATTATTTACAGATGAAGTATTTAGAACATATAGAGGTATATTCAATTTGAATATTCAAAAACCAATTACAAAGCGTGTTTAATTGAGATTTTGCATTGAATCAAAACGTCTAATAATTTGGCTAGGGACTGTACATACTTATGATGACTGTACGCTAGGCTCATAAAACCATCATATTCCGAGTCAATCGCTTGACAGGAGAAGACGTGCTACAGTGCTCCTAGTGCTATAAAAGAGAAAGCGGACGAGAAAGTCACAGTGCCGTAAAAGTGAAAGCGGAGGTGAAAGTGCCCACTAACCAAGCTACGGAATATTTGATTCCGTCTGTGAAGTTGTGTAGGTTCTATATTTGTTATCGGAATTTTAATTCGTTAAAATTTTCAAAGTTGGTGTTCATCCTAAGTGTCCAGAGAATTTTCTCGTTGGTACTGCAGAAAACATCAGGTGAGCTTATTTTTCGTATCTTTCTTTCTGATTATTCTCATAGCGTAGAGAATTTTTGATGAGCCGTTTTGTTTTTATGCATGAGATACATTTTTCTTTTGTCTTGAAAAATTTTATTTCCAATTTCTTTGAGTAGCGAAGTAATTATTTATTAGATTCTAAAATGTCTGACCATTCGGACTGCGAGTCCGTAATGGAAGAAGACGCGCCAGAAATCGCTAATGTCGTGTCCGAACACGATATTTTGAGAGAGGAGAACGCAAGTTTGAAAGCGAGGGTGAATGAGTTAGATAGATGCGTATCTAGCTTAGTTGCTGAGATTAAAAATCTCAGGGAGAGGCTCGAGTTGCAGGAGGGAAAAAAGGAAAGTCCTTACTCCAAAGCACTCAAGAAGAACATTATTTTGAAAAATGTCCAAGAAGTGAACTTACCGGTTCAAAAACAGAAGATGGAGGTGGTCAAAACCCCTCAAACCAAAATTTCCCCACCCGCCAAAAGAGTGAGAAAGGATAGCTCCTCGTCAAATGAAGAGGCAAACAAGAAAAGAGTCTTGGAAACCCCAGCCCAAGAGAAAACCACTCCAGTGGAGAGAAAAGAAAAAATCCCCCCAGTTACCCTGAGGGGTACGTCCGAATGGACGTCAATTTCCAACGCGTTAATGCGAAACGGAATAAATTACAGCAGAGCGACTACTGTGAAGGACGGAATTAGGGTCGTTCCACAAACCGCGGAAGACCACAGAAGAATGACGGACTTCCTTCATAAAATAAATAGGGAGTTTTACACTCTTCAACGGGAGGAAGAAAAGAAAATCTATGCGGTAGTGAGATATCTACCGCTGGATGCAGATATCCCGACGATCCTTGACGACCTCAAGGATCAAGGGATCGTCGATGCTGAGGTCATAAGAATGACCTCAAATATAACTAAGAGGCCGATGCCCTTATTGCTGGTTAAAACCCAGAATAAGGGTATCTTCGAGGTGAGAAGGCTCTACAACATGAACTGTGTTGTTGAACCTAAGAGAAGGACGACCGGGCCTGGACAATGTTACCGCTGTCAGCGATATGGACATGCCCAAAGTAAGTGCACTTTTCCATGGAGGTGCGTGAAATGCTCCGGTAACCACAGCTCCAAGGAGTGTACGCTCACCAGGGAGAACGAGGAGCGAAATGCCTCTTGTGTTCTCTGTGGAGAGCAAGGACATCCAGCCAGCTACAAGGGATGTAGCGAATGGAAATTGGTCACTAAAAAGACCAAGAGATCGCCAAGATCGAACCAGACCAGCTCGAGGCCAACACAAAATACACCGAGGCCATCCCCAAACTCTTCGGAAGTGAAGAAACCCCAGGAAACTGCAACCGAAGCAGTCAAAGAGACGAAGAAACCAGAGAAAAAGACGGAAAAGGCAAAAACCGTCAAAAAAGCCGAAACCAGAAAAGGAATTTCTGGAATCACTGAGGAACTGGATAAGTTCACGAAAAACCTCCTCAGCACGATGATGCAGAATCTGGAGAAAGAGATTGAGAAGAAGATGCAGCAAATTATTAAGAATATTTAATGGCTGACACGACGATAAAGAACAATCTCATAATCGTCTCTTGGAACGTCGAAGGATTGAGAGCCCGCAGATCAGAATTCGAAGAACTGATTGAAGAGAAGAGACCGGATGTCATAGCTCTTCAAGAAACGAGACTTAACCCCAACGTTCGGATAGCATTTCCCAATTACGATATTTACAGAAATGATAGACCTAACAGCACAGGTGGCGTTGCTATACTGGCTAGAAAGAATATGGATCACCATTTCGACCAAATATTCAATGGACAAGAAGTAGAAGCAATATCGATTATTGTGAATACTAATCGAGGGCAAGTGAAGATTATTTCAACTTATAAATCACCGGATAAGGACATGCTGGAAGAGGATCTAAAAATGCTACTAGAAGGAAGACACCCGAAAATCATAATTGGTGATCTTAACTGCAAATCGCAGGAATGGAACAGTAGGGTGGAAAATACAAACGGGAGAAGACTGAAGATTTATGCTGAAAAACTTAATGCAGTTGTGATAGGACCTGATATACCGACCTACATACCAAGAGTAAATGGACTACCCGATGTACTGGACATTGTCGTAATGAAAGACATCACTGAAGAAATCAGCATTGATACAATAGAAGACGGAACTTCAGACCACAATCCCATAGAATTCATAGTGGGACATGGCCCAAGAAACGAAGAAGAGACACAAACCAAGGAACGCACAGACTGGGAGAAATATAAGAATTTACTTCAGGAGAAAATCAGGGAAATTCCCCAAATAAACACCCAGGATGAATTAGATGAAGCAGTTGAAAAATTGGAAAATCATATAAAAGAAGCCTATGAAGAAAGCACCAAGAGAATAAGGAAACCAATTCCGAAACATTCACATGGAGATACGCCAAGGGATATAAAGGAACTTATAAAAAAGAACAGAAGACTCAGGAAAATCTACAGAACAACAAAAAGAGAAGAAGACAAGAAGAAACTGAATAAGCATAGTCAGACATTGAAAAATGCTTTAACAGAACTGCGTAATAACAGATGGCACCAGAGATTAAGGGAACTGAATACAATAGATCACTCGGCTTGGAAAATGCAAAAACGCTTACGACGAGAACAGACAGTTATACCTCCACTGCATGGAGCAAACGGAATGGTATATACGAGACTTGAAAAAGCCGAAGCACTTGCCGACACAATTGAGAGAGAAGCCAGAATAAATTACAGAAATGATGATGACAATGAAGATCTAGAAGAAGAAGTGGAGGCAAACGAAGAACTGATGATGGAACCACCGGAAACCGAAATCATTCCAAAACCGGCTTCACCAACAGAAATCAAAGAGATCATAATGAAACTGAAAAACCGGAAAGCACCGGGAGAAGATAGGATAACGAATTATATGTTGAAGAAATTGCCTAGAAAAGGAATAGCAGCCTTGACGAATATAACAAACGGAGTGATGAGGACCGAATACTACCCAAAGAGATGGAAAACTGCAGAAATGATAGTTTTCAACAAGCCTGGAAAGGAACGGAAATTTCCTCAAAATTATAGACCAATCAGCCTATTATCAGCACTAGGAAAAGTCGTCGAGAGGGTTATCGCCAAAAGGCTGAATGAGGAAACAGAAATGTTGAAGATAATCCCACCCGAACAATTTGGATTTCGACGAGAACACTCGACTGAACTCCAATTACTACGGCTCATAGAATACGTCACCGAAGGAATGCAGACCAAACAGGCCACAGGATTAGTTCTGATGGATATCGAGAGAGCTTTTGATAGAGTATGGCACGAAGGCCTAATCTACAAGATGAAAAGAGCAGGATATTCGACCAAGCTATGCAAGATTATAAGGAATTATCTGAGGAATAGAAACTTTTATGTGAAGATAGATGGAGCAACCTCTCAAACCAGACAATTGGAAGCGGGAGTGCCTCAAGGATCGGTACTTGGACCTCTGCTTTACGTAATATACGTTTATGATATCCCGAAGAATGCTAGGAATATGCTCACCTTGTACGCAGATGACACAGGAATAGCGTTCAGACATCGACGCCCAGAGATCATACACCGGAGACTGCAGGAAGCCATAGATGAATTACTCAAATGGTGCATCAAATGGAAAATCCAAATCAATGGAAGAAAGACTCAAGCAATATTACTGCAAAAGAGAAGATTGAGGATGGAAGAAAACCTTGAAGTTGATGGACAAGAGGTTGAATGGAAAAATGAAGCAACATACCTAGGAGTGACGCTTGACAGAGGACTTACATGGAAAAACCACATCAAATGTGCTGTTGATAAAACAAAAGCCGCAATGAGTAAACTTTATCCACTCATAGGCAGAAGAAGTCATATGAATAAGAACATCAAGTTGACGATGATTAAAACTATTGCGCGACCACAACTCACATATGGATCGGCGGCATGGGGCTTCGCAGCCAAGACCCACATCAAGAGAATACAGGCCACTGAGAATAAACTCCTTAGAATGGCGATGGACGTACCCTGGTTTGTTAGGAACAAACAAATCTACAAGGACTTGGAATGGGAACCAGTTACAGAATTTATGAAGAGAAAGGCGGAAAGGATATTCGACAAAGCCAAACAACATCCAAATGAGGAACTACGAAGATTAGTCGACTATGATCCAACAGAAGAAGCTAGAAGGTCAAGAACCTACCACCGAAGACCGAGAGATCAGTTAAGGATTTAAATGTAACCAAAGAAGAGCTTAACCTATAAAAGCTATAGGCAGCATACAACTATCAACACGACTATGATCGTGTGAGAGTCCAGAAACCATAAGAGTCAACTGGTTAATAGGCAAAATGCCCGGAACCTATGAAGAAGCAGTTAAGGGTTTTTAGTGGGTCTCGAGCTCAGAGAGTGAGAATCCCCACACTGTTCCCCCTCAGCAGAGGGTGTGTTCGTCTGTTTGCAGATTTTCCCCCTGCTACACCAAAAAAAAAAAAAAAAAAAAAAAAAAAAAAAAAAAAAAAAAAAAAGCTCATAAAACTCGATACGTATAGTAGTCCCGACCATAGATTAAATGAACAGAGAATAGATGGACCACTCGAAAAACAAACTTCAGCGTCATCTGTTTTTACGGTACCTGTACTAATTTTCGACGAAACCAAATAAAAAGGGAATCTGTAACGCTCATTTTTAATTTTCTTGTAATGATCAAGGCAGAATATATTTGAAAATTTCTGAGTGAAACTCAGAGAAAGATTCGAAATAAATTGCTCATTAAGAAATTGCAGTGAGATAACGAATAATACGAATCTTTAACTGGATTTTTCTCTGATCCGAAGAATCGAAAAAAAAATCAGTTCATAATTGAAAAATTTATTGCATTGTTCAAACACGGATTCATTTTATAATTGAAATTAGCTTTCAAATTCACTTTATTCTAATTACAAAACTTATTCATTACACAAAAACATTTCTTATAAACTACCATATAATTCCTAATCACAAAAACAATTCAATATTTATACATAATATACGCATATTCTATTGAATATCAGCAATACATTTTTGAATATCAAACAATAAAGCATATGTGTATGACATGAAAAAGTTTCAGTAGAGGTTGATGTAATGAGGTACCATAAAATTCGGCGTATGGTACAAGAGCTCAGAGAAGAAACCTCAGTGAGAAAAGCCTGCCTCCTCCAGAGTATTGTAGGGCGATGTTTAATTGTACTTTGGGGAAGTAGCGAACAACCTATGAACTTGTTCAATAAAGGTTTTAAGGTCTTTTGAATTCAATATAATGTCGCATAATTACCTTCTTGCCTTCTTGCATCACGATTTTTGCACCCAACAACACAGTACGACTTCACTCTTGCAGACATTTCGCTTCGTCTATTGAATAATTTATTAGAAAATTATGTCAATTCGTAAATTGATAGATGATTGATAGATAATCAAAAATACATCTGTCGGTCTATAGATATCTTGATTAGTCGTTTGAATATTCGGCGGAGATCACGGTCATTCACGAGTGATCACGATCGAAAGCTCAAAATGCAGTGACACCTAACGATCAAATTTAGAATAATTTTTGTGATTAGTGTACCATAACAATAGGTGGCGCCACTTGTCAGAGTGATCCATCTATATTTTAATTTAATCTATGGTCCCGACGACCATACCAAGCCGTATGAAACGCTTGGCGTTTCATACCGCTACGTCTGAGATGACTCGTTTGAAATGTTCTTTGCAAGATCTCACATTGCCTTGTACTTAATCGGACATAATCGGTATGTCAAAATCTGCCTGACATCGGCAGATGGACGCTACCGTGAAACGCCACGCTCAAAACCACTGTAGCGACAATGCTCCTTAGGGTTACGTAAAAAATTATATAAATATAGAAGGAACTTTTAAATACATCATGGGACTGAGGTCTCTGAAATTTTCCTTATATTTATGGCAACAGACAATACTAGGGCTCATTGTTTTTTCTTCCCTGTGATGTATTTTTCGCCTCAAGAGTGGCAGCAGTCATTTAATCTTACACTGACAAACAAGACTGAATTGAATGCGTCAGTTCGAAAGAAACAGAACAAATAACTGGCCATTTGCGCTGTCAAACACATACAACGCACAGTTGATGGCCCATCGCCGAAGTCTGGGTCTTAGAAGCCGAATTTGTTTGTCGAGAGAGAGGGATAGAGAGTAAGATAGAGTTACTTGAGCGAATTTAGATATTCGAAAATGATATGAGAGCAGGCCGCTTGCAGACCGACCGGAATCTAATACCAACGAGGCTGTGGTAACTGATATGAAGGCGGTTGGTTTGTGGATGATTAATTAGAAGGACGTCCCTACCATGGAACCGACGTTTCAATATTGCTGAGAGGCCGTCACAGGGTTCGTAAACAGGGTGGTCTCACAGATGATAATTCTGGATAGATGCTGTTGGTTTAGACGTTAGGGGAAACTTGGACACATCAATTCTTTTATTCTCTTTACTGGGTGTTTCGCAAAGAAGATATTTTTTATATTCATTATCAACAATAGCTGGTATTTCAGTAGATTGGAGACTACTGAAAAGTTATTAGATGAAATTCATACTTAAGGCTCTTGAAGGAATAGAAGCTTTATAATGAAAGTGATCTTGGATTTTTTTGGCGTCAAGGTTCTATTGATGCTATCGTATTTCTGGCAGATAGATTCAAAAAACAATAAATCACCATTCATTATCAATAATAAGAAAGTTCAACTCTGGTGCTACATACCCATTTCCATGTGAAAAAATCTAGGGAGGTCTGATAATCTATGTAAATTGTGAAATATAATGAAATATTCATTCATAAAAATGTACATAATTGAGATGACTCCGGAGAAACTATAAAATGAGCAGTACAAATGACGATCATCAATATTTTTGGTAGACTTTTTATAATCTCGCAGGTGGACACATTTTATACCTAATGAAATCATGAAAAGGACATGGAAATGGAGTATTCAATAATTCTGAGAAGAGTGGGAGTACTTTACTTTTTGCGTAAAACTTGATAACACCAGAATTAAGCGAGAAGTCTTTGAAGAGAATTACTTATATAAAATGAATTAAAAGAGGTCAACACAATGAGACGTTAATTCATGATCGTGAACAAAGATAATGATACGTGGTAATCGCTTCAACAGAAACAGGAATATCTGACATCTTTTGATAGAGTTGCACTTGAATGAAGGATTCTATAGCGCATATTTAAAAAAAATTTGTAGTAATGAGCCAGACAAAAATCTTTGAAAATTTTCCAAAGGAAAATCAGAGAAAGAGTAGTATAAGCTGTTGAATACTAAATTGTTTTCAATGAAGAATGAGAGCTTAAACGAATCTTCCACGATTTTCAGTCTTCGTATTTTCGTTCAAAGACACTGCACTTTCTTGTAGTATAGCACTGACAGATATATGGGAGATACCTCTGAGGACTTCCCTATCGCTTCACTCGTACGAATTCAATCGAATCCATATTATTGCCACTATTTCACATATTAATAAAAGAGGATCTATGGTTTACTTCAAAATGCTTTATTGTTCAAACGATCGCACCAAATTGTACAATTCTTTTTTTGTTGTGTTTATTATTGTTAGGGCAAGGTTTATATAACAAAATATTCCCAAAAAAATTGTACAGAACAGAAAAAAGGCATTCCTTTTTCTTACGACCAATCGAGCAATCACGATGAGTTAGTTATTATTATCTACCCTAGAAATAATTTAAATGGCAAAACTAGGTTTGCCAGGTCAGCTAGTTTCACATAAAACTCAAAATGAATTCTCTAGTTTCCGGATGACTTTATTGAAGTTTTGAAGTAGGATTATGATTCCATGGAAACTTTTTCATCATAACGTGATCTTTTGAACTTTTCCTCAGGTTCGCCGCCAATATACATAGCTAAATAAATCAAAATTGAGGTTGGTGCAGACTGATTAGAATGAGGCGATTCCTGAAAAAGTCCGCTCGATTAGTTGCCTGAAAAATAAATTATCATAGGGGGGATTTACTGATTGATATTATGTCATTGTTTTCCACCGACCAGGCCCAGTGTAGCGTAAACCGTATATATCTTTTGTTTTCAGAATTCATAAATTTTATAATTCTTTCCGTTCAACCGTACTTTTTCTGACTCGAGAAAGGTGTTTCATCTTGTTCCGTTTTTCCTTCTCTTCAATTGTTTCTGTCTCTTACCGAGCCGGTTGATTGACCGAAAAATTTGAGTGTGTCCAATAGGGAAAATGAGTTACCCATAGTGGGGACAGTTTTCCGCGGATACTGCGGAGAGGGGTACTTCTTCGACGCCCGTCGCTGAAGGTCAAGAGCGAATGAGTTCAGATCGAGGTGCCAAGGAAAGTGTGTAAGGTGTTTTACCGTGCAGTACAGTTAGAATTACGACAAGTTTGAAAGTTTAGGGAAAGTCACTTGTTGCATTATTAATCCTTACGTAGTGCATAGCTGAGGGGATATCTTCGCTATTTTCCGCTTTCTTTAGTCCGTTCGACTGGCTGAAAATACCACCGTTTAAACTTGATCTAGTTATTGTAGCCGGTGTAGAGTGCCGGCTTCCGCGTCCGTTCGACCGCCGTTGGATCCCAGGAGGACTTGAGGTTCCTACCGTAGTTTTGGTGCTTATTTTGTTAATATATTTTCAACTTCCGACCGATCAAGTTACAGGTTGACAGCTTCTTCCGATTTGCTATCTGACTGGCAGCCATTTTGAGGGTCACAGAGAAAGGGAGACAGTTGGACTGAGACCAGCCACCGTAGCGATTTCCGCCAACAGAGGGAGTTACTTGCCAGGATGTCAAAAGTTAACCGTATTTACCGTCTATTTGCACCTTACTCCTCTGGAGTGGCCGTACAAAATTCAACCGTATTTACCGTCTATTTCAACCGTATTTTTCTGGAGAGGCCTTATTTCATCAGCCGCGCCACGCCGACCAGGCCGCCGGTTGATATCAACATTTGTTATTACTTGTACATTTCTGTATATAATTTAACCCAGTAGGAATAAAGAACTGAACGTTTATTTTGTTGCCAATTATTTTGCCAATGATGGTCAATTTATTAAATCAGTTTCATCTAGGTGTGTAGTTAGAAGAGGTAAGTACTCTTTTCTACGCCTAAAGACCGTTGAAAAGCAGACACGCTACTACCCTAGTCTTCATCGATACCCTTCTCCACTGATACTCAAGTCTACCCGGGATCTCTAATTCTTTGGAGATTCTGTGAGTAGAGTGGGGTTTCACTGATTGCCTCACTGGCGCCCGAGCAAAGTTAAGGGGCGGCCAGTTTGAGAGAAAAAGCTCATCACACCACATCAATCTAATACTTAAAATATTTTTCCTCATCATATACAGTAGCCTACAATTTGTTTCATCTACTTCGGAGTACAGTAACTCTAAAACGATTTTATAATCAATGAATCTTTTGAAAAACCCCATTTAAATTTCTGCTGAAAATCCACCTCTTGAAATATTCAGCTTCAATGCAGGAAAACTATTGGCACCGTTTACAATGAAATAGTTTATCTCTGATACTTTTTCAGAATGTAAAGAAATGCAATAAATTTTCCCTTATCTGACGCCTATCGAAACGTGGGAAATCTCATTTTCATTTGAAAAATTCGACCTCGTTTCTCGTTCCGCTGAAAAATTGCCAGGTAATGGGACGCGTGGAAATGTTCAATCGCTACCATATATGTTGTCCCATTTTGCCATCTCCTGCGAAATATCCCCTGACCCAGATCGAGAAAATGAGGGTTTCCCTAATGCTCGAAAGTATGCAATAATATCAAGCCGTCGACTATTCGCGAATGGAAAAATTGAGGAATTTATGGCAGTTTTTATATGGGAAAAATTGGTCGGAGTTTTATTGTGTTCCGTTGTTTGGAACGGGACGTTTTTGATGAGGCTGTTGCGGAGTATTCAAGACGGAGAAGGAAATGATTTGCAGGTTATCATAAATTTAGACAAATGTCGACTTATTGAGCCAAAAAGGAAAAGTAGGTACACTAATGACGGTGCAAAAATAAACGATTGGTCGGAGAATCGACCCATTTTTGGACAGATCCATAATATGAATTCGTTGTCATATTATATTGATATACTACCCAGATAGCACAGAGACATCAAAGAAGTCTCAAAAACGTCTGTTACCGACATTGCGTACGCCTCAAAGACGTATGTCGAGGCCTGGCATACGTCTTGAAGACGTCCAAGTTACAGCTTATGTTAAAACTAAAAACGTCTCTAGGACGTCTTCTTAAAAGCTTTCATAGGTCCGAAACACCCTGGAATGTACCAACATCTTCTAGACGTAACTTTTAGACCTTCTGGAGGTCTAAATTGATTTCAAATAATGATTTTGCATATTTACATATTCGCTCTAATTTTTCAATGTATAAAATGTGTCAAATTCTTCAAATAAGTAGGTAGAAATTTCAAGGGTCAATTACAGAAATGAAAGAAATGAATTTTTTGATTGGCTTCATTTAATATTGATATAATCATATAACTGTAAAGATTGGGAAAGTAGTCTATGGTTCAATGAAAATTCTTTTCCTTTCACTCGAACTTTCGAGACTATATTTGTCCCTCCATCAGGTGTCACTATGAAATTACAAGTTCAGTAAGCACACAATACAGTGAAAATACGTAATACAACTTACGGAACAACGAATAAACAACATCGGTGTTAAACTCAAATGCAAATACAGAAAGTCTTTCAAAAATTCAAGAAACAGCAGCTGATCCGCCATCATTAACATATGTCACCAACACTGTCAACGGCTAACCAACAGAATAAATGGCAGGAATTCTTTTTCTTAAATTTTATGTTTGGTTACTTGTCAACCGCCAACATCGCCACTCTCAAACCTCGTCTAGTCGTCCGTGACACAAATCACAAGGAGCAGAAAACAAATTTTAAACAAACATTCTTATATTAAGATGACAATAAAAGCTAAGACACAAATTA
Source organism: Coccinella septempunctata (assembly GCF_907165205.1). Lineage (NCBI taxonomy): Eukaryota > Metazoa > Arthropoda > Insecta > Coleoptera > Coccinellidae > Coccinella > Coccinella septempunctata. The sequence goes on from NC_058191.1 coordinate 11,479,294, forward strand.
GGAGATGAATATTGATTATAGAGGGCTGCCCTCAGCGTAATTTCTTATTTCAAAACTTATTCAAATCAATCAAATATTGATTGATTTTGACATTTCCGTTCAATTCTGTCACTGAACAACATTGTAAGTCTATCTTTAGGTGAAACTAGTCAAGTAAGCGTTACAGATGGCGAGAACACTGAGGGGAAGTAATACCTCAAGAATCTCCATTCTAAAACGGCATGCACTAGTTATTAATTCACGCTCAATTTCGTACGAAAAGTCTTGATTTCTTCAAATTTAAGTTGAAGGACGTCTTTATGTCACCTCGCCTTTTTTTTGCCCAATTTAGTTGGTCTTTTATTAGAAAAAAATTTAAGTTTACCGTCTATGAAACTTGTCTTCATCATAATTTTTCGACAGTTTTTGAACATATTTCGATAAAAACAGCGGCAGGGTGACATCGGCGATTAAATTTTTCATATATTGTCAAAATATTCATAGTGATATATGCTAAAATTACGTTGAAATTGAATAACTGAAAATTTCTTTTCAACTGACTCAGTTCGTAATTCGGGCTATTGTTTGGAGATGTGGCACATTTCCGTATTTGGGGTAGCATCCGTAAAGCAACCAATGCCGATCTTCTTGATCTCGAATCGTATGTACTACTTCCCCTTAACCAGAAAATCTTCGTTCATTGATATGTTTACACAGTTTCATTCTATAAATAAGGTGGGAACACGTTAAATGTATTTTTGAAGAAAAGCTAGGTACCCACTTCACAGGATATGATTTTATGGCAATAAAGTGAGTTAAAAATAACGCGAAAGATTTATAGCTTCGGTATTTACTATTTTAAAGAAAAATGCTCTTACATATTAATTTTTGTATTTCAGGTTGAGCTAATTTTTATTTATAAGTATTCCCTACAAGGGGTGAGTGGGTAACATCAGACATTAGACCACAGAGTGCCGCGTCTGGGGTGGGCCACCCGGTATAATAATTAAACAGGGTGATTCAAAACTCGAGGCGAAAAATTAAGGGACATATAGAGACTGATAATCTTGATTGAACGTAAAAAACTTTTTTAACCGATGAGGCTTCGTTTCCGAGTTTTTGGACAAAAATTTTTCTGTATGCAACCAATCAAATTCTATAAATTACCACCTCATGTTGGAGGAAATGTTGTCGCCAGGTTAAACCAAAATTTCAATGGTGGATGGACTTTGTCGGCGTGGTCAGGTGCTATGGCCAGTGAGATCACTTGATTCGAATCCCTTGGATTATTTTTTATGGGGACATTTGAAACAACAAATTTACGCAGTGGAAATTAATGATAAAGAAAAATTAATGGAACGAATTATTAATGCAGTCGAATCCACTCAGAATAGGCAAAACATGCAATTAGTGTATGTTCACGCCAAGTGAACGTATTTCAAAAATAAATGTTGGGAATTTATAATTCATTGTTTATGATTTATTATTCAGATGTGAACCCTTTTCGTATAGGAGAAATCCCGAATTTCTCCGTTTCTTTCAACATTTTGTCTGTCAGCTGTGTTTATTTTCCGTTTCTTTCCTTTGATTCCACCCAAGAAGGAAATACGACACATGTTTGCTACCATCCAATTCAATATGAGATTAGATTAGTTCGATATCACATCGTTAATTCTGCTTCCAAATTAAATTAAAATAATAAATATTTCAGAGTGCTTCTAATTGAATCCTGAATATATATCAAATATATACAGTCCAGTCTCTAAGTTTTTGTTTTATGATATTCAATCTATTTAAATTGAACAGCACGTCAGTTTTCTTTCTTTTTGAAAAAGAAGCTGAATTCCACCCAACAGTGTACAATTCCCTTATTCTGCGTTGCCAAGCATGTATCGATGCTAATGGAGGCGTTTTTGAGCATTTGATTTAATTTCTTTTTTTATTTTATCAGCTTTAAAATTTCATTCCACTTTTTTATCAAGAATAGCAGCCAGTACACGTTCCTCAATTTGTCTCCTCGAGTTCTGAATCACCCTGTATATTATATTAATATTTATAATATAATTATATAATAATTCAAATGGCACATAATATTTTATATAAATTTTCTGACTACCAGCACACTGCTCAGAATTTTTCTTCAATTCGTGTTTGGCCTGGTTTAAATACGATTTCTGGTTGAGTATAATACTCCAGAATCCATAAATATCATTAGTGAAATAACTGACTGGCTGAACTATTCTATATGGGCCACCCAGGATATAAGAGCGATGTGTAGAGCTGAATGAAAAACTCTATCCCCTGAAATCATGAAAGCAATAAAAGCACCAATCCACAGTTCGTCTCCTAATGAACGCTCTGAATAGCGACCTGCACACTCCGATGTAAATTCCCCGGTACATTTATTTCAAACAAAAATCGAAGAACCTTCTCTATCCGCTCGAGGCAAGTGAACATTTAAGATTTTTAAGGAACCGATTCCCCGTCACGACGAATCAATAAGTCCCGTATCTGCCGGTGATTCCGCCAAATCCCCCCATTCTAGAGTAGGACAGATATTAATCCGTCCATAAAAGAGATCCTCTCCTTGAATAGGGACGAGTCGGAAAATATGTCCACATCCGGTAGCGTTGCCGCGAATCGAATTGATTTCCAGGTAGAAATATGGACCGGATTATTGAGAACGAAGTCAAATGATCGGAATCTCGACAACCTATTGTCCAGTTCATTTGTTCTGGGGCCGGCTGGTAGGTGGATCGGCCTTTTAGCATAAATCAGGAAGACTTTGTGTCTTAGTTTTTCGATTGGCCAGTTTTTGATGTGCAATTGAACGAATGAAGGCCTTGAGGGGTAATCTGGATGTCGATTCGTATCGATATTTGAGGGACGGAACGCATCGTGTTTTGGATCCATTAGCTTCACTTCATGGATGGGTAAAATGACAAGAATTAGGAGAGGGGAGATCAAGCTGACGAGTGCAAACTAATTTTTATGAAGTAAATTGGGTACTTTGGCTGAATGCAACTCTGTTTAAAAGATCCACAGATTAATAGTTTCATAGATTTAGCTTGTTATTCTGGAGGAAATTTTCTCCCTAGGGGTGGCATAGCTCATTATTAACAATTAAAATGGCTATATATTTTTATCAGGGATGAATCCGAAAAAATCGTATATGAAGAAAGTGAATCTTTTGACCTCAAGAATCTACTGTTAAAATATTTGTACGAGTCAAAGACTCACCCTGTATAGGCCATTCAAGAATGAAAGAATGATTGCCATCTTGGGTGGCTATGTGAAATCGAATTTAAGTTGGTAATAGGTCACAAGTTGAAGTTTTGTGTTGCGGTATTAAGGTTGTTATTGTGAATTATCAGGGATCTATGGCCTATTATATGTGAATCTATGCACTGACCGAAGATAATTTGTAATTTAGGCTGCTGTTTATGTTCTTAATTCATTCGTACAAATTGGAAACATAATTCTTATTTTCAAATACTTTTCTAGGTTATATTTTTAACTTTCAGATTTGTGATCGAAACTGCAGAAATAATTGAATATCTTCTGTGACCACATATCAAGAAGAGTCTGGACCTTCAAACCCTAATAGGATGTCAATAATTCTTGAATGGACTATATATTATTTGACTCTGGAAATAATGAAAAATTTGAAGCGTTTTTGTCTCTACAATGAAATTACACATATCCTTTTAAATAGTCTATACATAATATAATCGTCAAACGTCGAATTCAATATGAAACAATAGGTAAATTGTTTTTGTTTTCGAAAACATTTGTGAAACATGTCATTGTAGGACAGGACTCGTTGGCCTTTGATATATTTCTTGCATTCTGAATTACAAATGATTAATTCTGATTTACAATTGATCATTTTTGAAATCAAATTGACTAATCTGAATTACATTTGATGTTCTGTCAATTAATAACACAACATCGAACATTCATTTTTGGACGATTTATGAAATGATTCATTTGGAACTAAAAGAATGGGTGTTTCATGAGGTATAGATTTCGAGATCAACATTGGCAACTAAGAAGAAATACGTAATTGTTCGTAATATCTTTTCAAAGTTCAATTTGATATCTCTAAGTTTATCGAAGATATTCACTTGGTTTCACTCTCTGTATATTCCAAACAGGATTTAGAAGTAGATTTACAATGAGTGGTGGTTCCTATTGTATCCTATCCGAAGTTTTGTCGGGTCGAAAATTATTTTTCCGTAATGGGTTTGTCCGATGCTCTTTGGGTTTTCTCTTATTCTGGGCATGTAATTTTTTATTGCATGTAGTGAAAATATTTATGGCAACTGGCAAGATGCATATTTAGATACTATATAAATTCCCGATCGAATTTCGACAATATTGATATGGTATGGAGGACTACCTTCTGTCCTTAACAATCACATAGCTGTGAATAACAGTTTGGCCTTTTGCGAACATATTTGAATTATAGGTTGAGTTTTCAAATTAAAATATGGCTCTCGGAGAAGGCACCACCACGTTCATATGTTCATACGCATTTTCGTCAACCGTCTAGTAGCCACAATGCAAAACGGATAAATGCGTTTTTGCATCGACCCGCTAATTATATCGCTATCAAAGCTCGCGTGTGCCATTTACCAAAAACAAATGCGAAATATATAGCAGCGGCGTTGTCCTGTGGTAAGAGCACCGGTCCTCGGGGGGCCGTACGTCAGTCAAAATTTCCCCCTGGGCCAATCTGGCTCGGCCTCATTCGAAGCAAAGCAATTTATTTACCATTCGACATAAAGCCGTAGCCGAGACTGGGGCCGTGGGTTGGTTTATCCCTCTTAAAAATCAAAAATGTAAAATCCACGTAACAAGCCTCCATAATTGGAGATTTACGAATGTGGGTATTGCCATTATTGCGGCTTATTGTCACTTGTGCCCTGCTATCTGCGCCACTGGTGTATAATGAGGCGTCGTCCTAGGGTTCGTATTTGAGATTCGACGTGTGGGATTTCTGGGTTACAGCAAATTCGCATTGTTCAACATAAATATTTTTATTTCAGTGCGGGAGAATTTACACAAGGAATTTTATTGTATAAAATTATTATAATTGGGAAATTGAACCGGATTATATATCGTTAAACTACTAATCCAGTTCGGCAAAATATAAACAATTGTGACAAAAACGGAAATTAATTTTCTTTGAATAATGAATCGATCCAAACACAGTTCTTTCAAATGTTCAACTATCTTGTAAAAATTTTTTCAAATTGTACTTTCGCTTAGTCTTATTTTGAAAATATTAACTGCTTCATATATTGCATCAATTCTTCCAATATACCTTCTTCACTTATAAAATATGAAGAATGTGAGTATTGCAGAATCTTCTTCTGCTTTAGAGTCATAGGCTGAAATTGGTATTTCGGCGATTTCAACATTGGTCTTTATGAAGCAGATTGATGCCATAAGGCCATGTAAGATAACTACATAATTCGGAGAGGCAGAAATCTGCACCTTCAGTATACCTCTGAGAACGTGTCGACATCGATGGTGAGCAGCGATAGACCGGTTTCGCTCGTCTGAGCTCGTCAGTATCACATAACCCTACCAAACGATGCAGACTGAATGAAGCCGAGGACATTTCGTCAAAAGCCAGCAGCGGCATCGAAGTATTAAATAAATCGATGCGACACCTGGCGTTCAACGACCTAAGTTTTTTCCTATAAGGCTCCGAGGTATACTGAAGGTGTAGATTTCTGCCATTCCGAATTATGTAATTGGTCTTTATCTCCGTTTCTAGGATGTTGAAATGAAAATATTATGCAGACACTCTTTTGATAGAAATCCAGTGGCGTACTCTGATTTTTCATAAGAGATTTCCTTGCTGAGCTATAACATAAAGTTTTGTTTTTTCTCATGCAACAGTTTGAAGTTCAAGATCGGCGTCTAAGACTTATGGCCATTAGAGACCGATTTGCGACAATTCGATCTTTGGCTGATGAGGGGTTAGGAGAACAAGGCCATCCTGTAACTGTTCGAACGGTTTACCGCCGTATAAGGTCTTTTGGACTGCAGCATTATCGACCCCATCTTGTGTTACCTCTTACGGTTGGAATGTGGAATGGCATCAGGTCGTCTTTTCTGATGAATTTCGATTCTCCTTGAGTGCACATGATGGCCGAAGAAGGGTAAGACGACGTCGAGGAGAAAGACGTGAACCTCATTTTGATGTTGAGCGTCATGTACACCAGACAGTAGGCGTTATGGTAAGGGGTGCTATTGCACATGAAAGTAGGTCTTTATTCGAGGTAACATGACATCGCTGCGTTACCTTCAAGAAATAGTGGAGCCATATGTTCTCCCTCACCTTAACCAGCTTGAGAATCCAATATTTCGGCAAGATAATGCTCGACCTCATGTTGCCAGAGTTATTTTATACTTTTTGGAAGCAACCCATGTGAATCTTTCGCCATGGCTGCCCAGACCCCAGGATCTTTCGCCCATAGATCATGTTTGGGAGGCTTGGAAATTAACCCCAGCCTCCACGGACCTTGGACGCTCTGAGACATAAAATACATGTAGCTTGGGATAGTGTCTGCCCAGAAGAAACAGACCATCTTCTTGCATCAATGCCAAAACGTTTTGGGGAGTGTATAGCTGACCGCGGTGGAAAAACACATTATTAATAAATTCAATAAAAAAATTTGTAAAACGTTTTTTTTTCTTCAAATTTTAATCATTTACTGATTGCTATGCTATCTATATTCAACCAGAAAAAAATTAAAGTTTAAACAGCTCCTTTTGGATGTTGCGGTTTATTTGTCAGTTAGTATATTTTGAACTATTATATTCATGAAAAAAAAACAAAACTTTATGTTATAGCTCAGCAAAGAAACTTCTTGGAAGAAATCAGAACACTTCTCTGAATTACTATGAAAAGAGTGTCTGTATAATATTTCTATTTCAACATAGCAAACGCAAACAGCAACGGAGATAATGATCAATGTTGAAATTGCACAAATTTAAATTTTGGCCTTCAACTCGAAAACAAAAAAAGAAAGAGCAATGAAGTTAATAGCAGTATCAGTTTTCCGAAAAAAAGGTAACCGCAATATCTTTGTGTAGAAAATGGTCAGGTATCACCTAGCCAATTTTGCCCACCCTGAACACGTGTTTCGCGTAAGCGGGTTACTCAATTTTGTAAGTTATTTAATGGCAAAAGAAAAAAAAACCTTTCAATTTAAATATGTACATAAATAAAATGATAATTTGCTACCTATTTTAGAAATTTCATTTCAAATTAGGTACCGTCAGAAAATTTAAAATCCTATTTCTTACAAAATATGCCCAATTTGCTATTTCAAGATGCATTACAATTCTAATGAATGCAGTAAAACTTGGATAACAGAAGTAACGGTAAAGAATTATGATATTGATCGAGAATACATTTTCCAACCAGAAAGTTCTGTTCTTTATATTTTTTTTATTTGGCTTTGTTTCATTTCCAGAAGCAAAAAGAAACATTATCTTTTATTCGTGTATTTGTCACACGCGACCGTCTGTTAGTTTTCAATGGCAATTTTTCAATTTCAGTGGAAAACTTTCATAATTTGTATATCATGAGCTAGTTACATTTTAGTAGCATTTAAATAAAGCTTGTTTAACTTAATAGCTATGGCTACTCTACGCAATCATATATGGTTGCGTGGAGTATCTGTTTCCCAGAAGCTCACTTCAAAAACGATATTCAGTATGAAATTTTTTTTACAAAAAAAAATTATGTTTTCAAGACTTCACGAATATCAATGCCACGCATCTTCGACAAAAATCCAAGGAATGAATGATCATAAAACTGTTTACCTGCTTAATGAGAATAATATCAATAATATGAATGAAATCAAAACTGCCACAAATCAATTCTTTCGATATAACTAAATGTGAATCCTACATAGTATCTGAATTCAGAAGGTCTGTGATAGATGGGCAGATTGCTGTAATAACTTCTTCATATTGTTCATTTTGGTTTCGGTTGTATCCTTGACGTGTTTCCTCTTCTCAGTATTTGGCGGTATATCGATTTGGGCAATAAGAATTATTTTCCATAATATTCTATTTTCAGCAAAGGTTCAAGGATGTTCCACGGTTCTACAAAACTCCACAAATCCAAATCATGTGTCATCAAACAAACAGTTTCTTCACATAATATGAGAAAACAAAATGCATATGGATTTCCTTCGCACACCTCACTGAGCATATTCTCTTCATAAAATTTCTAGTCTCTCCTTTGAACGTACCATATTTTTCCTGTCCTACTCCTGCTGGCAAACACCGTCCAGACCTATCTTCTTCTCCCATTTTTATAAGTGCATCACGATCCACCCTTGCCAACTTATCGCACCATTCTCGCTTCTGAGGACACAATCACACGGTTCAATAAGACCGAAGTGAACCTTATCCAGATATCGGCATTAGAATAAGCGAAAGCCAGAAGGGCTATAAATAAAATAGGCGTTGGAATATATGTGATTGGGACCTTAGGAATGGGAATTGGTTATGACGCTAGACCGGCCCGTTTTCAGTTAGCGATGGCCCGATATTGACGACTTGAGACGATAATACGCACTCGGGAAATCAGGGCTGGACTTTAGGATTTTTATGATTCGAATTCACCCTCGGTAAATTCCTTCAATAACAGACTTGATGCTTGGTTCAACAACGGTTTTCGCATGTGAGCATTATATTTGTTTGCTGCTGGTTCTTTTTTCTATTATTTCTTTTTCCTATATTTGTATGTTTTAATTTTCTTTTTTCTTTGAGTTTATAGGCTTTTGCCTCAACCCTTCAATTCCATTTAATAATAATAATAAATCTTAATGACAAAAAAAGATGTGAACCTGTTAAAAAACGCACGCGACACATATCTCGAAATGATGATACTTCATTTATGAACAAAGATAATCTGAAAAATTTCATAACAGTTGCACCTGAAGTAGCACGGAATAGCAGGGTTATTCGTAAGAAAATTTTCTGCAAAATTTCAAAGTCCCACGAAGTAAAACTAGTGTCAGTTTCCAATCGTGATACCTCTTAATATTGAAATGAAATTAATTACTGACAGAAGTGATTACTAACCTGTTTTCGCTCTTATTATGTAATGATTGAGTAAATTTGATTTTTGAATGAAAACTGACGATTTCCATTAGACTTCGAGTTGAGCAAAAAAATTTTCATAACATAAGCCTAGATCAAATATATAGTTTTATATATTTATATTTATATAGTTTATATGTTACGGTATATCTCACTTCTTCTGTACAATTAGTTCTGTGTCACAATGGTCTGGTATTTCGATAATGAACATTGGCAATCGATGTTAGCTTTATTTAGATCCTCCACAAGACTGAAGATTCTGTTCAACAGATTGTTCACCATGTGGACTCAGCTTTCAACAACTGTTGTGGAGGCTCCCTCGGTGAACGTTTTCAAGAACAGGCTGTACATTCGGCTCTCTCTGCACGTTGACCAGTGCTCATTTTTGTTTTGTTATAATTTTCTATCAACAATTCGATTCGTTATAACTAGAATCAATTTCGTTTTGTTAATTCAGTTTATTGGTTCAACCGACCTCAACCCTTGTTAGTTTTGAAATAAATAAATGAATCAATAATGAGAGCGAAATGCAGCAATTTGATAGATGCCAAGCTTTGTATGAGTGGGTACATTAACATTGCACTCTCTATAATAAAGGTCCATCAATAAAATAGACCAAATCATCATCGAGTTTTCCATTCTTTCAAAGTGACAATGTAACTCTTGAAACCGTCGCTTTCACCATTTTGCAATTGAAATCTTGCGCCATTTTGCAGCGAGTGCACTTGTAGCCTGGGTTTACCATATTCCAATTCAGAAGTTTATTCATATTCGAAATGATGGACTTGATGATGCCGGAGTATTTTAACTGAATGGTTCCAATGGAATCTAACGATAGCTGTCATAAAATACATATAAAAACTCTTTTTTTTTTGTAACCCTTCCGAAGACAATTTCAGCAATGTGCCACAGTGCTGGACTTTTTTGCGACGAAATACCTTAGGTATGTGTCATATTTCTTCGAATGAATTAGTTTATGGGAGAAAGATTATGAAACTGAAATTTTCTTCCGGTGTAACCGCCTACGAAATTTGCGGAAAGTTAAAAAAAGGAATAAAATCGATTCAGCGGTATACTCTCCAATCACCGACTTCCAGCTTTATCATCGACTGTATTGTCATATTTTGGTGGAAATTGAAGCAGAGGATCACTTCTTTAACCACACAGAGCGAGAATACCTAGAGATAATTACCTCATAGGGGACCTGTATAATATCTGTATTATATTATCTGTACCTATATTTCAATTGGAAGATTGAAAGGTAAAATAGTTAGGATAGTTTGGAGAGAGGGTTGGATAAAAAATATAAGTAGGTCAGGTATTACAGTTGTATAATATTTAGGAATATGGAATATAGTGGATTAGTTAGAGCAGATAAGAGATAGAGGTAGGAAGGTAGAAGGATAAGCATTAGAGTAGATTGGTATTAGTTAGAAGTTTATAAAATTTAGAATGTATATATATTGTCTCTTTTTTTTACTCATTGGCTCAATACGTTTGGTGATTTCTAAATACAGGTGGCCAGATATTCAAATTACCTTACCCCATGCTCAAAAGGTTACCTCGCCCTGAAGGAGCTGGCTGGTCACCTTTTGTGTTACATCGATATAAATTTAGGGAATTTTGTTTTTACGTCACAACGTAACAGGGCTCTATTTATAAAGATAACCATAGGTACCCTTCCAGGGAACTCTGGTGATGACATAATAGTGTTGAAAGCGCTCGGTTTTTACAGTTAAATAAAAACCCTACACCAATTACTTTTTGCTAATAAAGTTTAATAAAATCCAATAAAATCTTAACTTCAAGCTGGTTTCAAAGAGTGTTTTTCCTTCATGGTTAGAAATTTTCAAACACATATTACTTATAAACTTTAAGCTAGTAGCATTATACTATGAAATCAACAAATAATGAAAACATAAACCAACATAACCAAAGAATTAATTGCTGGAATAGCTTCAGATGTTCTCCATCGGCAGAGTTATACATCAAAGTAGAAAGGAGATGAAATGTACTTCTTAAAAGGCTGTTTTCACGGTTCTTCGATTATATCTCTTGTAAAGCAGAAAATCGCAAAACATATTGTGATTCAAAAGTTGTAGAGCACAAAGTTTTGCTCCTAACGGGAATACCTAACGCGTTTGTGTTGTGTCGTCAGAAAAAAATTCTTCGGAGACATCTTTCAAATAGCTTATTAACGATAAAATTTAAATCTAAGAAGTTATTGAAATTTGAATTGTGCGTCGTGTTTTTTTGTACTATTGTAATACCCATTTTAGGAAAATCAAATTTCAAATTTCCGCCAATTTTGAGCATCGAAGGAGATTTGAGTATAATGCTGATTAAAAATATCAAAACTAGGTACCAAAATTAAAAAAATGGATAATTAGTATTAAAAATGATTTCTCGAATTCAATACAATAGCTATTTTCACTAAACTGAATCAAAAACCATATCGAGCACCGTTGAATGAAACAGAAGAGTTAAATAACTGTTTTCGTATGAACATACGAAAATTGAGTTGAAGAAGGGGTTAAAGACAGAAGAGCTCAATCCTTGAGCTGGTAGGGCGAGTAGTTTAATTTCTTCGGATGAATAAACATTTATAGCTGTTAAAAATTCAGAGAAGCCCTCCCTCTTGTCGACGCTCTTCTGGTGGCCACGTATAGTACCCCAATTCTGCATTGCGCTAATTGACCAGAGCAGTAGCCCCACTCTCAGTGTTTTCAGAGAAGGAAAACTACACATTTTCTTATTCATTCTCTATGTTTAGGTTGTTGAATTGTCGTTTCATCAACCTCGATTATTGTAGTACGTCCCTATCAGTTCATCTCATTTGAGTAATTCTCTTAATCCGTTTCCAGGTCCTTTTCATGATTTCATTATGAATAAAATGTGTCCATAAAAGTCTACAAAAAATGTTGATGATTCTCATTTTTTACTGCTCATTTCACAGTTTTTCTCGAGTCACTTCAATCATTAATAAGTATTCTATAATATTTTACACCTCAACTACATTTTCAGGCCTCTCTAGATTTTCTCACTTGAAAATGGGTAAGTAGCACCAGAATTGAAACCTTTCTCATTGATAATGAATACTGATTTATTGTCTTCTCATGATCATTTCTTTTGTTTAAATCAGTTCATTTCAATTCTCAGCCAACTCTGTTTACTTCTCAATTACATATGACTAATTACTGTTGTTGAGTTTCAGATGAATGAATCCTAATGTTCTCCAGGGTGGACCCTAGATTGAGTAGTTTTCCTTCAGAACATGATGTGAACTTCTCAAATTTGGTTCAACAGTCAGTGGTAAGCCATGTCTCTCGTCCTGATTCCACCCTTAAAGGTCTGCTCTGGTAATCGTGTAAACTTTCAATTGGTATGATCTACTCATAATACTTTGTACTCTCTTGATACATTCTCATATTCATTCATGGTACTCGATAAACATGTGAGTTTTCAGCCTTCTGCTCTTCTCTAAACCAACGATTAGTGGTTTCTCTCATTAGTACTCTCGATTTTTACCTCTCATAATTTATCAATTGTATATTTTATTTTACTTATGGACGTTCTAATCGTGCTAGCTTGTTAGAAGTCCGTCTTTGTAAATGTATTCATTGATGAATTTTTTGCACTCTTCAACCCCAACGTTACTCATATGAAATATTATATTCTTACTCTTCTCCTATTAATTATAATATTCTTACTCTTCTCATTCAACTCATAACATTCTTGCGCTGCCCATATTTAAATTATAATTATTGTTCGACTAACATTTAGGCTCGGTTGTTCAATTTAGGTTTAAGCCGATATTTAAGTGGATCCTGGATTAACGTGACAGATTTGAACTGAAATGTCGAAATTAATCCAGGATAAACTTTAATCACAAATTGAACAACCGGGCCTTAATGTATTGATCTCTCATTGATGACCAGACTCAGAAATTTTGTTTCACCTCTTAGCCTATTTCACTATTACAACTCAGCGTTCTCTTTAAAATTCATCATTCTAACTTTCTGTTTTTCTGATGGAATAAAGAGGCTTTCGCCATCAATTTTCATTGATTGCTCCGTCAATGTAAATGTTGTGTTGATTTTGAATTTATTGAACATTCTCAAAGTCTGACCTCAAGTGACTTCTCTTTTGAACTAATCTGCTGGATTATCTCTGCTTTTAGTTGAATAATGCCCTTCTGAGTCGATATACAATTGATGTTTTTACAATTCCATCTCCAACTCAATTATCTGGTTATACAGTCTACCACTCATTTTTACAAAACCATAACATACTCGATTTTGAACATTAACTTCTACTGAGCTATTTCTGGAGAATTACATTTTTGTACAAAAAATCTCGAAACATACTTCTTTTGGCATTGAATAACCCTTATGTATCCTCCTGAAATATAGCATTGCAAGGTACTTTGAGGAGACTCAAGCGAAGAATGCTGTTGGGAAATTCTTTCAAAATGTGAGCTTCGAGAAAGAGGTCTGAGACAATTCTTCCTAATTCTTGGTGCTAAATGCTCGGTCGGTGTCATTTCATTTCAGTGCCCTGCACGCGAAGTTCTCAGCTCAAGCCCTGCTAAATATGAATTTGTCGAAAGAGCTCCCAGTAGGCACGGAACTAACACCTCTTCATAAGACGGTATACGCAACGGTCCCCTAAAATATTCGAATAAGTTCCCCCAAATCCAATCCTGCTGGCTCATAACCTCTTCTACATTCCTGGACCTGACGTCCCAATATGCCTGAGCTCATATCCAAGCTGGCCTTTTCCAATTTCCTGGACCCTCAGCTTCGTTACGGCCGACTTTCATATTTTAGCACCTTCGGAATGCCCTTCCGATGCCGCCCCGGATGCAGCGAGCCTACTTTCCGCCTACGAAATCCTCCGGAAATATTGAATTCATTCATCGGTACCGAAATAACAATACCTCCTTTCCGTATTCGCAAAAGGGGGTTTAGGAGATGTCGGTTTTATTGGGTTCGGGAAGAGGGTGCTCCAATTATTCCGATTTAATCGAATCAAATATATATGGCGATTGCAGGGGTTTGAAAATCGTATTTGGTTAATTAGGGACGGAAAACTTCTGGGGTCGTTCATTGTGAGAGTTTTGAATTCGGGAATTGAGTTTGTAAGATTTCGCGATACCGAAAAGCTTTCCCTCAGTTGATCTAAGAAGGAATTATACGTTGTGCTTTGCCGAATAACTGTAACGTTTTGTGAATAGATTGAAGATATCTTTGCATTGTATTAACTTATTATTGACAAATTGTCAATAAAGTGTCAGAAGTTTTTATGAATGCCTTCCTCGTTTTTTCAATTATCTACTGAAATATCTATGGGTAATGATGGTTTATCTATGGGAGATGATTCCCTTACATAAAAGAGTCCTGAAGCTTTCCTCGATCAACTGAAGAACAGAAGAATCATCACTTCGAAGACTGGACCTGGTCGAAAGACCCTCCCAGTCAAAAGCAAGATTTGGCTATTATTAATTTGAGTACTGAAGGCATTTCTAACGCCGAAGCTGATCCTCCACCAAGATCAGCAGAAGATTTTTGATGCAGAGATGATATTCCTCCCAGTGCAATTGAAGGACAAGTTATGTACCTATGATTATTTATTTTTTCTTCATTCATCATCAAGTCTTCAAATAAGTTTCGATGAAAGCTTTATTATTCACTTTTTTTTCTCGTTTTCTGCTCTGTTTCTTTGTTTCAGATATAATTTCGAGGTAAAGAGAGGATAAAGAAATTTTGATGTCGATGGAAAAGAAGTCCTTCAGTATTGAAAGCTTATTCTGTGAACAAATTTCTCATCACTGCCAGAAACTTCAGAAAGAATCTACTAGAGCTACTTCTTGATGGCGCTCTCTATAGCAAATGTGAGTATTTGGAAAAGGTTTTTTAGGGTGCAAAGATTCCTGCACATGGCAATTTTTGTTATGTTTGAAATAATTGTTTTGTGTACGTGCATATTAATGGATTTTATTATATTTGTAAATTGAAAATTATATTATATATGTGTATGTGTATACCTATTTGTAGATATGGATACTTTATTTTTTGACTATTAGGTGTTTTTTAAATGTAAAATGCTTTGTGAAATGAATACAATACAATACAATACAATACAATCACTACACTACTCACGGGGAGAAAGGGTTTTTACTGAGGTTTTTTCCTGAGCTCTTGTATCATACTCCAAATTGTATGGTACCCCGTTACACTAACCTTATCAGAGGGGTTGATCTTATCATACCGTGCGTCCGTAGTGTCACCCCCAATTTAAATTTTTTTTTGTTGTATTGCGAATACCAAGTTGTTTACTGTGTGATGTGTTCGTGGTCTACTTTTTATTTCAAGGTCACTGCAAAGTCCAAAATTCCAATGGTTACGGTGGTCAGGAGAAGTCTTATTCGGTGGAATATCTTAAACTGCATTATATTTATTTGAAGTTTGTACTGTTAGTGTCAACATGATTTCTCCATCACTCCTCGAAAACATGTTTTTTTTCTCCTCTTTATTTACAATTTAATTTTAATACAATTCTCATGGCTTTATGGAATGAACGAAGATGAGTATCGGTCAACGTCTGATGTGTACCAGATGGAAAAAAGAGTTACGTTTCCTAGGGGACTAAGTCATTTATTCATTCATGATCTTCCGTAGGTACTTCGCAATTATTCGATCCACTGTTTTTATGCAGATCTCGTTTACTACGCGGATGATGGTGCGTTCGATATTGAAAGATGTGGAGGCTCAATGCATGGAAAACCGTCTTGTAATGAATATGATAAAGAGCGAAGCTTTGGTTTTCTGCTGCGATCGATCTTCTGCTAAAACTCCGGATCAAATGAGTCTGTAGGTTTCTATATCGGATTCCACAAAATTTCTTGGGGTTATCATTTCGACAATTTTGTATTGAGACTGAGCTCTGTAATTAGTTAGTGTTTTGAAGGGCAGAAATGATTTTCAAACTATGAAAACGGTTAATTTTTCTATTCATACCTTCTGATTCTTGTTTGTCTTTACAGAAAGTTGATAACCAGAAAAAGAAACAAAAATCCAAGTTTGCTGAAGGCGATATAACAATCATCAGGAATGCCGTTAATTAGAAAAGAAAAACTGAGGAAGTTTCTTGTGAACTTGTTGATAAAAATAATTCAATAGCTAGAAAAAGTATTCCTCTATTTACATTACACCAAAGGTTCATAAAATATCAAGATTATGGCCAAGGGCATAATGTACGCAGTAAATAATATCTGATAAACTGGTTTGACATGAATCATTAAGTCAATAGTTCTGCTTCTTATTGTACAGGATGGTCAAAATTGATGATACCTGAATTACAACTTTTTCAACCCAACGAGATACAGGAAAACAGGAAAATGCATGGCCTTTTACGGTCGTCTTTTTTCGAGAAAATAATAATGCCATCATTTTGTTTTCGAGTTATAGGTCAAAATTAAAATTTCAACTTTGGTCATAATCTTCGTTTCTGTTTAAGCTAGGATGTTGAAATGAAAACATTATACAGACACTTTTTTGGTAGCAATCCAGTGGTGTACTATGATTTTTTCTAACAGGTATATTTGCTGAGCTATAACATAAAGATGCATTTTTTCTTATGAAAACAGTAATTTAAAATGACTTAAAAAGAATGAGGGCGATGTATGATATATTTCTGAAGTGGTGAAAACATGGCGATTCTTTCTGAGTCATTTTAAACTACTCTTTTCATAAGAAAATACACAACTTTATGTTATAGCTCAGCAAATGAACTGTAGGAAAAAATCATAGTACGCCACTGGATTGCTTTCAAAAAAGTGTCTGTATAATGCCTTCATTTCAACATCCTTGAACAAACAAAATAGGAGATGATGACCAAAGTTGAAATCGCCCAAATTTAAATTTTGGCCTATAACTCAAAAACAAAAGAAAATAGACGAATGCAGTTGATGGCATTATAAGATTCTCGAGAAAAGACGACATGAATGGTACATTTATTTTCCTCTATCTCGTTGGGTCAAAAAGTTGTAGTTCAGGTATCACCAATTTTGCCCACCCTGAACCAACTCAATTATATTTGTAGCGATCTATGTAGCGACTGAATCGAACTTTATGGTGGTATTTTGCTTTCATCTGTAAGCCAATCTCTAACTTTTCATAAGCTCACAGGAAAATTGCAATTCTGCACGTTTTTTAGTGATCTGTAGCTTACCGGAATCCCAAACTATTTACGATAAGTAGTTCAAAAGTAACTCTGTAAATAAGATAGTTACAGGAACATTTCCAGAATTGCATTATTTATGAATCTGTCAATCGGGCACTGACAGCGATTTGTAATTCCACACGGTTGCCGAAAAAATATTGTACGCAACACGCCCGAAAGTAGTTTTTTGGACTCACAGACTTCCAGGAGAATTTTGTCTATTCGTCAAAAAAACACTATTTTCCGGACTTGTTACGTGAACAACTTCTGTGTATGTATTTACGTTATAGCAAAGGTACATAAAAAATTAAGATAATGCTCAAGGGCATAACTTACTCAGTAAATAATATCGGTAAACAAGCATTAAGACAAATTGATAAACTGATTTGACATGAAAAATTAAAAGCATGGCTCTGCTTCTTATTGTACAAGCATTTCAGTTGTGATAGAACCAATTTCAATTATATTTTTATAGCGATCTATGTAGCGGCTCAAACGAAACTTAATACAGTTGGCAATCCTCATTCAGGATAGTTTTTTTGTTCATACATGGAGGAACTTCATTTACTTGGATAGTTATCGAATCTTCGCTACTCAAATTATATCATGCTTAGCATTTGAATACTAACCTTCATTCGAACATAAGCAGTACCCACTTTGACAAACAGTAGGTATACAGTTGGAACACCAAAGAGAAGAACAATGAATGCTATAGGCAAGTGCCTGTTGTGTATCCCTAACCTCTCTCTAGTGCCAAGGAAATTGTACATTCACAACAACAAAAATGGCAGTATCCAAATAACCATCTAAAATTTAAGAGGAGAATCAGCAATGACAGAAACATTCTTTAAATCAGCATTAGAGTAGATATGTCTGTTATTTCTTAAGGGTTATATTTACGAGGATGTATTGATATCTAGTTAACCTAGACCAGTAATCAGTAGCCTAGACCAGTTCCATGCATAAAAAAAATATTGCGATACCAAAGCAACAAACAATAACCCATTAGAAGTGTCAGTGTGAAGTTTGAGGTCAAAAAAGTAAACCAGAGCTACGCAAAAAATTAAAAGAAAGAAGATGTCCAACGAAATTGTGGAAATCGGAAAATTGGAGAATTGAGTCATCATCAAGTACCTGTATTCAAGAGGTAAGCAGATTTACGAAGATACTTAATACCCTTGGTGATCAATGTCCTCCGTATGCGACCGTGAAATTATTTTGACATTGAAATTTTGTTTGGTTCTACAGTAGGCTAAGAATTTTTCAATATATCCTCGTATGAGTGTGTTTTGTGTAGACTATAATATATCAAGGATTCTCATGTTTATAATACTATATGTTTCCTCCCAGATTCTCTGTCTCAACGGTACTGAAAATTTGACGCATAAGTTAGTATCTACTTCGGTATAAAATCGATCCCATGCACTAAATGGAATCCATTATTCTCAAAGCGTAACTACATCATACTCGTATTATCATCTGCAAGAAGGTTGATATTATCCTGAAATTTACCGAGTAACAATTTGCTCAAGCATTTCGAACACGTATTTCATTTTAACGTGCTGTAAGTAGTCTCATCAATAGGAATAACAACCGTCGAAGATTTCATGTCGATTTGGCTGAAACACGAACACATATCTGCTATTAAGGGGCTTGTCAGTTCTGTTGATAGGATAGGATGTCGATGGGGATCATTGTTATTGCAGTTCTGTGGAAGATATTCTATTGTCGAATGGATTATTTCTCTAAGTTTTCAATCAGATAGGTACTAATATATTGATGGAAAATTAATGCCCCAATTTGGAAATGTAAATAACTTGAAATCACGTAATGGGCTAGGGTACCCCACGAATAAAACAATGGTACTTTTGTCTACCAAGGATCATTGCGTTGAATATTTTTGCATGGGAAAAATCTCTCTTTCACCTAGTTGGTGCTCCAGATGGTCAGTTATTTTCAGTATATGCTCTTCTAATTGCCTGAGTTTTTCTGATTTCTCAATTTTGAAATTTTATATCACCAACAACAATGATTTTTCATTCATGATAATATGTGGATCATTAGATAACCAGTATTTTTTATGTAGGTACTTCATGAGAGAATCCTCAGAAAACTCTGAGAAAAATGAAAGAATCAACTTTTTAAAAATAAACTTTTAATGAACTTAATGAAGAAAATGCTTGCGCTTCTGCAATTCTTTCAAAACGATGTTCCTTAACAAAAAATATTCGAACAATGTAGGTGCTCGGAACGTTCTGTAGCCGAATTGGACAATTTTCGAAGGTAAGATTAGATAGAGGACACGGAGGTCGGAGGTGTCCTATGTGTCTTGATTATAAAGAAAGGCGCTATGTCTCTTCATAATCAAGATACAGGGTGTTTTAGTGATTTTCCTAATTTCTCCAATTACCCATAAAACAAACAAGAAAATGTGTATCGGAGACTAGAACTGTAAATCTCCAGAACGAAACAGCAGAACAAAGAACAGAAATGGCAAAAAATGAAAGATATCGCAGAAAAACAAGGCGCGATTTGACCGGAACAACTAACATATCTTGCATACGGCACCGAATTATCTGCTGTGATTGATTTCGCAATAATAAAGAGTAACGATTGAAACGTTGGAGGATGGAACCACAAATTCCAACCTCGTCGAATTGACAATTTGAGAAGAGACAAGAGCAAACAGAAGAATGCACCGATTAGGCTGAATTTAGTCAATTGATACAATAGAAGATAACCAATAATGATCACAGCACAGGATCTGAAATGTGCAGTTGATACACTGAAAATGATTATATCAATAGCCTGTGAAAAAAGCACGAAGAAAATGACGAGACCACCACCGAGTCATCCACATGATGTTACGCCAAGAGAAATTAAGGATCTAATAAGGAAAAAAACCAAAGACTTAGAAGAACATAAAATAATAGATAAATAAAAACGAGATAAACAAGAAAAACCTCAACCACCACAACCAAGAATGCCCTGAAAGACCTGGGAATAAGCAGATGGAACCAGAGAGTTCAAGAACTGAACATAATCGATCATTCTGCATGGAATATGCAAAATTATCTCAGAAGGAAAAAGACTAAAATTCCTCCCCCACACAGAGAAAAAAGGAGTGACTTATACGAATAACGATAAGGCGGAAGCATGGGCGGACTCGAAAGAGAATCAAGAGGATTATAAAATTGCGGAAGAGAATAAACATATGCAGGAACAGGTAGAAGAAAATGAAGAAGAAATTGATGCACCACCTGGAGTGGTAGAAATTCAAAATCCATCCTGACGTTTGGAAATCAGAGAAATTGAATATATGAAAACAAGAAAGGCTTCACAATACCACGTATCATATCTTCCTCTGATGAAAATGATCCAAAATTATAATCAAACTTGGTCAATGTAGAAAAAATTTACTAAAAATGAAGTAAGGTGAGAATTTTTTTTTAAAATATAAGAACTCAGTATCTCGGACACTGCTGATTTTTGGTTATCAATAAATATGGCTCAAACGTCAGCAAATGAGTAATACTAACACCTCCTCCAAGGTTCACATCTAATTTGGAAACACCCTGTATATGAATTAAACAAATTGTAGATTTCGAAGTCTACATTTCTCTGCAAAATTCGGAGAATATTATTCAAATTCGCAAATTTTCAGATTATTCTTTAATTTGCTTAGGAACTAGTTGCTGACAGAAATCATCTCTGTATCATTCCTGCAACATTTTTCGACAATACAATATTTTTTTTTGAAAAAATGACACAAAACGATTTCGCTATAAGCGACAGAGTGTTTTAAATATACGACTTATTGGTTATCTACAATTTTATTGAAGTGTAGAAAGATCGTCTATTTTTCATCAATTGGTCGTTCTAATCATTCTGAGCCTCAATCATATCTCGAATATATTCCTTATTTATTTCAGCGCCTGCTTTCAGAGCAAACCCGAAGCGGACACTCGAATATGCAGCGGCAGCTTTAGGATAAGCCTACTTCAATAGTTTACACTACTACAGCACATTGCGGGACTAATCTTTGTAATGGAATAGGCGGCAGTGGATATAGGTGCAGTTAGTTTGTTGATGAGATTGTGATTGGACGTTTATCTAATGTCAGGGATCTCTCTGTGTAGATGCTGCAGCGAGTGGTCATTGGCGTAGACAAGCAGCCGCATTGTGAAATTGAGTTCGCTGGACTATACTGGAAATAATGCGGTATCGATGAATAGTAACACGAATATCGTCAACCGATCATTTAAATTGAGATAAAAACGTTCAATATATTCACCGGACGCTTTGTTAATAACAATCATTTCAGATGTGTATTCCTAGAAGAGCAAAACAAAAATTATGTCTCATGAATGAATTTGTTTTTTTTGGTGTAGCTGGGGGAAAAACTGCGAGACAGACGAACACACCCTCTCCTGAGGGGAAACAAGTGTGGGGATTCTCACTCTCCTGAGCTCGAGACCCACAAAAACCCTAAACTGCTTCTTCATAGATTCCGGGCATTTTGCCTATTAACCAGTTGACTCTTATGGTTTCTGGACTCTCACAGGATCATAGTCGTGTTGATAGTTGTATGCTGCCAATATATAGGTTAAGCTCTTTTTTGGTTACATTTAAATCCTTAACTGATCTCTCGGTCTTCGGTGGTAGGTTCTTAACCTTCTAGCTTCTTCTGTTGGATCGTAATCTTCGTAGTTCTTCATTTGGATGTTGTTTGGCTTTGACTAATATCCCTTCCGCCTTTCTCTTCATGAATTCTGTAACTGGTTCCCATTCAAGTACTTGTAGATTTGTTTGTTCCTAACAAACCAGAGTACATCCATCGCCATTCTGAGGAGTTTATTCTCAGTGGCCTGTATTCTCTTGATGTGGGTCTTGGCTGCGAAGCCCCATGGCGCCGATCCATATGTGAGTTGTGGTCGCGCGATAGTTTTAATCATCGTCAACTTGATGTTCTTATTCATATGACTTCTTCTGCCTATGAGTGGATAAAGTCTACTCATTGCGGCTTTTGTTTTATCAACTGCACATTTGATGTGGTTTTTCCATGTAAGTCCTCTCCAAGTCAAGCTTCACTCCTAGGCATGTGGCTTCATTTTCCCATTCAACCTCTTCTCCATTCTCAATATTCTCTTTTGCAGTAATATTGCTTGAGTCTTTCTTCCATTGATTTTGATTTTCCATTTGATGCACCATTTGAGCAATTCACCTATGGTTTCCTGCAGACTCTGGCGTCGATGTCTGAACGCTATTCCTATGTCATCTTCGTACAAGGTGAGCATATTTCTAGCATTCTTCGGGATATCATGAACGTACATTAAGTACCGATCCTTGAGGCACTCCCACTTAGAATTATCTGGTTTCAGAGGTGTCTCTATCAATCTTCACATAAAAGTTTCTGTTCCTCAGATAGTTCCTTATAATTTTGCACAGCTTGGTCAAATATCCTGCTTTTTTCATCTTGTAAATTAGGCCTTCGTGCCATACTCTATCAAAAGCTCTCTCGATATCCATCAGAACTAATCCTGTGGCCTGTTTGGTCTGCATTCCTTCGGTGACGTATTCTATGAGCCTTAGCAATTGGAGTTCAGTCGAAGGTTCTCGTCGGAATCCAAATTGTTCGTGTGGAATTATCTTCAAAATTTCTGTTTCCTCATTCAGCCTTTTAGCGATAACCCTAATAGTAGAGTGATTGATCCATAATTTTGAGGAAATTTCCATTCCTTTCCAGGCTTGTTGAAAACTATCATTTCTGCAGTTTTCCATCTCTTTGGGTGTCGAACAGTCACAAAAGATCGAAGGTTTTTGTAATGGTTATAAAAATTGTAATGGTCACGCCCAACCCCCACATGTGTTGTCCCACTGAGTTTTTCAAAACGAACTAGACTTTCAATTCCTTAATGGCAGTAACAGTTGCTAAGTATACCTATTGTCTTGTTTTACTCACCTCGGACTGACGGCTACAGCATGGCGGGAATGATGTTGGCAGCTTGAGTAAAGCAAAATGAGGATCACTGTCAGTTGTGTCCTCGGAGTGCCGGCTTAATCTGATTAAGAACAATTAGATGCCGAAAGCAGTCTGCTCAATAGGTACAGCAAAATGAACACTTCGAAATAACAGCGATATTTGACTATCTATTTCAAAATATCGGAGACTGTCGTAAGACGCCCAAAGCTGCCTTGGAATACAGTAAAATAGCTCCTTTTTTCACCTCGAGAAGCCAGCTACTCCATACCTAGATGCCGAAAGCTGCCTATTGAGCAAAGCAAGATGAAGAAAACTACCTACAGAGCTCTTTGAAGAACCTGCTTTATTCCATCATGTTTCAAAATACTCAAAACTACCGGATGTTTACGTTAGAATTACAGCTAAAGTAGACTGAGTAAGACGCTGAAGGCTGCCTATTGAATGCAGCAAAATGAAGAGAATTAGCTACTGAGCACTTAGAAAAACCTGGCACATTCGAATATATTAGGTTAGGTTAGAAATACCGGCTGTCAATTGTTTACCGCGGAACGTGTGCAATAGGCAACGTCCGAGACCAGCCGTACGCTGCCTACGGAATGAGCAAAATAACAAGAGCACTTTAAAAATAAAAAGAACTTGGTAAGTACTTCACTGTGGATTTTATTTGATTATATAAGAATGAAGCGTGGCCAGGACACCCTGGATAGATAACCACGGTTCTTTAATGTATGGAAATTCCATACATTATCTATTTCCTACCTAACAACCCTATCGGGGAACCCTGATAACGACGGTCGAAAGCGCTTGGTTTCAATATACCCAACTCATTTATCAATATCTGGTATGTACTCTGTTCCACGACAAAAGCCCTTAATTGTTTTTTCCTTTTGGGGCTCTCTTCACTCCCAAATGTGGCAATCTCAATTCTTGAGATGGTAACTGCGAACAGTTAGTTATTGAAGCAGTTTTTCCAGTCCCTGGGTTCTTTAGCCAGAAATGGCATCTTCTTAGCATAGCTCTCTTTCCTTTTTTATGTTTTCAAATCCTCACCATCATAAGTAACACTTTCTACCCATGGTATTCAGCAGATAGATAGATGCGCAAATCAAAACTTTTGAGCTTTGGAGTATCAAGGAACGGGTTTCCTGATGTTTGTTCCAGAAAATAAAGGATAACAGTTAGGTTTCAAGAAATGCTGACTACAACTACCTGAGTAACTTGACATTGCAAATAATTTCCCGCCTGATCATAATCATCTGGTCTCCTACGTTTCTGATTTGGTTTTTCCTGATCATGAGTTTTGGTAATGGTTTCTTACTTCAAATCTCGACAGTATCTATGTTTTGGTAAACCAAGATGCATCAATTGCACAGCTTACTACGTTGTTTTCTGTTGCCAGGATTGTTTTCATATGGCCCATCCTGATCCGGGGCTTAGCAACGATTTGATTATCTTCAATATTATCTTATTCAACATGCCGATTGTTCCTTCCTTTGTAGGTAAGAAATTCAGATATCCATTTTCATCTGTAAGCGTTTTCGTCATTATTCCTTCAACTGATTTGCCAAGAATCCATAGTATAGTTCGTTCTTTTATCTTTCTCATTTTTGAGCTTCTAATTATCTCTCTGATTTCCATTAGTAAGGCTGAATTTCAAACTTTTTCCCTCCTGTAATTGGTGATATGTTCATATCATCCCCATTTTCCTCTTCCTCTTCTTCCAAATTAGGATTTTCTCTAACTATTCTACCACCTTATACTACGCACTGTTGGACTACTTATCAACTACACATATTCACTCTTTGAATTCTCATCTCAACTATTCTAGCTCCGCACTTGTCTACTTTCCACGCTGGCACTAGCCACTTCACTATATTTTAATCACAATTCAACATAAATAGGATACGTGAATAAATAACCAAGAGTGAATCAAAGAAATCTGGTACGCCTATGCCTAAAATTGCGCACTGCAGGTTGTACTACTATAAGCGGCGATTCAATATTGACCATCGTATCTGGGAAAACCCCTATCTATCCAACTTCTCCCCTAGGTTCTTTTATCCGATCCGGAAATGTAATGGCATATGCAGAATAACGTAATTTATATATTGCTAGTACAATATCTATGAGCTCTGCAGAAAATGTTCTTATCTGCCTTATAAAAGGGTCCTTTGAAGCACCTGCTTTGGCTTCCATAAAACTGGACAATGACGAAATATACCTACCATTTTCCATGGAGTTAGTGAGGGAAGTGGAAAATCGTATAAAGAGATGAAACGAAAACTGGACTACTCGTATACTTATAGGGCTTTTCAGACTTTAGAAAATATGTAGTAGGAACAAAATATGAATGAAAAGACGCCCTGTGTCAAGATTCATCACTTCAATAAGAAACCATTGTATTCTATCGATTCTTTCATTCAAGGTCCCAATTCAACCGTTCTCTGCACCTAGCCGGTCGTCCACTTCTGTGCCTAAGGTTCCGCTCACACCAGTGTCGGGTTTTTACCTGAGGAAAACCGGATAAAAAATCTTTCATCAGGTTTTATCGGTACTCACGAATCTCGCAGCGGTAAGTGATGCCTAAGGTATCATCTTGTTGATTTTTGATTCAAAAGTGTATATAAAGACGTGTGAAAGATACCATTATATCAATGTAACTCGGTAAATCGTGTAATAACCCGATGCTGAAAATCCGAAAGTGAGAAGTATGATCAACTATGTGAAGTCCTGGTGAGTTTATGCAGAATTACCTTGAACTTTATACCTAAAAAATGGACCGTTCTAATTGGCAAAAGGCGTGTACGTGTTCGCCTTTTGTCCATGAGATACGTCTCTTGTTTAGGTCTTAGTTCTTAGTTACTCTGCCTTGAAGGACGGTTAAAGTATCGTGACTGTTGCAGGGATAAATTCAGTTATTGTCTGCTCCATCTATCATCCTCCTGGAAAGTTTAATGTGCGTGCACAAAAACAGACATTCTTATAGTGAACATAGCGTACATTGTCAATTGACAATGAAGAAACTTCAAAACATCATCTTCGTCTAGGTAAACACAAAATTCATGAACTTTCATCCTTCATTTTATTTCTGTCCTTTTTTGATGTGTACTTTCAGAAAATGATAAAGCAATAATAAAGTTGCGAAACGTCGCTCATTGAAGAAATTGAACTACGTTATATATTTTATTTCTCATTGTATAATAGATCTCTTGAATGTAGGTTCATTTTGTCATGCTATAATTTTTATTTCCACATCAAGTGAAGATTCTTGGTTAGCTTTGAAAGACCTAAAAATTAATAGGATACTCATGAAAGCGCTTCAACAACTTTACAAGGAAACTGGAGAAAAATACAAACGTATGACTTTCAGAATAGGGACTACAATAGGGACTTGCCAACTTTGAATTCAATTTGTGAACGCACCCTTTCACTAATCAGCGGACTGTCACTATCAATTTATTCAGTAAACTTTGCATTTTCATCATGGTAAAGTACACGAACGAACAACGTCTGCAAATCATAAAAATTCACTACAGAAATTCGGAGTCGGTGAAGGCTACTTTAAGAGCGTTAACTCCGATTTTCGGTTGTAATTCTCGCCCTAGTAGACAGGCAGTAACAAGTTTAGTGCAAAAATTTGAGTCTACATATCCGTTGTGTGATGTTGCCGTGCCAGTGAGACAACGGGTTGGTCGAAATGTCGAAAATATCGCTGCCGTTGAAACGTCCAGAGCAAGTGAATCAGATCAGTCAATTCCACGGCGTTCTCAAGAGTTGGGCATCGCCCAGACCCCTTTATGGCGAATTTTGCGTAAGGATCTGGGTTTACACCTATACAAGATCAAGCTAACTCAAGAATTGAAGCCGATGGACCGTTTGAAGCGACGTACGTTCTCGGATTGGGAAAAGATGCGCCAATCAATTTAATCGCAAAATCAATTTCAGTGACGAAGCCCCATTTGGCTCAATGGGTTTGTCATAAGCAAAATATGCGTTATTGTTGGAGTGAAAATCCACATGTGCTTCAAGAAACACCAATTCATCCACAAAAAATAATGTTTGGTGCGATTTGCATGCCGGCGGCGTCATAGGGCCATATTTTTTCGTCGACGATAATGATCGTCACGTTCCTGTGAATGGTAATCGTTACAGCACCATGATTACCGATTATTTTTGGCCCGAATTGGAAGACTTGGACTACATGCAGTTTCAACAGTGGCCACAAGCCACACAGCACACGTTACAATCGATTTATTGAAGAGTAAGTTTGATGAGCGTGTTATCTCAAGAAATGGACCGGTCGATTGGCCGCGTCGCTCGTGATATTTAATGCCTCTAGACTTTTTTCTTTTGGGCCTCTTCAAGTTACTGGTCTATGCCAACTTAGAACTATGAGACAAAAATATAATCATTGAAGCGAAGATACAATATATATGAAAGTGCAGTTGATAAACTAGAAAAGAATATACTAGATGCCTGCAAAAAGAGCATAAAGAGAATAACGAGACAAACACCGATACATCCACACGGAGATACATCCAGAGAAATCAAAGATCACATCAGGGAAAATCGAAGATTAATAAAAACATACAGGCTCAACAAAACAGATATAAATAAGAGAAATCTAAACCGACACAGCCAAGTTCAAAAAAATGCCCTGAAGGACATGAGAACAAATAGATGGCAAAAAAGAGTTCCAGAACTAAATACTATCGATCATTCTGCATGGAAAATGCAATAATGTCTCAGAACAAAAAAGACTGAAATACCACCTCTCCACGAAGAAAGAGGAATGGCATATACGAATATCGATAAAGCAGAAGCACTGGGGACTCGATCGAAGGAGAATCGACAATAAATTACAGACCTGATGACGATAATGATGATCTGGTAAAAATAGTTGAGAACAACGAAGAAGAAATGGACGAACCACCAGTAGACGACAAAATAGAAAAACCAACCTCTCCATTTGAAATTAAAGAGATAATCAGAAGCTTGAAAAATAAAAAAGCTCCCGGAAGTGATAAAATAACGAATGTTATGTTGAAGAAATTACCTAGAAAGGGTATAGCCGCTCTCACAATTATTGCAAATTCTATAATGAGGACCGAACATTATCCGAAAAAGTGGAAAACTGCAGAAGTCATAGTGTTCAACAAACCAGGCAAAGATAAAAAATTCCCCCAAAACTACAGGTCGATAAGTTTATTGTCCGCCCTAGGAAAAGTAGTAGAAAGAGTAATCGCCAGGAGGCTTACAGAAGAAACTGAAAATCTGAATCTGATTCCAGCAGAGCAATTCGGATTCAGAAGAGATCACTCAACAGAACAGCAATTACTGAGACTCACAGAATACATAACAGAAGGATTCCAAAATAAACAAGCAACAGGTATTGTACTACTAGATGTCGCCAGAGCATTCGACAGAGTAGGGCATTGATTTACAAAATGAGATATGCTGGATATTTAATCAAACTGTGCAAGTTGATTAGGAATTATTTGAGGAACAGAAGATTCTACGTGAAAGTGGAAGAAGAAAACTCCACAACCAGATATATGGAAGCAGGGTTGCCTCAAGGGTCAGTACTTGGACCGTTACTGTATAACATATTCACGATATACAAAAATCTCCAAGGACTAAGCTGACACTGCCGACGACACCGGAATCGCAATGCGACATCGCAAGCCAGAAATCATAGAAGGAAAATCACAAAAAGCTATAGATGAAATTAATGACTGGTGTATTAAATGGAAAATAAAGCTCAAAGGACAAAAGAGCCAAGCAAATCTAGAGGTAGATGGAGAAGAAATCGAGTGGAAAAACGATTATAACGAGTATTTAGGTATCACCCTAGACGAAGGTCTAACTTGGAAAAGCCATATAAAACAGGCCGTTGACAAAACCAAGGCATCGACGAATATGCTATACCCGCTAATAGGTAGAAAGAGCCACATGTCAAATGAGACAAAATTGAAAATAATCAAAGCCGTTGCTAGACCGCAACTGACTTATGGATCAAGTGCTTTGGGATTCGCGGCAAAGAGCCATATACAAATATTTCAGGCAACAGAAAACAAGCTACTACGATGTGCCATATATGCGCCTTGGTTTGTCAGGAACAAACAGATATATCGAGATCTGAAGTAGGAAACCATCACCGAATTTATGAAGAGGAAAGCTCAAAAGTTATTCGAAACAGCGAAGGAACATCCAAACGAAGAACTCAGGAGACTAGTGGACTACGATCCGGAGGAAGACAGAGGAAGAATGAGAATTTACAAAAGGAGACCGCGAGATCAATTGAGGAGAGATTAAAATGAGAACGGAAACTTATTAAAACTATACTAAGAGGAGATATCCGAAATGGACGAACATGAAAACCCTAGCACGACAATATGCAAGAAGAAATTAACCGATCAAGGAATAAATGGTTTATAGGCAAATGCCTGGAACCAATGTAAAGCAGGTTAGGTTTAGTGGGTCGCGAACTCAGGAGAGTGAGTGTTTCCTAGAAATGGGTTCCTCTGGGCGAGAGATAGAGCCCCGTGTTTTCACGGTAGCAGATTCCCCCTACTCAAAAAAAATATATATATATGTCAGCAAATGTTAATTTGACCCCCCTTAAAATATACTGATAATGTCCGACGACGAATGTCGAAGGAAGAATAAGAGTATAGAACCTATGCTCTGTGAACTCTGTGCTCCAATGTTACCTGCTCTCTCTTTTGCACAGGCCGAGCACACAATTACTTGAACTACCTTGTCGGGCGGTACGCTTTGTACCTGACCCTTTGTTAGAGCACCTCCACGTGCTAGATAACCGACCGCCATCCTACTTAGTGAATAAAAAGTACCAACCACGTGTTTTATACCACCTAACATCAGAAGTGGGATTAAATTTCTTCTTTCGAGAAAAGAAATCGAGGATCCTATGTTGTGAGTGAAAATCGTTTGTGTTTTGTGAGAATCTTTAAGAATAAGCCAAAATGGACCAGCAAAATCTCAACAACGCTCCCCAATAAAGTGAAGCCATTTCGGTAATGCGGATAATGGAGAACCAGGCCCAACTTCAAATGAAGGTGATGGAGTTGCTAGCCAACATGTCTAGTTCAAGGAACGACACCGACCACGTGGTGACCGCATAATTATCGTTAGCCCAGTTTGACCCCGACGATACATCTTTTTCAACCAATGAGTGGAGTGAGGGAGTTGATCAAATTAAATTCGAAACAGGTACGTCTGATACTGTTGCAGTATTGAAAGCTGGGCAAGCCCTGAAAGGCCGTGCAGCCAAAATTTATCAAAATTGAAAACCGATTGTTAGAAATTGTTTAACATTTTCTAGGAATTTAGAGATAGCGTTCCCTGAGAAAGGAACTCCGGCCACGAGGCTTAGAGCTAGCATGTTGATAAGTAGTGCAAATTTTAGTTCGTTAGTAGAGTATGCTCATGCCAAGTTGAATTCGATCAGGAAACTTTGTGGAAAAGTTTCCGTGGGAAATAGTGTTGAGCTTGATAGCACATGATATCACTAATGTAGAAGTTAAGAATAGATTATTAGTGCAAGAACCTAAGAATGAAATGCAGCAGCTGAAATTGCCTTCTTCATAGGATTCCGACGCTCCATATTAGTCTCAGTTAATAGAAAACTAGAAAAATGAAGCAGCTACTGAAAACAGAATCAGACAAAACCTTTCATGGGAATTGTAAGAACTGTGGAAAATTTAGGCATAGAAAGTTAGAATATTGTAAAGAAACGTTGTTTTAATTCTAATCCAGAAAATTCCAGTCTTGAATGTAATTTCTGTGATAGAAAGGGACATACTGAAGAATTTTATTTTGTTAAGAAAAAGAGAGAAACAAGTTCAGTCAAACTTTAGTTACCCAGTGTTCGTAACAATCAATTAAGCACATTAGATTTGAATCTAGACTTGTCAGGATTGGACGAGCGATTAGTAAAGTATTGAATAAATCGAATATTGTCAAATAACAAAAATTTTCAAGCATGTCGACTAAGTAAATATATATGTGGAAAAAAAAATGTAGAAGAAACAAGGTTTTTCCCAACTTTGTTCAGAACAGATTCAATTGTCTGAATGTGATGTTTAATAGTAGAACACATACACGTAGATTAGATGGAGCAACACATAGGTTTAAATTATCTATTTTAAATGCTAATATTTCCGATTATTTTACCCAGGTGAATTTTTGTCAGTTTAACATAGGCAAATGTAAACAGACATGTCGACTTACTTAGTCGGAACATACCTAGTGAAAATAAGATACTGGCGCTTTGTTATGTTTCAGGAAAATCAAAACCAATTGCAAAAGTTTAATCTGTTTTGTACGTGAATTCTTATGAAGATTTACACAAGACAAGCGCTCTCAAGAATGTAAAATGTTCCCGTTGAGCAATCCAGGAGTATAGTATAACGCTGGCAGGTCTCGAACATCAGGTTAGGTTACCGATTGATGTTAATCAGAAAATTTCCATGAAGGTGGCTATCGAATGAAGAAAAACTGAAGCATTTATTGGACCTTTCGAAGTGCAAGCAGTCCTTCCAAACGATCTATATGCCTTGAGAAGAGTAGTAGTTCAGAATAGAACTATATCCGGCCAAGAACCAATGAGACCTTGGCCTAAAAAAAAGCAAATAGTGATGAGTGAGTGCTAGTTTCAATGATGCGCCATGATGAAGTGAAATATTCTCATGACCATCAGATTTTATGTTCTATACTGTTCCTTATGAGATTCTAATTGTTATGTCATGATCCATTGTATTGTCTCATGTTCATTTTATGTTGAATGTTTTCCAAAGCACTTGAAATTCCATGATAACATTTCGGTACTTTAAATACGAATATGTAAAATTGACAAATAAGGCCCGGACGGGAGTCCCTAGTTGAGGCTAACGTCTGTGCAATTTCACAGTTGTGATATTGACAAGTAAGGCCTAGACGGGAGGTCGCTAGTGAGGCTAACCTCTGTGCAATTTTACAGTAGTGATATTGACAAGTAAGGCCCAGACGGGATGTCGCTAGTGAGGCTAACCTCTGTGCAATTGACAAATAAGGTCCGGACGGGAGTCCCTAGTTGAGGCTAACCTCTGTGCAATTTCACAGTTGTGATATTGACAAGTAAGGCCTAAACGGGAGGTCGCTAGTGAGGCTAACTTCTGTGCAATTGACAAGTAAGGCCCGGACGGGAGTCCCTAGTAGAGGCTAACTTCTGTGCAATGTCACAAACCTAATTTAACAGTTTATATGTTGTAAATGACAATTGTATCAACTTTTGAAATTCCAAGTGTTTTGCTGACCTGATCTGTAAACAGTAAGCGGTGGTGGTTTTTTTCTCGCTTGGCTCTTTTTTCCACCTATAATAATGCCGCAGCGCGAGCCAGCGCATCAAACAGAGCCATGTACACAAAGATTCAACTGTTTTATGTTTACAAGCTCCCTTTAACAATGTTGTTTGATATTAAGTTATTGTTTATGCCTACTAAGTGAAACGAGGACGTTTCAGTGGTCAGTATGGCCGTGTTAGCAAATGTTAATTTGACCCCCCTTAAAATATACTGATAATGTCCGACGACGAATGTCGAAGGAAGAATAAGAGTATAGAACCTATGCTCTGTGAACTCTGTGATCCAATTTTACCTGCTCTCTCTTTTGCACAGGCCGAGCACACAATTACTTGAACTACCTTGTCGGGCGGTACGCTTTGTACCTGAACCTTTGTTAGAGCACCTCCACGTGCTAGAAAACCGACCGCCATCTTACTTTGTGAATAAAAAGTACCAACCACGTGTTTTATACCATCTAACATATATATAAGACCATATTTGAGACTACTATAACATATGATATAGAAGTATAGGACATTAGGAGCAAAAACCGAAGTAAACTTCTTTCGACTGGAATTTCCATGAGACAAAGCTGCAAAACTCCAGATTAGATGAGTGGGGAATGTCAGAATTAGAGACATGATGAAATCAGATACTCATCTGACAGAAATAATAAAACTCAACAGCTCATACATAGTTTGGGCACACCAAAAATAGGAGAACATAGATGGACAAGAAGAATATTGGAATAGGTAACACATGAGAGGAGGAAGAGAGGAAGACAGAGAAGAAGCTGGAGCGACGAAATTGAAGAAGCCATGGAATTGTAGGATTTGAGAAAAGACGTGTGCTTCGACCGGACAAATTGTAAACAGGGAATAGAAAAGCTGCCAAGGCCTTCAAATAAATCCGAATTTATATGAGATGAAAACTCATAGTTCATAAAATTTTCAGTCGCATGTTGTCTGTTTTCCAGAAACGTACCATCAGTAATCATAATTTTCCTTCAATTTCCTATGAACAGCCGCCCTTCACCTCGAAAATACCGCGCAAGATATCGAACACCCCTTGAGTACAAACTTCATGCTCCCCCATTTCCAGACGTAGTCCCAACTGATAACCCATACGGTCTCCGCGAATAAAAGCGGAGGAAGAGAAATTAATAACGCAGCTCTAATTTGTGCTGATGCTCGGGATTCTGGAGGTAGTCCGACCAAATCGGGAAGTTAAAAGCTTACTAAGCTATCGGTATTTGGCGGCTTCGAGGGCCTGTCAGAGAAAACTTTGTAGCTACTAACGATCTCTATCTGGTCCCTCTGCGGTTTGCGATACATCCAGAGGCGCACGACGAGAGCTGATCGTATCTTGTATATCGCGATCACCTTTGAAGGTGCCTGGTTTGTCGAGCTGAAAAATCTGGAACTTGTTACTCGATAGAAAATCCAATTGTCATGCATAGGGAATGAATTCGAAATGCATCGATTTCTTCTATTCAAAATAATTTTATTGAGCTGACTATTTCACTCATTCAATTTTTGTTTCGCTCGTTTCACAGCTATGAAACATGAACGCCGAATCGTTATATGCGAGAGGTTTGGATATTGAGTATTCAGTATTTTTAAATGTGAGCAGATGGTGGAACTATTCAAAATAATGCGTTCCACCAAAAATCACATAGTAAATCCGTATTTTTCTCAGTAGCAGATGACTTTCAGCAATTCTTTATGAATTGTGGAATTTCAATAATTTTTTCGTCCAGACAGAAAGAGACAGCAGAAAAAAAATTATAATAATTTCTAAAGCCGAACTATGAAATCAGTCTGAATATTCATAAGAACTGTTCAAAAATGTCCCCGTCTTGTCTGGCGTGAAATGTGATACGGAAGCAAAATCAAAATCCAAAGCACTTTCAGTTCAATTCCATGCATTTCACACCTTCACATGATTGGAAGAGAGTATTTGCAGCATTCCTTCTTGAAGGTATTACCTACTATACCCCGAGTATATCACTGAGGAAATATGACATCTTTCACCTCTCTAGGAGAAATACTGTTTTTGCTAAAAACTCTGTTCTGTATCGTATGCAAAAAAAAATGTTTGCTGCAATTTGTGATATATTTTTCGACAGATTCAGAGCGGTCAAGTAGGAAATGTTGAGAAAATATTTCGGGGAACTTTAACTTTATTCTTTTATGTGTATTTTTTCCTTTTTTTCTCTTTTTCAACACCTAATATTCTGTTTTATGAGGATATTAATTTTTTCAGTTTTTATTATTATTTTGTAAAGCCTCATATGTTTCGCTTTTATTGTCACAAATGCAATGTAATGAATCCCAGTTTTCTGAGAAAATTGGAGTTCATTTTAGTGCATTCCTTTCATTTCACATTTCCGCCTTTAAAAATATTTAATTCTCAAATCTTCAGTGCATTCATTCCGATAGGCAGAGTAAATGCAAAAACCCGTTTATTTGTGTTTTAATTGTTTTTCTTGCATGCCGTTGAAGATTTCCACGTTTTTCTGATGTTGATATGCGATAAACCGGAGCTGAAGACTTTTTTCACTCTTGTCGCATTCTGGAATTTTCAGATTTTTAACGTGTGGGGGGATTTGCCTATAAAAGCAGATTTTCCCCGCGACAGCCTCTTTTGTCTCTTTACGCTCTTTACTCTCTTTTCTCTTGTCTCTGCGATTCTTCTTAGATTGTGTGCCCGACGAGCCGTTCAACGAATTTAGAATAAATTTTGTGTTACGAGGGTAGTGCTCTTAGAAATTAATTTTTATTTTTCGTTTTCCGCGAGTGCCTTGAATAAAGGAGGTAGGTCCCCGTCTATACCGTTCAGTTTCTTTATTAGACCAACACGGATTATTTCTTTGACACTGCTGCACTGTATCGCTTTCTGTTATCCTTTGCCGTACTTTACCCTGTTTCGCGAGTCTGACTATTCCCTTCGCTATCAGTCATGGTGCGTAAGCCCTTGGGGTAGTGAGTAGGAAGTCCCGTCAACCCGCCTGTTCGCGTTCCCGCGTCATAAGTGTTGAGATAGAAATCTCTTCTTTTCTATCAGTCATGGTGCGTAAGCCCTTGGGGTAGAGAATAAGAGATACCGCTCGTCGTCAGTGAAATCCCGTAGTTGCGTTCAAAATAGACCTTTTCTTCGCTATCAGTCATGGAGCGTAGACCTTGGGGTAGTGAATAAAAGTCTCGAGTAGATCCGCCCTGGTTGTGTTTCTTTCATTTCTGGAGAAATACAATTAATTACATCCCGATACCTTATAGCAAGTCATTTCACTTCGCGAGGTCATCCTTAGTGTCCATTTCGTCAGTTCTGTTTGGCGCATTTTATTGAACAGCCGTTGATTTTTCACCGTACCCGGTATAAACTTTATAAAATGCTCGTGATCGGATCGAATTTCCAGAATGTATGTTTGCTGATCGATTCACTCATATTTCTTACCTACACATATTTCTGTTTTTTTATATAATCAGTTTCCGAAGGTGTGCATAAACTGGTACCTACATAATTTAATTTTGACTACTTCGTTATCGCTACCACCCTAGATAACAGCGAACTCTGTCTCCGACTAGCAGCTACTCTGGTAGGTTTGCTATTCTTCCTAGTGAAAAGAATAGCTGGCGCCCGAGATAAATTTCTCCGAGGAAACCACGTTACAGCTATTCAATTCAAAAATTATACACTTTTCTAAAATATTCTGTGAATACCTTCTTAGGTGTGAAAATCACTTGTATGTATTCCTGATTTGATAAATAAATGGAGTGTTACTGATTCATCATTCGATTCTAGATCCTTGCGCTCTGACTCCGCATCCCCACCAATACCCACTACAAACTGGCATTCAAACTAGACCAGCAGTTTATTCGATATCGCATCGCTGTGAGGTTTCGATTCTTCTACTGTAATAATAATAATAAACTTTATTCACAAAAAATCATCGTTACATCATTCACAATGAAAATGGGAAATGTCAAAAACAGAAAATACACAAGAGTGATTATGCTTAGGTTTGACTCATTCCTGACAAAAAATCAAGTATGGTGTAGGGTTCCTGCTGTATTAACAGTTCATGAATCTCTCTGCGAAATTTTTTAAATTTATCAATCTCCCTTATTCGTCTTGGCAGTGCCTTGTACAGTTTGATACACATATAAGTACAAGATTTTTCGGTGGAAGAGAGGTTATGCTGAGGATAAATGAAGTAGTCGTTCCTTGTGTTATATGAACGGGTCTTTTCGAACTTTGTGAAGTATTGAGGCTGTTTATACACAAATTGTAGGCATTTAAATATATAAAGGGCAGGTAAAGTAAGTATATTGTTTTTTTTTTTTTTTAATGCGACCTCTACAGGTCTCCCTATATTTCATCTTGAATATACTTCTAATGGCGAATTTCTGTATTCTGAATATAGATAAAGCGTGTGGGCTATTTCCCCAGAACATAACGACATAACTTAAAAGGGACTGGAAGTTGGAAAAATATACTGCCATAAGAAATTCGACAGTAAACTCAGTACGCAGTACACGCAGTGTGTATACTACCTTGTTCAGTTTTCCCTGAAGTTCACGAATGTGTTCGGCCGACTCAAGGTGTTTGTCGATGGTTATACCAAGGAATTTGGTATGATCTTTCAGCTCAACTGGCTTACCATTGAGAGCAATCGATAAGTTTTCGGATTTTCTTAGTTTGTGAGAAAAAAGGACCAACTCGGTTTTGTTATCATTGTGGATAAGATTATGCGACAGACACCATCGCTCAATTGACTCGGATGTGGCATTTAGAAGTTCCTGTAGGGCCGCCAGAATTTTCTGGCGAAGTATGATATTGGTGTCATCCGCGTAATTAAAGAAGAAATCATACAATCGAGGAATTACTGCTGGCATATCATTCACATAAATAAGGTAAAATAATGGACCCAGGATGCTGCCCTGAATCACACCTGTTTCACTAGACTCCGAGCATTTTCGAATATAACATTCAAACTCCCATGTTTCCATTTGAATCTGCCACATCGGTATACAAAAATCATTATATTCGAGATAGGATAAATATCGGGAAAACAGAATATTCTAGCCTGAAATCGAGCCTCGAATGTCGTCTTAAATTTCAAAATCAAATAAGAAGAGTCTGCAAAGCCGAGTGCCCACAATTAACGTATTTCCCAGGCCGGAAACTCCAGACTCATTTGCATCAGACATCGTCAACTGATTAAGAAAGAGGCACTCGAGTGTGTTTTAAGTTTTCCGTACGTCGTCAAAGTTCTACGATCTAGAAATGGGGAAAATACTCCGAGCGCATCTAGAAATATGAAACTATATATAAATTACGAATCCAGTGGATGCTAGAAAGTTGACGAGATGTGGAGGAACACTTCAAAGTTTCGTTGCTTCTAATAGGTCTCCATATCCAGCTGATGTATTGAATTAATATATATAGACTTTTCGTAAATGCGTCCGCTAAATTTGCGGCGGAGCAATATGCGCTAATTTGAGCGGTGAATGTGGAAGGCTTATGAGCTAGAGGAGCGATAAATTCCTGGTTAGTTCGCAGAGAAAACTTGTTTTCACCACCTGTGGATGTCTAGGGAGTTTATGGAAGGGTGAATCCGGATCAAATTTAAGCTTTCATTAAGCATTGAAGTACAATATATACACTTCATTTCGCAATCGATAGTAGTTTATCAAATTTTTGAATGAACATTGGTAAAATCAGGATATAATTATTCGTACTTAAAATAGGGAAAAATATCACAACATACATTTACAGACGATGTGGGGTTGATGGCGGGAATTAAAAAAGAATTGCAAATAAATGGAATGTATGGCATTGGAATGAAACATTAAAAATGTATGCAATGGAAATTAACCGAGAGGATACAAGGATGATGAGAATCTTTGTGGAGAGAGAAGAGGTATAAAAAGAAATAGTGAAAAAATAGAACAGGTCTTCCACTGCACTCATTTGGTAGTACGTATTACATTCGATGGACCAAGATATAGAAAACAGAATAGAGAAAGCCAACAAACTCATTTGAAAAAAAGAAATATAAAAAAAAACAAATCTGACTATTTTTTTTAATATATGGATATGTTACCGGCAATGTGTATAATTCAGGCATTCTATAAAATTCCTAGGCAATGTATAAAATGCCTGGGTCTTCTAGGCAATGTATGAAATAATACTAATGACTTTGTCCATTTTCTTTACCTAGGCATTGTATAAAATTCCCAGACATTGTATACAATTCCTAGGCATTATATAGAATACCTGCTGGTCTGATGGGAATGTGTGAAATGAAATTATTCAGGTGTGAATTCATGATCTTATCAGAATGGGTATGTACAGGGTGGGCACAATTTGTTGTGCACTGAGGGCGTCTCAAGAATTAGGTATAAGAGTTAGAAGGAAACGAATGACCCATTTCGGCTTTTTTTTCGGAGAAACAAAGAATAGTGAAAACCGAATCCGCCTACTATTCTACGTTTTTGAATTATGAGCAAATAATGAGATTTTAACGATTTAGGAAAGTCCTCATAAATTTTTTGTCTTTGAAATTACAGATCTGCAACTCGAACCTTCTTAGGCACTTTTATACTTAGAATATAGTGTCAAAAGATTTTTTCTCCTCGTTCTTGATGAATACCCACATTCATCAATCTTCCAATTTATTCTATGGTAGTTTTCTGGTGCCAGGCTTGTTGATGAAATGAAAAGAAGGATTGTCTTATTATCCTTCAACTTCCATTGTCTCCTGGTTTGTTTTTTGCGATCTCTGTATTTCGGACTCTTTTCGATGTGTCCATCTGATAGTTATTTGGAATTGCGATGTCGATTCTATTCTCATCTTATTTCAGTAGAGAGGTCAGGTCAGAGTGATGATCTTATTTCGATACATAATATAGCTATCAACTGTTAGCATGAAACTTTTTTGACCTTAGACGTTGAAGTATTTTCTTGCCAATTCTTTGTGCAAAATCATCATGATTATTCTTTTACTCCGTGGCAGCGAAGTAGCATGTCCAGGTGATGTGCTGTATGGTTTCATGTGTCGCGCAGCCATAACGACAGCTATTGTCCGCCACTGAGGTATCCTTGGCGATATAGTTCATAAAAATATAGAAACTATTATAGTACACAGCTATAGCCGCATAGCTTCCCTGGAGGAGAGGAATAACTTTTCGATTATTTCATCTGTCAAAATATGACGCTGTTATTGTACTTTTGAAAAAAACTTCTATTTCTGTGATTAATTATGAAACTGGCCGTGTGAATATGAATTCGGTCTACAGGTTTGCACTTTGTGATAGGTTCTTTCGTTTGCATAGGAAGTGTAGCACTTTTCTACACTAGGTTCTACACTCGAATTTCGTATTCATTTGTTGATTGGATATACATCAGTGTAGAGGAGGTGTAGTTTATATACACCTGGTCGAAATGAGGTTAATATTTATAATCTGTGCTGTGAAATGCAAAATTTGACGTCAATTTCACAGTAATCTACTTCGAAATGGATACTTTAAAATTTGATATTATTATAAGTTCATCACTTCACAAGAAGATGAAAAAGTAGCAAATCTTCTGAGAAACGTAACCATAGATTAAATCAAAATTTTAAGTTTATGAGCGTAACAACCTAACTTCAGTGATTTTTTCATTCGTTTGCGCAACTACACTGAAAATCAGCTGATTCAAAGTGCAGTGTACACTACACCAAGAAACAGACGAAAGGACCTAATGCTGTTAGGTCAACGGAGTTTTACACGAAACACCTCCCAAACAGAAATATGTCAAGAAAGAATACATTTCGATAGAAACCAACTTCCGCTTTAAATGAAACATCAATTACAAACTGCGCACTGATCCTTTGTTTATCCAAAGATAATGCAGCAAACTATACACTTGATGGAAAAACTGCCGGACTCATTGAGTAAAGTTTCACTAATCATAGCAACAATAAACAGCTTGCATTATTCATGAAAAAATAATTAGATAAACAAACATAAAAATGTTTGTAATACGGTACATTTTATCGATATTTCACTAGTTTTCTGTTTTCGCGCAATTAATGATAAAATACATAATTTTAGATGTTTTGCCGATATCTTCAACCAAAAAAAGTTTCTGAACATATAGGGAAGGTGAAATATAGTAGTACCATTTGGAGGCACATATCATCGCTGATGCCGTTGTAGGGAAAAAGAACTAAAGCATTCCTGACGTCCTGACTCGTCTTCATTCAAGTTACTTTTGTCCACACCTGATCGAGAGTCATGCAGTGACGTAATAGTGGTTTTTTTCACAACAGGACTCTTCCGGGCCATCAAAGATATAGTGAAGATAGCCATGTTGGTCTACCATTGTTCGTCACGAATAGGCACTCCAAGAAAGGAAAAAAAATGCATACACTCAAGGAGTGAATGCATTTTGATCTATAGGTGTGACCAGAGCTAGCAAAATGCCACTGACTTTTGGCCCTAGAGGAGCCACAACACGAAGGGCATCGAGCATGCAAGAAATATCACAAAAGTTTTTAGTGGTTTTCACTATGATAGTAGGTACAACGGCAAGCTTTTTTGAATGAAGGGATGGGATGAATATGATGTTGAAAGTCGTCTTTACTCTGCAGATCTATCGCGAAAAGAAATTTTGAATTATCTCTATATATCAACGAATAACTTCAAACCAAGAGAAACCTTGGGTGTCGAAACACACAGAATGGAAAATTTGTCACTCTCATTCACCAATAGAACGGAAGATTTCAATTGAAAAACTTTCATTCTTGAGAAACATCCCCTTCAAAGAAAACACTGTATTAAGAGCCAAGATTTGCAGGTGACAAGCTTGATTGGGACCGTTCCCCATATACACAACGTCAATTTGTAATTTTCGCGTAGAGAGCGCAACAAACGCCGCCGTCACGTTACGTTCGAGTCCCCGGCTGAAGAAGTTGATTGCCGATTTGGTGCATTGCAGCTACCTTAATCAAATACAGTACAAGCGGCAATGCGAGGCTTCATCTCTGCAAAATCCTGGAAAAGTCCCTGGAAATAATGGAGCTGTTGTTCGGATGGAAACTGGCTCTGAATGAGAAGTATGGCCGATAAGATCGTTCAAGAATTGGATGGATGTTGTCCCTCTTTCTATTTCCAAAGGGACGTAATAAACTGCTCTATGCTTTCTTGGATGGGTGTATTTCTTCCCTCTTTCCGGGGTCACGGATAGCTTGTTTTTATTGGATGAGTTTCTCTTTCATTCGTTTATCAAGATCGGATTTTAGAGCGATATTTACTAACTGTTATTCTATCGAAATCCAACTAATGCAATAGTTGGGGAGCCGACGATGCTAAATCGGGATTTACTCGAGCGTCGTGGAGACCTAGAGGATTTTGAAGATTAGGTGGTAGAAAGAAAAAAAGGTTCTATGATGTATGCACTTTCAGCGGTGCGGAAAGCGTCTGCAGGGTCTCAAGGATGTAAACAAAAAATCGCGAAGTGTACATACTCGAGCGTGTCAGATTAAGATACTGTATATGCCCTACGTGTCTCTGATGATGGATTTATGCTTATCTGACAGTTTGCGCGGTGGGACTGGCCGGACGGAAGAGTTGAAAATGATAAGAAAAAAAATTCCAGCGTGTCAGATTTTTGTAGGATATGTTAATTGGACCCAAAAGAAGCTACTTTTCAAGTGACGCAACGTCACAGCGATCCTTTGAAAATGTAAAAAAAAATCGTTACTTGTACATATTCGAGCGTGTCAGATTTTCATATAGATGGTTAATCTCGGTGTTGTAAACGTGTTGACCCATTAATCTGACAGTAATCAGGGGGGGTTTTCTCAATCTGACACTTTGAAAATGAAAAAATATTTTTTTTTAGAATATTTCCCTGCCTGTACCTCTTATCGTTTTTCTATTCATTATGAAAGTTGTAGATAATAAGATTCTACACAACTTATGTCTGAAGCAATTTAACATTGTCTTAACCGTTCTCGAATTAGAGGGCGATAATGGCGAGAAGCTTAGCCACACATGCGAAAGGGCAAGGTCAATGTAGAATTCCAGTCTTATCTACAATTGTCAAAATGACAAGGTATTTCTATGATAGATCCTTGACCTTAGAATGTACTATTTTCCAATGAGTGAATTTTCGCTTCAGCATGTATCGCTAAACACCTCGCATTAATCGCCATATATCTCAAAAACGTTTCAACGTAAAAAAAATTTCTTGGGACAAAACTTGTAGAAAATGTTATGCTCTACAACTTTTATAATGAATGCGAAAAAGATTTAAGGCCCAGGGAAGGAGATAATTCAAAAAAACTGATTTTTGTGACCTTTATGGCCAATTTTTATTGTTTCGGCTTGCTAAAACTGTAAGATTATATTTTTTTCGTTATTTTCGAATCATTAGCTTCAAAATAAGAAAAAACGCCACAGCGCTCGAGAATATACACGTGACGTTTTTTTTTGCAACTCAAATTGTCAGATTAAGAGAATATATACTTTTCAACATGTAATTAACCACATATATCTTAATCTGACACGCTCGAGTATGTACAA
The DNA here is from genome assembly GCF_907165205.1 of Coccinella septempunctata. Lineage (NCBI taxonomy): Eukaryota > Metazoa > Arthropoda > Insecta > Coleoptera > Coccinellidae > Coccinella > Coccinella septempunctata. The sequence continues at coordinate 11,522,538 of NC_058191.1, forward strand.
CGATCGTTTTTTTTTTTACTATTCTGACAGGCTGTCCTAGACAATTCCCCCTATATACAGGTCTAACTTTTGGTAGAGGTACTCTACAGGGTCCAAGGTATGTCCCCTTATGTTAATCTGACACGCTAGAGTAAATCCCGAATTTCCCTCTTTGGCTCTCCAACTACAACATGAAATCTGCGTTCGTTAAAAAAATTTTTTTACAACAATTCGAAGAAGTGGTTTAGTGGACTACAATCTAGTAGTCCACCACAAAATAAGCTCATTTTATTCCTAGTTACACAATTTGGAGAGTTCAGATCTATCTATAAGAATGTATTATCACCCACTTTTCCGAAGCAAGTATGCTGTAAAAAAAATTTTCCCAAACAAAATCATATTTTCACGGCAGATGCTTTTGGGAAATGAAAATTTACATATCATCACTTGTTACATTTCACCAAAGAACTTGGACAAACTCATGACTGTCACTCATTTGCTGTCAATACTCCCACTTCTATGCAAAAACCAATTTCAATCAATAATCATCCAACTCTTCAAAAATCTTCTGTTTCCTTCGCTCACTTCTGCTTGCAACGTCTTTGATGCTACTAAATTAGCCCTATTAAATAAAAATTAAAAAATCATGATAATTGCTTAACAATTCAAAAACATTTAATAAGACTTCCTGATCTGCAGAGATACTAGCAATGTTGAAGGATCTGTCAGGAAATACATAGCTGATGAAGGCGACAACAGAAGAATATAGACAAATGTTAAAATTTAAATGTATTTTAAAATATTGGATGATTTTCAGTTTGTTTTTTCGCCGTTGAAAAAAAACTTTTAGGGCCAATTTCACCAAGGATATAAAACGGGATTAGACTCAACACAATGGAGTGTTTCTGTTTTCTTTGGTCTCCCTACCCTCCTTAGTTTACTTCATAGACAAAGCAGATGTTAATGTTAGTAACAGTTTGTTTGAATTTCAATCTGAGCAAACGGAGTTAAATCACCGTTTGGTGAACTTGGCCCCTATTGTTATAGCTATACACACTATCTCCCGGGAATTTTTAACTCGCAGTTTCTTTGTAGTTCAACTATTGGATAAACTTTAATATTGTTATTATTATTGCTTGATTGCAGTCAGTCTTATGATTATTTATTGTTTTCTCAACAATGGAAGAAATGTGCTCCATGCCTGGTATTTTCAATAGGAACAAAATCAAGGTAGTTCTTGTCATTATTTATGGAACAATAGCAACTCGAAATTTCATGATAAAATGAAACATAGGGAAAAGTCGTGAAAGTTTAAGCTCTCGTGGTGAAAATATTATGTATGACCGCCTAAATGGCTGATTACTCAAACAATATGCTATTATGCAGGTTTCAAGATGCTACAGTGTACATCTTCATAACTTGAATAAATACTATAAATGAGTTATTGCTATTATAGTGTTATGAGACAGTCAATTCGACCGAATGAAGAAATATCAAATATTCAATAATTTCTAAGAATTCAATTATCTTTATGTACCTATAGGTAACTAAAAGGGAACTCTATGCTCTAATGGGAATTATGTTACAAAAGTAAAATCAAGTTTTTTGGCTTATACTTGATATGCCAAAATCAGTATCATCTAGTAAGAAATCAAGACTTGCGAGTCAAAAACTGGGATAATTACTTTTTAGACGCTTTTTTTCTGGATTTTATGTATTCATCAATTTTATGCTGGAACCACCATCTGTAGAAACCTTCACTCTTTAATTTTTGTTTCTTCGACCTCAATAAAAATTATATATTAGGTCCTTTTTTTGAAGAAAAGTATTTTTCGTCTACAGAGAAGTATAAGAAGGCGACGACAAATGTAATATGCACCTCGACAAAAAAACTGTCTATTGACTCGCCTGCTATCAATTTGCCGTCTCAACTAAAATAGACAGCTCTTGGCACATAAATATTTCTTTTAATATTATGAAATATCCAATTTGCAAATGCTGCAAATAACTTGTTAACAATTTTCTGATGTCTAGAGCAGGAAAGATTTGAAATGGTTGTTCACTAAGATAAGTAAGTTTTTTCCGAACATGATCCCGAAATACCATTTTCGGATAACATTCGAGCTTGACGAACGATTATCATAAACTTGTCCCCATCCTGTAATTCCATTACTTACTCCCAATCCAGATAGGTAACACTCCACAGTTACACCAAGTTATTAAATGTTGTAGCTTCTGGTATTTCAGTTGGAATTTCCATTCTAATCGAACCTATGTTGAAAAGTCCTGTTGTGTATGAGGCAAATAAGGGGTATTTAGCGTTCTTGGTGTTGGGGGTAATAAGCTTGTTATATTGAAAGCAGTTTTCAATCCAGCGAAATCAGATTCACTTGTCGTCTCAGTTCCTCCCAAGAGTCTGCATGATGTTGGATCAAAGTGTCTTTAGCAAAGCTAATAATACCGAACTGATTGTGCTTTGAGTGAATTGTAGACTGAAAACAAAAAAGGGGCAACTATAATTGTTCCCTCTGGAACGGTTCTAATTGGGTTACTAGTTTATGAAGTCGTGTAGACAGTAAGTAGTTTTGTCGAGTAGGATAGTCGCGGCTGTTTTAGTTACTAAATTACTCGCTACTCGACTAAACTACTAGCCTAGTCTGAACAAAGCTTGATTCAAATATTATTTCCATTGTCTTGTGACATGCCAACATGCGTCACATAGCTGTAGGGGTAACTTGTTGACGGGTTGATGCTGCCAGAAGATACGAACTTATTCTTAGGAATTGTTTAGGTTTCACGCAGTTGAGCCATCACAAAGTATTGCAGTATTACGCTGTTTTACCATCAAAATTTGAATAACCAAGTCTTGTTTGGAGCGTCCAAATTCAAGACTGATTCACAATACAGTTTTTTGTAACTATCTGATAATTTGGAGCTTAGTTAAGACAAGGATTATTCTCCCATTGTTTCTTCATCTTCCTCATTTTGATTGATCCATTATTTTTTTGATTGTGCTGGTTCACTTAAAGAAAAAAATGTTGAAACATAAAAATCATTTGCAATGTTTTTTCTTCCTCATTTAAAAACTGTAATCCGGTCGGCCTTTCTGCATTCCTGAGGAATGAAAGAAACAATATCATTTTGAATGAGGAAGATTGTCGAGAATGTGGACTTCATTGTTGCCAATTACAAAAAACAAATATAGTCTATAACTTAATTAGACAATCTTTAACTCTTAGTGACCCTAGCTTCCAGGCTGAGAATTTAAAAGTAGTCAAGAAAATCCTAGTCAACAATAAGTACCCAGTATTCTTCATTAATAAGATCATAAAAAGTGTCATTAATGTAGGAAACTATCATAATGATAAGTTGGATGCTGAGGCGAGTGGTAAAGATATTGTAGATTTCCATGTGAAAGAAAAGATTGAACAACATGAAGCTGATTTGAAGAATGCACGTAACGTAGGAAAAACAGCCCTTACAAGTCATGCACTCAAAGAAAAACATTATTTCGACTTTAATAACGCTACGATTCTTGACAGAGGGAAACGAAATATTAGTGAAATGGTAGGTACACATAATGCTCAACAACTCAGTAAACTCAGGGATGATTTCCATAGTATACCATAGTATAGTGAATCACTTTATATTAGATGTTACATGAGATAGTTGTAGTTCTTCTTGTATTGTTTTATGTATTTTGTTCTGTGATTTATGGACTGCGCAATACATCTAGAAATTTGTTAGGTTATGGTTTTGGCCTGCTCGTGAGTTTTAGTAATTTTAGCATTTAAAGCTTTAAGAGTTGAATGAATGTTTTCAATTTCAAATATTTTGCATGTATTGCTAATATTGTGATGTTTCCTTGTATATTGTTGTACCTGTAACTTCGTTTTTTACAGCCTTGAAAAAAAAGAATAAAAGTCCTGGAAACGTTGGCAAATTCTTTGTAATTGGCAGCAATAAAGTCCGCATTCCCGACAATCTTTCCTCATTGACTGATATCATGGATGAAAATCTCGAAGTAAATATTATTTTATTTTTTCCATATTCGATAAAACAAATTATACCTATTGGCTAGTAAACGAGCGAATCTGTGAGTCAATAAAACCCAATGTTATTGTCGTTATTGGAATTGATGTTGATCAATTGCAACGTGATTTTTCATTGTTTTTTCAATCAGTATACGACATTGTTATGTAAATCTGATTCGTGTGAGTCAGGTAAATCCGATCAGAGCACAATACACTGCGCGTGTCAAGAACAATCAATAGGGATTATTTCCACATGATACTTCCATCCACGATTTCACGCCAGCAGCAGCTCATGCCACTTCCTTCAACTCCGCCAATTTTTCACGTACTTATCACGGACTTCCACTATCCGGACGCCAGGCCAATCAGCGCAACAATTGCTCCAAATGCACCCATAATTATAACGAATGCCCTGTCGCCTATCCCTCGGGATAATGTTTGCAGTTCCGCACGTGTCGATTGGGATGAATTCCTCCTAGGTCCCATCAAACCGCCATTTGGCTGATCCAGTTTTTGGGCGACTTATTGAGTTAGAAACGGTGAATGGAACAGCCACTGGTCTGTGTAATGTAGAGTCTTCGCTAATGGGCCTGCACAAATGTGGTGATGAATGCAACCCTGAAGCAACAATGAAAAGGGATAGGAGCACTTACAGGGCCGTCCTGGCTTAATTCAAGAATTGAAACTTTATGAATAATGTAAATTTAAAACGTTTTCGGTTTTTCGGCTTTTTACTACAAAATATACTCGGTGACATATGGATTCAAGTAAATAGTCCATCAATTTACATACAATTAAAATGTATATATGGCAACATTTTCGCAACTGATTCATTCTCTTATTTTTTTTTACGTGAAAGGGTTTTTTAAATTGCAATTATAGAAATTATGGAAACATCACCACAGGTTGTTTTTTTTCGAATCATTTTTTCTCTCAATTGGGAGAAATGGGTAGAAATTTATTCTGACTTCCTATTTTTATGGATTCTTCTTCATCATGTTCCTGTGAAATTTTCGTCGATGGGATTATCTGTATAGTGCGATACTCCATTCAATTTATTTTAGCAGTCGGTTGGCCATGAAATAAGTTTCTCCAGTTTTTGTAACTAGAACCGAGTAAGATTGGCACTCATGAAATGTCGTTATTGTCATAACGCCGTTGCCACAACTTATATCAATTTTTATTAGGAAAATGCCGAAAGTGATTGAAAAAAAGAGACAGGGTTTCAGGAAGTGCTATTTAGAATTCAGGTCCGCTCATTCAAATAGTTATACCCTGATATTCTAAAATCCACAATACGTCAGACGGTAGCGAAAATATTCAATGTGAATTGTGAATGAAGAGGATGACAAAGAATTTCCTTCTATTGGGAGACCCAAAAAAGTGATTGCATTTGAGTACTTTATATTTGAGTGAATTAATGCGAAAAGTTTACTACAGGATTTTTGATGAATTCATCGTAGAATAAGTTCCCGAAAACTGATTTTTCTATTTTTCATTTGACGTGTCCTATACATTGAAAATGGTTGGTACCAATAAATACCTAATTATTATTATTATATCAATGTATTAAGATGAACAGCCATTTGTCCTGTTAACTGTTTATTCATATGAAATTTTTGTTCAAAGGTGAAGTTTATTTTGACTTGAAACTGCCTTTAATTCCTTTTACGTATATTGATGCAAGATGATTTTTGTTGTATAATTTAACATTCTTGTAATTATCTGTCAATTCCTTCGAGAGATGCCCAATCCCAACCACATCATATGCATTTCATCTTCAGGTTGATATTTTTGAAATCTACAACTGATGTAACGTATTAAAACTTTAGCCAAAGAGGATGACGAACATTAACTCTTCTCAAGCTAGTGCATATTATGATATAGTGATCTCTTGTATTTTCCATGCAAATAACTGGATTTGGTATGCCTTCAGTCAGTTTGTATAAACTTCAATTATGTTCGTCACATATTTTCCAAAGAGATTCGACATTGTGATAAAATACGTAATAACAGAAACTTTTACGTAGAACGGGCAACATAGCGTTGATTTAAAACCCAAAAATGTTTTGACAAGCGTCATAACCCCACATTTTCGTACTATACAGAGTGAAATGTGTCAAATTTCCATGGCCAACCGACTGCTAAAATGAAAGTGAATGAAGTATACCTACTAAAATTACTCTGCAAATCATGAATTATTAAAAAATATTCAATTTGCATTAGGCTTAACTTAACCTATCGTGCCATTATTTCCATTTTTCAACTTATTCAGTTCCTGATGCAAGCTTTTGCTAAATGTAATATATTTCTGTACTTTATGTAGCATCAGCTGTCACTCCCATCGAATGAAGATTTAAATAAAGGTATTAAAAGAATAATTGAATGAAGGTACACACAGATACAATGTTGCAAAGTTATCCAATTTCAAATCAATTCATAAAAACATCTACTACAGCAAAAAAAGCAGATATGTGATACGTGAAGTCTAAACGAGGTTGTATACTGACTTAGAGTATTGAGTTTTTGGACTAATACTCAATGATACTGACTCATCTTGGAAAATTAATTGTAAGCTATAGCACCCAACAAATTTACGCTGCAGGGTGTTCTCAATCTCCTGCTAGAATGGAGAAACACAAACGAGATGAAAGAAAAATCCGAAGGAAACTTTTTTCTGCTCTTTATTTTATTACTTTGAAATTTTCTTTTTGCAATCACAGAAAATACTTTACTATACAGGGTGTTTCATTGGTAAATGAACATACAGTAACCTGAGCTAGAGCTACCCTAGGCGAGTCCAAAAAATCCATATATGATAGGTCTAATCAATTCCATAACCGAGATACACGGTGCTTCATGTATTCACCTAAAATTTCAATTTCTCATAATTTTTGAACCAATCAGTATAGTCGATTTATATTTGGAATATATGATTCTCTTGCACAGGTCGGTAGATTCACATTTAAATTTCCAAAAAATTCCAGGTCCGTAATTGAAAATATGGGACATCTTCCAATCTGGGATTCAACTCCCTGTATATCAAAATTTTTGGATTTGATGGAGATATTTGAAAAGAACAGAAAATTTTCAAGGAGATTCAGTAGATTTCACATACGTCGTTGAACGTTCGAGAGATGAGACGCGTTATCGCGTAGATGCTCTTTGTATTTTCTACACCCTCGAAATAAACATAAATTGTACCTACTTCATACTGCAGACTGGTGTTCATTTGTGATTCGTCCTGAGAGTACCTGTATATTGGACACTTTTGTCAAAATTTGCGTGCTCCACATCATAAATATAAACAGGGCTCGTTTCTGAAGCGAAAAAGTTGATGTAAACATTAAGTGTTCATCGGATACTATCACTCTCGCTTTCGGTGAAATAATTATTGACTGTGAGTTCATCGGATATCATCACTGTGAAATGGATTACATCGTTGAGTTCAAGAGGCTTGAAAAGCATTTCGACGATTCCATTGCTGCGTTTAATTCAAGGTTGGAGCAACTTGCGTGCGCACCAGACAAGCCTCCGAGTCTGGATGCTCTGAGTAAGGATTTTTCCTCTTTCAGAGACCAAATGTCGTCCTCCTTATCTCACATCAAAAAACTTTTCATCAATGTTGATAATCGTATGGACGCCCTGGAAAATGAATCAAGAAGAAATTACATTTTGATACATGGCTTGAAGGAGGAGGAGAACGAGGACCTTAGCTTGCTGTTGAAGGGTGTCTTCTTGAAACTCAGACTCGGTGATGGTCCCCCTACTGAAGAGTGTGTTGAGGATGTACACCGATTCGGCAGGGCCGGAGGAAGAAGGAGAGGAAGTCCGAGGCCTCTATTAGTTAAATTCAGTAAATATAAATATAAACATCTAATTTGGTCAATGAAGAGTAGATTGAAGGGAACCAGGACCTTAATCACTGAATTTCTCACTAAACAAAGACAGGACTTGTTCAAGGAGTGCAGAGAGGTGTTTGGCCCCGGAAAAGTGTGGACACAGAATGGTTCAGTACATGTGGCTTTGGGTGACCGGAAGATTTTGATTTCGTCATCACTGCAGATTCCTGACTTGAAACGCACTGCAGAAGTTGAGGCTGCTTCGACTCTACAGGGCTCTCAAAGACAGACAAGAAGTAAGCAGGTGAAGGTTGCTGTGTAGTTGATTCTTTCGGGGTGTGAGAGATTTCATTTGGCGTGTGTAATCTGCTGTTTCTCTTGTTTCTTTTTGTTCGAATGGTTTGTGGGGTCTTTTCTTTCTTTTTTTTGCTCTGTTTCTCAGAACTCAATTAGCGTAATTGATTGATCTTGTTGATACTGACTATTCTTCAACTATTGCTGACACTGAGTGTGATGCACTTACCGATATGTCTCCGAATAACTTACTTATCTGCCATATTAATGCGCAAAGCTTGATTGCCCACCATTGTGATCTAGTCAATACTTTCTCGCACAATAAATATCACCTCATACTTGTCAGTGAGACCTGGCTCAAGGATAGTATTGGTTCATCTTTTGTTGGCTTACCTGGATATGTCTTGTTGAGGAATGATAGAGATCTCCGTCGTGGCGGTGGAGTTGCAATTTATGTGAGGGAAAATATCCCCTGCAAAATAATAAAACATTCCTGCTCGGGGACGGTACCTGCTTTGGAGTACCTTTTTATTGAAATAAATTTTCATAGAAAGTGTTGTGTTGGCGTCCTTTATTCCCCTCCAGTGCACGACTATTTTGGTGAGTTAGAGTTTGTATTGGACGAAATTTTTGCTTGTTATTCGGATGTGATCATGATGGGGGACTTGAATAATTGCATGATTCAGAATTCTGCCCGTTCGAGGGCGATGAGGAACATATTGGAATCCTATAACCTAAAACTAGTGAATAACAGGCCCACGCATCACAGTGCTACCTGTGATACGTTACTCGACTTGTTTATAACGTCTATACCTAACAGAGTGGTTGCCAATGGACAGCAGCATGCTTATCAATTCTCTCGTCATGACCTGGTGTTTGCTGGATTTAAACTCAAATGCCCTAAACCTAAGCCTCGAGTTATTAAATGTCGGAATTTGGGAGGTGTCGATCTGGCGAGGCTGGTTCAAACTGCGAGGGCTGCTGATTGGGAATCGGTTTATCAAGCTCCTACTTTGGATGCAAAGGTGGCTATTTTTAATGAATTAATATTAAAAATCTACGACGAATTAGCGCCCCTGAAACTCATTAAGGTTAGACATTCTCCATGCCCCTGGTTAACTGAAGAGATCAAGAATGCAATGAAATGTCGTGACAGGTTGAAGGCCTCCTACATCGCGAATCCTACCGAAGTAAATAGGGAACACTATTGTACTGCGAGGAACACTTGCAATCGGATGTGCAGGAGTGCAAAGAGAGATTATCTCCACGAAAATCTTAATGGCGCACCACCAAGGAAGGTCTGGCAGACTTTGCGCTCAGTTGGGGTGGGCGAGAGGCACAGCCCACTTTGTGCAAATTTTGATCCCTCTCTGCTTGCCCGGCATTTTGCGACTTCTGGTTCTAGGATTAATGAAAGTATTAAGACAAATACATTGATGAAGTTAAGCTCATGTTCTCCACCAGGTAGTGTGTTCGATTTTGTACCCATTAATGAAGACGATGTTAAGTCTGCTCTGGGAGAGGTTGGTTCAGGGTCGGTTGGTTCCGATGGTATTGGAGTGGGCCTTCTGAGGCCCATTGCGAATGAGATTCTTCCTGTGCTCTCACATATCTACAATTTTTCACTTCAAACTGGCATTTTTCCTAGTGCATGGAAATATGCTAAAATCATTCCCATACCTAAGTGCCAAAATCCCACGAGTCCAGGGGACTTTAGACCCATTTCCATACTCCCTACTCTATCTAAAATTTTTGAAAAGATCATTAAAGGTCAAATTCTTAACTATTTGAATAAAAATAATCTTCATAATTGCTACCAGTCGGGGTTTCGCCAAAAACGCAGCACGACAACTGCCCTTACTAAAATAACTGATGATATCAGCGTGGCCATGGATAATAAACTACTCACTGTTTTAGTTCTCTTAGACTTTAATAAGGCCTTCGACTCTCTCGACTTCGATATACTTTTGGCCAGGCTGCGTCTGCTGGGTTTTGCTGAGCATACCTTAGCCTTCTTCTACTCTTATCTGAAGGATCGCGAAATATCCGTTGAGATAGGTGGCAGCTCCTCTGATTGGGTGACTATGTTTTCAGGTGTTCCGCAGGGGAGCGTGTTGGGTACTCTTTTATTCTCTATTTACGTCTCCTCACTGACTGAATCCTTGGACATTAAATTTCACCTTTTCGCAGATGACCTACAAATATATATCCACACTTCCGTTGAAGATTTCTCGGCTAGTATCGAAAATTTAAACAGGAATCTCTTACAACTGTCTGTCGTCGCTGAGAGCATAGGTCTGACTCTAAATACTACCAAAACTAAGTCGATCATTATCGGTACTAAAAGAAACTTGGGTTTGATCGACAAAGTAAATAATAAAATTGTCCTCTGCGATGCTGTTGTTCCCTACTCCAATGAGGTCAGAAACCTTGGTATCTTATTGGACGAAACTCTATCCTGGAATAATCAGATTGCTTCTATCAGTTCAAGAGTCTTCTGTATCTTGCATCAACTCCGACTTTTAAAGAACTTCTTGCCCTTCGAAACCAGGAAAACATTATTCTTCTCTCTCGTACTTCCTGTACTCGATTATGCTGACGTAGCCTATATGGGTCTCACAAACACACAGCTGATGAAACTGGAGCGGTTACAAAATGCAGGTGTACGATTCGTCTACAACTTAAGGAAATTTGATCACATAAGTCAATTCAGGCAAAATATGGGATTGCTACCCATCAAACAACGTCGAATTTGGCATCTTCTTTTACTGGGGTTCAAGGTGTTGAGGTCCCGCGAGCCTGAATACCTGTATGATGGTCTTAGTCTTCTGGGAGATGGGGTCCGTCAGACAAGGGCACTCAATAACTTTACCTTGAGGATACCACTCTACTCGACTAGTGTTTGCTCGAATAGCTTCACAGTTCTGTTTCCCCGGCTCTGGAATCGCCTCCCTCCGGATATCGTTCGGAAGGTAACTTACCTTTCTTTTAGGTTTTTCCTCAGGAGATATTTAAGTGCTTCACCCATCACACTTACTTGATACCCATGTTTAATATGGTCCCTTTCTTCGGCGACGTCTATCCTCCTCCCCCTCCCATTTCCCATTCTCCCTATTTTGGAGCAGGTTGAACTTAATTTAAGTTAGGTCAGGTATTCTTGTTTTTAGATATAAGTTTCTTTAATAGATTACTTCGGGTTGGCAGGAAGAAATTGCTTTGCGATATGTCCACCTTTTGCACAATTCTATAAAAATGTATGAAACTTGTCTTAATGCAATAAAGAGTTCAATAATAATAATAATAATTTCATTGTCCCGCACGTCATTATGCTCAAAGGAAACTATAGGGAAAGCAAAGTGAGAAATGTTTTCTTTGCTTATTTTGGTTACAAATCGTTCTAAGACCTGTGTAAGTGAATCATATATTCCAAATATCAACCTTCTATACTGGTTGGTTCAAAAGTTATGAGACATTTAAATTTTAGGTGAATACATGCAGCACCCTGTATCTGCGTTATGGAATTGATTGGACTTATCTAATATGGGTGGCAGATTACCGTATGTTCATTTACCAATGAAACACTCTGTATATTTTTCGATACGGTTTCTGTTCATTGTGCTTTTCAAATTAATCCTGAAATCGAATTGTAAATTTTGGGCCGTCGCATAGGAAATTATGTCGCAAACCTGATTTGCGTTAATAAGGAAAAAAAATCTTTTTCTTAAACTTGCTAGTAAAAACTACTGGCCCTGGGCCTTTCTGTGGTATAGGAAAATACACCCATAGAAAAGAGTTTTTGGAAAAGGAAGAAACCAAAAGAGAAACACTCTGGAGGAATCTTCCAGGAATGGATTATTCCAAGAAATTCCTCCGGAAATGTAAGACCGCAAGATCCAAGAAGTATTTGGATCAAAAATATATAATAACTATCTTCATCTTTCAGAAGTGTGTTTAATTTGGTTTACGGATAACCGAGCGTTATCCTTTTATATAATACTCAGTAGTTCGTCCGAGGTAATAGACTATACACCAGTTAGGAAAGATGTACAATTATTCCTAGTCTCCTACACATAAGCTTTTTAAAAAGCTTGACGAGATCGGTTGAATTTTCTGCAAGAGTCCAGAAATCTACTTCTGAAACAATAATTATAAAAAGTGTTTATTATTACTGAAGCATTCATGAACCACTTTTATATTGTTCTTCCTTACGAATCAAATAGGTGAGACACGTGTTTATGGAATTTTGCAGATGTCAATCTTACATTTGGTATACCTGCGCTTAAGGCTCATTCACACGGGAATGGTTTTTCGCATCGAATATACGATTTTCTTCAAAAAAAAGACTTAAAAACATGTAAAAAGTTCTTACCTTTCGCTCGCAAGGTGAGAATCCTTGATTAGAGAATCTAATCGAATATTGAAATCTAAACAAAATTTGACAATAAGTATTCGGTACTTCAAAGTATTTGAATTGATAATAAACAAAAACAAAAAAATAGGTTGGAGCGAAAAGCATATGGAGATTCCTCCTGGCATACTGACTCGAATTCTATTGATATCTTTAAGAACCAGAGTAGAGAGCTATTCCACTTGAAGATTCATTAACCTCTTGGCTACCTGTTCTTTAAAATATTTTCAGCTTTCTGGCAATCATATGAATGATCATTCAGAAAACCGTCAAAATCTATTTAAACCGATCAACACATAATTAAAATGAAAAAATCATCATTCGCGATAATTTTTGAAATCAATGAAAACCCACAAATAAGCATTCCTTTATTATATTTCTGGTAGTCTTGAAAGTCACATTTGTCGAAAGTGACTACGTGAATATCGCGTCACATAATCAGAGGCAATTTTCAGACCCAAAATTTCAATTTATATTCATATACCTAAACACAGCAAATCGATAATATTATGATTATTTCTCGACCGAAAACAGCCTAGAGATGATCTCCATGTGAATGATGGGCCTTTGTTTTATATACTTTTCTATTAATATGAACAATGGGCTCCCAATATTTTCAATATTTTTCGAATTCTCTTATAGGTTGTGAGCTCATGATCGCGAAAAAAATCAAAAATTCAACATATTTTGAAGCGAAGTTTTCAACCTACATCAACATTCGAAAGCCAAACCCAGCTCTGCTTTTTTCATGGGATAACAATAACATCACATCGCAAATTCGACACGTTATTAGGTGTACATTGTGTCGCACTGCTATGAAATATCTAGAACACAATTGCATCGGTGTAATAACTGGGGGCTTTTTTATGCTTGGGTCGACAGACATGCTACCCTCCCGTATGACATCTGTTGGCATATTAATCGGTAAAATAGCGTTCTGATTGAGATGCAGTTTTAAAATAAGAGTAACATTTTAATGATGTATGACTTTCTGTACACAGCTGCTACGAAAACGTCGTATATATCATTGAAATGAAACATTTCATGTCTCGAAGGCGATTCGCATTATTTGTTCAAATTTCCTTCGAGCATATTGTTTCATGAGCAGTTACAATTGCTTGAGAAGAATCAATGTTGGTTATCTTCATTGGTTAAAGGTAGAATTAATTTTTGAATTAAAAAAATTAACTCAAAGAAATTAATGGATTAATGCAATAATGCTGAATTTCTCAACAAAAATCATCTTGCATAAATGGAAGTGAATAATTGAAGGGAGTTTTAAGGCAAGGGACAGGACAACTGGCTTATATTTATAGCTGTTTATTTGAAATACTTTAATGTAATAATAAATAAATATTTATTAATCCTTCAAGGCATTTACATTTTATAAGACAATTCAAATGAAAAATAGAGAATAGATATTTTGGAACTTGTTGTTGTTATAATAAATATATATTTATTAATCTTTTATGACATTTATATTTCATAGGACAATTCAAATGAAAAATAGAGAATAGATATTCTGGAACTTATTCTACGATGACATGCATTTAAATTCCCCAATACTGTATAGTAAAGGAAGGTCGCATAATATCGCATAGTTTCCTAATATCGCATAATAAGGTTTTTCTTAAAGTAAACAGCCCCATCTTCCTACAGATGCAAGCCGAAACTTAGCAACACATAGTCCAGGAATGTGGTTTCTCTTACGAGGTAAACATACTATTTTTCCACGAATCGTTTGAAATTCGATAGATATTGATTCATTTTGAAAAGATAGCCAATTTTTTCATTCATAAATAAATGGTGCTTTGAAATTTGTAATGAAATTGGGAGCGTTACTATTGACACGTATCAATGTCAAACTTGACGAGTATGAATTTAATTGCTGGTATTTCCGGAAACAATGAAGTGTAAAATGATGAGTGATGATGAATTTTTCATTTCTGGGACTCCTCCAGAGCTGGTTGGGGCTTCATTGGAATTGTTCCCGAAAAAATCAAGAGAAAAGTACGAATATATTTAAGGACTATCGCAAGAGTAAAAACACGAGTTCTTTCTCGGAGAACGTTGTGATGGCATACTTTTTGTCAAATAACTGTGCATATAACAAGCTAATTCTAAAATATATTTTTCAATGCATCGAGATTTTCAAAATCTGAATTCATTCCTTATAGGTAGGCAACACGTTTTCGATCATTATGTAGAACATTAACAACTCTAAAGAAATAACGTTTCCTTACAGTAAGAAAGAATATTTCCTAACAGTTGGGAAATCTTGACCTTTTCTTCGCGAGTTTTATCTGGACTGTGAAATTTTTTTAACGATTTACGGAAAATATAGGTTTTGCAATAGTTTACGGAAACATCCTCGTAATAGGTAGCTGAAAACTATTTTTCATAGGTCAAAACAAAAAAAGTATCCGATAATAGACATCCTTCCTCTTACTTTTTTTATGCAAGATACATTTCATGGTTTTTTATTGTATTTTATTTGGCAACTGAACAGTGTTAGGCGGATGATCGTATAAAATATTATGGCCTGATAAGTACACAGGAAAAGTTCCATATTCACAGATAATGCAGTATTATTAGTATAATAACTACTTGAGCCGTAACAATTATAAACATATAATGAGCTCAACTTATCCAGGCCACTCATTAATTTTGACAGAAAAACATATTTTATATAAATGAAGATATCATTCCATATCTATTATGTTAGGTTAGGTTAGGTTGGGAGATGATTAGGTCATCGTTTTGAATCAGACTGCTCAAGTAAAAAGGGTAGAATTGATTGCCAAAGTTGTTTTTTTATTTGAATTTTAACTGAAATCAATTTCCTTTTTAATCAACCAATCTAGCATTTTACTCTTTTTAATGGAAAATATGTGTAGGTTATCTAATAGTACCGAATGATATGGTGCATTGTCCAATGCAACGGACTTTCCAGCAAGCTTAGCTGAAGCTGGAATAAGTTGATTAATAACCCAATTTTGGATTATTTCATTGGCCATGGCACTGTGATAGTCTCTCAAAATCCAAAATTACTCCTTGCATATAGAACCGTAAATCGTTTACCTTCAGACTTTTGGTTGTATTCTGCTTTTCATCTGTAAGTTACAAATCTGTAGCGTGCGATCGATCTGACAGTGTCCGATTGACAGATTCGTGAATAATGAAATTCTGGAAACGTTTCTGTAACTGTCTTCTTTAGAAAATTACTTTTGAACAACTTATCGTGAATAGTTAAGGATTCCTGTAAAATACAGCGATTCCTAAAAACATTCAGAATTGCAATTTTCCTGTAAGCTTATGAAGGCTGGCTTACAGATGAAAGCAGAATACCACCATTAATTTTGGACGGACTACCGCTCATATCAGATTCATGTATCCATCGACGAACAGAAGAACCATATCAGTAAATCCAAGTTTCATCAAGGAACGCAAATCTGATATTTTAATCCAAATATTTATATTGCAAGAAATACAAGAGGAAAGTGATATTTGCTTAAAGACATGCATGCGTTTGTTCACATAACATTTTGCGTTCGTTCACCCTTTTCTACTCATTTTCCATTGATATTAAAATTTCGAAAAGTGATGTCCGTCTGCC
Organism: Coccinella septempunctata; assembly: GCF_907165205.1. Lineage (NCBI taxonomy): Eukaryota > Metazoa > Arthropoda > Insecta > Coleoptera > Coccinellidae > Coccinella > Coccinella septempunctata. The sequence continues at coordinate 11,538,711 of NC_058191.1, forward strand.
GTTATATTCCAAATTATTTTTCACATAATAACTTGTAGGTACTATGTCAATACTGAAGTGTTCATTTTTCGAATCATAATTCCGAATTTGCCGCAGGTCTTTTCTAAAAATGAATTCCTCAAATGCCACCGCCGTTTTGGGCCCCCAATAAAACGAAATTCTTTGTCATTCTCCTCATTCACAATCTTTCAAATTGTGGAAAAATAAAATAAAAGTCGATGATGAAACATAAATTATATAAATTTATTTACATTGAATATATTCGATATCGTCTGATGTGCTGCAGATTTTGGTATATCAGACTTACTAGGTGAATGAGCGTTCTATAAAGAGCATTCAATTCTCTGATACTCTGTCGTCTCTCTTTTTCAATTAGTTTAGGCATTCTTGTCTTTGTCTTTTTATAACGTTGAATGATATAAGTTGTGGCAACGCAGTTTTGACATTAACGACATTTTATGCTTGCCGCTCATGCTTGCTCTATTCTAGTTACAAAAACTTGGGAAAATTATTTCATGGCTAACCGAGCGCTCTTATACAAGTGAATGGTGTATAATTGCAAATTTTGTCAAAAGAATTTGCTGACGCCAGCAAAGCTATGGCGACCATTTACAAGATATTTTGTCTCATATTTAATTCCTGAAGGTATACAGTAATCATTTTAAATGCATTACTGGAAAAAAACATGTTTTAATGAACCTTTCAATCATGTGGTCTTATTGAGACATCTTTCATAACATTCCAATCGGAAAACCCTCCTTTTCAATTTGAAGAAATATTCAAAAATCATCAAAAAACGTTAAATGAGTAATTGTAGGTACACATTTGATTTCAGGGGTTGGAGAATGCCGGTATGTCTCTGTTTTGAACAGGTTGATTGTGTTTTTTTGCGTGTAAAAAAAGTGGAAAGATTCACTGATATAAACCCCTTCATTTCAACGTGTACCAATAAAGACACTAGGTATAATATAAACGGTAACATCGACAGAAATCAAATGAAATCTATAAAACTCCAATTACACCACAGATATCATTATAGATAAATGCCTCGTAGCGAAAGCGAGAATCCCCGTCGAAAAAAGCTATTACCAAGTTTGGCTAGATCGAATCTACCCCTGTATCTTAATTACGCTAAAATGGGACTACTTCAACTAGCTCCCAAGTTATTATGTCGTTATTGCCCAAGGTTAGATGTTTTTCTCGGAATCCGCGTTATCAGCGGGGGAAATAGGCAATTTGTGAGCTCCGGATATAGATTGGGGTGCGAATTTATTCAAAAAGTAAAATTAAAACTTTTGTCGTTCTCAGACTGGCTCCTCTACCTTCGAGCTCATAGGACGAGTTATTAGATTTGTTTGCGGGAGAAGCTTTACAACCGGTTTCTGATTATTTTTCTGATTCTTGAGCCGCCTGTTTTTATGTTAATTATAACACTTCCCGATCCCGAGCCAGACACTTGAAAAAATGTATTAAGTTGAAGATATCGAGGTGTATCCTTGGGATATTTGAAACTTTATATCATTAAGGAAGTTAGGATTTCTGTGAAATTTATGAATATATAACTCTCAACAAAATCGCGATCAAAACTAGTATCTTGATATTTTTGAATAATTATTCAATAGCCAAGTGACTAACACAAAAATGTTGGGAAGTTTGTATTACTGTAGGAGTAAATTTTATAACGCATTTTGCATGTTAAGGTTCTCCTCATTTATTAATATGCGTAAGCTGCTCTTCGATCAAATCTGTATCGAAGACTTTATTTGTAAATCTTTAGAATTAATAGCAAGATAAAGACAGAAATGGCAGAAAACTGATTTGGCTGAAAAACAAGATACCTTCTTGACTACCAAAACTACCAAATTATCTCGCATCCGATACGGAATTACCTGGTGTGATTGATAAAGCAATAATGAGGAATATCATTCAAGAATTTTCGTTTGAAAAATTGGAGGATGCAACCTCATACAGCAACCCCGTCGAATTGACACGTTCACACTTGGTATACATTTGTGATTCTTTTCACCAGAATATTGAACACATTGTTTTGATTTTCATTGCTGTCATTTTATGTGAATAGTTTTTTTATATTTCAAATGTACCCAGGAAACCACCTTTCGTTTATTAAACATATATAAGTCAACTTATTCCGACGTATAAATACGGTTTCATTAGACCAAAATAAGAAGGACAAATGTCCGCGTGGTAGACGTATAAAATCAATCCTGGATATACGTCTCCTATTCGTATTCCATATACGTCTGATACTCGTATTTCATATACGTCTTTTAGACTACTTAAGTAATTCAGAAATTACGTCGAAAACTAGTCGTCTTTAAACGTTCACAACTCATATATTATAGACTATATTTCAACGACCTCAATGTACCAAAAATAGACGTTTAATAATCGTATTTTATACTACAATTAAGTATCAGTAATAGACGTCTCTGAACAACGTTAGACCTACTGTTCATGTATACAATATCCGACGATACGATGATCCGAAATTGCATTAATATGTGTTGATCGATGATTTCGAATATAATAAATTAAAAGAACAATAAATGCACTTTCTGATCATCGTTCATACTGTCGAATATCGTATGAATGAACATTAGGCTTATTTGTTGTTAGATATTACTGTTCTGAATATAGTCAATCTTCAACATTTATTATGACAATCTTACCCTCTTCCATACTTATCCTTTTCATAGTTTCGAATAAGACATAACGTAGTGTCAATCGGATTTTAGGAAAACTAAATTTTCAACTATTTAGGTCTCAAACCAATTTATTCAGAAAATAATAAAATAGTAGTTTTCAAAATTTAGGTATATACATTGAGCACACCTCTTTAAATAAATATAATGGTCTATTCCTACATTTTTAGATTGCTTCAATTAGATGTACCCACATCAGCACTACGGCCTCTGTAAAATGTTATTTCAGTTAGTTTTAGGAGAAAAAAACATGTCGAACAAAACATACCAAATATCTTTTTCATCATATCAGTAGACTTGAAAGTGGAGAGCTTTCTTCAAAATCGGTTATGTCATTTTGTTTTTTAGCAGATGTTTAAACATGTCCATCACTATGTTGAAACAGAATACATTTCAATCACTCATGACAAAGTACAATTAATTTCCTCCAGACAAAACAAACACAGTAAACACACACAGCTTACGAAACTATTTCAAGATGGACGACAAGGAGAACGAACTACGAACAGCGCATGCCACATAGCATAGAAACACGGCCGTGACTGACACATGCGTGTATTGTAACGATAACTAATTGCCTATTGGCCGGTCGGGCCTGCGTAGATCCTCAATCCTCTTCCTACGTAAACATGGCACCAACGTTGCCAGGCTATTAAAAATGTAGTAGATCTTGAACATTCTCATAAATCTGCTAGACTTGTTTGAATTAGAACTAGTAGACTACAATTATATCAAGTGAATAGGTCTCATCTCAAGTGAAGAGGGCATTCAGTTTTCTAGATCACAAGTATAGACAGCATAATCTTTGATGGTTGAAGCAATCAGTGTATGGACAGGACATTATTTCATTTCATGTGACAACGCTGTGAATTGTCGAATTGGGGGACTTTTAATCAAAGATATTATATGTGTAATTTCTTTGCTTTTAATTGGTTGACGACCATCAATCCGAATGAATTAAACTCCATTTGGCGAGGAAACTATAGAAAAATATGCAAACATGCATTTTTTTCGTTCAATGTATATTTTTTTTGTCATTTATTGCACCTATGGTTGTACCCTCTATTCAAGAATATCTAGTATGAATGTTATACATATAAATTATTCCTGCCACGGCTCAACCATTTATATACAGCTGATTAATTAGCTACCTGGTGAAATCAGTTCAAACAATTAAAGCACTTATATAAGCTGAATCGCTTTTTCAACTTCGAAAAACTTGAATGTTTGGAACTATATGTAGGTGTATAAAACTCAGAAACATCGATATGACAATAATGAATAAAGGACCAGTATTTTTTTCTCCCTGATAACTAGAAGTAATGTAGTAGGTATCTACATATGGCTTATAATAATAGTCATATTTGAAACCTTTCATATATTTGTCCAGTGTAGACCTCAATGATGAGTGTCAAAAAAATTCGCTAATAGACAGATTGAAAACCTACCATATATCCGTTTAATATACCTAGGTTCATGGAGAAGGAAGGTAGGTTGAAATATGTACGACTTATAGTCGTATAATTTGTGGAACTTTTAGACCTAGTTTATAAATTATGAAAAATTATTAATGCTGGAAAATAAGCGATATATATTGTAGGATGCATATTGTTTCAATCGTAAAAACACAACTGGGAGACAAAATAGATCTCATTATGTATATATGACTTCCACTTATAGACATTCCAAAAACCTATCACATATTCGTTCAATATAGGTGTAGGAAGTACGTCGAAAAGTACAATATATTCGACGTATAATTCAGAGATCTTGTAGACTTCGTTAATAACTGATGAATATGACGAAGAGTTTAAAATAATTGAAGTATATAAACAAAAAATAATCTTCAGTTCTTGAAAAAACTATTGATGAGCAAAAAACATATAGTGTGGTATATATAGGTAACGCTAAAAGACGTTTTATAAACCTACTACAAAAAAATGGTATAATATAGACGTAAAATACTTGTACTGTGATAGACCAAAACGAAAAATATACCATCAGGATGAATATTAGACGTATACTAAACCAAGGTGTTTCCTGGGTAACGATCATACAATTTTCATAGCACCCGACGCTGATACATTTTCAGTTTTCAGGGTAAATATGTTTGAGTATATATTCATTATAATGCATGAAAAAAAGCTCATCGAACTTGTGTTATAAATTCGCTTGGTTTTTAATTTCACTGGTGAAAACAAAGTTATTGACATCTCTAATGGCGAAATCCAATGTTTTTGGAACATTTTCGATTGGTTTTCAAGTATCTTTCTACGTGTGTTGACAAGGATCTTTTCGAAGTGCCTATCTAGTAGTTTGTTGTTATTTGGAATCCCTACTTAGTCGATGAGTTGCGCTCTATACTCAACCTTTCTCAGTAACATGAGGTAATTTTGTTGTGTGTGATTTTACGGTCTGTAAGAACCGTGCGATCTCAGTAGAGCTTGTGATGCTCATTTTTCGATACAAAATTTGGAAGATAATTTTAATAAGGAACCTTTTTTGAGCACAGAAGTTAGTATTCAAATTCAATTCTTCTTGTGAAATTTTGGCTACAGCATCATGTCTATTCTTGTAGATACTTTGTGCCTGCGAACTTCTGATGGTGATGTGCTGAATGGTTGCATGTGTCGCACAGCCAAACCGAAAGCTTTTGTCCATCACTAAGTTATCCTTGCCGATATATTTCATATAATTAATTGCTGAGATGACTTGATCTTTGATGGAAATGATGAAGCCCCCTGTCTCGGGAAAGAACTATCCGGAATTTAACCAGTAGTTCGACGCAGCTATGTCGACGTCATCATGGTTGACATCGTTCTGGTGTCTCTCATGTAACGGTTTGCCAATCAGTTTCTGCATTCTGATGTATGTAACGTGTTTGACGATTTCTGTGCCTGAGTAGAATTATCATTATTATAAAACTACTCTATGAAGTTTTGATGAGCATTTTTCATCAAATATTCTCAATATCCTTCAATTCCCTGACTTGAGATATATGACTGGAAAAATCCACAAGTCCTCGAACCGCAAGATATCGCGGCACCTCGGTTCGTTCTATCGAGCTTTCAGTTTGATTCTTATGTTTTGTCAGCATTGTTGGTTTTTTCCTCTGTATGGCCACTAAATCGGTGGTGGTCCAAGAGATGACACCGAAGGTTAGCTCAGTGATGACCAAGCGTAGGTATTAATTGCTTTGGTCAGGATCATATTTTTTAGACCAGTTCTCATTATGCCCCTTAATTTTCGAGTGAACTCCCCCTTAACTTCTCTTTTCATCTGGATCGGATATTATTATTATTTTTACTTCAACAATCAAGAGAGTCATCTAACTCAAAACTTCGAACGAAATCAAGCTAACAAGCTATGATACTGATAATGATGATACCGTCTTGCCTTTCTCAGCTGACACCTGGGAGAACACAAAATTTCATTCTGAAATTGGATAATATAGAATCAAATGTTTGTTGGGTAAGAACTTGTTAAATTTCAATTTAAAAAAAAACAAGTTCCTCACATTTCAAGGTCTGTTGTCACCCAGCCAAATTTTTCCTCTATTGTATGCCATTCTAGGTGCTCATTGTCTGAATGTATTGTGCGAAAGAAGGGTATGTTTCATGGTGAAGAAAATATTAACTCGACATATTCTTTCGTACCCTCCTTCTTCTAATAATGGCAAAAAATTAGTGGTTTGTAGGGCTAGATTACAAACGACTTAACAAGGACGGCTGGGGGCGAACATATCATAGTTAAAAAATGAAAACTCACCAAATAGATAAGATTGTAATACACCCTTCACAGTGAGGTTGGTAAGTCATAAAAATTCTTTTGTACAACATTTGCTATCATTGTCATTTTTATGACATACTAACCTCCCTGTGAAGGGAGGTTTTATTTTGATATGTTCGCCCCCAGACGTCCTTGTTTAGTCGTTTGTCAGCCATTATTATGGTTTCCATGTGATATTATGTAACTGAGATTTGTATATTTCAGCCTTGAAAAAGAGTAACAGTTAGTCAAAGATAATTGAGGAAATTTGTGTATACTTTTTGGGAATTGAGAAAATTTCTACCTTTGAAGATGGTATATAGATCTTTCTTTGGTCGAGTCCATTTTTTCTTATGGAAATATGAAACCTCAAACAAGGTCCACAATTTTTCAGAGGTTTAGCTGCACCACTGGACCAAAGATATTTAATTCCATTCTACAATATTTCAAAGAAGCAGTTCATTATAAATGACAAGAACAGTTTCCAGGTAGGTCAAATAGGAAAAAATTTACCTCCTATTATGATAAAAAAAAGTAGGGTTAATCAAGGGATTAGAATTAGGACATGTTGAAAGATATGTATTAATTAGAATATGTTTTTATTTCTGAAAACACTCGTGTCTACATTACACTCAATTATTTTCAAATTATGCAGAACACAACTTTTCAAGGAGTTAGCTACAAAATATTCAACAAATTTCAATAAATTCTTTGGTATAAATGTTATGAAATTATAAATAGGAATTGACCACAATAAATATCACCTCTTTGAAGTTTATGTTCGAAAGAGAGGCGTCAAAAAAAATCCCCCAAACTTCGATGTTTGACGTCCTCATTAACCATTCCAACAACGAAAATAGTCTTCCCACCCGCAGCGTTCGCTGTTCGCAACCCCAAACCCGACCTCATTAGAGAAAAAAGCGACATGTGGTTTACCCAGGGGATCGGACGGCTCGAATCTCGCATTTTTGCGCAGAGCTCAGATGACAAATAATTGAAAGATACATCCATCGGTTGGGACTCATCTCGTTGAGTGGAACGAGTGTGAATTTCACCCCTTTCTGAACCCATAAACCACAGTCGTTGGAGATGCCATCCGCGGTTGCCGAATGGGGAAATTTTCACATAAATGGGATAAAAGTCACTTTTTTGGAACATTTTGTTCTGGCTGTGAGGCTTGCGTAGTACTCGCAAGTAATTCTTAATGATCTATCATACACAGTGATTGATTAGGAATGCGCATACACTCAGTGTGTATACAGGATGAGTCTTTGACTAGTACAAATACTTTGACAGTAGATTCTTGAGATCAAAAGAAACACTTTTTTCCTCTTCCATTTTTTCTGTTTAAAAGATACAGGCTATTGAAAAACCATAAACAGTTTTATAAAATGGAATGAATTTCGCAGTTTAGTTTTTCATTCACCTATTTGATTATTTTTTTTTGAACACAATATATCACCTTCGTCTTTCAGTTTTCTAATTATATCCATTACGTACCATAGAAATACCATAAAGTCAAAGAACCCAACACTTGAAACTAAGTTGGACGTCCGAGGTCTGATCTAATGAATATTTGAACGTTTTGTAAAATAAAAGTATTCTTCACATTCTTTCTGGTATGACGCGCCTTTGTCGAGTAATTTGATGTTAAAAAATTTAGTATATATCTGTTAAATTTCAAAAATTGGGTAATTCGGCTGAATACAACTCTGTTTAAAAGAACAACAGAAGAGTAGTGTCACAGACTTAACTAGTTATTCTGAAAATATTTTTGTATTTTAAGGGGTGATACAACTTAATCAATTAATTCTATAGAATCATCAAGTCTTATTTTAATTACTGGATCCCAATTCCACTGAAATTCGAGATGACATGTCGGTTATTAGGACAAATTATTATCGAAAATATCATCAAGCAAACATCAGAATAGTTGTTTCAGATGAAAAAAATGTTAAAATTTGAGATGTAGATTTGTTGCAACGTTATTTGTGTTTAGAATGGCTCCAAAATGAGCAACTGTCGTCAATTTTCAATTTTTTTTTTAATTAGGGGGAATGTATGATGATTCATTAATTCATACAAGGTGTTTGAAAGTTAGCCATTGATCATAAGAAAATTATCAAAAATAAAGATATGCCCTCTCGTTTACAGAAATTAGGACAATAAAAAAATAGTTCATGATTCAAGGTGGAAAAGTACCATTTGGGGAAAACTAGCTGATTTTTCTCAACCTTACAAGCGAAAAATTCGAGGAAAAATTTGAATGCGTAAACACAAAATTTATTCAGATTTATTTATATTTTTCTGCTTTTCCAAATTTGTTGAAACTTCAAAATATTGATATACAGGGTGTTGTTTCGACTCGAAACCAATTCACTAAATTCTATAAAGAAGACCTGGAATAGAACTTCTTTCATTATGTTAATTGATAGTACTTCAGAAAAAGATCATAAGAATCGAATATCACAAACATGTATAAGCAGGTGATTCATCAATTATGATTAATTGAAAAAATAGGAAAAATTACTAAATCAACATGAACCTGCTGCAAATATTGAATACAAATGGATATTGAAGCGTTCATAAGTTCGATATTTGTGAAAATTGCTTTGTGGGATCAAAGAGATGCTCAACATCATAACAGATATGCCACCACTAGACGTTCTGTGGTAGTGATAGGGTGGCGAATGAAATTAGTCCAGTGTTTCATTAATTTGGATTCAATTTTTTCCAAAATGTAGTCGAACGTTTCAATTTTATTCGGAAATATGAATGAAATTTTGCTGCATGCTTGCGTAATTCTTTATAGAATGATAAAATTCACCATGTATTTTCCTAGATTTATTTATTTCGTGAGCAATACAAGTTCTTCTATTTTCATCATACTTTATCAGACACCAGAGGTTCAGTGACGAATTTTCCAACAGTATAGATTCATTTAAATCCATTATTCGAAAACGCGCCAGTTCTATAATAATCAAACCCGACTGCCGCTTTGCTTTCTTGGTCGCCTCACTATGAGATAAAACCTCGTCATCGCCGCTACTCTCGGGAACCGCTATTCTCTCTACTATCCTCTTCGCACCTCTTGGTCGCTTCACTATGTTCCTAGCCTAACTCTATTGGCCCATGGCCGGTTCGCGGCTTCTTGCGAATTGCGATAAGAGTTCGCCACCAAGCGATCCAACCCGATCGTATTTCGTGTCTAGTCCTTCTCATCGCATATCTCTCGATGTCTCGATCCTTCAACCAAACACCTATTTTCTGCAAACTCGGAAAAATATCCTTTTTCCTCAAGACTCTCAAGAGTATCTTGGGTTAATCAATAATTTCGTTCGAAATTCATATTTAACATATTGAATTAGGAGTCAATCATTCTTCATCATTATTGTTTTTGAAATAGGTACCGATATTCATACTCGATTTTCGATTTATATTAAAAAAATTGTCCAATCAGTTTTATCATATGAAAATTTTCACGAATTTCAATATCCTGATACTAAGTCTCCTAAAAAAACATCCCCATCAGTAAGAATACGAATACTTACATGTGCTTTTTAACATTGATACTTAGATGATAAAACACAATATGAATTTGAAAAATACACTAGGAAGATGTTGATTAGTCCAAAATTTTTTGACTATCGTAGAAATATGGTTTATGAATAATTAATTTCGGAAGTCACTTCAATAGATGACATTGACTTCTTATTATTATTTGGAACACTTGGAATCGTGAAGTTTAAAGACGATCTAGCAATGACAAATCTAGAAGAAATTTATTTGTTCACTGTTTTTCGACCATTTTACTTAGATGTTTTATATATGTAATCTAGGCGTCTAAACAAAGTCAGATATTGATGTGTCATATCGATATAGTATATGATATCTATTTCCCGTCTGAAAATCAATTTCATCATGATTATAAAATTAAGATATCCAATAAACGTTTTTTCAATATATGATCTTCTTTGAAGATATTAATCGACATATTTGGTACAATTTGAATTCTAATGTTCATAGACGATACAAAATGATATATCTGAAAGATATTCATCTGGTCACTGGTTTTCGACCATTTTAGTTAGATGTTCTCCATATGTAATCTAGATGTCTTAATAAAGTCAGATATTGATGTCTAATATTGGTATGGTATATCATATCTATTAGTTGTCTGCCCAGTGATTCTTTCGCGATTAATACAATTAGATATAAGATAAACGTTTTTCAGATGTATATTTGGAAACTTATCTATTTTCAGATATCTTACGGACATAAGAATTTTGCCAGGCATAAGACTAGACATCTAAAAGATATTTCAAAAACATCATTCATAGAAAACGTCTTATTTAGATAATCTAATTTTGATCATAATTCAGAGCAAGATCATTTTAGATCCCTTTTGACATAAATGAGATGTCATTAGACGGAAGTGTGTTGTTTGGGTGGTTACAAGGTACGGTAGACCCATAAAATATAGATTATTCAGAAGCACCTCGGTGTCCTCCAACATTCCTGATTTTATGCTCATTTCTCAAATTTCTATTTGAATTTATTTTATCTCATATACCGTGTGATATTTCTCAACTGACAAGTAAATTGAAGTTTTTGAATACGGGCCTGCAATTTTTTCTATTTTTTTTTTGTGCTGACGGAGAATACTTATAGGAACAAGCTTGTGAAATATCAGCCCAAATCTTACCATATTTAGATTTAGCATTTTTTCATAAATCATCGATATCTCCGAAACGAATACTCTTATGGGACATTTGAAACCCAAATTCTCCTTCAGTTTGAGGTCCTTTATCTACACTTAGACGTTGTCTCTTACATCACCATTCCACCAAACATAATATGCACGAACTCAAAATATCAAGGTCTTCTGATAATTGAAAGAAACAGGCTGTTCAAGTTGAATATAAAAAAATGATGGTATTTCCGGCGAAACAGGAAGTGTAGTAATAACAAAAATATAACATCAAATGATTTATGCGATATTCTACTTGCCTGCAAATACTCTTTTATACCAACCTTTTGTAGAGCAACTGGAAATGTAATCGGAAAAGTACCGAGATTTTCATTTTGTCATCGAGGATATTTCTGCGAATGGCTTGGCAACCCTGTATAACATTTTATTTTGTAGCGAACCCAAGAACCCTTCAACGCTGAACCGTAGCGAGTTTATTGAATTTTCGAGGGTTGTGAGTTGCATTAGGCGACGACGAAGATGAACATTGGAAGTCATAATTAAATGACAGGAGTGTTTGAGTCGGAGATATGGGTTTTCGCGTATTCGGAAATTGTGGGCCTTGATTCCATTTGGCGGGGTTCTCGATTGAAACAATGGAAATGTAGAAAACGATTTCAGTGTTGACGTCGATATAACTTGAAATTTGGTCACCATAAAAAGTCCAATGAAAGTCTGTCTAGACACGTAAATGTTTCGATCGAAATGTTTTTTGAAGGTGGAAGACTTCATGCTCCATTTTTTCATTATTATCACATTGTAGGTAAAAAAAAACACACTATGTATGTTAAAACATTCTTCTATTGGCGATCGATTTCGCCGTTTGTCATCATAAGACCAGCTGAAACAGTACAAGGTACAAAAATTATTCTCCAGCATCAACAAATGATTTCTACAAAATATAAAAAAGTAACAATTCTTGATCTAGCCTTTTTCACTCTCATCCCAATTTTAAGTAACTATCATTTTCTTTTTTTTCACTTTTTACAGTCATTTTTTAGGCTATGGTCACCGTCTTTGCATTATAAATGTTCGGATATTTCCTCATGTAAATTTTCACTCTGATAGATTTATCAAGCAGATATATAAATGGTGTATTCGTGACTTTTTGTTTTATGTAGGGTAGAGGATACGGAAGTCAAGGAGTATAGAGGAAGGGAGAGGAGTCATGTCAGTTTTGTACAGGAGGAGAGAAGTTTTAAGTATCTGGTGTTGAATCCATTTGTTTGAAAAATAAGTGTTATTACCGAAATCTGAAGGATCATTCAAAAGATGTCCGTTGTATTTATTTTTACCAATCTGATATTGCTCGAGTAGTACTCAAAACAGATTATCCGATTTTCACAAAATGAGTTTTCAAACCACGACAAGTGCTTCGTTAACACAATAGTATCTTCAGGTGGCTGAAGGTAAATAGTTTACAGCACTCTTTTTGATGTGCACAATGTAAGCCGAGAAGCAACAAATTCGGTCATCACTAGATTGAAATTTGTAACAAGGGTTGAGGGAGAAGAAGCATTATTATTGCTCGGGGAAAATTGGAATTCAAAATTTTGGATATTTAAAACTAGCTTCTTTTTTTGCTGAGGAATCTGTACCTGAAATTTTTGTATGTTATCATATATAAGTGGCAAATATTATTGTATTGAATAGTAAGGAGGAGGAATCCATTCCATTTCTGGAAGTTTGAAACGAAAAACGAAATTTTTGTATGTTATCATATATAAGTGGCAAATATTATTGTATTGAATAGTAAGGAGGAGGAATCCATTCCATTTCTGGAAGTTTGAAACGAAAAATATTTTGGAAATCCTGATGCACCATAAGCCACATAATACAAACAATTACAATTGAAATCTTTCAGAAGAATACGAAGCATTTGCAAACCAAGAATTGAAACCTGAGAAATGGTCAACTTTCTTTTTACTTTCTTTCTTTAGTTATTGAAAGCAAAAAACAATATTTGTCTCCAGGATATCCACTTCAACCACTTGTATTTTAACATAGCCTTTTCAAATGATAATAATGATATTTATACTATTTTTCGACACTTAATATACAGGGTGTATTTAAAGGTGAAGCGGTTTTTTTTAACAGAAGGTAGAACTGGTCAAAATGAAGCGTACCACAACAAATCATCTATACAAAACTTTCAAAATGAGAATGATTACTGAAATATACCCAAATTCGACCCTAGACCGTTTGTAAACTGAATTATCGCAAAGCAATGGAAAAAAAATCTATTGGACCATGTGGTTTCGTTTAGGATATTGGCATGTTCGGTATTTACGTTATAATGAAAATGGGAACTTAGGATTGCCGAATTTTTCCCATTAGTTTTTAGTAAATTACACGATTTTATGAAATGACTTAGGACACAAGTGTGACAAAAAAACAATATTACTTCAAAATCTCACCGATAAAATTCGTCTAAATTATTCACGAATTTTCTCACAATGGGCATCACAATCTTCTTGTTCGAACATTTCAACAATCGTCGTGAAAATGGTATGAAATGGGGAAACATCATAGAACTTTTTCATTATAACATAACCAACATGAGCACTTTCAAGAAACTGCCTCAATCCGATTAACTTGGTACTGAACCATTCATTGTCCAGCCATATGTTTATGTTTTCGTTTTTCCGAAGCACAGTCCCGTACTTCAATGAAATTTTGTCGAATTTTTAGGGGTTATATCTCAGCCATCTTGGATATTTTATATCGACAGTTTTTGGCGAAACGACTTATTTTTATGAGTTCTTCTTTCTGTCAAAAAAAAGCCTCACCTTTGAAAACACTCTGTTTAATTCAATTCAACTTGAATTTCACGTGTACTCTGACTGTTCATAATCGAATTATCGATTGAAAATATGATATCTGTCCTATCGAGCTTTGTGAAACTGTGGTGATTCCCATTTGAATAATCTCTTTCCAAAATTAACTTCCGTTAAAATGGAAGTGATAAAAGAGTTTTTTCTTCCTCATTATAAATCCAATCATCCAGGTTGATTCAATACGAACGCTCTGGCGTGTAGACATTATCTCATTAATGATATAATATACGTGATCCCTGCACTAGCCAAGCCAGACACGATCACCTTATTGTCTAGATACAATTCCCTTGTAAATTCTCTCCAAATAGCAACTCATGCCTCTCTCAACATGCCTGTATGAGATATTTATCGAAAATGTTGAGAAAAAAGTAACCCCTCATGCCAACCCGGCTCCGTATAATAGATAATCTTTTAAATTTTATACAATGCTATTGTGCAGCAAGGACTATGTGGGAAGCCACCTACTGCTCTCATACATAAAAAATTACTTACTTAAAAGGCATGGCAGTATATTGTTATGCCGTACTATCGTTATTGGGTTGAGGTAGGGTTAATCTTCTTTATTGTTAGATCTGCCGTCTGTAACATAATACCGGGTTATAACTTATGCAGGGCATATACTTACTAATGAAATTGAAGCCTTATTGTACACGTTACCTAAAAAGCTGATTGCTTTGAACGGATTGAATCTGAATATAAATTGATGTCAACAAATCCAGACAGTGGACTGCAAGATGACATATCGAGATATCGCTCATTTGTTTCATTGTGTGTCTGGTTATGTTGTGGAAAACTCACAGGACTATCAGGGCGACTCAATAGTTAGAGTTGACTTAGGTTGTTTGATATTTTATTCAGAATAGGAAGAAAATATCATCGTTATAATTATTTCATTCGCAAAACCGCCAATTTTATAATAAAAGTAATTTCACAATCTTCTGGCAAAAACAACGAATAAACGAGGACCTTATGATACTCATTCCTCAAGAGCATTAGCAGAAAGCAAATGATGGAAATAGTGAAACAGGTAAAGGGTGTCGGAGTTAAAGTGTCCCTATACCTTATTGTAGAAACTAAAGGACCTAGAAGAAACAGTTGAAGACCAAACTTGTCTGTATTCGATTGAACTTTTATTTTTCATAACCCATCTTAATACAGAGTGCTCCGTTTTTTCCCTGTTGATATCAACTTTCCTATTCTAAATGGAACACCCTGTATATTATTGCATTTTTAAACTCGTCAAATTTCAAGGTAACTTTGTTATGACAACCATGGTTCTATATAGCACTGATTTTGAGATATTCGACTTTTTCCCAAAATTTTGACAGCTATAGGTGCTCAGTAAAATAGCTGATACTAGTTTTCTAATGTATCAAAACCCAATTTTGCCCAGCTCTTACCAGCATATTGGATCATACGTTACATCTCTATTTTCAGCAATCTGATATATGGGGCTTTCAAAAATTAAAGTTGAAAATTCAAATAGAAGTTCAATCAAAACTAAATTTTTTCAAATGGCAACCTATATTTTTTTCTTGTCGTCATATAGAGCAGGTTGAAATGAGCAAAAAATGTATTTCAAGTTCTGCAGTAAAGTGAATAGTTCCAAAAATCTGGACGAAAAAATGCATTTTCCCATAATAACCAACGATAATTAATTAATTAAGCTGATAGAATATGGTAACTATAGAACCTAGCACCTATCTAATTGTGTATTTTTGAGTTTTCTTTTGTGTTGTCAGACAACTACTCGATTATTTTGAGAAAAATGTTTTTGTCAGTTGAGTCTCCCTTTAAAATTGAAAAAAAAAATTCTATTGGGAGAGTCTTTTTTTCTTTCATTAGTCAATCTAGTTAATTTTTCCGACAGAATGTCAGATAGTACATTTGAAATTCTAGTGTTTATGAAAGGCAATTTTTCTTTTAATGATAAATGGGCTAGGCTGCTTTAGTTTCTTTCTATTCACATAACTTCCTGCTGGACTGGGAAAATACTGTATTTTCTTTCATCTTGAGTTTCAGACTTCTGCAGCTTCCGGTTTCACCGAATACGACCAACTACTTTCCTGCCACAAAATAATAATTGATTTTGCAGCTTCTGTGAAGTATCAATTGAATGTTTCAAGTCGAGTACATTTTAAAAATTTAGTGTTTTAGGAAACAGGGCGGAAAATCAGTAAGAAGTCAAAAAAATCTTTGTAAACATCCATTTTCAACAAATAAATATCTGAATTCATTTTGTTGCGAATAAATGATCTCTAGTATAAAACCTCTAAAAGCTCACGTCGAATGAAAAGTCATCATATATATCGCTATTTCCACTACCAAATTATGAAATGACTACTTGGCTGCGGGCTGATTTAAACGAATTTTCTCGTAGTCGGATTTTAATTCAATTCCGAGTTCAAACTCGGAATTTTATTATTTAACTCCGACTTTTACAGGGTGTTCTTGGACGCTGTGGATCAGTTCCCGATATACAGTTTGCTTTCCTACAAATATTCATGTTATACTAGGTGTTCCTACATCTATATTAATAAAAGAGGATCTATGGTTTACTTCAAAATGCTTTATTGTTCAAACGATCGCACCAAATTGGACAATTCTTTTTTTGTTGTGTTTATTATTGTTCGGGCAAGGTTTATATAACAAAATATTCTCAAAAAAATTGTACAGAACAGAAAAAAAGGCATTGCTTTTTCTTACGACCAATCGAGCAATCACGATGAGTTAGTTATTATTATCTACCCTAGAAATAATTTAAATGGCAAAACTAGGTTTGCCGGGTCAGCTAGTTTATGATAAATGGATGATTACGTACACAAGGTGTTCTTTGCTATTATTTGAATTTTCTTTTAGTCGAGGTCATACACAATGATATGACAACCATTCTCAGGAGGTTCCATAACCCTATGGATTTTTCTTAGGTATATTCCGGATGTTTCATGAAAAAAGTTTTCTCATATGTACAAGATGGTCTTGAGGAAATCTCAATGGTCTTACATTATGTAGACTTTGTGTTTTTGGACGTTTCTTCAGATTTCTTACATGGAGAGGTAATTACAATGGTACGAAAACCTCATATAGTGTCTCCACATATAATTCATGAGAGAATTTAGGTTTTGCAAAATAAACACGTTGCTTTTCAATAAATATTGAAATTGACGTTTTTTACTGGAAAAATTGCCTTAAGGTACATGTTTTTGTGTAGTTATGGATTCATGGTCTTAGGCAGGTGGTGGCCAGGTTGGGCACGAACCCCCTCTACCCCAGATACTGTAATCTAAATTTTCAAGCAAGTAACCATAAAACAACATTGATCCCCAGGCCACTCAAAAACAAAACTGGTCTAGTCAATGTAATGATTTCACGAATAAAGACTGTTCTTGGATATATTTTCTGCGTTTTTCTCGTGAAGAATGGAAAACCCTAGAGTTAGAATCATATGAAAATTTTTAATTACCTCTTCATTGAAGAAAACAGAAGATCATTCAAGAACCATGAACACATAATATTCCTTAACGGTTTTAATACTATCCTGTTTATGGAAAACTAGTTTATTATATAACATTCTCTGTATATTCAGAAATGACCGAAGCCGTCGTAGAACATCCTGTATAAGATTTTCATAACGTTATTATGGATTCATCATGGATGTAGAATTGATTAATATCATTGAGTATTAAACCCACTTCAATACTTAAAAATACTATCAAAGAAGATCCTGTAGACAAAATAATCACACTCATCATAAATGTGCGAACACAATATGAAATAATTTCAGTATTGAAAGAAAGAAAAACAGTATATTACGAAACCTTAACCACTCATCAATCCCTATATTTGTGGAGAAATGATCTATGTCATCGTAGAACACCCTGTGCATATCTAGCCTTTGTCGGTTCCAAAGTACAAGAATGCACGTTCAACCCTTTTCCCGCACGCATTTCAAGTTGTAAAAGGTCACTTTTCCAAACATTACGGAAAAACAAACACCAACGATGAGATAACCATTGTACCGACATGTAGAATTACGTCTGTCATTATTTGAATTAGTCAAATAAAATTTTATCTGTTTCGTAAAATGGATATCTGTTTTTATATATTTCAAAGGCTTGTAAAAAATAGATATTGGTGCAACCAGTTGGGAAAAGCAATATGTTTCGTAATGAGCGCAAAAGAACGCGAAATACGAAAAATAGTGTTTCCCACAATTTTTTTTTATTTTGAATAGGCGGTAGCTATGAATTCAAATTATAAGTACCAAAACCGTCTATGGCGTCTATACAAGCGTCCCTCGCAGATTCCTTTTACGTCTCACTCCGTTACTATGGAAGCAAGCAAATATCGCAATGCAGTATAAAACAATACCGTTGTAGAATCGAAAATATAACAAGGTAATTAATTATCAATTTTATCATTACAAACCATTTAATTCGGTACGAATTGACTAAATGATTGTTCTCATTTCTTCCATAATCCCTGCCATAAGATTCAATCCGCCTATTTTCCGAATACGAATTCTGAGAACGTTCAATTTATCATTGACAAATTCAGTCGACCCATGTCACTGAGTAAGACAGCCTCCCTCCTGAGTTATCGCTGACCACACACAAAGTGTTGTCGGCGTCACAACCCCTTCCGACCTAACAGGGTATAAATTCACTACTTTCGAGTTTAGTGCGGTTTAACAATGCGACAATAAAACGCTTTAACAACCACTAAATCACCGCGTATGGACTGTAAGTGTTGGTTATTATCATAATAATGAATAATATCTTTTGAATTATCGTCCGGAGGCGTCTATCCAATATTTCGCCACTTTTTTATTTCACGTTGGCGATATCGTAAACTTCGACTGGAAATGAAACCGAACTTGGAGAATTCAAAGCAGGGGAGAAGATTCGAATTGTGACTACATCTTCAGTTGAAAATAATAAAGTTGGAATGTCTGTAATTTTCGCATATCAGACTTTTTTGAGTTGTTTGGGATTCCTGCATGTTATCTTAACGTAATCCACTATCCATTCTTGTGCATCTGTCTGTTTGACCAGGGTAATCTACTGATTGCCACTGCCGATTTTTTCGTTACTTTGACTGCAAAAAAAAATGGTCGAAATAAGGCTTTAAACTAATTTTTATTTTCTTAGTTCCCACCAGTCCGTTAACCAGTAATAGGTTAAGAAACATAATTTTTTCGAATAGAGTCATTTCATAATTTGATAGAGGAAAAATCGACAAACACGATGATTTATTATTCGAAGTAATCCTTCAAAGATTTGATACTGGCGATTTTTTGCAACAAATTGAATTCAGTAATTTATCTGTTGAAAATGGAGGGTTACAAAGATGACGGTTTTCTCTAGTTAATGGTTTTCTGCCCTATTTCCAAAAACCCAGAATTTCGAAAATGTACTCGACTTCAAATGATTCAATTGATACTTTATCACAAGCTGAAAAATCAGTTTTTCTACAAGCGTGCGCGTTCAACCTTTTTCCCGCACGCATTGCAAGTTGCAAAGAGTCACTTTCCCGCACGCGAATATTATAGAGTAAATTAAATTCTATCATGTTTCTATGCATAGAACGTCAATGATGAGAAACCCATAGTAATGACATGCAGAATTACGTCTGTCATTATACATGAATTAATCAAATGAGATATGATCTGTTTCGTGAAATGGATATATTTATATATTTCAATATTTCAAGCGCTTGTAGAAAAAATATTGTTCCTAACTCTTGCGGAAAGTGTCTTGCCCGCACTCAACTGCTTACCCGAACTCTGCTTCGCATCGTTCGGGCAACGGCAGTTTCGTGCGGGCAAGTATCACTTTCCGCACTTGATAGGAAAATAACTATATTCGTTTGTGGTGAAAATATTAAGATTAGACACAGATTATTTCAAAGCTGTCTTAAATGACATTACTTGTTTTTCGTGAAATCTAAATGAAATAGCTGGGTGAGTAGGTATTACTCTAACGGCCGTTTTCAATAACCTATCTATCCATCAAAACTGTGGATAGATAGATACTAGGGATAGACAAATCTGTCATTCTGTGCTTGTTTACGTTTCAATATTCTATCTGCAGATAGCGATTCTTACTGGCCGCAGCGATCTATCCCTTCCTCTGAAATGAGGTCAGATTGACAATCAGAGATAGGAACTTTCATTATATATGCGCCTATCTGCGTTTCAAAGAAATTTGAAGTAAACCATCGATTGTAAAAATTATCTCCGGTAGTTCAGTTTTTTGATCTGTCGAGTTCGAGCAGTAAGGGGTAGAGATAAGCGTTGGAAATTGCTATCAGGGTGCATTTCAGTGCTTTTTTCTTAACAATTGAATTGTAATTAACTTTAAAAAATGGATTATTTGAGTAGCGACGATAGCGACATGGAATTATTAGAGATGATTATGATGAAGAAAGTGAATCGGAAGAGACCCAAAAAGTTTATAAAGCACGAGTTGATTACATGATTATTTTGAATGATTACGAGTTCACATGTAGAATTCAACTGAGCAAAGGTGCTGTGAGTGAATTATTGGATTTAATTAATCCATATTTGAGGGCGCAATGTGGGAAAATTGAAACCGAAGAGTTGAAGGATTCGGTCAATCTTCTCCAACTCTCCTCTTTCAATTTATTGTTGGTAGCATTAATAGCTCTGCTGGTAATAACCCCATCAGCTGCTACAAATTGTATCAAACGTATGGCCTCTTCTTTAGTCATTGGTTTTGATTTAGGCTGCAAAAATCATTGCCTTCAGAACTTGAAATTAATGAAAAATGAATATCGATAACAACGGCGCTTTTATTTGAAGGTACTCACGGTTGAGGAATTCATTTTCAAGTATTGCGTGTTTGAGAATCTCGATCAACAATTATTGTGATGTATTTATTGCCGTATGCACCTTTCATTGAACGACGTTTAAGCATAGAATCTCTATGGGAAAAAAAGACATTAAGGAATTGAGCTCGTTTAATGAAATGGTGCATACGGGTATGTAGTCATACACACACGATTAACCTTCTATACATAATATTCAAATATTTACACTTTCTAACACACTCCAATATCTCAACCGCTAGAAATGAATTAATGATGTGAGGTCTTATATTAGTGTTCTGTGGTCTGAGCTGAATAGATTCCTATCTATCCTTGCCTTGAGATAGATAACGTCAAACCATAATTGTGAAATGCAAACCATAGATAGATAACTAACGTGCGTTCAAAAAAATTCGTCGTCAAGTAGGCTATGGAATTTTAAACGTCGATATTGCGTATCTAAACGTAGCTCTTAGCTTGTGCTCTATTATTATTACAGGTTAGCTGTCAAGTTAGCGTTTTGGATTGTTGTTAAATTAAAATTATCAGCAAATAATAAAGATGGTTTTTACCGACGTACAAAAAGCATTCATTATTGAATCCTACTTCAGAAATGGGGAGAAAATAGAAGGCGAGTGGAAATATTCTGTTGAGAAATGTCTCAGCGACTTCAGGATCGAGTATCCCAACGTTGCTGTAGATTACCAATCTTTCCAGAGTACTGTTTCGCGATGTGTGAGCGTTTTTCGTGAAACAGGTAGCGTTCAAAGAAAAAAAGGAAGTGGTCGACCAAAGAAGAGAACACCCGAGTTAATCGAAAATGTTGAGAATGTGATGACAGAAGCTCCACGAACCTCTGTTCGGGTTTTATCTCAACTAGCTGGAGTCTCTGTTGGTACATGTCACACAATTTTGAAAGAAGACATCAATTTGTATCCTTATAGATTGACATGTTATCAGAAGATTGAAGATGTTGATCACCCTCGTAGAATGGCCTTCTGTCAGTGGTTTCTAAACGAATTCATCGATAACCTGGATAAAGTTTTCTTCTCCGACGAAGCCTGGTTTCATCTTTCTGGATATGTCAACTCCCAAAATATGAGAATGTGGAGCAGTCAAAAACCGGAAAATTTTTACATTGAGACACCACTTCATTCTCAAAAAATTGGAGTTTGGTGTGCTATCAGTCAGAGAAGAATTGTGGGACCTATTTTCTTTGACGGAACTTTAACAGCAGAACGCTATAAAGAGGATATTATCATGCCTTTCATAGCTGAGTTAAATTTCGAAGAATGGTCATATAGTTATTTTCAACAAGATGGAGCCAGAGCACACACAGCTGTAGAAACATTGGCTACACTAAGGAATATTTTTCAGGATCGACTCATTACCCTCAATACTGAAAATGAATTTCCTCCAAGATCGTGTGATCTTACACCATGTGATTTCTTCTTATGGCCTCATTTGAAGAATTCTATCTTCCAATCACCTATTTCTAATCTGGATGAACTCAAGACTAGGATCATTGAAAAAATTCATCTAATTAACGATGATCCTTTTATATTGAATAATGTCTTTGAATCTCTCAAAAGAAGATGTGAGAAGTGTTTGGAGCAAAGAGGAGGACATTTCCAACAGCTTCTTTAATTATATAGAACTCTTAAACGTGAAACTCATTGTAATGAAAATCCTATAATTCAGTTTCTTCAGTTATGGCAGAGACTGCCTCTGGTTATGGATTTTCACTGTCAGCGTCAATTGAATATTTTATTCATTGAGAAATAAACATATTCTGAGGTTCTTAGTGTGATTTATTTCTATTACCTACTGTAATAGGTACAACCTTTTCAGTTTTCACATAATTGTAAGTACAAAAACCATAATACTCGATTCGTTCAAGATTCATGTCTTTGACTGATGAACTCAGGTTAATTTTTCCAATCGCCTCAGATTATTTGGATTCTTCCAATCTAATTCAATGAAAAAATGCTAATAAATCATTATTGAATGTGCAAGTAATTTTTTCTGAGAAATTGCCTTTTCATACAAAATTACGATAAATAGGTTAATGTCATCAATGTTTACATTTGGCTGTGATGACTGATGAGTGTGAAGTAAGGAAAGAATTACGTCCAGTCACAGAAAATCAACCTACAAAATTCCATAGCCTACTTGACGACGAATTTTTTTGAACGCACGTTACAAGGATAGATAGGCAGACAAACTGGAGATAGCGATCTATCCCTTATCTTGGATAGGTTATTGAAAACGGCCGTAAAACAAATATAGTGAGCTTCAGATACAAATTGAAGATGATGTATCTGATTTGCAAGAATTTACGCAGGAGCAACTCAATTTTTTAATTGAGTTTGTTTCGGAGACTGTGAGTGAAAACCCTAAATAGTTTCGGAATTGTTATATATACAGGGTGATTCGAAACTCGAGGCGAAAAATTAAGGGACATATAGAGACTGATAGTCTCTTGATTCTTTTGATTAAACGTAAAAAAAAAATTTGGCCGAAAAGGCTTCGTTTCCGAGTTTTGGACATTAATGTTTCTGTATGCAACCAATTGAATTTTATAAATTACAGTAAGCCTAGAAATAAATGAGATGCATGTCATCTGATGACAGAACACATATTGTTTGCCAATTTAAAAGTTACTTTGCTGGTTTAGTCCTTCTGTTAAAGATGCAGTTTTCTAACGAAGAATATGCAGATATTATTTTTGTGGACGGTTTTTGTGATGGCAACGCATTAAAAGCTTGTCGGTACTTGCACTTTTCGGAAAACAATCTCGATAATTTGCTAGAAGAATTTCATTTGGATTTGGTATACAATTGTATGTGGTATCAGGGCGATGGAGCACCGCATATTGGACGAAATGTTGTCGCCTGGTTAAACCAAAATTTCAATGGATGGATTGGTCGGCGTGGTCAGGTGCTATGGCCAGCGAGATCACCTGATTTGAATCCTTTGGATTATTTTGTATGGGGATATTTGAAACAACAAGTTTACGCAGAGGAAGTGAATGATAAAGAACAATTAATGGAACGAATTATTAATGCAGTCGAATAGACTCAAATTTGGCAAAACATGCAATTCCCATATTCTGCGTTGCCAAGCATGCATCGATGCTAATGGTGGCATTTTTGAACTTTTGATTCAATTTTTTTGTATTTTAATCAGTCATTGAAGTTTAAAATTGATGACATGCAGAAATTTTGAACACGTATATCTCGAAAACAAGGCAATATCCAACAATTTTAGTTTACTATTTTTATCAAGAATAGCAGCTTGTATACGTTCCTCAATTTTTCGCCCCGAGTTCTGAAACACCCTGTATGTATGTATGTTTAAATTTTTCCTTCTTTTCTAGAATTTTCTGTTATAATGTCTCATTTTCTTTAACAAAATATTTCATTTTTGGCTCGGAATCGATTGAATTATTGTTCTTTTGCTAATTATTTCATATATATGATGTAATACCTCAAATTATTCATATGTGAATACACTATTGGACTTTAAATAGTACGCTGTATTCCTTATCTGTAATAAATAAAAAATAAAAATAAAATAACTAGTCGAAACTATCTACAAGTTATTGAAGATTGAAAAGTATATAGATCATGACCTGTCTTCACCTTGATCCTCCATTCGTCCTAATTCTCAAAGGAATTATGTTAACTTCAATTCGAATTTTCCTCGTCTCAATCTTTGATTTATTGCTTTTCCTGGCTCCCTCTTCGCTGTCAAAATATTTCATTTCACCTTTGACGCGTTAAAAGTGTCACCACAAATAAATATTTAATCGATGAAGCATAAACCGATGCCTGTTGAGTTCGTTTTATTCGACTTCGAGAGACCTCCGAGAGTCGAAGTTTTTCTATTTGGAGCGAATTAGTAATATGCTGCTTAGTATTATACATCGGGCTTTCACTCCAAATGCGGGACATTTTCGGAAGTCTGAATCAGTGTTCGAAATAAATCTTAACTATGTTCGTCCAAGATATTCAGTATGTTTTATGTTTTCTATCAGAAACCTACAATCGGCATAACTCTTGAACCACTCCATGGATCTTTGTGAAAGTTTCAAAAAACGAGTATGGGACAATGACTAGTATTCGTTCATAGTGACTCGTTGATAGTGCGGGTCCGAACTCAGAAAATTAAAAAGTTTTCCAAATCTTGTATATAGGGTGAGTCTTTGACTCGTACAAAAATTTTAGCAGTTTGTTCTTGAGGTGGAAAAAAACACTTTTTTTCCTTGAAATTTTTTCCGAATCGTTCGGTTCAAATGCTACAGGGCACAGGCTGTTGAAAAATCATAGAGAAATGTTATTTTTATCGAATGAAATGAATTTTGGAATACCGTTTTTCATTTACTCGATTGATTTCAAAAATTCAAAGAACACAACTCTTGAAACTAAGTTGGATGCAATCTAATGATTATTTGAACGTTTTGTAATATAAAAGTATCCCTAATATTTTCTCGTTTCTGCTATAATACAGTATTTAATTCTGAATATTTTTCTGTTTAAATCATTGCATTCGACTAAATAGTTTTCAAAATATCGAGAAAAAATTAAGAAGAAGAGATAAAGCATTTAGTGTTATGTTGGAGATTCCTATTTTAAAAAATAGGTATCTTAAGCACAAAGCTTAGGATATTTAAAATAGAAATAACAAACATAACACTGAATACGCATATCTCCCTTTTTTCAGTATTTTCTCGATATATTTCGAAAACATTTAGAAGAATGCAACGATGTGAATAGAAATATATTTTGAATTGAAAACTCTATAGCAAAAACGAAAAAAGAAAAAGAATTTTTTTTTGGAAATTCATTCACATTCCCTGTATAACTCAAAGTGCTCAGGCTTCAAGAATATTTTAGCTCAGTACTCAGATAATCTCTAACAATATCGTAATTCCAATTTCCAGATTCCAAATAGGTCCGGTTTTCCAGAAATGTCTAATAGACCCTTGGAACTTGGTACACCCCAGTTGTATAAAATTTTAAATAATCGAAATTTTATTTATTAGACAGTTTTTAAAACAAGCCAATTGGCAATACTGCCACACTTCGTATCAATATTTTATGTACCATTGAATATCGGGAGTTTTCAATTCATAATAAACACTTGTGAATATCAGAATAATGCGTTAAACAATATTGAATGAATTAAATTTTTCAGTACCAAATCTTTAGAAATGTGCTGTATATTATTTCACACTTATGCATAGATTTTTGTGGTTCCTTTTTGCATTAAATGAAAGAGTTTCTCAGAAAAAAATACTTCCTGAGTTCAGAAGCAAGCTTCAAATGATAGATATTCTCCGAACATGTATGTACTACCAACAAGTCATTGTAAGCGAATATTAATCATAAAAATCCAAGGAGTGATATGCCGATTGAAAGTTTTTGACGAAATAGATTCTGTATCTCTCGAAAGAATATAATAAGGACATATTTCGATCACGTTTTATTCAGACTACCTAAAAAGTCCTGCATCTGAACTAGAAGCATGTTGGCGAAAAACCCTGTATAACTCGCTGTGAGCTTTGTATTATACACTTAACTTTTATGACGATTGTAAACAATGTTGTAGTTGTTATGACATGCATTAGGTACTTAGAGAAAAGACTGGCTCATACAACACGAGAAACAATTTTTTGTTTTATCCACAGCACCACTTAGCAACAGAGAGATCTTGCACTTACATATGCATTACACTGTTCAACTCGTTGCCCATGTACTTAAGAGAAATTCAAAATTGCAAATTTTTTCGAAAACAGATACATAAATTTCTCGTTGATGTAGAACCGTACACTATAGAAGTTTTTTCATTTTGTAGAAGCAATCTCTGAGATTGTGATTTTCTTTGTTTATATCTGACGTTTCCCATTTTCGTTGCACGAGTAAGATATACAGTACAATCGCGTTAATATGAACACGCGATCATATGAACCACTCCGTAATATGAACACAAAATTTTTTGTATGGACTACTCTGTAATATGAACAAAGTAGAATCTCACTAGTATGAACTTGTTGTAACTTGTCTATTTTATTGCAAGGAATGAATTTGTTTTCACGATTTATCGTTACTTTGATTTAGATACTTACCCTGAAAAACATACATGAAAAAGCGGTTTTATCGAAATTTTTCGCGAAGAAGACTCAGTCTAAAATAACATCATTTTTCTCCACAAAAGATAAGTCATTATATTTAATTTTAATTTATTATTTTTTGAATATCCGATTGGTCTTATCTCCGTTTCCGTTTGTGCTAGGATGTTGAAATGAAATCATTATACACACACTTTTTTTGATAGCAATCCAGTGGCGTACTATGATTTTTTAAACAGGTCTTTTTGCTGAGCTATAACATAATGTTTTTTTTTTTATAGTTTGAAATGAAAGAATCGCCATTTCTTTACCGTTTCAGAAATACACTCTGACAAAAAAGTATCCGGAAATTCTAATTGAAATTGCCTGCGGTGAATATTTTTAAGTATTTGAAGCTTCTGTATTTTGATAGGACTGTCCGTAATTACTATGTCAAACATGAGCGCAGTCTGTTGACTAGTTTGTTTACGACAGCTGTTGAAACCAGTCGACCTCAGTAGTAGTCTGCGAATTTTACAATGGAAAAATTATTGAACAAAGAATTTGTCTCAAATTTTGTGTGTTGAACGAAATTTCGTGTGCTGACTTGTTGGCGAATGCTAGAAAAGGCTTATGGAGATTCTGTTTTATCGAACACCCAAGTATACGAATGGTACAAAGTCTGTAAAAACGGTCGGGAGATCGTAGAAGGTTTGCTTCGTTCAGGACGACCGTTGACCTCTTCAACCAACGATAACGTCGAAAAAATCAAGGAAATTGTGTCCAAACGGTTAATAAGAACTTCTATTTAACTGTTGTGAGACGTTTGCGTGAAAATATTCGCCGTAAACGGCCGGATGTGTGGCAAAACAATTCGTGAATTCTGCATGACGATAACGCACCATCTCATCGAGCCACGATTATTAACGATTTCAAGACCAAACACTCGATAAATACCATCGACCAGCCACCTTATTCGCCTGATCTAGCTCCGTGTGACTTTTCTCTATTCTTCAGACTGAAATTACCGCTCCGGGGAACCAGATTTGACTCCACAGACGCCATAAGAGAAAATTCGCAGAGGGAGCTGAAGGCCAGCCCTGAAAGCGCTTATAATGTTTCTATGATTGGAAAAAACGTTGGCACATGTGTATAGCCTCAAATGGAGCATATTTTGAAGGAGATTCAACGAATATTGAAGGAGTTTAATATATGTGCGTTTTATTTCAAATTTCTGGATGCTCTTTTGTCAGAGTAGTACATCATACATCGCCCTCAGTTTTTTTAAGTCAATTTAACCTACTGTTTTCATAAGAAAAAACACATTTTTATGTTATAGCTCAGCAAATATACCCGTTGGAAAAATATGCCACTGGATTGCTATAAAAAAAGTATCTGTATAATGTTTTCATTTCAACATCTTAGCTTAAACAGAAACGGAGATAATGACCAAAGTGGAAATTTTAATTTTGACCTATAACTCGAAAACAATGGGGAATGGGGAATGCAATTGATTGCATTATTAGTTTCTCATAAAATGACGACCGTAATGTGCTATGCATTTTCCTCTATCTCGTTGGGTTGAAAAAGTTGTACTTCAGCTATTACCAATTTTGCCCACCCTGTATATGTGTCACACACAGTCACTGTGTAGTCGAGATCAAATGCTATACATACAGCTATCAACGGCTTTGGTGATTTGTGCGCTCTCAAGGATTACGACACCATAAACTGGGTACGTCCACTAATAGTCCAAGAGCCAGAGCCAAAAAAAGTCTCTGAATTTCTTAAGCCTGTTTTTTTCTCAGGTGATTACAATCATAATATACAATAAAATGCTGCGGTCAGTCAAGTGGATGTTAGAACATGTGCCTCTGGTGCGTATTCAAACATGTCGTGATTACCGACATAACAAAATGAATTTCTTAAGGCTGAAACTTTATAAACTTTTGTATTTTGGTATTTAAATCAAAATTATGATAGTCAGTCAGCGTCCGATCGGGACACATCTGGTCAGTCAGCTTTAATGTGCGTAGACTGGACTGGACGTGTGACTGGAAAGCATCAAAGGATGATTAATGTCAGTAGAATGCATCAAGAATTGGGAAATTCAGTTTGCAATGCTCTTCCTGGACTGCATGCTTTGACTGGATGTGATTTTAACCCAGCTTTTCACAAGAAAGTAAAAAAAACCTCTGCAGATAATGAAGCAAAGCGAAGATTTTCAAAAAACATTCGCTGACCTTGGACTTGTAGATGCAAGCAACCAGAATAACACGTTCAATAAGGTTCAAGAATTTGCCATTTATACGGCTTGAAAAAAATTAAATCAATTGACGAGGCAAGATTCATTTTATTTTCGCAGACGTATAAATGTTTAAGCACTACAAATGATCCTTTTGAAATTAAAATAAAGAATGTAGATGGGTCGAGTATGCCACCATGCCAATCGGAATTGATGCAGCAGTTCTTAAGAGTGAGCTTCATTTCAAATATTTGGCGTAATGCTCACCGTCAAATTCCAACGGAACTATCTCCTACAGACTACGGGTGGAAATTGGTGGATGAGAAATATGACTTTGATTGGTTCAAAGGCGACCAATAACCAGAACTTGTACAAGATGTCATTATTCCACCTCTACAAGAAAATACAGGTATAGAAATATCTTTATCTGGATTAAACAATCACAAAAATACTTTTTTTACTGAATTTTATTTATTTTTCAGATTCTGCAACACCCGAGCTCGACTTGTCAGATCAAGATAGTGAAAATGATGATATGGATACAGATGAAGATTCAGATTATGAATCATGTGATGATTCTTTATAGCTTGTTATCGTTAATGAATTAAATAAATAAGATTAATAAATTAGAAATGTTTGAAAATCAATGAGTTCTTACTTGTGCGTATACCCATGTTCGTTAAGTATCTTGTTGAGTTTGAACGAATTTTATTTCTGAGATTATAAAGAACAGTTGCTCATTAAAATAAATGTGTTATTGAATGATTATGATGTAATATCTATAGGGAGCGAAAAAATGTAATTTCTTATCCACTGACTGACGGGCGTTGGTCTACGGAATGGCTGACTGACCATTTTATTTATCAATAATATAGTCAGTAGTAGTTACAAAAAAAATTTCACGCTCAATAAACGAATTGCATCCTTATAAACGACGCTACGCACATTGAATCTGACTGACCAGCTGTGTCCCGATCGGACGTTGACTGACTATCAAAATTTTGATTTGGATACCAAAATACAAAAGTTTATAAAGTTTCAGCCTTCAGAAATTGATTTTATTATGTCGGTAATCACGACATGTTTGACCGTGCACCAGAGGCACATGTTCTAACATCCACTTGACTGACCGCAGCATTTTATTGTATATTATGATTGTAATCACCTGAGAAAAAACCAGGCTTAAGAAATTCAGAGACTTTTTTTGGCTCTGGCTCTCCGTCTATAAATCAGATAGCATTTCGCCATCACAAATTATTTCACCCTATTCTGAAAAATAACTTGCAGTTTTTATTGCAGTCCTTCGAGAAAGACACTTTGAATTTTATTTTTTCTATTTCATCATCTGAAGATGATGCCACTTTTCATTGATGATAGTTCTTAAGACATTTTTCCCTTGGAATGTTCCATCCAGCTTGTCAAAAAAAAAACGGGAAATGAGATATTCAAAGGAAACATCTCCGAGATTGGTCGTAGGGATTCTCCTCCCTCTCTCTCCCTCTTTTCCTCCTTTCAACAGAGACACGAGGAGAATATGTGACTTTCTCATCAGGATAAGCGTGTCTTTCATTCAATAACTTCCTATGTGAAACGAGTTAATATCGGAGAATGTTCCCGAGGGACAGACCGGGGCCTTCTGCCCGTGATATGGTTTTAGTCGACGCGCCTATACACTGGAGATGTATGAGAAAGAATATATCCAGAGTATCAGCGACGAGTGCCGGGAGAGATAGGGGGAATTGAATCTGTAAAAAAACTGGGAGAGCCCTCATGGAGTGCTGGAAATTTGCAGAGCTATTGGATGAGATAATGGAATGTTTCGGATCTATCCTTAGAAGGACATAAAGAAGTATGAGTGTTGATTGAAATCTTCAGAGGCTAAGCGCAAACTTACAGCACATCTGTTACCCCCAGCTAATACATTTTAAATTGGTGTCTGTGCGTAGATTTCAAATAACGCGCGTTAAAAAAAAATTCGTCGTCAAGTAGGCTATGGAATTTTGAAGGTCGATATTTCGTCCCTAAACGTAATTCTTAGCTTTTGCTCTACTATTTTCCAAGTGAACTGTCAAGTTAGAAGTTAGCATTTTGGATTGTTGCTGAATTAATTTTAAATTATAAAAATGGTTTTTTTGGATGTGGAACAAGCCTTTATTATTGAATCCTACTCCATAATTGGGAAGAAATTACAAGGAGAGTGGAAATATTCTTTAATGTTCCACCGACATTCTCAAAGTATATCCCAATGTTATAAGTACTTTATTTCCTACAGGTTAAAACCCCCAATTACAGGAAATCACAATGAGAAAAAAACTTTGATACAATTATGATACACTGGTATGGTGTACAATGTTTAGACATGAAAAGTAAAACAAAAATAAAATATCCAAAACAAATCCCTACAAAGAAAGCAAATAGCGGTGCGAATTATAGGCCCTCACTATGGACCGAGGAGAATCGTGGAAAATGTCAAGTACACTGGCGAACAAATTGACAAGTCCACATGCATATTTAATAGGTGATCTCAAGCTCGCATTTGTTCTCCCCGCTTCACAGTAAAAAACCATTTCATTCCTAGAACCCAAACGGGGAACCAGAAACGGCAAACAAGACAATAGCCCGGAACAATCGATCTTATGATTGACAATTTTGTAAATGAACAATAATGCACATATGTTCACCCTATCCACAGTAGAATCAGCACAGTATTTTGAAAGTAAAACACCATGATCACAACCTATGGGAGGATACACACCTTCCTGCCTCCACATCAGAAACTTATAGAACCTTCTCTGCACCGACTCAACGCTCTTCCTATGACAGTCATATATAGGTCTCCAAACTATGTTACAGTATTCCAATCTACTACGTATTAAACTATTGAAAAGGGCTATCAATGTGCTCGAATTGTGAAAGCATTTAGTATTCCGGACTATGAATCCATAAGTTCTATTGGAGGCAAGTAACAATTGATTAATATGCGGTACAAAAGAGCAACCACTATCACACAAAATTCCCAGATCCCTTATTTCAGTCACCCGAGACAGTATTGTGCCACGGATATTATAATTGAAATTTACAACTTTATTCTTCCTGGTGTATGTCATAACATTACATTTAGATATATTAAGGTTCAATCTATTACCTACCTATTATCTATTATATATTATCTATTACAATGTTGCTGAAAGAAACGATCTTTAGAAAGTACTGTTTTGCGATGCTTTGACGGAACAGGTATGTTCAAGCAAAAAAAAAAGTAGTGATCGACCAAAGAAGAAAACCTCAGAGTTATTCAGCAATAATGAAACTATGATGACAGAAGACAGAAGCTCCACGAACCTCTGTTCAGGTTTTATCTCAAGTGGCTGGAGAATCTATTGGCAAATTTTATGCCACACGAGTTTGAATGAAAGGCATCAGATTGTTCTCATAAAGATTGACATGTTAGCAAAAAATTGAAAAGATTGATTAGCTATCCTTGCAGCATCCTTTTTACAAAAAGAAAACAAAAAACAATACCACGATCCGTTCAAGATTCATGTCTTATACGTATGACAATAGTGGACATCGATTAAAATTTTTACCAAGAATTTTTCTAACCGCTCCAGGTTGTTTGGATTCTTGTCATCTGACGCAATGGATGAAATGCTTTTCACACTTTGGGCGAAATTAACTTTTCCTTAAAAGTGCCTCTCCACTTTCCATACAAAATTACGATGTATAGGTTTATGTCATCATTGCTTACATTTTGGGTAGATGGAATAGTTCAAGAAACGACCTACGTTCAGACACAGATTATCAATGTTTAAAATTCCATAGCCTACTGGACGACGAATTCTTTTGAACCCACGTTATTTATTTGTCAATGAATTGTCAGGAGATTTTGAATCTTTTTACCAACTTTCTATTTCTTGTTTACCGAAGGAAGCGTATCGTGAAGATTAGAAAAAAAAATAAATTAAGACAATCCATCATGATCAGACATCTTGTTTTTATAAATTTACGAGATTGATTCACAATCTCAAAATGGAATGAAAAGTTATTTTCTCTAAGAGTTACCTAAACAAATTTTTCGAATTCCATGAGCATGAAAATATCATAATTATACAATGAGAACACAGAAAACAAAATTATTGATATTTATTTTAATTATACAAGATCTGTACAAGAATTAATTCACAATTAATGTACAATTTATTTACAACAAATACAATATTTTGATGACCAACAATCCGCGGAATACAGGATGTTGTGTATGAATTAGTGATTTATATTTCGGTGGGGTATTGTCTAGAAGTTCTAGAACGTTTGTTTCGTCTACTAATATTATCTAATGTTCATGGTTCTAAAATTGAAGCTTCTATTTTATGCGGAGTAGCTCTGAGGACCTGAAATTTAAGAATTAGCAAATTAATTTAGAATAAATAATCAATGAGAGGTAAGGGAGGTGATATAATATAATAATTCCTCTACCCCGAAATGTGTTCGTTCTATTGAGATTTAGCGTAATGTTTTATCAGCATTGTTCGAATTTTGCTCTGTGGGGCTGCTAAATCGGTGGTGGTCCAAGAGATGATACCGAAGGAGTACCTCAGTGATGAGAAAGCGTAGGTATTAATCGCTTTGATCAGATTCTTGCTGTTAAGGCCAGTTTTCATGATCCTTCTCAATCTTCGAGTAAACTCATCCTATAATTCTTTATTCATCTGGCTCTGATTGATCTTTCTAGCTTGTTTGATCCCTAGATACTTGTACGTATCTCTCTCCTTCCAAGCTTCGATTCCAAAGGAGATGATTCAGCTTCACCACAGTTCTACCGCCACTCCTGATGGTAAATCCGTTCTCAGTAAAATTCATTCTATGAGACAAATAATTTAGTGCCACGGAGAACCATAGTGGTCTGAGCGAGCCACCTTGAAAAATTCCGCGTTTTATTGGTATAGGTTGTGATGGATTCATCTGCTGCTTTCAGTTGTAGATTGGTGCGTCAGTTTGACATGGCGTTTTCCTTTTCCAGGGTCCACCTTGTAAATGCTCAAGCGCCATTCGTGGGGTATGGTATCGAATGATTTTTTGTAGTCTACATACGCGCAGCGTATGTTTAGAGAATGCTTGATTGTAGATAACTGAACCTATTATTAGTTACAGGCAATTTTGTTATTTTTTTCACGATGGTTATAAATGCGGTGTGATTAATTTATACAGCGTTGGAAGGCATGATCGTTGCATATTTGGTTGGATCTTCTGCCAGTGGCGTAGCTTGCCTTAGAGGGGCCCTGTATCAATATGTGTTGAGGGGCCCTAAGGAAGGGTGAAGTAAAAATAAAAGTAGCAAAAAATGTTCGATTAGTATCGAAATGATTATATGTACTTATAATTAAAAGTTCTAACTCATACTTGGTGCTGGGAGCGAAATAATACACAAACAAATAACATACAAACAATATAAAACAATATACAAACAACATAAAATGATAAACAAACAAATAATAAACAAAAAATACCAAAAATAAAAGATACGCTTTTCTAGCATTTATTTCGCAAATCTAGAGAATTATCTGAGAAGTCCTCAGATAATTTTTTATGAGTTTTAATTTTGAAAAACTCCTTTCAGCGATTGCAGTTGTAACCGGAAGGGTCTAAAATAAAAGGCATGCAGTAATATCGTCCGGAAAACTGGATGCAAGGCTATTGAATTTTATCGGGACTAGTTCTAAAAGTTCTTTGATGGCACGAATTTTCTGAATTTCAGATTTTAAGTATTCGTATCTATCTGAATGATGGATTCGGTGTAATGAACAGGATTTTGAAATGAATGGTTGTCTTAGCAGTTATTCTCAAAAATGCTATTGTATAACCTGTAAGAGGTTTTGGATAACATTTTTAGGAATTTTTTGCTTACAGACATTCGGGGGCCCTTAAGTCTGGGGGCCCCGTATCACTGATACCGCTGATACCGCGGTAGCTACGCCCCTGTCTTCTGCATTCCTTTGGTCTTCGGGAAACAGGTGTGTATATATGTTCAAGAAATATTGGCATTTTTTCAAGATTATTATTGACATCGTTTATTGCAACGGTTAAGTTTTCATGCATTATCCAAACTTATTTATTATTATTCTTTCAAGTTGTCATATGCCCTTGTTTGTTTCTGATAAACAGAATGCATTGTTGTGGTTGGAGTTTTAATATAATTTAGTTAGTTTGATTAATCAGTAGGAGAAATTAGAAGATATTTTTGTGTTGTTAGTATCATAGATGCTTGGTTTTTAAAATTCATGATGTTATGCTTACAGAAAAAATGGATAGATAGAATATGAAAAGTCACTTCTTTAATTGAAGGAATTAAATTATTTTCGATAAGTTACGATACTGTTGATGGAAATGAAAAGATAATATATAAATGAAAATTGGATACAATGGATCGTAATAGTACAATCGTTCCCTGATGTATCTTTTCGTATCTGGAATTCCTGAACTTGAATTCGATCTTGAATCGCGCGTCCCCTGTATATTCCCTCGAAATTTCCGATTCTTTGATGTGAACTCTTTCCGGAAATTTCCGGGCCAGGGATAACGAACCAGTGTCTCATTTGGGTAAACTCGTGCGTAAAATATTTTCCGCCCCCCTTTGTCTCCGAAGCCGATTTCCCGTCGACTCAAGTCCCAACTTTTACTTTTCGAACTCTGACAATCGGATAATGACGTCAATTACTATACAAGTTGCTGGCGGGAACAGTAACGACTTTATCAAGAACTAAATTAATGTAATGATTCGGAGCTCCTGGATCTGTCCGCCGTAAAAACTGAGCTGGAACGATTGTTCCTGGATGCTCTCCCGATTCTCCTCGTGTTCCTTTTTTTCCGCGATAGGTACAGGACCGGAATAGACTAGATAGATCATACACCTTTCTGAAGGATATCGAAATGGTCGGTCTTCAGTCGGAGTATTAATGATTAAAATAATTGAATTTATATTTTCAAGCTTAAAAATTTGTTTCACAATGCAACACAGAGTTTTAGTAGGAATATTTAACGTATATTTTTGAAATAAATGCACTTCGAAAGTGTATTGATGCATATTTTCCGTATCTTAATATTTTTTTCACTATATAAACTTACAACGAGTATTCTGAACACATATATTTTCCATCATAAAGAAAGTTCTTATCTATCAAATTTAATCATATTTCATTCCCTTTTGTTTTCTACTCTGTCTTTATTTAGTTTTCAGAGTCCAGAGTGTTATCTGCAATTAAAAATCGCATTTTTATTATTATCTTATCGGATGACGATGCCAAAAGAGCCCTTGGGATGCTTGAGACTGTCTGTAAAACACCAAAAATTTTCAAACCACTTGCTACAAACTAGTAGAAGACTCTTTTTGTAGGAAGAAAGCTACTCAGCATTTGCAGAATAGAAAGCGAACGTCCTCCAGAAGTTGAGGAACTTCAGTGAACGTCACCACAAGCACGAAAACCAAATCTTCAACCGCTGGAAGCAGTAATATCTATAATATCATGCATATTTTTGCGACCTGTTTTGAGGAGCCAAAGGGTCTTTTTTCTCTTGAAGGTTTTATAATTTATTATTGTATTTAATTCATTTGGGAGTATTCCATATAACTTAGGTAGATAGATAGATAGTTAGATACTTCATTGTGTCAACTACTTTTCACAAATGTTTGCACAAAATTATCAACAATGAGGAAAAAAACATTATCACAATGTATAAATATAACCTACCAAACCAACAAGAGGTCCAAAACTCCCGAGAAATCGAAATCAAAATACTCATCCAAACAATAAAAGGTACACTCCATTAACATCGACTTTACGTTTTTTTCGAAAAGCCCCGGATGAAAGGACTTCACAGTCGATGGAAGTTTATTATAAAGCTTCTTCGACAGATATAAGTCATTTTAATTTAAGGTTTTCAAAAAAACACAACTTTATGTTATAGGTCAGCAAATAAACCTGTAGGAAAAAATCATTAATGACTAACCAGATGCTTTATGGTTTCTCCTGGTTCACCGCATTCACAACTAGGGCTGTCAACTGAATTCCACCTGAAAAGCATACTATTGCAAGGTCCGTGGCCTGTTCTTATACGATTCAGAATATATCATATTATCATGGGAAGATCAAAACCAGTAACTCTATTCGAGGGATCAGTAACTAATCCTTTGTTGAAAATAGTGCACGTATTCCATTCAGACTGCCAGAGGACTTAATTCGAATCAAGAAAAGAGTTAGACCATAAAGGTTTACGCGACTTCAGTCTTGGAATCGTATATTCTGGAATGTAGGATATAATTGGCAATGAGTCGTGATAGGATTGGAATTTATTCCAGGAATTCATGACCGCAGTCTGTCTACGAATATGAAGCCTTTGAATAGGTAAAGATCTTATAGTTCCAGTTATAGTTCTCAAGGAAAAATTCAGCTGTGCATCAATTTTTTGCACATGAGCACTATTTACCCAAACGGGACAACAATATTCAGCAGTCGAAAAACCCAAAGCTAGGATTGCTGTTCGAACAGTAGCTGCATCATCACCCCATGAAGTACCAGCTAGTTTATGAAGAATATTATTTCTAGTTTTTAACTTCAGACGCAAATTTTCCAAATGGGCATTGAAAGTTAGCGAGGAATCTAGCTTAACTCCTAGATATTTCGGATTGAAGTTATGATCCAAAAAAGAATTACCGAAAACTTCACTCAATTTTCTATATTTTTGATGATTATTCAAATGGAAACACTAAACCTCGGTTTTATTTGGGTTAGGACGCAAACGCCACTCCAAAAAGTAATTCCTCAAAATTTCTAAATCTGTAGATACACTTTTCTCTGTGCATCAAAATGACGGAATGCGAGGGCAATATCATCAGCGTAAATGAATTTCTCAGAAGAAGTCGTAGGGGATATCACACAGATATAAATTGAAAAGAAGAGGTGCTTTAACTGAACCTTGTGAAAGACCGTTATTGAAAGTTTTGAAATTTTTACTGTTATCATAAACAAAACAAGAAACCTTCTATCTGACAGCATGTTTTCTAGTAAGCGAACCATATTCCCACACTTCAGATAGTACCCTTATCCCATCCTCTGTTGACTTTCTCTCTCGGAATCCATATTGGCCCTCCGACAATATACGTGGATGTATTGATATCTGGTCAGCCTAGACCAGTTCCAGGCATAAAAAAAATGCGTTACCATAGCAACGAACAATAACTCATTAGAAATGTCAGTGTGAAGTTTGAGGTCGAAAAAGTAAACCTGAGTTACGCAATGAATTTAAAAAAAATATCCACCGAAATTGTGAAAATCGAAAAATTGGTCTATCGATCCATCATCAAGAACCTGTGTTTAAAAGGGTTAAGGGAGGTAAGCAGATTTACGAATATATGCTTAATACCCTTGGTGATCAATGTTCTTCGTATACAATCGTGAAAAATTGGACTGCAAGCTCCAAAAGAGGTAAATTTTCCATTGAAGATGATGACCGATCGGGAAGGCCAGTTTCTGTGTCGGTCTCCGAAAATATCGATGCAGTTTATGACATGATTTTATCAGACCGTCGAATTGGCTGAATTCGGCTAAATATTTCATACAAATGCGTTCATCATATATAGTTGCGTACATTTCTACGATCCAGAAACAAAGCAACAATCGATGGAATGGCGACACTCTGGTTCTCCAAGACCTAAGAAGTTTCGTGTCCAAAAATCTGCTGAAAAAGTTCTTGCTTCAGTGTTTTGGGATTGTCATGAAGTAATCATGATTCATTTTTTGGATAAGGGTAGAACAATAACCGAAAACTACTATTCGACATTACTGACCACTCTACGGGAAAAATGAAGAGAAAAGACGCGGAAAGCTATCCAAAGGTGTTTTATTTCTGCAGGACAACTCCCCTGCATACAAATCTCATGTTGACATGCAAAAAATTCATGATTTAGGGTTTGAATTACTTGAACACCTCCCTTATTCACCAGATCCATCCGACTATCATCTCTTTCCTCAACTGAAAAAAAGTTGAAAAGGTCGTAAATTTTCTTTCAACGAGGAGGTAATAAAAGCTGTGCAGGTCTGGTTTGCAGAGCAAGAAGAAACATTTTTTTTTTTAAGTCTAGAGACGTTTCAGGTTCGCTGTAATAAATGTATCCAATTAAAAGGAAGATATATGTTTAGTAATAAAATATTTTGACATTGAAATTTTGATATTGTCGGTTTTATAGTAGGCTAAGAATTTTTCAATATATCCTCGTAGAGCAACAGTTCCGTTTTCGGCTTCAGAGCTCAGTCTTTCCAAAGAGTTTTTTGCAATCCCACATTAACTCTATATCTTTGTAAAAAGTTTTATCTATATAGTTTATCCGTTCCGTTTGCTCTTGCAGTTGGAAACCCAGTTGCTAATACCACTCAACATAGTGTACCTACAACCACCACCTACGAACAGTACAATGGTAATCAAATTGGCGAGCTCTCCTTTTGTGCTCCAACCGATTAATTAGTGCAAAAGCTTGAAAAAGTCGAGTTGAGTGATTAACCAGATCGAAAGATCGCCTATCTATAACGTCCGGATAACGTATCTTTTTTACGCTCGACGCACAACGGATCGAACCCTTCAATGGACCGCCCCCGCTGCGGTCGCTTCTGTTTTTTCGATAAATTCCGAAAGAGTGATTACTTTCCGGCC
This sequence comes from Coccinella septempunctata, assembly GCF_907165205.1. Lineage (NCBI taxonomy): Eukaryota > Metazoa > Arthropoda > Insecta > Coleoptera > Coccinellidae > Coccinella > Coccinella septempunctata. The sequence goes on from NC_058191.1 coordinate 11,578,675, forward strand.
GTTCGTCAAAATTTCGAATCGGCAGTTCGCGTCCGAGCTGCCGCTGGCGCGTTTCGTCCATCAACTAATTACTTGAGCCACTTTCATGTACGCCGCCTCTCATTAAATCAACAGCGGCCGTCACCTGGACCGTGAGCGCGTATTTGACAGGACGATGAATGATTTCGGATGGAAATTTGCTCGACTGACGATCTAATTCTGATTGACATCGGACAGAACAACGCTGCAAATTTCTCACAACGGTTCATTATTCCCAAAATCATCGAGATATTCGAACTTCAACATCACAAATGAAAATGAAGAAAAATCGATTTGAGCGAGATGGTTTGTTCTCAACTACTCCAAAGTACAAAGGCCCGGATCTATCTTTTTATGCAGATTTTCGCTACTAATTCGATTTCAGAAACATGTCCTCAGTATTTTCCAACACCTCCCACTATTTTATCTAGTTCTCAGTATAAAAGATATACAGGATTATAGGGAAAGTCGTACTGAATATTGAAGGACGTTATTATTCAGACAGTAACCTGGTGGATGACCTTTTTACTTCAAACGTGACAAAGGATGACTGGAGAGGTTAGAAATGCAAAGAAATACTTTTAATTCGACCGAAGTTTCGACATCTTCATCAGGGCCCTGTAATGAACAAGAATACAGATCATATTGATCGTTATAATATGATAAAATAAACAACACTTACAATTTGGATTGGTTTCCTTTAAATCAGCAGTGAAGTAGAACATTCGACAACAAAACAAAACATACATTAAAATCTACGCAAGAAAAGAATACATCACGTGATGGATCGTACACTAAAAAGGAAATGGTCTGACATGCTTCATGTTCGATCGTGAGTTGGGTTGCCTGACTCCGGTTTGTCAGGCGTCGACGTAGTGCGGTAGAAAGAAGAACTTTGTGGTCTGTCAATCACGACAATTCGTATCATCGCCGGACGCGCCAAAATCCTTCTTTCGAAAACCTAAATAATCTTCTTATAAATCGCCGAAATTATCGCACCATCTGTCAACAATACAATATAAAAAAAATTACATCGATAATATATGAACAGGAAACAGGGAAATATTAGAATAAACAAATAATTGTCAGAATGTGAACAGACAAATATAATCATGAAAAATACTAAAAATGGCAATTACAAACTTACCATCGGAATACAAAAAAATAAGAAATTAAAAAATTAAAAATTGAATCATTCCGTTACAGAAAATCGTCGTTAACGTAAAAATAGGTGTACATAACAAGGAGTACATCGATGTACATGGAATCAACGCGGTCAACACAAAAATGAAGACATCCAAGAGTAACAACTGAACACAGAAACCACAAAAACAACACTCACACATGACAAACGAAACACGAAATCAACGTTCGAATGTACAGTGGCGGATCCGACGAGCATTAACGATTACGTTTCAACTGAATTTTTTGGATTAAGTTGGAATACACAACACTCAAGGTGCCAACATCAGAACGGAAATTAACAGCATTAGGATGTCTATTAATTAAGATCAACTCATTGAACACTCGTCTGAACCAACTAGACTCACGATTTAAAACGTGGACATTCTCAAAATCAAAACTATGTCCCGATGATAGGGCATGACAAGCCAGGGCAGTTGATTCTTTTTTATTTTCACAATCTCGTCTATGCTGTGCCACTCTATTACCCAAATATTGTCCCGTCTGACCCACATAACACGCATCACAATCCTTACAATTCATCCTGTACACTACCCCCGAACACTTCTGTCTGGAATCCCTGACTTTAACTCTGGAAAACATAGAACGTGCCGTTTTTTTGTAATAATATACCACCTGATTTGTGCCCCCTCATGATGCCCTTCATTCTCTCCGACAACCCTCGAACATAAAGCAACCTACAAAAACCAATATCACCCTCACCTTGGCTAATTACAGCAGAATCGTGTGGTTCAGCACAACTAGATGAGTTAAAATTTACGATTAAGATCCGTTTTGATCTTATTGTCTTTCTTAACCAAAAGAACATCCAGAAAAGGGATCAGACTCCAACTCATGAGTAAACTTAATATCATCATCAAAGGAATTAAAAATGTCCAGAACACATTGCACAGATGCCTCAGGGATAGACATAATAACATCGTCGACATACACATACACAAAAAAGAGATGAAAAACAACCTTGGATAGAACAAACCTAATAATATTATCCATAATCATTTCTGCAAGGATGGGGGAAGCTGGATTTCCCATTGCTGAACCTCTAATCTGGGAAAAAAATCTACCATTATATGCACAGTAGCTGTTTTCCAATAAATATTTAATTATTTGTTTCACAGTATCAATAGAAAACTGAATATGTGTCTTCAAATCATCCCAGTGTTCATCAATGAGATCAAAAACTAATCTCTGTGAAATATTTGTGAACAACGATACCACATCAAAACTGACAAGCACAAACCCATCCGGTATAGTAACATCACGTAAGGCAGACACCAATGTATAAGAATTCTTAATTGAATGTGTGAACTTAAATCTAATCTTATCCAAAGTGTTAACAACAAATTTCGAGATATTATATGTGCGCGAACTACAGCAAGAGGTTACAGGTCTTAATGGTCTATCAATTTTGTGTATTTTCACTATTAGTCTCTAATTGGAGGGGATTGAATCGGATACCGTTTCATACTGGGTGGCGCTCTGGTAACTGTATAGTACTCAGTAGTCACTGTGTTACTGGATATTACTCAGTAGCGCTTGCCAGTATTGAATAACTCGACACAGTCTCGAGTGAAATCTTGACAAAAGAAGACGTGCTATAGTGCTCCTAATGCTATAAAAGAGAAAGCGGAAGAGAAAGTCGAAGTGAAAATGACCACTAACAAAGCTACGGAATATTAGATTCCGTCTGTGTAGGTTCTATATTTGTTATCGGAATTTTAATTCGTTAAAATTTTCAAAGTTGGTGTTCATCCCCAGTGTCCAGATATTTTATCGTTGGTACTGCAGAAAACATCAGGTGAGATTATTTTTCGTATCTTTTTTCTGATTTTCTCATAGCGTAGAAAACTTTCGGCTTTATATTAGACTATTTCAGGGAAGATTCCTGAATATTTTATTATTTTCAAATTGAGAAATCTGAGTATAAAACCATATCGAAAACCTCAGATAATGAGGGTTCCTATATGGAAGCGAGAGATGCAGAAGAATTCATCGACGGCGAACACGAGGAGCTTGTAAGGCTCAAAGAAGAGAATGGGCAGTTGAAGGCTCAAATAAACAAACTGACTGAAACCGTGGCTCAGTTGGTCGGGGAGATACGCCTCTTGAGAGAGGAAGTTGATAAGAATAAAGCGCCTCAATCCCCTAGTTTTGCTGAAATTGCAAAACAGAATACGGCACAGAAATCCCCCACATTTGCAGAAATTGCAAAGCCGGTAGCGGTCCCCAAAAATTCCTCCAAACAGGAAGTAGCTCCAGAACCGGAAAAGAAGAAAAATTTTGCAACTTTGCAAAAACCCAGAACGCGCCGCCCACAAAACGCGCGCGTAAAGAAAGTTCATCTTCAGACGAAGAGACCGCAAAAAAAGCAACGGAGGTACCTAAAAAAGATAAAATTCCACCCATCACGACGATGGGTACAGCCGATTGGGTAGAGATCTCAAAAGCTCTCCACATGAAGAAATTCAGCTACAACAGAGCAACCGTAGTAAAAGACGGAATTAGGATCGTAGCCTCGACTGTGGACGACTACAGGAACAATACGAATTATTTTGACCAGATTGGTAAGAAGTACTTTACCTACCAGATGGGGGAAGAGAAAAAGATCTACGCAGTCATAAGGCATCTCCCAATAGATGCTGACCTAGATAAAATCAAAAATGATCTAAAAGTCCAAGGAATTCATCACGCCGAGGTGTCCAGAATGACATCCAATAAAACCAAAAAGTTTATACCCTTATACCTGGTCGAAACTCAGAGAAAGGAGATTTTCGAAATAAGACGCCTCTACAATCTCTGCATTGTAGTGGAATGAAAAAGAAGGGCAGAAAATCCAAGTCAATGCTTCAGATGCCAGAGGTATGGACATGCCCAAAACAAGTGCTCTTTTCCATACAATGCATACAAATCGGCTCAGCAGAGCACGATTCCTCGAAAAGTCCAGGAGAAAAAGAAGCCCACCCTCTCCAAAATAGACGACAAGAAAAAAGAAGTACCTAAACCAGTACAGAAGAAGGAGCAACAGAAAATGCCCCAAACTAAACCTACGATCAACAAAACAAAAGAAAACAGAAAAGTCTCTGAATCTGCCAACGATTTAGACACTTTTACTGAAAAAATTTTCAACAAAATCATGTTGAAAATTGAAAGAGAGATGGAGAAAAACCTCCAAGGAATGTTCAGTAAACTGAAATAATGGAACATACAACTAGGAAAAAATCCCTTAAAATAGTCTCCTGGAACATAAACGGGGTCAGAACTCGAAAATTCGAGATAGAAGAAATAATATCAGAGAGAGAACCTGATATTATGGCCTTACAGGAAACAAGAATAAAACCAAGTACGCGATTGAACATCATGAATTATGAGATATATAGATGTGACAGAATCACAAACACTGGAGGAGGTGTTGCCTTACTGGTTAGACGAGATCTGAAACACTATTTTAAAGGAAGATCTGACGAGTCACAAATAGAAACGATTGTTGCTGAAATAAAACGACAAAGAGTCGAAGTCAAATCGGCATATAAAAGATCTCCAAATAACTTATTGGAAGAAGAAATCAACAACTCACTAGATGGAACAAACCCGAAAATCTGCATCGGAGATTTTAATTGCAAATCTCCAGAATGAAACAGCAGAATGGAAAACAGAAATGGCAGAATACTGAAAGATCTCGCTGACAAACATGAAGCTATCGTTATTGGACCTGAAGAACCAACGTACTTAGCATTCGGAAATGGATTACCAGATATAATTTATATCGCAATTATGAAAAATATCACTAGAAAATTCTCGATAGAGACCTTGTGGGACGGAACCTCTAACCACAACCCCATCGAATTAACAATAGGAGAAGGGCCAAGTAGAGAACTAATGCAAACAAGAGAATACACCGATTGGACTAAATATAGCCATCTGATACAATCGGAGGTAACAGAAATACCAACAATCAACAAACCGGAAGGCCTAGAAAGAGCAGTTGATAAACTAGAAAAGAATATACTAGATGCCTACAAAAAGAGCACAAAGAAAATAACGAGACCAGCACCGATACATCCACACGGTGATACACCCAGAGAAATCAAAGATCTCATCAGGGAAAATCGGAGACTAAGAAGAACATACAGGCTCAACAAAACAGATATAAATAAGAGAAATCTAAACCGACACAGCCAAGTTCTAAAAAATGCCCTGAAGGACATGAGAACAAATAGATGGAACAAAAGAGTTCAAGAACTAAATACTATCGATCATTCTGCATGGAAAATGCAAAAATGTCTGAGAAGAGAAAATACTAAAATACCACCTCTCCACGGAGAAAGAGGAATGGCATATACGAATATCGATAAAGCAGAAGCACTGGCGGACTCGATCGAAAGAGAATCGAGAATAAATTACAGACCTGATGACGATAATGATGATCTGGAAGAACTAGTTGAGAACAACGAAGAAGAAATGAACGAACCACCAGTAGACGACAAAATAGAAAAACCAACATCTCCATTCGAAATAAAGGAGATAATCAGAAGCTTGAAAAATTGAAAAGCTCCTGGAAGGAGCTAGAAAAGCCTAGAAAAGATAAAGCTGCTCTCACAAATATCTCAAACGGTATAATGAGGACTGAACACTATCCGAAAAAGTGGAAAACTGCAGAAATCATAGTGTTCAACAAACCAGGCAAAGATAAAAAATTACCCCAAAACTACAGGCCGATAAGTTTATTGTCCGCCCTAGGAAAAGTAGTAGAAAGAGTAATCGCTAGGAGGCTTACAGAAGAAACTGAAAATCCGAATCTGATCCAGCAGAGCAATTCGGATTCAGAAGAGATCACTCAACAGAACAGTAATTACTGAGACTCACAGAATACATAATAGAAGGATTCCAAAATAAACAAGCAACTGGTCTTGTACTACTTGATGTCGCCAGAGCATTCGACAGAGTATGGCATGAAGGATTGATTTACAAAATGAGATATGCTAGATAATCAATCAAACTGTGCAAGTTGATTAGGAATTATTTGAGGAACAGAAGATTCTACGTGAAAGTGGAAGGAGAAAACTCCACAACTAGATATATGGAAGCAAGCCAGAAATCATAGAAGGAATATTACAAGAAGCTATAGATGAAATAAATGACTGGTGTATTAAATGGGAAATAAAGCTCAACGGACAAAAGAGCCAAGCGATATTACTGCAAAAGAGGACACTGAGAACTACAACAAATCTAGAGGTAGATGGAGAAGAAATCGAATGGAAAAACGAAGCGAAATATTTAGGTATCACCCTAGAAAGAGCCACATGTCAAATGAGACAAAATTGAAAATAATCAAAGCCGTTGCTAGACCGCAACTGACTTATGGATCAGGTGCTTGGGGATTCGCGGCAAAGAGCCATATACAAAGAATTCAGGCAACGGAAAACAAGCTACTACGATGTGCCATGGATGCGCCTTAGTTTGTCAGGAATAAACAGATATATCGAGATTTGAAGTGGGAAACCATCACCGAATTTATGAAGAGGAAAGCAGAAAAGCTATTCGAAACAGCGAAGGAACATCCAAATGAAGAACTCAGGAGACTAGTTGACTACGATCCGGAGGAAGACAGAGGAAGAATGAGAATTTACAAAAGGAGACCGCGAGATCAATTGAGGAGAGTTTAAAATGAGTACGGAAACTTATTAAAACTATACTAAGAGAGATATCCGAAATAGACGAACATGAAAACCCTAGCACGACAATGTGCAAGAAGAAATTAACCGATCAAGGGATAAATGGTTTATAGGCAAATGCCCGGAACCAAAAAAGCAGGTTAGGTTTAGTGAGTCGCAAATTCGGAAGAGTGAGTAACCCCACAGTGTTCCCTAGAAATGGGTTCCTCTGGGCGAGAGATGGAGCCCCGTATTTTTAACGGTCGCAGATTCCCCCTGCTATAAAAAAAAGTGAAAATACACTCCTAAAGGGGATACAGAATTGTGTTGTTTCATAAATCTCTGGGAACGATACTAAAGTTTATCATCTTCCCATGTAATATTAATCTAGATTCCATTATTTCCGGTTAGTCCAATAAGATTTGATTCATCTCATATGTGTGTCTTGGATACCCCGTTTCTGACCAACAGTGGTTTTTCTGAAATTTCTCAAATTTTCTCTTAGCTATAACTCTCGAAATTCTTTGTCAATTCGACTGAAAATTTATATTTAGGTTAAAATTGTTAGTTTCAATAAAACAAAACATTAAAATTCGACAAAAGTCAGGACCGGACTCAGTGAGGCTTTATTCAACTTCAAACTCCTGTATATAGTTTTTCATCATAATTTCAATATTTTAGTTATCTGCATGAACGATTGCTTCGGACTTAATGAATCATTGGGTTGCCTCACCTGTAGATCATGTTTAATAAATTATTGTTTTGTGGTCAGACGCCCCTAAGGAAAAAAGCACTTCATGAAAATGAATTTTATTTCAATATACTTCAGCTATTAGGAGTTAAATGACATATATTTCGAAGTTTAGAAAAACAGCCAATTGTGTATCTTTTCTGGGAGATACATTTTCATGAATGAGGTTCGGGATGTTAACAATTGAAAAAAAAAAACACTTAAGTGATTTCAAAAAGCTTATTTCATTCACTTAAGTATGCACATACTAAAGATGAGCCTTGAGGTGATCTCATTCACCCATTTCATTATATGATATATATTAATCACACTATAAGGCAGAATGCTACAAATGGGAAACATCTTTTTCCGATCCCTTCTCCTCTATATGAAAATGCTCTATGAACTACAGCCTTTTGCATTCATGTTCCATTGTTAGCAATTCAAAGACTCACATTCTCAAATCAATTTAGGGAAATCGTCCCTTCAACTTGTTCTGGCCACAATAGAGGAACGCAATCATCCCAACCCTCATTTGAATAGCCAATAAAGAAAGCATTCGAATGCAAAGGTGGCTGGACAGGAAATCGAGTGACCATTGTTGTTTCTTGAGTGCGGAAGTCCCTTAGCTAAATCGGACTGATCGGAAATTACCATCTATTCGAATTGTTCTGACTTACCCCTCACATAATGTGATATAAAAATTTTCGCTTCTTTCCGAAGACGTGAATTTACTTCTATTCTTACTAGAGAATTGCATTTTGTAGCTGACCAACTTTAATATTTATCCATACCTTATGTATATAATATATTAATTAAATGTATATTTTCGCATGAATGAGGAAAAAATCAATAACTGTTATGAAAATATTAATAAATAAAAATGATAAAATAACAGCTGACCCTTCTACTTACATCAAAAAGCCATTTAACTATCTAATAAACGGGAGTATGAAGAAAAGCACATTTCCAAATATATATTCAAGGGGACGACTGTCATATATACCAATTTTCAAAAACTAGACTAGAGCAGAAAAACTATTGACCAGTGTCCTTCACGTCAAATGTGACTATAAACATATATACGGAGCTTAATGTCTTAGACTCAATATTGACAAAACCAAAATCCTGGTAAGTCCGCCAGAAAGCCTTCAAACAGATATCAGCCTGGAGAATGAAACTCTAGAACAGGTCGAGCCGTTCAAATACTTGGGAAGCTTCATAAATACTAGGGCTAACCTGGACTCGGAAATACACAACCGTACCGATGCAACATCACGGGCGTTCTTGAAGCTAAACGAAAGAGTGTTTCAAAATCACGACCTCAATCTGAAGACCAAGACAGCTGTTTACAAAGCAGTGGTCCTTCCAACCCTTTTTTAGGGAAACGAAAGCTGGATTCCCTACAGGCGAAACATTAAACAGCTTAAACAAACGCAGCAACGTCATCTAACTCAAATAATGCACATCAGATGGTTCCACAAATGCAAATGCAGAAGTCTTGCAGCGCGCGAGTTGTACAACTATTGAAACTACAACTGATAACTGGTGCATTAAATAGGAATATTCCAACCTTACGAATATTCATTGATATCGCTAAGGCTTTCGATACTGGATGGAAAGCCATTTGCGAGACAGAATCCAAAGAGTCGAAAACAGGGTTGAAATGAATTACAATAACTTAAGGAGTTCCAAAGGGAAAAATTTCGGGCCCTATTTCGTTCTTACTGAACTTCGAAGATATATTCCATCTACTCCCTGACAATAGGATGACACGTTTATGGATTTCCGACGTAGGAATTAATGGAAAAGAAAGCTGAGATTGGTTTTACTCCAATTCTTAAAATTTAACATTAAAAAAATCTTCATTTCTTTCACAGGTCTCAAATTCAACTAGCCTCGATTTGATACACTTTTAGTGAAATTAAATACAACTTCATTCACTATCGAAGCTACTGAATCAATTAAATATTGATTGAATATCATTTGATATAAATTCCCCATTCGTCATTGTTACAAGTAAACTGAGAATGCTACTTGGCAAATTTAAGTATCTCACAGAACTGTGTTGAATAGGAGACTTGAGAAGATTTATACAGGGGTTTAGTGAATAAGTGCGACAAACTACAGAAGGTGATTCTGCATGAAAAAATAAAGATATTATGCTGTACTTTCGTTTGCGAATGCTTCGTTTTCCGAGATACGAGGTTATGGCTCTGAAACCGGTCGAGATATGCATATAAAATGACCTGCCAACTTAACCGAACTAGTTTCTGGGTTTTTTTTCATTGGAAGAACAATTAGATACATGCTATTACATATTCTGAATCAGAAAAAAATATGAAACTGCAATATGTAAAAATATTTATATTAAATTAAAATGAAAAATGAAAATTACTACTATAACACTGAAGTGGCAGACTGAAAAAAATCTTTGACTACGCCACTGCATTTTACATAGAAAAGTGTCTGCTGAATGAAGATTTCTTTTTCGATTTCACTTGTAACTTGAAAACAAAAGAAGAAAGAGGGATGTGGTTTTGGCCATCATACATCTTTTGAAAATCTAGCTCTCACTGTTACAAGCAGCCATTCGATCTCATAGAATTTTGCCCACCAATACCCTGGTATTAAATGTTTTTTGAATGGCTGTCGAAACTGCCAAAAAATTTATTATAAATAAATGAATACACTTCTGAAGGCATGTTTTTGATAGCGCTTCATCATTGATCACTATGTCAATTCTATATGAAAAGTTGTATTATTCGAAATGAAATTCGAACTGTTCGAATATTTTTCTATAGTTCTTTGAATACCGAAGCTGTGCATTTTTTCCGTTACATTTTACTCATCCAACACCTATTATGATTTCCATGGTCGAATTCAAAATTTGACAATTAAGATTTGTGGCATTTCCAATGTTCTGCCTTTCCTCAGAACGAAGGCATGCTCAGAATCCTCTTATTTTTGAATAAAGAAAACAGAAGCTGGAATATATTTTTGGTGATGAAGTTACAATTAACAAAGCTCCACAATCAATGAAAGGTTTATAACATGAATTGAGGGGTCCAGAGCTGAAGTGAACCAAGTCCATGCAGCCTAGTTTTGAGATGAATGATGAATGGCTGAGAAGTTGTTTATCACCAATTAATTCCAAAGTGACTTCTTTAGATTTTCAAAGGTTAGAATGTAAGCATATGATTACATTAGAATAATAATATATAAAGGAGTCACTTTTGAATGAATTGGTTATGAACAACTTCTAAGCCATTCATCTCAAAACTAGACTGCATGAATTTGGTTCACTTCAGCTCTGAACCCCTCAATTTCCTTTGGAACACAATTGAAAATTGAAACCATTTCAGTAAGGCTGAATTTTTAATATTATATTATTTATTAATATACAAAATTCCACTTTTTTCCTATTAGATTCACTGATTAAACGTATTCACTGATCACACGTTTCCCTTCCAACTACATTTTCCACACGCCATACCGATCCTGCTCTATTATCGAATGATTTCAATATTACCGGAGATTTCATGATTATATTATATATTCTAAATCAGAAAAAAGTATGGAACTGGAATATGTAAAAATATTTATATTTGAAAAATGAAAACTACCACTATATCACTTAAGTGGCGGACTGAAAAAAAATCTTTGACTACGCCACTGCATTTCACATAAAAAAGTGTCTGCAGAATGTAAGATTTGTTTTTCGATATCACTGAATCTTTACGGAATTGGGGAACCAAAATTCAAAGAGCCGAAAATTTAGTTTTCACTTGTAACTTGAAAACAAAAGAAGAAAGAGGGATGTGGTTTTGGCCATCATACATCTTTTGAAAATCTAGCCGCACTGTCACGAGAGCTGCCATTCAATCCCATAGAATTTTGCCCACTAGTACTCTGGTTTTTAATGTTTTTTGAATGACTGTTGAAACTGCCGAAATATTTATTATATTATAAATGAATACATGTTTTTGATATCGCTTCATCAGTAATCACTATGTCATTTCCACATGAAAAGTTGTATTATTCAAAAATAAATTCGAACTGTTCGCATCCAATATTTTTCTATAGTTCTGTGAATACCGAAGCTGTGCATTTTTTCCGTTACATTTTACTCATCCAACACCTATTATGATTTCAATGGTCGAATTCGAAATTTGACAATTAAGATCTGTGGCATTTCTAATGTTCTGCCTTTCCTCAGAACGAAGGCATGCTCAGAATGGGGAATTCTCCTCAATTTGGGTTATCACTGCATATGCAAGTTTAAACTGAATCATGTTGAGTTTCATTCATGATTTTTTTAAATTCACCACGGAAACTATTCAAAATCATCCTTCAAATATGGAGTTTTAAGATTTAAATCGCGTTGTGCGGAGTTTACGATTTGGCAACAGCGCATACAAGACATTGTCTGATCAGCTTGCTTATAAAATAACAGCTGTTGATCTACAGGCGCGTACTTACTGGCGAGCTTCAACTGCAACCGGCCATAAAAATCCCATAAAATTTTACGACCTTCCTCGTTCGTCGTAGACTTCATAGACAGCCATCTTTTTCTATCTCATCAAGATAATGCATTTGTTGTCCTTTATTATCAAGGCATATTTCTGTCGATGTTGCCAGCTTGTGCAATTCTCACAAAACGCTTTAAACTTTAAATACCTATCTTTATTTTTCATTTTTAAGTGCTTAAAATAATTTTTTTTGGGAAACGGTTGAAACGATTATTTCAAAATGTGACGTTTCAAAGATATTTCACACAAAATACATCATTTTCGTCAGAAGGAGTATTCCCTATCCTCGACTTTTTGAATGAAGAAAACAGTAGCTGAAATATATTTTTGGTGATGAAGTAACAATTAACAAAGCTCCACAATCAATGAAAGGTTTATAACATGAATTGAGGGGTTCAGAGCTGAAGTGAACCAAGTCCATGCACCCTAGTTTTGAGATGAATGATGAATGGCTGAGAAGTTGTTTATCACCAATTAATTCAAAAGTGACTTCTTTAGATTTTCGAAGGTTAGAATGTAAGCATATGCTTACATTAGAATAATAATAAATAAAGGAGTCACTTTTGAATGAATTGGTTATGAACAACTTCTAAGCCATTCATCTCAAAACTAGACTGCATGAATTTGGTTCACTTCAGCTCTGAACCCCTCAATTTACTTTGGAACACAATTGAAAATTGAAACCATTTCAGTAAGGCTGAATTTTTAATATTATATTATTTATTAATATACAAAATTCTCCCATTAAATTCACTGATTACACGTATTCACTGATCACACGTTTCCCTTCCAACTAGTTTTCCACACGCCATACCGATCCTGCTCTATTATCGAATGATTTCAATATTACCGGAGATTTCAGCAGCCAAGGAGTTTTCCTCGGCGTTCACTCGCTCTCCCGGGCTCTGACACACATCTGCTAATCCCTAAACAGCGCAGCAATTTAAACGGCGATTTTTCCATCCGAAATAGGTGCCCGCTTTTCCTGCTGGAAACTGGAATGATAAATTGGATACACGACGGGAAAGTTACAGCTGGAAATTGAAAATGAGGAAAAAGCACCGAGTGAATATTCGGATTCGCCTGAGCGTGTACTCGGAGTTCGTGTGAATGCTAACTCAATAATGAAACTGGCACTCAAAGGAGTGTTCGGAAATTTAATTTTTCATTAGTTTTTCACGACGCAGTGGAAGCTGAGAAAATCGACGCTGCATAAGATTCCATATATCATGCAGGTCATACCTACCTGCTTCTCTCTTGGCAGAATATTGATTTGCGAAATTTCCGTTCAGATTACTTGATATGAAACTGAAAACTTATACAGGGTGTATATGAATAACACTGAAAAATGAAAGGAGAGATTCTGTGATGAAAATTTGATATGAAATTTTTTGAAAAACGTCCCCTCGGAAAAATTAAACCTTTCTGGAGATTAACAACAAAAATTAATTGTCTTCTTTATTTCACTTGTATATTGAGCTAAAGACTCGGGTTAATATTGTTCTAGTTGTAAAAGTTTTAGCCAAGTAGATTTACAATTTGGTTGACTGTTGTTCAATAAAATGCTATCTAACATGAGCTTGCAATACATTTATGTTATTTTCGTAAATGCATAAGTTATCAAAAAAACTTGTATGAACAAGAAAGTTAGTATACGAATTGGGCTTTTCATGTTTTTTCAAAAGGAAAATTTTCATTCAAAAAAATTTGTGACAAAAATATCTTAGATGTTTACTATTTCAACTCTTTCTGAGCATACAGTATTGAAAAAATTCTAACATGAGACAAATGATATTAATCAATTTTCCTGTCTTAAGCTACTGGGAGAATAATAAAGAAAAAATTTTATAATTTCATTGTCGGATGGTAGTAACTCTCACACTAAATACCCACTTTAATTTTTCTCAAAGACCAACTTCTTTTTTCGGTATTATTCACACCCTGTATAGCGGCGCGTGAAACCAAATTTCACTGAGGTGTGAACCACGCAGCAGCAATTGTTTGAAACACATAAAAAAATCGAAATTTAATTTAACTTACCTAGTTAAACCTGACGATGCCTAGAAATAGGGGCGGTAATAGAAGGGAACTTGAATAGCTACCTACTTCTGTTTCCCAGCAGATGACGAAAGAAGGTTATGCTTCGTGTGCGGAATTATTCATCAAATTAAAATTTTTTTGCTGTATCAGAACCACATTTCAAGTGGAAAGAAGATATAATCTGCTATGACAATGAAGAAGAATATACATATCTCTTAGAACATAAATACATGGAATGGACATTGACGTACTAAGAATGTATTTGTTGTGGTACAAACATTCGATGCTTCTCTGTCTAGCGCGACTCTAAGGGCCTTGTCCCACCGAAGCAACGCAACAGCGACGCGACAACGATCCGATATACCCAGCGTGTGTCTTTCGTGTTCATCCCATGTTTTCCCTCCAAAGCTACGCAACAGCTACACAATTTCAACGCGTTTAAATCGTGTCGCTGTGGCGTAGCTTTGATGGGACAACGCCCTAAAGCAGTGGCGTAAAATAAATAAATTTATATAACTCCTACCGTTTTGTACGGAAAATTCCCGTGAGAATGATGTCAGCTTCAACTATCTCAATTGTGATTGGCGACACTAAGCAACTATCTCACTCCAGTCTTTGGACAATCCTTGTATCTATTTTCCAAGGTTTATCTATCCGAATGCTGCGAAAATACACGCTCCAACTCGTCTTACTGAACAGTTAATTTACGTCAAATGCAAAGATTATAGAGTAAGGAAGATAGGAAACCAAGCGACTACACTTGCGGTAGCGCCACCTGGTGGTTCAATTGTGTTACTAAGATGCTAAGAATGGTAAAAATATTTATTCGACGGCCATTTGGAGAAACATAATTTGACTTTTGTGAGATTTGAAGAAACATGGCCGTTTTGTTTCGATTCGCTTTCCGCTCGTCGTTTATTCAGCTCATTCTGGTCGTTTATTATTAAAGGTTTTTTGTGTATTTTCTTAGTGAAAACTTCAAAATGAAAGAAAAATATCTTTGCTCCAAATGTCGTATGGAAACTATTGTATGGTGAGGAACTTTGGAAACTGTAGTACAAAAGATTCTCCGAATATATGTTTTTTGAATTTGCCATGAAAATGGGAACGTAAGTATTGAAACTGGTACAATGTGACTCTGATATTGATTGATTTTTATTTTCAGTACTCTGAAGTGAATAGGATTTTCAGTATGTCAACACATTGACTTGGTGAACTGCAGTAAAAATGTGAAGAGTTGCACTTTGACGATCATCACGTTGTCTATGAGTGAGTGGTGGGACAAGCTGAGGATGGTATGAAAGAGGAGGTCGAAAACTTCAAGTGAAAAAGACAGAGCAAAGTACTTGCGAAACCAACAGGTCGAATTTTGGAATAATTTTTAACTTTAAATCTGATTTTCTCAAAACCAAATAAAATGCACTCGTATTCCTAGCCTAGGCTCTTTTACACCTTTTTATGAAAAATGAAACCTCTTCTATATTTTTAATTCGGACTGCTGAAGTTGGGGCAAATGTCTCGCAAACTTTTTGATTCATTAATTGAATAACTTCACGCTTCGGACAATCAGACATTCAACAATTCAGACACTACAATTTTATCCATTATAATAGATACACGTATTTCAATTTATCACTGAATTTCATCATTTATAGCTGGATATATGTATTATTATGTTAATATGCAATTTATTTTATTAATGAAGTTATTCGCATTTCGGAGTTGACTTGTTATTCTTACATATCTTTACCGACATACAGGTTACACCTATATGTAAATTTGTTCTTAATTGTGGTTCTGAAAATTCTGTAACTAATATGTAAAAGAATTCTTGAAATATGTTGTATCGAATATTTGTTCATATTAATTTCTGATAAAAATTGTACAAATCCAACTGATTTTATTAATTGGAAAAAAATGTATTGTGTAGAAATAACACCTTTGATATATAACATTTCACCATGTTCTGTTGTGTCCTATATTCAGAGCTCAATAATTATTTGTGAACAGGGTGTTTTCAAAGGTGAATTATTTTCACCAATTTTCTATTTATTTCAAATAAAAAGTAAAGCAAATCTAACACAGTATTTCATTAATATCAGTTGATTCACAACAATGTTTAGAAGAAAAAAACATCTTGATCACAAAACAAAGCCCTATTTTAGTTTTGTCGCTCAGGATGTTTTTTCTGGTTTCGACCAAGTCTATACTCGAATTCAATAAAAGGAATAGAATTCGAATTTCGCGCCCTTTTATTGAGGAATAGATTATGAATTATGAAATAGAAAACTGTTATTTAACAGTTTGATATTACGATTTCAGCGCCATCTGATTGTCAATTGTGTGCAACACAAGTCAAAACGTAGTCGGTTTTTAGTACTAGCGATATGAGGCCGTTTTCTATCTTCCTAACTCTATAATCTTTGGTCAGGTAGTGTGACCAACAAACCTTCAATGCGCATGCGGCAACGTGAATAAGAACGCTCTGGGTCTCTGAGACCCAAGTGTGCAGATCCAGGGTTTTAAAAATAGCTTTCCATAACCTCATTCTGGAATAAATAGTTCGGATGGTTAGGAGCTCAAGGCTTCGTAGTTTGTTTGAATAAGCAGCAAAAGTTCCGGTAGAGTGATCATACAAATATTAAAACGAAGACATCTCCAATGGTTTTCGAAACAGATTCTTCATTCTGAGTAGGTATTTTTTTTGCAGCTTTGTGATAAAAATTGTGAACACATATCGACATGGTGCCCTTTCCTAAATACAACATGTTCATCGACCAGAAATAGTTCATAGGAGAGAATCTTCAACGTGAAACGTCCTCATCTTTACGAATCTTCCTCATTTTGACCGAATTTGACGTCCTTTGTATACGAAAATTGCCAACAACGCAATTTTCCGACGTGCATCGCTTATTTCCTCTCCCAGACGGACCGGCAGCGCTTTTCCCGTTCCATCCTGTGATCGGACTCGTCAACCTACCGGGAAAATTTCATTTTGCAAACTTGTTCGACGGCAGAATTGGACGAAATTGAAGTGGAACGAGACGAAGACTGCGACGCAAGGACATGAACGTGGATTACACGACGTAACCTGTCTTTGATGGAGTTGGAGCTTGTTTATTCTTCATTTGGCGCGATGGCGCAGCCTTCATATGTCGGTCCGGAAGACGGTCTATTTGTGCGAACGGAGAAGAGAATATGGGATATCTCGGAGGTTCATTAATTCAGAAATGGGTCAGAAATACGCTTTGGACCGATTGTCCAATTACAGAATGGCGTTTCTCAATGATTAACCACGGGTGACTAGAAATAAACGCATGGAAGCCAATTTCTGAATATGACTATTTCTGAGTTCTTGTCTGCTTAATTCTTTAGTAGGAGTTCTCAATTTGTTAACATAAAACGCTGCTGTAACCGTCTTTTTTTCAATTTTTTTTTTATTTTACTTTTCAATACTATATATGTAACAATTACAAAAGTAGGAATGTTTAATTTCTACGCAACCTTCCATTCTTTCACTAAAAGTCAAAAACAAAAAAGTAACCAGAAGTTGCTATTTCACCTCATAGTATTCATATTATTATAATATTGCATTTGTCTGTGGTCAAAACTGCTTGCAGTCGTGGGAGTAACACATATGGTACTTTAAGATATTGTCAAGAAAGGGGAGGGGAGATTAATTCAGGGATAGAATTTTCGGTTTGTAGATGGAGGCCTTAAGGTTGGTAGCCTATTTTGGGTAGAGGGGTACAGAGTTTACATCGATGTACATAAAGGATTTATACTGTATTTAAAAGTGAGGCTTTTTTTAACGAAAGGTAGGACTGGTTAAAATAGAAAGTACATAAATTATGGAACCTTTCTTTCTTTCTACCATCTAATCTTCAAAATACACTAGGTCTCCATGACGCTCGAGTATATACCGATTTAGCATCGTCGGCTTCCAGACTGAAAGCAATGGGAAAAACTCCCCACTCTAGACGGGTTTCGGTATCAGTACCAACTCATCAGTATAGTGTAGCCTTTATATATTCCAACGGGAGGATGGGCTCTTAAAAAATGAGTGGACAATGATCGCCATACCGGTGTACAGTTACGTTTTTTAAACTTCTCTAGGATTTCCTACGCTCGTTGATGACTAGCTCGCATTATTGTAAATAGTCTCCTAGCACTATTCCGCAAGATCTAGGAACAAGAAGATGTGCCACAAGACTTCAGAGACGCTTTAGTTATCAACCTCTATAAGAACAAAGGCGATACGTCAAATTGCAACAATTACAGGGGCATATCGTTGCTTAGCGTGGCTGGCGAAGTTCTCTCGAAGATTATGGCTAATCGTCTGACTCCACTCTTAGGAAAGCTTTTACCTGAATCCCAGTACGGCTTTCGACCAAATCGAGGTACGGTGTACTTAATATTCACACTGCGACAGATGCAAGAGAAGGCCCGTGAACAACAATCAAGGATCTATACAGCCTACATCGATTTAAGTAAGGCCTTCGACTCGGTGAATAGGAGAGCGCTATGGAAAATCATGGGACGCCTTGGAGTACCCGAAGAATTCTTAGCAGTGTGTGAAAGCCTTCATACCAACAACGCCGCTGGAATATAGCATAATGGCTCTACAACCGACCATTTCTTAACCAACTCTGGAATAAAACAGGGTTGCGTTAGCGCCTTTACTGTTCCATATTTTCGCCATAGCTGTCTCGATAATTGCTGACATGAGTATGCCTGTAAGAGGTGGTGGAATAAGATTCAGATTTGATGGAGGCCTATTTAACCTGAAGCGCCTCAGAGGAAAAGCCGTTCAAAGTTTATCACGGAACTTCAATATGCAGACGACTGCGCACTTATCGCTAGCAGCCCAGAGGATCCACAGATAATGCTGGGCACCTATAAACATATATACGAAGCTTTAGGCCTTAGACTCTCAACATCCACAAAACTAAAATCTTGGTAAGTCCGCCAGAAAGCATTCAAACACATATCAGCCTGGAGAATGAAACCCTAGAAGAGGTCGAGCAGTTCAAATACTTGGGAAGCTTCATAAATACTTGGGCTAACCTAGACACGGAAATACACAACCGTATCAATTCGGCATCACGGGCATTCTGGAAGCTAAAGGTCAGAGTATTTCAAAATAACGACCTCAATCTCAAGACCAAGACAGCTGTTTACAAAGCAGTCGTCCTCCCAACGCTACTTTACGGAAGCGAAAGCTGGACGCCCTACAGGCGACATATTAAACAGCTTGAACAAACGCAACAACGTCGTCTAAGACAGATAATGCACATCAGATGGTTCCACAAAGTCTCAAATGTAGAAGTTTTGTACGCGAATTGTACAACAATGGAGACTCAAGTTACGAGGGCCCGACTCAGATGCAGCGGCCACATTCTGAGGATGCAAGACACAAGTCTCCCCAAAATTGCTCTGTATGGCGAATTCACAGAGGAAGCCCGGACACCAGTATAAGAGGTTTAAGGATACACAACATCAATCCCCAAAATCAGTTAATGCCGATCATAACTGGGAACAACTAGCGTTAGGCAATGGAGGTCTATGGTGCACAATTATAATGGGGACACGAGAAGAATACAGCGGCGGCCAAATCTGGTTGGTGACTATTCATGCCTGGAGTATGGAAGGATCTGTAGATCACGGTTGGTTCTCTTCAGTCACAGGGGGGCACACAATTGCAATTAGCCCTAAGAAATTATTAGTCTGTTCTTTTTTTATGTCTTTTTGTAGATTTATTCCCGGTAACGGGATACAGCAATGAATGAATGAATGAGTTATTGGAATTACAGTTATTATTTGAATTGCCGTTTCCATTTTTGAAATTTCCGAATTTGGCATTTGAAGGAGTATTGTGTACTAGATTTTCATCAATCGAATTTCAGCTGCACCCAGTTCTATGTATCACAAGTTCTGAGCGAAACAAATTGAGCGAAATATTTGGAGAAGGTACCTGAACAACTGTTATAAATCAATTAAAGTTTTGTGAAACTAGTTCTACAAGTGTAATATTGGACATTGATAAAATACGAAAGAAAAAAAACAGCAAATGATCAGTAAATTCTTCCAAAGCTTCTACATCTAAACCCTCTTCCGTTCCCATGCAGGTACGAACAATCTACTTGCGCCCTATTAAGACTTCCTCTTCTTATTTCGTTCAATTTTCCTGCTAGCGGGTCCCGGGATCTTCCAGTCCCAGAGGAAATGGTTGCGCAACTATTGAGACCCCAGCTCGACGTTCTCCTCCACCTCTCATTCCGTTTCATTTCGCTAATAATTATTTTTCCGAGAAGGTAAGGGTCGAATCCTTTATGCTCTTTTTGAGGTTACCGTTTTTTCTCCTAATGCGTGAAAATCGGCTTTCGCTAGTCCTTACGAGGACGAGGAGCGGGATCGTGGATTAGGAGGTTCAGGGATTCCCTCCGGAGGCTCTAATTGACAGGGCTGAAATAGAAAAAATTTAGTGTCTGGTAGGGGTTTACTCTCAAGATACGTGTTTTTCATTTCTTTAGTTTGGGCTAATTGAAAACATGCCTAAAGTAATCCGAGAAGGTCGATAATTGTAATTCATAAATGAATATTCGAAAAGCCATCAGTTCAGCTTCAGTTTGCGTTTTTCACTGCATTCTTTCATCAATATGTTTCCGGGTTGGAAAATTTGATACTAAATTTAATGTAAATGAAAATTGTAATATTAATATACAGTCGCTTCATAACAGTTTCAATACAAGCACTAATTGCTTTATTCTACCTAATATTACTGATACTCTACCTCAATGTACAGGGTGGGCAAAATGGGTGATACCTGAACTACAACTTTTTTACCCAACGAGATAGAGCAAAATGAATGTGCCATTCATATCGTCTTTTAAAAAAAAACTAATAATGCCATCAACTACATTCCTCTATACTCTTCTGTTTTCGAGTTATAGGCCAAAATTGAAATTTGGGCGATTTCAACTTTGGTCATTATCTGGGTGGCTTTTTCACCCCAAAGCTCAAATTCGGGGTGGAAAGTTATGGATGGCCCACCCTGTATATTTCTGAAACGGGAAAAAAATGGCGATTCTTTCTACGTCATTTTGAACGAACATAACTTTATGTGATAGCTCAGCAAATATACCTGTTGGAAGTAATAATAGTACGCCACTGCATTGCTATCAAAACAGTGTCTGTATTGTGTCTTTATTTCAACATCCTAGAACAAACAGAAACGGAGATAATGACCAAAGTTGAAATCGCTCAAATTTAAATTTTGGCTTATACCTCGAAAACAAAAGAAGAAAGAGGAATGCAGTTGATGGCATTATTAGTTTCTCGAAAAAGGCACAATCATTTTCCTCTATCTCTTTGCGTAAAAAAGTTGTAGTTCAGGTATCACCAATTTTGCCCCCCCTGTGCAGGGCTCAAGAACTATTGGCATTGAAGACAGGTGGAAGCTATTGGCGAATCCAAAAATCTAGACGCCCTCTGCCGACTCAATTACGAAACTACTTTGTCAGTAATGCAAAGTCAAAACAAGTTTTATTTCTCATGTTTTCCCTCATCTGACGTTGTCCAACAAAGTATTATAATTATTATTTGGAGAAGTTATATTGGGATTATTGTCTAGGTTTCTGAATAGAAATATTGATTCCGAAAAAATATTATAAACAGTATTTATACCAGTGCTTTCAACTGGCAGGAGTTAGTTTAAACGATTTTTCTTTGCGATAGTTTTCTGCTAAATTGACGATTTAGAAATACAATTTCATAATTTTCATACTTCCAAATGAATACATTTTCTCATCTGTAGAACTGATGAGCTGATGTATTTATGTCTCTTGAGATTTCAGTATGAAGAATACTTATATCATTACATGGAATCGAAATATTTTCCATAGAAACTTAAAAACTTTCACATAAACGCTTTACGCAAAGATTATAGAGTAGAAAGATGGGAAACGAGGCGACTAAAGCGGTTTGAGCGACATCTGTGTGTCACGAGTGTTTTTAAAACGCTAGGACTGGTTAAAATATTAATTTGAGGGCCATTTGCAGAAATATATGACATTTTTTAAGATTTCAGACGTCAATTTTGATCAAAGAGGTTTTGAATGTTTCGATTCTCATTCCGCTTTTTTGTTTATCTGGCTCGTTCTAGTTGCTGATTTTTGGAGCTTTTTGTCTTATTTCTTGGTGAAAACATCAAAATATTGTTCGAAAATTATTGAATGGTGAAGAACGGTGGATCAAATAATAAAATGTATTTCACGTGATTAAGTTTTTCACTCAACTAGGGAAATTGGAAGCGTAAGTATTAAAATTCGTAACATGTGAATCGGTCATTCATTGATTCTAATTTTCAGTGCTCCGAAGTGGATAAAATTCTCAGGGCTTGAAGACAATTACTTCAGCAAACACTACTAATAACTACACCATGTGCAATGAACATTTTACTGCAGGTCAATTTGGAACTGTTCATCGACGTAAATTGTTGTATGCAGAAAGCATCCCTTGCATGAACGGCCTATTAAGGGGAAAATATGATCTTTATAGGTCCTTTCAATGATTCTCAATTGCTACTCTTTCAATATATTCAGAAATGTAGAGGTTTTATTGATTTCCATTTGGGAACCGAGTGAGTGTCAAATTGTTGTTTGGAAAGTCAAAATTTTATGAAACGTGCTGTGAGTGTTTTCTTCATTCATTAATCAATTTGTATATTGTGACATGAAGAGACCATATCATAAGGAAATCATAAAAAAAGCACAAAGAAACTATACTGACATACAGGTCTTGCATATGTCTGTAAGGTTTTTTTTAAGTGTGGTTCTGAAAATTCTTTAAATAATACCTACATATGTAAGTAACTGGAGTATGTATGCTATGATGGTATATTGAATATTGGTTCATATTTATTTCTGATATATGTATATTTTACAAATTAAACTAAGTTCATTAATTCAGAACAACCTATTGTACAGAAACAACACCTTCGACGTATAGCAGATCACCATATACTTTAGTGTCCTAGTTAAAGCTTCATTTATTACCCACTATTTCAATTTTTGTAAATTTTTTATGAATTGCAAATAAAAATATAGCACATCCAACAGCGTTTTTCGTTGATATCAATTGATTCCAAACAATGTTTAGATGAAAACTAACATCCTGATCACAAAGCAAAACCATACTTTTGTTTTGTCGCTCAGGATGTTTGTTTTCTGATAGAAACAAATTCAATATTGGAATGCAATACGAGAAATAGAATTCGAATTTCGCGCCCCTTAATTAAAAAACAGAAAACTGTTATCAAAAAATTTTCCTGTATTGACAGTGTGTTTTTAGTGCCATCTCATTGTCACGCGTGTTTTCACTGGCCAAAATGTAGTCGGTTTTTAGAACTAGTGATATGAGGGCGTTTCCTATCTTTCTACTATATAGTCTTTGGCTTTACGTTTATCTGAGAAATAACAGGAAATTGTGTCTAGGTGCAGTGGATCACCAATATAATCGCACGATTTTATTCCACAATTCATCCCCTTCAAATGAAGTATTTCCAAAGAATGTTGATCTTTCTTTACGAAACTAAATCAATCAATTCACTTCCGATAATTCCGATAAATATCTTGATTTACTAGAAAAACTTTGTAAGGCCGTACAAATCTCGAAAAGAGTACTGACAAACGTCAAAGTTTATTTACATTTCGCAGCGCCCTCAACGGTAATTGGATTCGCGAATCATGTCAACCTGCATCTTTTTCTTTTTAAACTGATGTTTTCCATGTTTGATCGACTCGATAGAGAGGAAATGCAACTCCTTCATGCAGTTCTCGATATTGACATCATGTGCCAAAATTCTTTCGCATCAATGCCCGACACAATAATGTTTGAACAGGACGGTAACAATCAGGCGGGTCGTATAAATAATAATTCGATTTGCGATGTAATTTTCATGGATTCAACATCGTCCCCTGGCGACCGGACATCAAACGACGGGTCAACCGTCCGTTCTAATTTTAAATAGCTCCAACGGCAGGGGGACCGAATTACAGCGCCCTGTCATTTAGAACTGCGCCAAATACCCACGTTCCATCAACAAAAATGTTCTTTTTGAGCCTATTGACAAATTTTGCCGTCGGTTGATGAGTACAGGGATTTTAAACGTTCAGATAGGATGTACAGAGCAGCAGTCAATAAAGTTTTCTTGAACGTATTAAGCGAAACATGCATTTCCAGTACATACTTATGGAGGGTGATTCATTGGGAAATGTGCATAAGGTCAGGGTAGATAGAAGACAGCGAGGTGCTTCTGAATAGTCCATATTTTATAGATCTATCGGCCTTTTCCAACCAGCTAGTTGAATCGTCCTGTAGCTACAGGATTCATTGATTTTCCTCATTTAGTCAATTCATCATAACTTATCAACCATCCAAGCAATTCTAGAAATTTACAGCAAAAACCCTATCGTCAACAACATAAAAGATCTTTTCACTTCCATTGACCAGGATCACAATATTTGTCGTCTAATTTGGGTTCCATCTCATTGTGGTATTGCTGGAAATGAGGAAGCAGACAGAGCAGCAAAAGAAGCAAGTTTTGACGGGCAGGAAATAGCGATCATGACCACCTATGACCTCAGCAATAAATATAAAACTTACATAAGAAACAAATGGGAAAATATTTGGCAAAATCAAAGATCAAAGTTAGCGCTCATCGACCCCTCAACAACTTACGTATCACCCTCAGTCACAATCACAAAAAGGAGAGATCTTGTGATATTTAGGCGTCTTCGAATAGGCCACACTAGGGTTACACACAACCACCTCCTTGTGAAGGAAGATGTCCCAAGATGTGCTACATGTGATGCTGATATCACTGTACAACATATCCTAATCGATTGCCAATTATACCTACCCCAAAGGAACCATTTCAATGTCAGCGAATCAATGAAGGAGGCCCTGAGAATAAATTCTCCATTATCCCTAAACACCTTGGATTTCATAAAGAACATCAATGTCAAAATTTGATTAATAACGACACTATGTAATTGAACAGTACTTCTGAGAATTATATCTAAATACAGTGAATCTTACTAAACTGTACCATTACCGCTAATGACCTTGATGTCGAAGCGGCAAATTTATAAATAAATAAAAATTATCAACCACCTTACACATTTTTCCAATATTTGGTCCTTATTTATTGTCAACAGAGGTGTCTACAGAAATGAGAAAGGAAGTTTATATCAGGTTCGGCCTCAAAAAATGAATAGGTTTCGAGGCTAGTATATAAATATTTAAAATTTTTATTCACAAATTTGTGAAGACCAATAGAAAATTAATTAGATCCCAAAATATTTTGTTTTTTCGCAAACAAATTCTTCACCCTTCAACTTGAGTCAAATCTTAATGTTTTCCCAACAAACACAACATACAACGACTGTACAGATTTTCTATTACAAATACCACCCGAATGCAGCACAATTGTCATACTGAAACTGCACACTTTCTGTATTGATAATACTGCATTTTGAAATGCAGTATTCGATATGAAATTACTGCACAGTTTCTGTATTGATTATTCTGCGATCAAAAAATGATCTTTATTTTTTAAATTTTGTATTTATCAAGACGAACGAAAACGGCTCTTGAAAATATAATTTAATAGTTTCTCAATCTGTAACATGAAATTAAGACGCTGAAACACATTAATTGATGCCGATTGTACCTATTATTTTTCGAAAATTGTGTTCCAGATTTATGTAGGTGCTCCTGAAAAGTGTGAGAGAAGAACCTACGCATAGATTAGGTCCTTTCTTAGATTGATTTTCACGGAACTTTGAGGAAAGCTACATTCAACTAGTTGAATGTAGTTTTTTGACCAACTGCTTTCCTCAAAGTTCCGTGAAAATCAATTTAACATGTCTCTACAAGGAAATGATCTATCAGACCATTAGGTCCTTTCGTTTGCATAAAAAGTGTAGCACTTTTCTACACTCGAATTGATTTACACCAGTGTAGAGGAAGTGTAGTTTATCTACACATAGTCAAAAGGAAATGTAGATAAACTACACCTCCTCTACACTGGTGTGAATTAAATCAGCAAACGAATACTAAAATCGAGTGTAGAAAAGTGCTACACTTTTCATGCAAACGAAAGGACGTATTGTCTATGACGCAAATGTGATTCCGCGCATTGCCTTTGCGGGCGTTGGAATACAAAAGTTTTCACAAAACTTTCATTGTCCTATCAACAGATAATCGATATCAAAAACGAAATCACTGAAACCTTTAAGAGTTTAAGTTTGATTTTGAAATCACCGGATGTCAGTTCTTTCGTCAGTGAATTAATCCAAATACGATCTATTCCTACTGAACAATGACGGCTACCGTATTTTTGCTCACCAGTTGGCGCCTTTATAGAATGAGGTCCTGAACATAGACAAACTAATGCAAGATTTGCTTGTCTACGATGACGGGGACTTGTCATTTCACAGATCATAATATAGGAGAATGTCTTGTGCGTTATTTTTGTATTTTCAATTAGCGCAAGTGTGTAAGTCCTTTTCTGACAATAATTTGGCTTCACTTCTTTTATAGCATAAAACACGTTTATTTTTGTTTATTGTTTTGTTTATTGTTTATTGTTTATTGTTGTTAATCAGGACACTTACAGGTAATTAAACACCGAAAAAATGGTCACAATTTAGATAAGAAAATACAATAGAAGTACCTCCAACAAAAAATGCTGGAGAATTGAAATTACGTATTCAATATGAAAAAAACAAAACGTAATTGTTCGTCGTCAGAACCGGTCAAATAAAAATGAGGTCCTCTGGTCGTCAGAATATATATTTACTTTTTAAGAGAGAAAAATGAGATTAACGGAAACAATTATTATTTTCAACTACTGTCGCTGTCATCCAGGGCTAGATTTATATTTCTATCGGAATCATGACGAATTCTCCTCAACATTCTCCACCCCGATGACAGCAATTTTAACTGCTGGTCTTCTTAAAACTCCTCGATTGGTCTTGATTTCCGCTGATCGGATTTGCCCATCTTTTCCCGGAAATACCTGAATGCTTCTACCCATTGGCCAAGAATTTCTAGGTAAGTCATCGTCACATATTATAACGAGGTCGTCGATTTTGAGAGGTCTCGCTTTCAGGAACCATTTTGAGCGCTTAGTCAAGGTAGGTAAATATTCTTTCAACCAACGTCGCCAAAAGTGATCTGCCATGAGTCCAACTTTTCTCCATTGAACAGTTCAGGCACATCCAATGATCTATTCAGTGTATTTCGAATTTTTTTATGACTTTTCAAGTTCCTTGTGAAACGAATAATCCAAGCAGTGCATCTAAGATATTTCAATCAGGATGAGAATCTGTTAATATATGAATTCGGAATAATCCAGATGCAATTCTCCATATGAACAGTCACATACTCCTTCTTCAGTTCTAAATCAGACTTATGATTTAAAAATATAGGAGGTTGGTCTGGCCATTCGGATTTACAGTTTTTCAAGAATGGTGGACCTTCTAACCATAATGAATTCAATGTTAGAAATTTTTTCTTGCAGAAACGAGTCGCTGGGTCGGCAGGATTCAAGTCAGTCGATATCCATTTCCACTCATCGGGTCTTGTGAGATCATGGATTTCTGTGATTCTGTTCGCTACAAATTGTTTATATTTTTTGGAGTCGGATTTTATCCAATGAAGAACAGACTGGGAATCAGACCAAAACATTCTTCCTTTTATTTCTACTTCCAAGGAATTTTGAACTGCTTCAGCAAGCCGAGATCCAAGCACAGCTGCCTGAAGTTCCAGACGTGGTATTGAAATTCCTTTCAGGGAGGCAACGCGATTTTTCGATATAATTAGGGAAACTGAGATTATTGGACCACTTTCGTTTCTCAAATGAACTGCTGCTGAATAGGCTTCTTCACTGGCATCAACGAATATGTGGAGTTCCGTAGATCCATAACTGCTTGAGAGTGGTAAATAACACCTTGAAATTTTGAACGTCTTCACATTATTTAGTTAATTGCGCCAGATTTCCCATTTTGCTTGAAGATCTCTTGGTAGACGTTCATCCCAGGTAATATTTGAACGCCAAATATTTTGTAATAAAATTCTGCCAGCCACTAATATTGGTGATACAAGTCCTAGTGGGTCGAAGATACTCATCACAACTCTCAATATCTCTCTCTTTGTTGGACTTTTTAAATGAATATTTTCAAATTTTCATTCATTAACTCGAAAAATAAACGTATCTGCTTTCGCGTCAACCACATTCCTAAAATCCTCTCTGTAGCGAGGCCATCATCTGAATTCAACTGTTTGTCACTGTGGGCTTTGAGATCTTCAGGGATATTGTCTAAAACTTCTTTCGAATTACTGATCCAATTACATATAACAAATCCACCTGCTTTATGAATTTCAATTACTTGCTGAATTCTGTTAATAGCACAATCAATTGTTTCACAGCAGTCTAAATGGTCGTCCATGTATTCCTTGGTACAAATTGCTTTACTAACTTCAAGATATGGATCTTCAAATCTTCTGGAATTCAATTTCACCACATAAAGGGCAGTCGATGGTGAACAAGTTGCTCCAAAAGTCATTGCTTTCATGATGTAGGTGTCTGGTTTTCTATGCCTCTCCATTCCAAGCCAAAGAAATCTTTGGGAATCGACATCTTCTGTTTTTATGTTAATTTGATGAAACATTTCTTTTATGTCTCCAACAAAGGCGATGGCATGCTGTCTAAATTTCATGAGGACCGCTGGTAGTGAATTCAAGAGATCGGGTCCAGTTAGTAAAGCATCGTTCAAGGATACTCCATGACTTTTTGCTGCAGCATCGAACACTAAACGCAATTTTCCAGGTTTATTTGGATTGCGCACTCCAAAGTGTGGCAAATAATAAGTTCTATTGTGTGTTTGGGCTGCCTCTTCTACACTTAATTTCTTGACGTAATTTTTGTTTAAATATTCATCTATTTTTCGACAGTATTCTTCCGCTAATATTGGGTCTCGATCTAATTTACGTTCTATTCCAGTCGACTTAGAGCGTTGTTATAACTGGGAGGAAATCTGAAGTTTTCTGTGGCCCATAACAGTCCAGATTCATAACGTTCTCCTGTATGGGCAGTTGTTTCTTCTTAAATTTTTAGTGCCTTTTCCTCCTTCGGTGATAATGGAGTTTCGTAATTCGGCTTTGTAATTCCATAGTTATCAAGCTCAAATGAACATTGACCAACCGATGTAAATCATCTTCAGGTTCTTGATAACAAAAGAAATTGAGATTTGAATTGTCGAGAATATCCTTTTTGCATCTAAATTTTCCGTGAACAATCCATCCAAGTTTAGTCCAGCTTAAAATTGGTGAATTTGGTGGACCTTCATAAATCTTTCTAGGCATTATGAGATGGTAGTTATCTTGTCCCAATAAAATAGTTGGCCTAACGTCGTTCTTGAAAAATAAGTTTTGCGGATAAATAGACAGATGAGACCATTCATTTTTCATCTTCAAGAAATCGAAATTCTGGCTTGGCAGACTGAAACCAGTCATAGTTCGAACGTCATCGATTTCATATTCTTCGTTTTCGTAAAGCCCCCTTATTTTCAGTTTCACTCGACGAGAATTTTGATCTTTGTGACTTGTTGAATTTGTCCAGCAGATGTTCAATGGATCTTCCTTTCCATTTAATCCCAGATATTCTGCAAGGTTGTCTTCGATTAGAGAAACAGTAGATCCGTCGTCAAGCAAGGCATATGTTTCGATTGAATTTTTCTCTCCGAAAAAAACAACTGGACAAATCCGAAGCAAAACTTTCTCATTATAACTAGGAGTCGTTGAACAAAATGATGGTTGGCTATTCGGACCCTCGATTTGTGCTTCTGAATCTTGTTTATGTAGGACATGATGATGGAATTTTGTGCAATTGTTAATTCCACATTTTGTCCTCCTCTTACAAGATTTAATTTGGTGTCGTCCAAAACAAGAGAAACACAACTTCTTCTTTGTAATCAATTCCCATCGACTGTCGATACTTCTTTCTAAAATCTCTCTACATTTTGAAGTTTGATGATTTTGACTACAAATTTGGCATTTTGGTGTTACTTGCGTTAGAACATGTGTATTGTTGGAGTTTCTTAGTTCTTTGGGGCTAAAGTTTTCTTGTCGTCTCCTGTCATCTGCTTTGGGTTGTAAAAATATACTCAGAATTTTAGCTTGATGTTGGATCCACGAAGAAAATATATCCAAAGTAGGCATTCCAATATTATTCATTCCAGACAGATGGACTGCCCAATTGTACTTCAAATGAGTGGGTAATTTATTGAGAAGCTCCCTCAATACATGTGGATTACTCAGATAGATCTCCATGTTGAGATTTTTTGCTGTAGCGCTGAAATTTTGAATTTCAGTGGCGAATTTGATGGAACTGGCTTGGTCATCTTCTTTCAGATTTGGCAGGAAACGAATTTTTCTGAGAATTGTCTCTATTATGAATTCTGGTCGCCCAAATCTCATCGCTAAGGTTTCCATAATAGAATGTGTATTTTCGAACGATATCAACAGCGGTCGAACAGCCTCGAGAGCTTCCCCTTTGAGACATTTTTGAAGTCTGGATAGATTTTCTTCCTCACTGTAATTATTCTTTGTTCTCTCGAATACGGTTTTGAAAATAGGCCATTCTTCAGATTTCCCATTGAAATATGGTAAATCTTGGGAAGAGTTATTACGTCTGGAATTTTCCAGTACACCAGATAGTACATTAACTCCGTCTGCTATGGTCTGCGTTAGTAGTGCTATGTTTTCGCTAGAGTTATTAGTTTGATGAACAGGATTTTCTTCATACAACCATTCCTTTGCTTTTTGTACTGGACATATTTTTTCTGATGTTACAACAGATTTTTTACTTGAACATGATGTGTCTGATGCTTCTGATAATTTAGCTTTTTCCAATTCAATGGTTTTTCTGACTATTTCTCTCATTGAATGTATTTCTTTCTCTTTCATTTGTAGAAGTAATTCTGCCTTTTGTTTTTCTAAAACCATTGAATCCTTCTGGGTCTGTAGCTCAACTTCTAAAATCCGTATTCTTGATTTGGAAGAATTACTTGTCTTGGTATTGTGTGATTTGTCATAGGATTTGTCTTTAGTGTCACAATTTTCTTCCTGAGTTTCAGAGTGTCGGGGGTAATGTCTGTCGGACTGCATTCTACTTGAAGCTTTATCGTCGTCTTCTCTATACGTTATCTCCTCAGTAGAAATGCGGGTTACCTTTTTACTCTGACTTGGAAATCGTATCGGAGGTTGACCTTTATTATTTCGTTCGCTCCTCCTCAGATTATTCATACACGAGTTTCGGCACCAAATGTTCGTCGTCAGAACCGGTCAAATAAAAATGAGGTCCTCTGGTCGTCAGAATATATATAATTAACTTTTTAAGAGAGAAAATGACATTAACAGAAAACAATTATTATTTTTCGAACTGTCGCTGTCATCCAGGGCTAAATTTATATTTTTTCCTCAACATTCTCCACCCCGATGACAGCAATTTTAACTGCTGGTCTTCTTAAAACTCCTCGATTGGTCTTGATTTCCGCTGATCGGATTTGCCCATCTTTTCCCGGAAATACCTGAATGATTCTACCCATTGGCCAAGAATTTCTAGGTAAATCATCGTCACATATTATAACGAGGTCGTCGATTTTGAGAGGTCTCGCTTTCAAGAACCATTTTGAGCGCTTAGTCAAGGTAGGTAAATATTCTTTCAACCAACGTCGCCAAAAGTGATCTGCCATGAGTCCAATTTTTCTCCATTGTTTTCTGGAAAATATATCGTCTTCCTGAAAATTTGTAGATAGGAACAAATAAAAATTGCCTCCAAATAAAAAATGGTTGGGAGTTAATGGTGCTCCATCAGTTGCGTCCAAAGAAATGGGAGTAAGCGGTCTAGAATTGACGATATTTTTTACATAAGAAAGGAGTGTCTGTAGTGTTTCATCTTTAGGATATTGTGAAGTAAGTACTGCGCTCAAGCCTTTCTTGACAGATCTAATCAACCTCTCCCAGCAACCTCCCATGTGTGGTGTTCGTGCTGGATTGAAATTCCACTTGATACCTTCTTCCATATGAATAAGGGTCTTCTGAATTTTTTGATGATCCAAATGTTTCACTTGTTGCTGTAACTCTCTATTAGTACCTATAAAGTTTGTACCACAATCAGAGAAGATTTCTCGTGGACAAGGTCTGCGGCTGGTGAATCTTTGTATGGCCATTATACAACTGTCTGTTGTTAGCGAATGAGCGACTTCAATGTGAATAGCTCTGACAGACATGCAAGTGAATAATAAACACCAACGTTTTTCATGTCTTCGTCCTACAGCAACTTCGATGGGTCCGAAGAAATCCATTCCTGTGTAAAAGAAAGGATGTGGAGGTTTCGTCACTCTACACTGGGGTAATGGTCCCATTTCTGGTACTTCAGGTTTGGAATCTCGTCTCTTACACCGAAGACAAGTATTTTTTACTTTCTTGACAATTTTTTTAATCTTAAAAATCCAAAATTTTTTTCTTAGTTCCATTATAACAGATTCTGTTCCTTGATGTAAAAATCGTTTATGCACATGTTGTACCAACAATGTTACTGCTTTACAATCATCTAGGATTACAGGAAATTTCGTCATTCGGTCAATTTCAGAAGATGCTTCCAAACGACTCCTCATCTTAATTATTCCATCTTCATCAAGGAAAGGTGACAATGGAAACAGTTTGCTTGATTTTTTCAAGGCTTTTTTACTCTGCAAGTGCTTCAATGTTCGTCGTC
This sequence comes from Coccinella septempunctata, assembly GCF_907165205.1. Lineage (NCBI taxonomy): Eukaryota > Metazoa > Arthropoda > Insecta > Coleoptera > Coccinellidae > Coccinella > Coccinella septempunctata. The sequence goes on from NC_058191.1 coordinate 11,611,696, forward strand.
AGAACCGGTCAAATAAAAATGAGGTCCTCTGGTCGTCAGAATATATATTTACTTTTTAAGAGAGAAAAATGACATTAACGGAAACAATTATTATTTTCAACTACTGTCGCTGTCATCCAGGGCTAGATTTATATTTCTATCGGAATCATGACGAATTCTCCTCAACATTAATATCAATAAAAGTATTATACATGTATGGAGACCATAAACTTTTGATTAATCATATAGTTGAGTCTAGGATGTGGACCTCACGCTGCACTAGACCATCTAGCGGCGAATTTACACGCGGTAGCCCTCATTGGCTGAATTATCATTTTGATCCAACAAAATACAAGTGGACACTTCAATATTTCGTTTATAATGATTCGATTCTGTCATTGAAATTTTATTCCAATCCATCATGTGGTCTCCTATATTGGAATATACATGATCTGAAATTTGTGATCTATTTATTTCTCTATTTTTTTATTTTTTATTTAATTTTTGTTATTTTTTTATGTTATTTATGTTCGCGTTTTCTTATTTCTAGAGGTCTAGACGTTTCACCTGTATAAGTTTCACCACAAATACAGAGAATGTTGTAAATACAATTTTTTGTTTTTAATTCAGTGATGCAATTATAGTACAGATCTTAAAACATTTTGTGTTTTGAAAACAGTTCTCATTTTGAATTCGGAACCGATTCTTCTCATTTTTTTCTGAAGGGCCATTAACATAAGGAATCAATAAATTTGGTTGTTCTTGACGGTTTGTTGGTTGTTCCTGATCATTATTATAATTTTGGTTAGACATTCTTATTTTTTAATTCAATATTGTTTTCTCTATAAAATCTGCCGGGTATTGATTATCCCTAAGAACTTTTTTAATGAAGTCAATTTCATTATTTTATTTTCGGGTGGTTTTGCATGACATCAATTTCAAGGGATGAAGATTTCGACACTCAAGTTTTCGTCGAGTTGTAGCTTCCGTCCAAAAAAAGACTAACCTCCGTAACAATTATTTCCATTTTGGTCAGGCAAAATGAAATCATCCCAAATCACAGACCTCAGATCTCTGTAACATACAGACTTCTATCTGCTTCGTCCTTAATCCTCCACACTCCAATTCACCCGAAAAAAAATTGGTATTCGTCTCGATTACCGCGTTCCTCTACCCCTCCCTCGCAGCAGGGTTCCTCCTTTTTTCCGGATGGCGTCATCTCTAACGGGCGGCTTTGAAGGCGTTTATAGATTTTCCTACATTCATTAAGGCCATCTCTCCCAGCCTGCTTTGCGAAATCAACCAAGTGAAATATTCTCGGGCGGCGATGGAATTTAAATGCCGACTTGAGATTTCACCTGCATCCCTCCAATTATGCGAAAAGTGGAAATTCTACCGTTGAAAATCCGGGATTATATACTGGGTGAACTAAGCCTCAATCTTTGAAGGCCGAGGAGGGCTTGAATGTTTCAATTTATAATTTATTTTCACAGTCTTTTCTAATTTCTTACCCCTTTCTACTAGCACATCTGAACAACATGCAGTCCACCTCGGCTTTCCTAAAACGCCATTTTTATATACACTTCGGCAAAATTAGCGAAACGGACAAAATCTCAAAAAAGTGGGTACTTTTTTTTTGGCCTTTGTCCTATTTCAGCAATTTTTTGAAATTGTAGCTTGATTCTCTGGAAAGATAACTCATCAGATGCCGTCTTCGTTTCTTGTTACTTGTTACATACCGGGTTGAACAAAAAAACGAAAAGTAAGCTTTCATACAAAATACGTTTAATGAAATAACTTTATCAAATACAAGATGGGTGAAAGTGTTCGAGATAAGGGCCCATCGTTATTGTATTCAATTCATCTGAGAAAACATAACACTTAAGAAACAATTGGCCAAACTTTTCTTCCAGATTAACAATATTTGGCTGGATTTATTACAAAGAAGATAGAACTTGGAAATTTCCATACGTTACGTTCATTCGCGATTCTTCAATATTATTGAAGTGTTCACAAAAGGTGGAGTTCAGATTTTGTAAAATTCGAGGTAGTGGACTGTTGCCAGATAATTGTGTTGGAGATGGTAGTGTAAAAATATTTATTGTATATCGTTCAACATCATGAAATGAATAAGTCACCTGCATGAAGCTTATACAGTAATGAATACAAATAATAACAACATTTATAGACTCAGAGAGACATGATTGAAATAAAAATAGAGATAATTGAGAGTAGTTCAAATGGAAAGTGGCTTGAGGTCAAAGTCAGACTTTGAAAAAGTTCAATAAATTCAAAATCAACACAACGTTTACAGTGACAGAGCAATCAATGATAATTGATTGCGAGAGTCTCTTCATCGGAAAAACAGAAGTTTAGAATAATAAATTGTGATACTGATGCTGGTTGAGAGGAGAAAACTAAATTTTTTAAGTCTGGTCATCACTGAGATCAATACATCAAATGTGAGTCGAGCAACAATATCTTAATTCAAATATGAGCAGGACAAGAATAATAAAATTTAAATAATAGAAACGCAAGAATATTAAAATTAATATACATAACGTTAGTTTTGAAAAGAGCAACAGTCATCAGTGAATACAACATTTACGTAGACGGAGTGTTCACAAGCACGCACGATTAGAACGTCCATCAGAAAAATAGGAGATACAATAGATAAATTATGAGAGGTACAAAATGAGAGTACTAACGAGGGAAACCACCAATCTTTGGTTTCGAGAAGAGCTTGAGAACTAATCTGTATGTCGAGCAAGATGAATGAATATGAGCATACGTCTATTGAACATTTTTATAATCTCACACGCGGACACATTTAATTAATAATTAAATCATGAAAAGGACTGGAAATGAGTGAATTAGTAATTTTGATAATATTGAGACTACATTACCTTTTGTGTTGATCTATTAACCACCAGAATTGAACTAGAAGACTTGAAAGAGGAATACCCGGATGCCCTGTTCCTGTTGGTGGAGAAACTGAGAAGTTATAATATCCAGTTATTTTTTCACTTTCATTCCACGAAACTGATCATCTTCAATTCGGAAATCGAAAAGTTTAAATTTTTTCTCATCAATTACGGGCAGCTACCGAAATCCCATCTTCCAGCAATTACTGATTTTTCTGGGACGGTTCGAGGCGGGAAAACAAGGAGTTTAGACCTGGATGAGGTCGAGAAGATAAGACATTATCGGAAATGTCCAGGACCATAATGCCTTTCATCACAGCACTTACGTGAGGGAAACTACAAGTGGAAGTTGCGGGATTAAGCTCAATTCCCTGCAAAAAACATGCAGGGTCAGACTAAAGGTGGGAAAGAGCTAATGGGTGAAGGAATAAATCTTGAATTTCTCATGACAGGATTCGAAAACAACTTTAATCAGAAATTACTCAGGCTGACTGATGTCTTATGATTATTACTATTCAAAATTCCTGTTCTGCAAGCCATTTCAGTGATTATTAGCCTCTGTATGCAAGTAGGATACTTTTTGTATGGCCCTGTTAAATCCGAAGTTTACACCTTTCAAAAAGTATGTTTATGAAGAATCGTGAAATGTGATCTTTGATATACAGAGAGAAATTGCAAATTTTACATTTCAAACAAGCTCACGCTTTCATTTTATTTTCACAGTAGCTGTCCTACAATAGGAAATCCGAATTTGGGTAATTTTTGCATTTATTATGCTTTTTTATGCATTTTTCATGCTCTTAAGCATTTTTTTCATCTCGTCCATCCGAAACATCTCTTTAACCAGTTCGATTTTCTATCAGAATTTTGATAGTGGTTATCCTAAAAAATTTATGGAAATGTTCACAGGACAAAGTGAAAAACTCAAGGATTGCGCTTAACGCCTTCATTGAACTGAAAAATTCGAAATAATTTACCAAATTGAATAGATTGAAAATTACGTGGCGAATACTGATTCTGATATTTCAGATTTTCATGTGAAATTTTGTTTGAAAAACTAAGACAGATAGTTTATTCGTATTAATGCCTTAAAGTGAACATATGTCCAGACAGAAACAAACTAATATAAATATGATACAGGTTGTTACTGAATAAATACGACAAAGCTTAAGGGATGATTCTACATGAAAAAATAACCTGAAGATGCCCCTGATATAGCGAAACACGTGTCATACGACTGTGAAGTGCCTTTCTTCGTTTGCGGCTGCTTTGGTCTAATTTTTGGTAAGAAGATTCTTGTCGGTTAGTCTAAAATTTTTGTGATTATTTAATTATTCATTTTCAATTTCTTACAATATAACTATTCTAATTTGTGATGATGTGATCAATTTTCAACTATTGTGTATGATCGATTGTTTTATAATTTCAAATTAATTACAGAACGACCGCTTGGGTTTATACCGCCCACTGGCGCAGCTCAGGGGGAGGGCGGCTTTAAACCTGCAGCCCCGTCCCCGCAAAGATATCAACAATACAAGATTTTCCTAGTATAAACATTGCAGCTTTTGTCTAATCTCAGTGCAAGATTATAAGGAACTATCTGAGGACTAGAAACTTTTATGTGAAGATAGATGGAGCAACCTCTCAAACCAGACAATTGGAAGCGGGAGTGCCTCAAGGATCGGTACTTGGACCTCTGCTTTACGTAATATACGTCTATGATATCCCGAAGAATGCTAGAAATATGCTCACCTTGTACTCAGATGACACAGGAATAGCATTCAGACATCGACGCCCAGAGATCATACACCAGAGACTGCAGGAAGCCATAGATGAATTACTCAAATGGTGCATCAAATTGAAAATCCAAATCAATGGAAGAAAGACACAAGCAATATTACTGCAAAAGAGAAGATTGAGGATGGAAGAAAACCTTGAAGTTCATGGTGAAGAGGTTGAATGGAAAAATGAAGCAACATACCTAGGAGTGAAGCTTGACAGAGGACTTACATGGAAAAACCACATCAAATGTGCAGATGATAAAACAAAAGCCGTAATGAGTAGACTTTATCCACTCATAGGCAGAAGAAGTCATATGAATAAGAACATCAAGTTGACGATGATTAAAACTATCGCGCGACCACAACTCACTTATAGATCGGCGGCATGGGACTTCGCAGCCAAGACCCACATCAAGAGAATACAGACCACTGAAAATAAACTCCTTAGAATGGCGATGGATGTACCCTGGTTTGTTAGGAATAAACAAATCTACAAGGACTTGGAATGGGAACCAGTTACAGAATTTGTGAAGAGAAAGGCGGAGAGGATATTCGACAAAGCCAAACAACATCCAAATGAGGAACTACGAAGATTAGTCGACTACAATCCAACGGAAAAAGCTAGAAGGTCAAGAACCTACCACCGAAGACCGAGAGATCAGTTGAGGATTTTAAGTAACCAAAGAAGAGCCTAACCTATAAAAGCTATAGGCAGCATACAACTATCAACACGACTATGATCGTGTGAAAGTCCAGAAACCATAATAGTCAACTGGTTGATAAGCAAAATGCCCGGAACCTATGAAGAAGCAGTTAAGGGTTTTTAGTGGGTCTCTAGTTGGGAGTGTCAAAGTAGTGAGATTCCAACTACTTTTACATACAGTATAAGTACTCCTTTGTTCCCCTTGTACATCATTATGTATAATGATGGTTTTGTGTATAGCCTCCTCTTCTGCAGAAAAGATTAATCTATCGAGGATATAGGCCTAGTGGATATCATATACGTAAATCAGGGGCTTCAGTTTATGAGTAGAACAAGAAGTAGGTAGTAAATAAACAAAATTACTAGGGGTAATTGAAAAAACATTTGTTTTGGGAATGTTTTTTTTCGTGGCCATTGGATTTTGATTGCATCAGGAATAAGGAAAGAAATCACAGTCTGAAACACGTGATGTGTAAAGTGTTAAGACCAGAGACAACCGAGACGGCCAACTCCAGGCCAAATTTTGATGTTGCATCTCTGTCTGTTCTGTGTGACTTGTATGAGTCTATCCTTTTTAAAAATGTCCTTCACCAATTGTCAGAGGGCGCAACCTACGCTTTCTGGATAATTTGAAATGTCTATCTGCAGAATGATTAAGAAGAAGAAAAATTGCTGAAATGAGAGTAATGGCGCATTACTCTGTCATCTGATCTTCAAGAATTATTTTTGAATTTCCTTAGAAAACGCCTCGTGCAGAGAGTGAGTTATTTAATGTAGATTTGAATTTTTCTTATGGCTGATGGAATGTTTATGTGGGACATCTGAGTTAGAAGAAATTATTTTGTTTTTACAAACAAATACAACCCTGAAAGGTAAGAAAAATTGTTTATTCAAACCCAAGATCATTTGAGAAAATGTATATTTTCTTTCGCAGGAATCAGTTGTGGATGCAAACTCTGGGTTTGAAAGAATTTGTGGTTAGAAGGCATCACAGAATTATTAATCTTATTTCAATAATTACTATTTGCGTCCAACGTTGCATATTGTCATATTCAGATATTACAATGCTAACTCTTGTTTCGATGTTTCAACAAATACATTGGGAAGCATGTCTTCCCTAATTGATGAGGAACCTGCTGGTACATCAGGAATTTCTACATTCCCATCATCGGGTATTATATTCATTTCTATTCTATTCTATAATATCAATTAAGTTCATATGGTTCCATGTTTTCTTCAATTCAATCAAATGTATAATTCCTTTATAACTACAACTTTCATTTCAGAAGTGGATATGCTATTCGACAGCTTCAATGGCAAGCAAGGAGGAACATGAGAAGGTAAAAAATTGGCAGTTCATGAGGCATAACAAAAATGGCAGCATCCGAAAATCTATGCCACCTTCTCAAAAAGGTTGGCTCCAATTAATCAATACAATTCAAAATATCTGGAAATACTCGAGGCATTATAGTTACATTTCCCTTAAAACCAGATCTTTGAATCAAGATCCAGTGGAGAACCTGTTTGGGCAAATAAGGTATGGTTGCGGATCCAATGACAATCCTATAGTGCAGCAATTCATTGGAACCCCGAAAACACAACTTCTCAATGATTGGTTAATCGAAGCTTTCAGGGGAGAAATTGTGACGATAATAAAAATCCACTTCTTTGCAAATTAAAATTATTCCTCAATATTTCCCTTGAGAGCGAGGAGAGGGAAGTTCTAGAAGATGCTTCTTTGACCGATCAAGTATACCTTAGTTCCAGACGTCACCTGAGGAACTATCGGTTGATATTTCAAGAGAAGTTTCTTCTGTTCTATTTTCTCTAGCATATGTGGCAGCACCTATTCTGAAGTTCTTCGAAAAAAAAATATATTTGCTGTGCCTTATGCGATAATATGATAATTTCATTGAGTTCAGAACCTCAAAATTTATTCATGATCAGATGAAAGATCTGTTCTGATGTTCCTAAGTGACAGGTACACTGTTGCTGTAGGAGGTGGAATATAAGGTTGGAGGAATTTTTAAATGACTCCCCATCCCATCCTAAAGTAACAGTTACTGCACTTAGGATACTTAGTTCTGACATAAATTTTGAGGATCTAGGATGTCGTTATCATGAAGATCGCATAAGGGACATTACGATTTGTGCTATACGTAGGATTGGCATTCCTTGGTGGTGCAAAAGGAAGTGCAAAGAAGTCAAGTCAGATGCCAAAAATATGGCCGTTGAAGAAAAAAATTAAAAATTCCTTCATTCTTAATGAAATGAATTTTTTTTTGCTTCACTTTGATACAGCTTTTACATCATCTCGCATTTCGATCGCCATTCTTTTATATCTTTATGACCTTGATCGATCTATTTTTCTATGGTTTCCAAAACTCTCCATGATGTATCAATTTTATATCAATTAATCCATCAATCAATGTTTATTTTCATTCCCAAAAGAAAAAGTTACTATACTTCATTCACTTTTATTTCAGCAGTCGGTCGGCCATGGAAATTTGACACATTTCACTCTGTATGGTACGAAAATGTGGGGTTATGAAGCTTGTCAAAACATTTTTGGATTTTAAATCAACGCTATGTTGCCCGTTCTACGTAAAAGTTTCTGTTATTACGTATTTTATCACAATGTCGAATCTCTTCGGAAAATATGTGACGAACATAATTGAAGTTTATACAAACTGATTGAAGGCATATCAAATCCAGTTATTTGCATGGAAAATACAAGAGATCAGTATAATATCACAATATGCACTAGCTTGAGGAGAGTTAATGTTCGTTATCTTCTTTGGCTTACAACATTTGTAGATTTCAAAAATATTAACCCGAAGATGAAATGCATATGATGGAGTGGTTGGGAATGGTTATCTCCCGAAGGAATAAACAGATAATTACAAGAATGTTAAATTCTTCAACAAAAATCATCTTGCCTCAATATAAGTAAAACGAATTGAAGGAAGTTTCAAGTTAAGATGAACTTCACCTTTGAACAAAAATTTCACATGAATAAACAAGTAACAGGGCAACTTGCTCGTATTTGTGGCTATTCATCTTAATACATTGATGTAATAATAATAATAAGGTATTTATTAGTACCTTAAGACATTTACATTGTATAGGACAAGTCAAATGAAAAATAGAAAAATCCATTTTAGGGAACTTATTCTCCGATGACATTTATCGAAAATACATAAAATTCTGAAATGCCACCACTTTTTTAGGTCTCCCAATAGAAGGAAATTCTCTGTCATCCTCTTCATTCACAATCTTTCTGATTGTGGAAATATCCAGCTGAAATATAAGTCGTTTAGATTCAGATGAAACATTATATAAATTCTCTTACATTGAATATGTTCGCTACCGTCTGACGTATTGTGGATTTAAGAATATCAGGGTATAACTATTTGAATTAGCGGACCTGAATTCTAAATAGCACTTCCTGTAACACTGTCTCTTTTTTCAATCACTTTCGGCATTTTCGTAATAAAAATTGATATTAGTTGTGGCAACGGCGTTATGACATTAACGACATTTCATGAGTGCCAACCTATCTTCGTTCTAGTTACAAAAACTTGAGAAAATTATTTCATGGCCAACCGACTGCTAAAATAAATTTGAATGAAGTATACATGGTACATGTTCTAATGTTTAATTTCTATGCACCAATTGTAATAAATTATTTGATTTATCATTGTATATAATATGTATGAATATCAATAAACATATTCTTGTGGATACAGATACTATTATTCCTAAAATTTGAAAAATGATTGACTTTGCACATGAAGAAAAACTTTCATTTTTGATATTCAAGATATCTTTCGAATGAGTCCATAATATCTGTCTGGAATGTCAGAAATGAAAGTTTTTTCATCATGTTCGCAAAAGTCGAAATATTTAACTGCGATATAGACTAATGCAGATTCAAATTTCCCGCCATTTCCTCCGCCGCCTATTCCAGTGCCACCTATAAATTGCCAAAGCCAATGTTAGAAAGAGATGAAATAGTTGACCGTCTCGGTTGTCTGGTTGTCTCTGGTTAAGACTTTTGAGAAAAACGACAGTTTTGAGGTGACAATAATATCGATAAAATCAGTTTTATTTTAATTTTATATAAATCGGTAACGGTACGGTATCCGTAGAAACGAACTAATTGCAGATTCGAAAAGAACGCAACAAGAGCTAGATCACACTGGGGTGAGAAAAAAAATGTTTTTAGAGAACTTGTTAAATACTTATAAGTGAGCAGATAACGTACTGTTGAGCAGAATGAGAGCTGTAGAATGACACCAATATTGGAAAGATTCGTTGCGGTAATATTACACGGGCAGGTTCTATAGCCCAATCTACATAGGTGGGGAAAAAAACTAAGTGGTGAGCAAAACGAGGGCAAAAAATCTTAGAAATCATTCGAGGTGCCCTGCTTGCGTAACTTCATATACCTACGGGACTACACAATACACAATCACACTGTGCATTGAAGTGGCGAGATCAATGACTTGTCCATGTCCGCCAAAGAAGCAATCCGTAATGGCTAGGAAATTGAAACTATGACAAACTACAGTTTATCTAATCAATTGAAGCTGAGTATCCAAAATGAATGGAAAATTTTCAGGCAAAATATTCAACTTGCCTTTCATCGTCAAAGAAGTAAACTATAGTAGCATTGAGAAGACACCCAAATTTCATACATTGTAATCATTAATCAATTAGGCCTTTTTCCGTTAGTGATAGGGATGTTGAAGGTTGAAATGATCATCTCTGTATCTTTATTATTTACCTATGTGAACCCAAAGTATGGTCGGAGTAGCTGAGGTATGAGTTGAGAAGCAGCATATACAATTTCAGAATTATCCTCAGTCAGTACGTCCCTGGCATCATAGGGACGTAAGGTCTCTATCTCCAATTACCTTTACTAGACTCACTTCCGGTCAGCCCTTTGACTGCTGAACCGTCCATCTTTTTGCTTCCTAAGCCCGCTTGATCAATGATCTTTTTACGGATTTTTATTACTATTTCATCTAATCCGACCTTGGGGACGGCGGCAACTGATTCGAAACGAGCAAACTGGATCAGAATTATGATGGGGAAGGCGTATAGGGGTTGCGAGGAAGAAAAAACCGACTGGATCGTGTGTGGCCGGGTTCTTGCAGTGCTGAGTTTCGCATTAGTGTGATTAAAGGATAGAAGCTAGCTTGTATGGGGAATGGTTTCATCATATTGAAATTAATATCATATACGTATCAACCTACTTAGAGTATTAAAGATGAAATTTTTTGCTAATAATCAAATAGGTTTATTATAAAGGGTCTGATAAACGAAGAGAGTAATGGATTGAATTGAATTTTTCAGTCGAATATGATTACTGAAGTATACCAACTGTATCTACCAAAAGTTCAGAAGTCGGAATCAATTGTGAATATTCCAAAAGTGCAAATTATTGTGGATATAGGTCATTATATTATCAGTTGACCTGCAGATTGAAGTTTTTTCGTACTTAGCACAAAGCACCTTAGAAATCGAAATACATATTTTTTATGTTGACTGTTGCTAAATCTACAGAGTATTTCAATAAGAATGCGATAAACGGAAATCATCGAGGTGAACTAAGAGGTTTCAATTGCATGAAAACCTCCGTTTAGTAAAAACAGTGTGAAAATCAGATATTGAGTGAAATTTCAATGTTCAATACATCTTCAAATAATCAACATGGTGCTTACAAATCTACCATTGGAGTCACCCTTTCCAATCACCTTCGATTGGAATTTTCGAAATCGAAAAAATCAGTACGAAAGTAGGAAACTTTATCTATATATGTTAAAATCAGATCAATTTGTACATTACCACTATAATTTGTTTTAATTTTTATTACCATAGAAAACTAACTCAACTATGAAACCTTAAAACTTGGCTTGGCAGTCTTGCCACAATTAGGTATACATGTGAGTAATGAATACCTATTCTTTTGAATAAAAATACTTTTAATATATATTTTGATTGGCTTGATCCATATTTCACTATATATGGTGTAAAATGAGGGGTTCAGAGTTGAAATGAACCAAGTCCATGCAGCCTAGTTTTGAGATGAATGGCTTAGAAGTTGATTATCACCAATTAATTAAAAAGTAACTTGGTTCACTTCAGCTCTAAACCCCTCAAATATATTTTAATACTATATTCTTCAATTATTCAGTTGAAATATTACACAACGAAAAACTTCATTACATACCTGACACGTATGAAGACGAAGAGAATGAGAATTATCGAATCCATTGATTAGAACATTCCAGTTTTCAAGAGAAGCAAAAAACCATAATATCACTTTGATTTTGAATTATTTGTGTTGAGTGAGTTTTCTCAAATATTCACCTCAATATTGGAGTACATTTGAGTTGAGAATTTAGAATGAGTTGAAATTTGATGAGAATAATTCATTTGGCAAAAATCCAATTTCACCAATATAAATTATAGAATGAATAGAAGAATTGAAGAAGAAATGAATAGTTGAACTAGGAGATATAAAAAATATAATAGAATAACATTAAGTTCAGAAATTGCTCGAATGGGCGTCCACCTAACTTCCCGTTCTGTATTCAGTTTGATCCGGTACGCTGGCGTGTACGACTCGAGAAGTTGGGAACCCGTTCAGTTCACGGCAGTAATGATGCCAGCGGTAAAATAACTAGCGGTAAAATATTTATTTTACCGCTATTCAAGAGGTTGTTTTCCCCCCGTAGGAGGGTCAAAGCGGGAGGTGCAATTTCATTTTGAATAGGAAAATCGAGGTGTTGAGAGTTTTCGTTGGACCACAGTGTATAAGTATGGGGTATTTCATCTGGATGATATTTTAGAGCGAATTAAACATTGATACGAGGATGTATCGATATCTAGTTAGCCTAGACCAGTTCAATAAATAAAAAAATATTATGTTACCATAGCAACGAACAATAACTCATTAGAAGTGTTACTATGGAGTCTGAGTTAAAAAAAGTAAACCAGGGTTACGTAATGAATTAAAAGAAAGAAGATGTTCACCGGAATTGTGAAAATTAAAAAACTGCAGTATCGTGCCATCATCAAGTTCCTGTATTTAAAAGGGTTTAGAGGTAAGCAGATTTACGAAGATATGGTTAATAGCCTTGGTGACCAACGTCCTTCGTATGCGACCATGAAAAATTCGACTTCAAGCTTCAAAAGAGATAAATTTTCCATTGAAGAAAAGGCCAGTTTCTGTGTCAGTCCTCGAAAATATCGATGCAGTTTATGATATGATTTTATCAGACCGTCGAATTGGGCTGAAACGGATATCTGAAGCACTGAATATTTCATACGAACGCGTTCATCATATATAGCTCACGTCAATTTGCACCTGAGAAAAATTGCTGCAAAATGGATCCCCAAATGTTTGAATGTTGACCAAAAGCGTGCAAGGGTAGAAGCATCGCGTTCGATCTGTGCTCGATATGAAAACGATGTAGACTTCTTAAACCGAATTATTACTATGGATGAGACTTGGGTACATTTCTACAATCCAGAAATAAAGCAACAATTGATGTAATGGCGACACTCTGGTTCTCCAAGACCTAAGAAGTTTCGTGTCCAAAAATCTGCTGAAAAAGTTCTTGCTTCAGTTTTTTAGGATTGCCATGAAGTAATCATTATTGATTTTTAGGATAAGTGTAGAACAATAACCGGAGATTACTATTCGACAATACTGACCACTCTACGGGAGAGAGAAAAGATGCGGAAAGCTATCCAAAGGTGCTTTTTCTGCAGGACAACGTTCCTGCATACAAATCTCATGTTGCCGTGTAAAAAATTCGTGATTTAGGGTTTGAATGACTAGAACACCCCCCTTATTTACCAGATTTGGTTCCATCCGACTATCATATCTTTTCTCAAATGAAAAAAAGTTTAAAATGTAGTAAATTTTCTTCCAACGAGGAGATTATAAAAGCTGTGGAGGTCTGATTTGCAAAGCAAGAAGAAACATTTTTTTAAAGGTCTAAAGACGTTGCAGGTTCGCTGTAATAAATGTATCCAATTAAGAGGAGAATATGTTGAGTTATAAAATATTTTGACATTGAACTTTTGTTTGGTCCTATAGTAGACTAAGTATTTTTCAATATATCATCGTATATTGAAATTTAGATAAATTAATTTTTCTACAAGCGTGCGTGTTCAATCTTTTTCCCGCACGCATTCCAAGTTGCAAAGAGTCACTTTCCCAAGGAGTGCGGGAAAAACGCCTGCTATTTCTTTCCCGCACGCAAATGCGTGCGGGAATGGATTAGCAGGGGTTTTTCCCGCACGCAAATATTATAGAGTAAATTAAATTCTATCATCTTTCTATGGACAGAACGTCAACGATGAGAAACCCTTAGTAACGACATGCCGAATAACGTCTGTCATTAAATATGAATTAATCAAATGAGATATGATCTGTTTCGTAAAATGGATACATTTATATATTTCGAGCGCTTGTAGAAAAAATATTGTTCCTAACTCTTGCGTAAAGTGTCTTGCCCGCACTCAACTGCTTACCCGAACTCTGCTTCGCATCGTTCGGGCAACGGCAGTTTCGTGCGGGCAAGTATCACTTTCCGCACTTGATAGGAAAATAACTATTTCTATTCCTTCCCTCCTCTTAGCAATCAAAATTGATAGAAAACAAATTAAATTTGTTTTTCCAGTTTTTAGTAAAACACCCTTTACATGTTTTCACTGCAAACAAAATTTTTCTCAATATCATCCCTAGCCAACACTCCAAGAAATAAATCCGCATTCCAGGGTTGGACTGCAGTCAAGAAGATCCGACGCGACAACAGATTACCATTCGTCATGTTCGCGACACAAATCTCGTCTACGGAAACGAAAGGAACAAAGCGTATCAGTAAATAGGTGCCGACGTGGCACATGTGCCTTGCGGCCATAGCCGCCTCGACGATTCGACGTCGTCGTCGAATTTTGAAGGATTTTGTTTAGCGGAAAACTGATTGGAACCCCAGATGAGGCACGAAGGATTATTATGTCTTCATCATCTGCCTCTGACAGGCACGTCTTGCCGTCGATAAAGGCTTTTGCCTAGAGATTTGTCCCGATGAAGATCTGTCGCTCATTTCGCGAGGGTTGGTAAAGGAAGAGATGGATTTTCCAGTTGCGACGTTAATGAAAACTGTTTGGAAAAGGGTCGAAAATTCGTCACGGATTAGGGGAGGATATTCTTCCGAATCGCGTGGATTGCGATTTAACTCAGGAAATCATCGTATACCTAATAGTCTAAAGTCCAAGAGCTAGCAACATTTGCGTGCAAAAATTTTAGGAAGGCTAATTTTTTAATATATGATTCCTTAGACGCACTTGAACAGAAAACGACACCGCTGCCATCTGGGAGACGTTATAGGTGAAAAAGATGAAATTGTACTCATTTTAGATTTATTCTTCTCTTATTCACTTCGAAACACATTTGAGAATATAATTTTTTTTTGGCAGACGTATTGGCCGTTGCCAAATGACTGGCAGACGTCTATTTTGATGAAGAAAATAGTGAAATTTCAAACCATTTCAGGAAAGCTGAAATTTGTATATTATTTCATTCATATATTCAAGAGTGAAACATGAAATTGGCGGACATTCATTCGGTTGCTAAAAGTAGGCGAAGCCTTCAAAGTTTCAGACCTACTATTTTATGGATCAGGGCATATGCGAAGTGAATGACTGCAAAAGAGTCAAGAAATCATTTCAGGAAGACTGAAATCTTGATATTATAATATTCAGATATTCAAGAGTGGAACAAATTGGCAGACATCCATTCGGTTGTTTAAAGAAGGCAGACGCCCTCAAAGATTCAAAAAACAAGAGCCATATTTTGGTGATTAAGCGTCTTAATCGATGTCTTAAAGCGTCTTTAAGCGTGGCGTCATTAATTTTGTTGTCGCAAAAATAGAATATCGCTGATGGTTGAGTCATCTGTCATTGTCATTAGACAGCGAATCGAATTGTGAAATTTTTAATTTCTATTCTTTGGTTATTATTCAAAAAATATTTATTGATTCTAAATGATAATGCAGAAACTGCATTATTGGCAGTAAAAGCACTCTTCCCTAGTAGGAATTCAAATCAAATTCGATATAAACAACATATTCTCCCTTCTTCTTTACCTCTTTCCGCTTAAGACGACACAGGCGCTCTCCAGAGACCGCCAGGTTCCGCTTAATGCGTCTTAAAGACTGACGTCATGACTTATTCGCTCGAATAGCACCGCTTAAAGACGTTTCACCCGTCTTAATCGCGAAAATATGGCTTACGTTATCAGACAGGGCACTCGCGAAGTGAATGATAACAAAAGAGTCGAGAAACTATTTCAGGAATGCTGAAATGAAATTGCAATATTCAAGCCGGTAAATCTTCCTGAAATGGTTTCTTGACTCTTTTGAGATCATCCACTTCACAAGTGATCCTAGCCCATATCCTATAGTATTTTGATAGTTTGAGGTCGTCTGCCTTCCTTTAGCTACCGAATTGAAGTCGATTTCATGTTCCACTCTTGGCTCCTTCGCGATCATTCACTCTACAAGTACCCTGTCCAATAACGTACCTACTATTTTTAAAGTTTGAGGTCGTCTGCCTTCTTCTAGCAACCGAAATAAAGTCTGCCAATTTCCTGCTCCACTCTTGAATATCTGAATAGTATAATTTCATTATTTCAGCTTTCCTGAAATGGTTCCTTCTTTTGCAATTATTCTCTTCACAGGTGTCCCTGGCCAATAAAGTAGTATTTTGAAGGTGTCTGCCTTCTTTTATCCATCGAATTAATTTCTGCCAGTTTCATGCTGAATATCTGAATGATATCATATGAAAAATTCAAGCCTTCCTGAGATAGCTTGAAATTTCACTATTTTCTTCATCAAATAGGCGTCTGCCAGGCATTTAACAAACAAACGAACAAAACGTCGGCCAAATTCATATTCTCAATTGTGTTGAAGTAAATGCAACAGCAATAAATCTTCCGAAAGAAATCTTCCTATAAAAGAGCGCTGCGCACTAGAGAGCGCAACGTCTCTCAGCTGGCACAGGTGTCGTTTGGTGTTCGAGTCTAACGCCTCCTCTACACTACTCGCGAAGTTCCTCGGCGAAGTACTTCGGAAAGTTTGGCGAAGTCCGGGACTAAGTAGAAATAAAGTTTGATGACGTAAACCGAAGTGCCTCTATACACTATCGTATTCGTTCAACTTCGCGAGTAGTGTAGAGGAGCCATAAAGCTGCATTCACTTCGCGGGCCGAAGTGCACTTCGGCACGGAATTTAAGCAGATGGCGTCCAGTCCAGTTACGAATGGTGACAGAAAAAGCCATCTGCTTAACTTCTGTGCCGAAGTGCACTTCGGCCCGCGAAGTGAATTGTGAATGCAGCTTTAGGAATCATAAATTGAAGAATTGGCCTTCCTAAAATTCTTCTTCTTTCGAAGTTGCTAGCTCTCGTACTATAAGTTTCAAAGATTTAACGGACTGGAGAATTGACATTGTGTCTGAATCGGAACATACATAACTCATATTGAGAGCTATAAAAAAAATGAGAAAAGCACTAATGTGTGGTCAGGAGCAGAGTCATCTTCATAACCAGGCGATTATAACCGTTCTAATTACGACTAACTCAACCCAAACTCAAAAAGAGTTTTTCTTTTCCTATTGATATGCCAGACCTGATAAGCTGACTTTTATTCATCAGCTGATTTTTGGAGAACAAACCACGAATTCATACAGCACCCCGCATAGTTAATCTTTTATAAGGATTTATCGTTGCAGGTTTATGAGGTTCAGGCTCATATGATTAGCTGACTTTTATTTATCAGCTGATTTTTTTTTTGGAGAACAAAACAGGAATTCAAACAGCACTTCATAGTTAATCTTTCATAAGGATTTATCGTTGCAGGTTTATGAGGTTCAGGCTTATATGATATAATAACATTACCATCAGTTCGTTCCACTTTAATCTATCCATCAATAGTTCGGATTGCGAAGATGAAAAATCGACTCTAGATGAAACCATGCCGCTGTAAATTAATTCAATTAAACAGTAATTGACTACATTACAGTATTCGATAAAGCAATGAAATCCCTATCATATAGTAAAATCCTGTATTTTAATCAAGGCGATCAGAATTATTCACCGCAATATGGATATGGCAGAGTTATTCTAGTTGTAACGAAATTCATTAAACTATATCACCATCAGAAATCACACCTATTATAATCTGCGCGAATGATTGGAACTGTCTGGTTGAGATTGGGTAGAAATTTCATTGATTATTTATAATGGAAAAAATTAATTTTAATCCATTTTGACGTTTACAGACGACATTATTCAACTCATAGCAACAAGGTTAAGTTGACGTTTAGCCATTCAGTGAAGTTCTTAATTCACAAGTGAAATAAAATAATAAGAGTAAGATGTCTGGAAATATGGTAACAGCACTTGCAATTTTTGAATGCAATGACTTTCGATCATATTGAGTATAAGAGATTTCTTTCGTGCCACCAAGCCATTTGCTTCGTTCTATCAAAGGATGTCCAATGATACTCGCTCGTTTATTTTGTTCCAAGTCGAGTTCTACTTTGATATCCATCACATTTTACAGTATTCTGTGATCACAATCAACTACAGAGTGATTAATAACTAATGGGTCATAGGCTAAGGGCAGATTGTTTGGACCAAAATATGGCGATAGGACCAAATATACCTCAATAAAATATTGCTGTGGAAAAAGATGCAGGACGTTAAAGTTGAATTTTTCTTTTCGTTTTTGTTAATGATTTTACTGTATATTTTTTCATCCGCTTTTAAGAAAAACACAATTGAACAGTTCAGAGCATCGGAAGCGGATATGGAGTAACGATTCATTTATTTTATTTACTTATTTCGACGATAAAGCATAATTGAAAACAATGTAACATAAAAAGAATAAACTTAAATTAAATGGTCTTCGTGGCCTCCTCCGACTTCTATGCCTTTTCTAATTCTTTTAATAAAGGACTTTCGAACTTCGAAGAAAATATTATTCTGTCCCCTTATGAAAAATTCAACTTTAACGCCCTCTATCTTTTTCCACAGCAATATTTTATTGAGGTATTTTGATCCAAACAATCGTCCTTAGCCTATGCCCCAATAGTTATGAATCATCCTGTATATAGATTAAAAAGTTTTTCTCAGATGAATATTTGTGATATAGGTACACTCAAATTGTCGCTCAAAAAGTAAATCTGCAAGATAATTTCTGTTGACAAGTTGTTTTCACGTGGAGGAAAATTCAATATGATTTTAATAAAACACAGTTGATTGGCGAAATATCCAATATATTTAGTTGACTAAAACGGAAATTTCACTATATTCGTGAAAAATATTTGGACAGACTCGAATATATGTATTTCTATTTCTTAAAATATGGTCACAATTCACATTACGTATTTCCAAGACAGTCTTCAAATTAAATATTGCTGAAGTTGCCATAACACTGTATCTGTTCCGACTGTTCATTGGAGATCTGCTTTTACCTCAAATTCTAACAAAAAAATGTGACAGTTCAAGAACGCCGAATTCTGTGCTGTAATTCTTGATCGTCCATGCAGAAAACTAAACGACATTCTTCAACATGTTGAAGGAAAGAAAGTTCCTCTCTCTCGAAGCTAATAAATTTTCAGACACCAATTACCACTTATAAATATAGCACATTCGTAAGTCGTAGGAATATATTCAAATTAATTTCAAATATTAATTAGCAATAAGCTGTCAATTTCGAAACAGCGCTACCTACAGTAGGAAAAACGAAACTCCTCCAATATTCTCAAAATTGAAAAGAAAATCTGATCACTGCATAAACCATGTTCATCATCTTTAACATGAGTTGATAACGCCATCTTGCTCATGGAGATATGGATTGAAAAATGCCCAGGCAATAATCAATTGAAATGTGTAAGTGTATTGGCCTTCTCGTTTCTTGCGATTCCCGAATAACCGGGAACCCAGATTAAAGAGACCCTATTTTTCTTGTCTACCTCATTAAGTTTATTCCTGCACTCCCAAATCAGCTTTGAATCAATGACATAGAAGCTCAGTACTTTTACGGCTGCTCGACTATCTGTATGAATAGCTATATCACAATTCTGTTTCTTTCTAGATATACGTCTAGACATCTTTCGATTGAAAGACGCTTGTACAGAAGCCTAAAGATAGTGCACACTTGGTACTAGCTCCGTAAATCCCAGCGCCAGATCCTGTAGCGGTTTTAGAACCATCTGTATACCATTTTATTGTATTTTCTTTAAGACTGTAGTTGGTCTATTTCCATTCTCAATCTTTTCTTTTACTTAGCATTGTACTGAAGTTTTTAATGAGTGGATAACGCCATCTTGCTCATGTTGATATGGATTGGAAAATGCCCAGGCAACAATCAATCGAAACGATACCTTTCATTCATTTCATAAATGAAATCGGTAATTCCCTGGAAAGTGTTATCACTTGAATCCCAATCAAAATTGGATAAACTTTTTTCGGCAACCGTCCGGGATGTATCCTTTCCGGACGCAATTTTTTGAGAAAGTAGAATTTTCCGGCCTAGTCGGGGAACTTCTTACTTACTCCCAAAACTAGTTTTTTTTGACCCACAGACTAGAATTTTGTCTATTCGTCCAAAAAAAAAAACTGTATTTTTCGGACTTGTAAATTATTATTGTGTGCATTACGTGAGTTATAGATGTTTATTCAGCGAAGAAATAAACCTACTCGCACTTCGGACTCGTGGGTGAAGCTTTCTTCTCATAAAAAAACAATCATTTCATCACTTATTGTGTAACTCGAATCTTCTCTTATCTACTGCACTCCATTCCACTCTACCATACCTAGTGCACTCAAGTATACTTTAGTCTACTCAACTGTTGTACTGTACTATACTTTATGTAATCTGAAGCCGTCCTTGGAGAGTTTCTTTACTAAACTTCCATTTATTTCAATTCGCTTCTCTATTAGTCTGCTTGACTGCTTTCTACTTTACCTCATCCCAATCTATCATTCTCTGCGCCACTAGAATCTACTCTACTCTAGTGTGAGTAGGTACTTTTTTTAGTCGAACAGCTGAAGTCTTGTGAAAATCGGTTGGTGCAATAGCCGGAAGTTACCTTGGGTCAACAGACCGTCAAAAAATTTTAAAACAGTGTATTAGGTTTTGATAACCTCCAACTAATAAAAAAACCAAAAAGTCAAGTATTAAAAAATAACATACCGACACTCAATTTTATATATCAGCGTAGGTATGAAGGCTGCGCTAGCTATTTATGCACAAATTTCACAAGATTTATTCTTTGGGAATTTTCAAAGAGAGAGCTTTTATAGAGTCTGGTCCAATTATCTTCCGTTGTATGCAAAGCTTTATTTTGTAACGTTTCACAGTTTTTCTATCGAAAACTGTGATGGGCTTTTTCT
The DNA here is from genome assembly GCF_907165205.1 of Coccinella septempunctata. Classification (NCBI taxonomy): domain Eukaryota; kingdom Metazoa; phylum Arthropoda; class Insecta; order Coleoptera; family Coccinellidae; genus Coccinella; species Coccinella septempunctata. The sequence continues at coordinate 11,632,565 of NC_058191.1, forward strand.
CTCACCCTGGACGCCCCTTACCTTTGCTCGGGTGCCAGTGGGGCAATCAGTGAAACCCCACCTCACAGAATCTCCAAAGAATTAGAGAGCCCGGGTAGACTTGAGTATCAGTCGAGAAGGGTATCGATGAAGACTAGGGTGTTAGCGTCTTCTAAGTATCCAACTGTCTTTAGGCGTCAAAAAGGGTACTTACCTTTACTACACACCTAGATGAAACTGATTTAATAAATTGACTATCACTGGCAAAATAATTGGCAACAAAATAAACGTTCAGTTCTTGATTCCTACTGGGTTAAATTATATACAGAAATGTACAAGTAGTAATGTTGATGTCAACTGCTGGCCTGGTCGGTGTGGGGCAGCTGATGAAATACAGTCGGTGGCTGGTCTGGTGAAATTCACCGGTACGGTGGCTGGCCTGGTACCGGTTCAACTGCAGTGCACCCTCTCTCTCTCTCTTTCTCAGCAGGTCGGTCAACCTGTAACTTGATCGGTCGGAAGTCGGCAATATATTGACAAAATAAGCACCAAAAATGCGGTAGGAACCCCAAGTCCTCCTGGGACCCAACGGCGGTCGAACAGACGCGGAAGCTGGCACTCTACACAGCCTACAATAACTAGATCAAGTTTAATCGGTAGGTAGGTATTTTCAGCCAGTCCAATGGACTAAAGAACGTGGAAAATAGCGAAGATATCCCCTCAGGTATGCACTACGTAAGGAATAATAATGCTACAAGTGACTTCCCTTAAACTTTCAAACTGTACTGCACGGTGAAACACCTTACACATTTTTCTTGCCACCTAGATCTCAACTCACTCGCTCTTGACCTTCAGCGCGGGGCGTCGAAGAAGTACCCCTCGCCTCGGAAAATTTGTCCCACTATGGGTAACTCATCTCTCCATTGGATGCACTCAAATTGTTCGGTCAATTAGCCGGCTCGGAAAGAGACGGAAACAACTGAAGAGAAGGAAGAACGTAACAAGTTGAATGACCTTTTTCGAATCAGAAAACGTACGATGGAACGGAAAGAATTGTAAAATATATGAATTCTGAAAACAAAAGACATATACGGTTTCCGCTACAAATATGGGACAGGTGGGTGGAAAACAATGACATAATATCAATCGGTAAAGACCCCCTACGATGATATAACGGTTTTCTTCAAAAATATTTCGGTGGTTAGGCCAGTATCGGTGAAGAAAGTTCCTTTTGTGGCGGAGCAAAAATCTGCCTCGTCACAAAACATAGCATTACTTGATAACTCATCTCAATCAAAATTTATTGTATACCATAGAAGAAATTTTGACACGTATTACAGTCGCTGTTTCTATGTATTGACAATTAATGTCAAACAAAAGCCACAATTCAGAAGATTTTCGAAAATAGATTTTTCGTCTGATGAAGGAGTCTGATATAAACCACTTAAATTTATAATTACAACGTTATTTATTTTCAGTTCATTGTAAGAACAATTTTTTCTAGTTAATTTGCTCCTGACAAATTAGTGCAACAATTTACGCAGGAGCAAATCGTCGATTTCATTTTTAATTGATTTTGTTTCAGAGATTGGGAATGAAAACCCTAAAAAGTTCATTAAAAAATCTTTGTTGTTAGTCAAAAAATTCTGAAATGTTATTAAAAAATATCAACTTTACAACGGAATATAATTGGGCCATACTTTTTTGTTGTAATTTGACTGTAGAATCAAATTGTGAAATTTGCCAGAGGTAACTTTCACACCTTGTATGGATATAGATAGAGGAAATGCGGAAACAATTACAGTTTTCTTTCAACTTAACTCAAAACAAATTTGCACAAAAATACAATAGCATCTTCAGGTTGGTGAATATAAACTCAAAATGCTACTACTATGATAACGAAACACGTGTCATGGTTTAAAATATCATTTGTGTGAAAATCGTATAATCTGTTTTGAGTTCAGTTATGGATTTTCATCAAGTATCGACTACATCAATCCAATATTTTTCTACAATTTCATATATGTAAATATGTGTAATTGTATACGTGAGCGCAATAAAACACTGCGGATGAAATCACGTAAAGGCTATTATAAATATAAATTTCCGCGGAAACCCAGATTGTGATATTAATGAAGGTAGACGATATTGGTGAAGTTGGGCGGGAATTTTGTATCGCGATTCATCCGTCGTTCTGGTCATTCAATTCTCCATGAATGGACCTGAAAATGACGAGTACAAAAACATTACATAGATATTATAAAACTCCCGACATCAGACCAACAAACAAACAAGAAGAAACCATGTCAAGATGTCATCGTGAAACACCAAGATAATAAAGGTATCCATCAGAAAAATGAGAAATAAATCGGCGTAAAATTGTATACTATCTGTTTATTTAAAATATTATACTTTCGCCATTTTAAAAGGATTTTAAGATCTCCTTTTGGACTTTCGATGGGGTGTCCTTTGACTCCTTATATGTCTCATTTGGAGTCGGATCATATTATCAAAGTAATTAATATACAGGGTGTAATTGAAGGTGACGCTTTTTTTTCAAAAGAAGGTAGAACTGTCAAAATGGAGCGTTTCACCAAAAATCACCTATTTTCAAAATTTTCAAGAAGACAAAGTTGAAAAAAACATGAAAATTATTACTGAAATAGATCCTAATAAGACCCTAGACCGTTTCTTAGCTGAATTTTCGCAAAGCAGTGGAAAAAACTCAACTCCTGATTCGACCATGTGTTTTCGTGTAGGTTATTAGCTCGTACGATATTTACGTGGTAATGAAAATGAAAACTTAGGATTGCCGAATTGTTCTCATTACTATTTAGTACCTTACACAATTTTATGAAATGGCTCATTTCAATACCAAATCACAGAAGAGACTTGGATTATAAGTGTAAAAAATGGAATAATACTTCGAAATGTCACCAACAAAATTCGTCTGAATTATTCCCGAATTTTTTCAGAATGGGCATCACAACCTTTTTGTTCGAACATTTCAACAATCGCTGTAAAAATGGAATTAAATGGGGAAACATCATAGCACTTTTTCAACTAACATATGAACCTTCAAGAAACTGCTTCGATTTTCTACATTCTTTTTTCACCCTTAATTACACGATACAACAATTATGACTCTCTCAAAAATGACCTGATGCATCTAATCCGATGAACTTGGTACTGAATCATTCATTGTCCAGCCATATGTTCATGTTTTGTTTCGTCGTGCCGGAGTCACCTTCCACAGTCCCGTACTCGAAATTCAATTGAATTTTGTCGAACTCTAGAGGTTGTACTCAGCCATCTTTGATATTTTATATAGACAATTTTTGTTTAAACGGCTTATTTTGATGAGTTTTACCTTCTGTCGAAAAATAGCCTAATTTTTAAAACACCCTGTATATTTCTCAATGAATACATTCTATGCCAGATACGTGGATGATACTTTTACATTATGGAGTGATCTGACAAACTTATAGCTTTGTCGACATGAACTCTATGAATTCACATTTGAGGTTCAAGACAAAAACTGATGAACTTTTTAGACCCTGAAGAAGGCAGAATTATCAGCCGAAAGCTAGGTTTATAGGCAATAAAGAGGTTTTTAAGATCATTCTTATACATTGGCCAACAAACCCGATAAGTCTCTCACTACCTTACATAGAAAGTTGACAATGAGAATTTGTTTGATACTTACAGGAAACCCACCCATAAAGGTTTGATCATTGTTAACTCTTCTAACCACCCTATTCAGCATAAGTTGGCGACATTGAATAGCTATGTTGCTAGGTTACTCAGAGTAACCGTACATGATAAAGTTGCAAAAAAAAAAGTCACGTGTACATTCTTGAGAAATATAATCTGACAGTTTTATCAAGCCGAAACAATAAAAATTGGCCATGATGGTCACAAAAATTAGTTTTTTTGAATTATCTCCTTTCCTGGCCTTCAAATTATTTTCGCATTAATAATAAAAGTTGTAGAGCATAGCATTTTCTACAAATTTTGTTCTAAGCAATTTTTTCTACGTTCAAACGTTTTGAGATATATGGCGATTAATGTGAGGTGTTTAGCGATACATGCTGAAGCGAAAATTCACTCGTTGAGAAAAAGTACTTTCTAAGGTGCAGTCAGAGACAACACTAAAATTTTCGTGACTAATTTCGGAATTGTCATCATTTAGATACCTACCTTGTCATTTTGACAATTGGATAAATGTAGTTTAGACTGGGATTCTACATTGACCTTGCCCTTTCGCATGTGTGGCTAAGCTCCTCGCCCTTATCGCCCTCTAACTCGAGAACGGTTAAGAGTATGTAAAATTGCTTCAGACAAAAGTTGTGTAGAATTTCATTATCTACAATTTTCATAACGAATACTAATACGCTTAGCGGTACAGGCAGGAGAATATTCGAAAAAAAAGCATTTTTATTATCTTCAAAGTGTCAAATTGAAAAAACCCCCCCTGATTAGTGTCAGAATAATGAGTCTACACGTCTACAACACCGAGATTAACCATCTGTATGAAAATCTGACACTCTCGAGCATGTACAAGTAACGATGCGTTTTTACGTTTTCAAAGGGCCGCTGTGACCTTGCGTCACGTCCAAATTTTCAGTCCCTTGAAAAGTAGCTTCCTTTGGGTCCAATTAACATATCCTCCAAAAATCTGACACGGTGTAATTTTTTTTTAGCCATTTTCAATTCTTCCGTGCGGCCAGTCCCACCGCTCAAATTGTCAGATAAGCATGAATTAATTACCAAATACACGTATGGGATATACAGTATCTGACACGTTCGAGTAGTTATAGTTATAGTGAGAAGGGTTACAGTTCACTGCGACCTTAGTCTAGTGGTCTAGTGTTCTCTCTAACAGAGCTGTTTTCATCGCGCCCTTTACAGCTCGCCTTCCAGTTCCAGAGATCAGATGAAATCCAATATCTGGGACGGCTTCAACGAGGATAATTCCACACTCCTACAAGTTTCTTGTCCGAAGCACTTTTTTCTTTGGCTTGCAATGGCATAGCATTCCGTAACCAGGTGAATAGGAGTTTCTTCCTCCTCCCCACAGAATCTACACTCGTCAGTGTTCGACAAACCCATTCTCAACAGATGCTTCTTTAGGCTTCTTTAGTCCTGTGAGAAAGCCAGTGAGAAGGTTTGTTGGTTCTTACTTAGAGCCAGCTATTTTTTGGATCTAGCAGTTTCAAAGTTCCGAAGGAACTTTTTGGAGTGATCCATTGCTGGGAGATTCCGGCAGAGTTTTTCCCTTTCGGTTTTTATCCTTCTCCATAAACTCCTTCTTGTAGGTGCATTTTCCTATACCACAGAAGGGTTCTGGGCCAGTGAGTGGAGTTTGTGCGCTCTTTCTAGCAGTGTATTGGCCTTCTCGTTTCCTGATATTCCCGAATGACCGGGAACGCAGATTAAAGAGACCTTATTTTTCTTGCCTACCTCATTGAGTTTGTTCCGGCACTCCCAAATCAGTTTTGAATCAATGACATAGGAGCTCACTGCTTTAACGGCAGCTTGACTATCTGTATGAATAGCTATGTCCCACTTCTGATAGTTTCTTTCTCGATTTACGTCTAGACATATCCCGATTGCTAGTATTTATGTTTGAAGGACGCCTAGATAGTGCACACTTGGTACTTGCTCGTAAATCCCAGAGCCAGTTCCTGTAGCGGTTTTAGAGCCATCTGTATACCATTTTAATGTATTTTCTTTAATATTGTAGTCGGTGTACTCCCGTTCCCAATCTTTTCTTTTACTTAGCATTGTACTGAAATTTTTCTCAATGCTTACTTTCTTGATCATTAAGTCACTGGAAAGGTTTGCAGATAAGATGTAGTTGTTCAGAGAGGACCAAACTCTCTGACTCTTGATTCTCTCGTTACCTGTTCCTTCCTTAGATAATCTGAAGATGGCCTCATGGGCTACCCTATCAATCACTAGATGTAGAGGTGTGAGGTCTGTGATGATCTCAAGCGCCCTGATTGGGCACGTCCTCATAGCTCCCGTGATGCACACACAGGCAAGCCTTTGTACTCTGTCGAGCATTCTCCTCGTACTTACCTGACCTGCCTAAACAAACCAGGGTTCTGCCCCATATGTGATTATAGGTCTTACAATCATGACATACATCCGCGGTATTTTTGGTTACATCCCCAACTCCTACCGCATAGACGTCTGTACGCCATCAGAGACCTTGTAGCTCTGCCAGTAGCATTATCAACATGCTTATTCCACAGAAGTTTGCTATTCAGGGTTATTCCTAGGTATTTGACTTCAGACTCCCACTCTAAGATATTACCGTTTAATGTTAACGTCTTCATGGCTGGAAGGTTCCTCTTCCGCGTGAATTTACCCATTTCACTTAGCCAGGATTTCTAGAATTTTTCAAACTAACAAATTAATTTCTCTCCAAATCAAGTTTCTATAATTTAGGTTGATATTCTTTCTGTTGACTTCATTATCTTGAACGTAATTTCTTCGGAAGGAAACGAATAAAGGGGCGATAAGTCTCCCGCGAAATTCGTCCACATAAATCAATCCGGGGACCGATTTCCCGGTTAAAATTCAAGGCTGCCTCTTCCTCCCGTCACTCAGGATAAAAGATAATGAATAGGTGGCACCGGCACCGAAATGAGCTTCCTCGCCTCAAATAAATCCAAAGTCAAACGTTCTGAATAAGAACCAATGAATATTCACAAGACGGAAAATCGGCATCGTCAAGGGGTTAAGGGGGTATCTGGTCCAGGTCGACGGCACCCAAGAGCCTACTTCACCCTCGGGGAGATCGGAGAGCCAGGCGCTCGCCGACCCCCTCCAGGGACGGAGATAGACTCTTTTAGTTCATTATAAATGCAATCCGAAAAACAATTTTCACGGCTCAATATGTCGAACATCGGCGGTGTTATTTTGTTTCGAAGTTGGGGAATTTCAATATTGAACGGAGGAGCAAGATGAACTCTGGGTACACTTTAATGTGCAAGAAATATACAGAGTGTCATTATATTTAATGAATGAAATTTGGTGAATTTTTTTGTGAATGGTTGGTTATCTCGACTATACAAATACTAATCTAAAGAATAATCGAATTAATTCAGATGCATAACATCCGCAGATAATTAAATCAACGAATGTTACGATCTAAATCGAACTAACAAACTACCATCGCTCGAAGCATCACCAGAATTTTCATTTCGTCGACAAAGAGTAGATGCTGACCATGGTTTCGGTCTTATTTGACCTCGTCAGAGCAACAAAACTCAATTGTCAACGAAATGCTATGAATTGCCGGCTCCTTTTATTCCATATCAGTAGCGGGTATGATGTATAAATACATCGTACCGGCATCTGACAGAGAAACGGGAACCAACCCAATTCAATTTCCTAACTCTCAGAGCGAAGATAGCAGTATGCATCCATATGCTTTAATCCCATATTGCAGATATCGTATATTACGATAATTAAGCAAGGGAAAAAGCGCGGAAAGGTTCGGATCATGGCAGTAACCGATCTGCCGCGGACATGTAAAATAAGAAATGGATCACGCCTTCACAGTAAGGCAGGTAAATAATAATCGAATTAATTCAGATGCATAACATCCGCAGATAATTAAATCAACGAATGTTACGATCTAAATCGTAAGATTCGTTGATTTGGGATTAAAGCATATGGATGCATACTGCTATCTTCGCTCTGAGAGTTAGGAAATTGAATTGGGTTGGTTCCCGTTTCTCTGTCAGATGCCGGTACGATGTATTTATACATCATACCCGCTACTGATATGGAATAAAAGGAGCCGGCAATTCATAGCATTTCGTTGACAATTGAGTTTTGTTGCTCTGACGAGGTCAAATAAGACCGAAACCATGGTCAGCATCTACTCTTTGTCGACGAAATGAAAATTCTGGTGATGCTTCTAGCGATGGTAGTTTGTTAGTTCGATTTAGATCGTAACATTCGTTGATTTAATTATCTGCGGATGTTATGCATCTGAATTAATTCGTTTATTATTTACCTGCCTTACTGTGAAGGCGTGATCCATTTCTTACTAATCTAAAGGTTGATCGGGTATGTAGTCAACTCTATAGTTTTTAGCTCTTTATTGTATTAACCAAGCTTTCGGACAATGTCTTGTTCTTCTTCGGGGCTACTAGAAAAATTGCAATGATGTTGTAAAAAATACAAAAAAGGTAAGATTAAAATAACTTACAACAATGTGAGACCTAACTATTATTAACGATAAAATTACAATATCCACATAACTCATCAGTTGAAATCTCAGATGAATCTTAAGCCAACATTCCAATTTTAAAAGAAACACATGAAATAATGTCAAAGGTTAAAAAACACAGAAGAACAAAAGACACAGACAGGAATGACAATTGAGGCCAAGTAACGTCATAAACTAAGGAAGTACAAAGGCGTTTTATCATGACAGAATCATCCACTCTCACTCACATTGATCAGTTCGACGATATTACAGTAGATGGAGTTGATACCATTGAAATCTGAGTTTATATTTAGGTTATTCTTATGACTCATGATATCCAGCCTCCAAAGACTCCCTTTTGTGTTTATTTTCTTTCAGATCGTAAACACCTAGCATCTGAGAATTTCATAGTATGTCCCGTTTCATTTATGTGTTTTGCTTTGCCATTGTACAATCTCTAACATGTTCTCTTATTCTCGTTTTCAAATTTCTGCCAGTTTGGCCTATGTATGGCTTATTACATTCATTGCACTCTATAGAGTAAATTATTCCAGATTTGTTGGCTGTTGGTGTTTTATCCTTCATTTTAGAGAATACATATTTCCCCAAAGTGCATGGCATGCGAGCCGCAATTATTAGATCTTTATTATTAGGTACATGTCTTCTGAGACTTCTTGTGATAGAGGGTGTAATGGCAGGATGGTAAGGCATGGAGAAAAATTTCCTCTGATTTACTGGGCTCTCTCCATCAATGGTTGGAAGGATATTGTGTCCCACATTTGAGTCTGATACTGTAATCCGACCGGGGGTGTTGAACAAGCATTTGTTAAGGAGTCTTCTGAGATAAGACTTTTTAATGAGGAGTTGACGTAATCTAAGGAGGCCAGATTGCAAGAGATGAGGGCTCACCAACTTTTCAATTCTATTTTTCTAACCAATTATGAGGTTTATTTTATGTTTGAAAACATATGATGACTTAAAGTTGAGGTAACGACCAGAAGACATTGGTTTCTGATACCAATCAATAACCACCTTATTGTCGTCACCACGTGTCAACTGTATGTCCAGGTAACTAATGGTAGAATTAACCTCTCTTTCATAGGTGAAATTTATGTTCGGGTCTTGAACACTAAGGGTATCAAAAATACTAAGGAGCATATCAGTGTGTAAGATGCAAAACAAATCATCCACAAATTTCTTAACAAGAATGGGAGTGTAATTTAAAGTGTTGAAGGCTCTAACAAGCAGATCATCAACAACCATTTCTGCAATGATGGGAGAAGCTTCTCCTTCCATGGGAGCTCCTTTAATCTGTAGAAAAAAGCGTCCTTGGAACTGGCAGTAAGTAGTCCCGAAAATAAGTCTGACACACTCCAAAAATTCTTCTTTATTCATGATACAATGTGAATACAGTGTGAACCTATACTCTCCAATGTGGCATCAATGGTGATATTAGAAAAAAAGAGACTCAACATCCAAACTGACCATTATATGGTTATCAGGAATGTTGAAATTCTGAACGATATCAGAAAATCCGAAGATAGATAGGTGTGAACATAAACTTAAGATTAGCCGTCTAAACTTAGATTTAGCTTCGGGTATTTGCTAATGTTAGTTTCTTTTATCTTTAGCACATCGGCTAAAAATGTAGAAACTGATAGAAAAAAAACAGTATTGTCAAGGCTTGAGGGTAGCAAACCGATCGTCCAAATAACTCCTTATCAACCCCAATGCAACACCCCTGACACCAGCATTTTGTAATCTGTCAAGAAAGTGACAGTTCCACATTATCAAAGGCCCCTATCAAATCCAAAAATTCAGTGAAGACTTTCCTAAATATACAACTTTTTTCGAAAGCAAGGGCAGACTTTACTTCAGATATTTTTCGAAAATAATCGTTAGCATAACTGATCCTCCAGTCTTAACGGAAACTTTTAATTCTCTAATGCGACTTCTGCATTCTCCAATAACTTTCCCTCCACCCTCAAAACATTCCGTCTGAGACCACAATATGCAAATCGCATTCGTTTGCTTTTCTTTGAAATTTCCATGAATATGTTTGTTCCGAAACTTTCCAAATACACTCGCGGACGCGGCGATATTAGGGCAATAATTCACGTTGGGAAATATAGATTATGCCCGGAACTGCGTTTAGGACGTGAGCAAAGGCTCGAAAGACACAGGGAAGAAGGGAGCGGACGATAAAAGAAACTGATAAAACTAAAATAAAAGTCGGTTGTCGACGGCGGCGTATCGGGGTGGGCCTTGTTCGAAACTAGGAGAACAATCTTTCCCAATCTGAGTTTGGAAACTTTGATGGCCCACGGCGAAGAAGAATGGCCGGTTTCGCATCTTTCGACAGGGGGACAGACTCGAGGGGGTTGAAGGAGATGGAGGGTTACTTGATTACTGAGCGACAGGACGTTCATTACACTGATATATTTTTTCGAAGAAAAGGTAGAGATTTCTATGAAGAAAAATTGTTACTTCATCCGAAATAATGCCTTATGTTTTGCTGTCTCAAACATACCTAGTGTCAAGAAAAAACTGAGATCACGTATAAAAAAGAGAAAGATATTTCTCTGAATGAGAGAGGTCTAGGGATCTTCTGATTTCGGGCAAAGATCACAACTATTATAGATAGTCACACGAAAGCTTGACGGTATTAGCCAGATAAAAATGTGTCTACACAAAAACGGAAAAAATAGGAGTCGCTGCGATCGCATGGTTGATCGATAAGGGGTGGGGATTTAAGCGTCAGTTCAAAATGAACAGCCTTCATTTTATTTTAGGTTAAGTGTCATTGTAGTTTTTCTGATGATTTCTCAAATACGTTTCTTCAAATCTGATATGAGTTTTCCGAATTATATGCTATCAAATACCAGTTCTATTATAAAGAGGACTAGCTTTATTAACTCATATTAAATGACGAAATCAATGAAATTTAAAAGAAATCACTGATCAAAGAAATTGAACCTACGTTTGTTTATCATTGTTTATTGAAAACAGGTATGTTATAATAGTTGGTTTACTGTAATCTTCAAAATTATATACATTCGAAGTATCGCAGTAGCAATCTCAGATTTATCACTTATTATTGTGTATTCTGTTTTCAATACTCAGCTGAGAACCGTTATAAACGATATATTATGTTATGCCAACAAAATTCTTCAAGAATATCTACTTCTGAACCATGTAGTTTTATTGGTTAGAAATTCTTATTCAGAAGAGTCCATTCCTCACGAGGGATGACAATTTCGATTTCTTTTATAATGAATCCATCATTTTTTTGATATCTTCATCGCAAAAGTGCTCTTGACACACAAATTGATTCCGAGTCGATTCTCGAGGTAAGGCTTTTTCCAATTTTCTCTCAAAAATGCACTCGGAAATTTTATTCTCCTTTTCTTTTCGATGCCAAAACACTCTTACACTAGCGCACTCTTCAATATTTCACCATGGTTGTTCTCTTATCAAAAATTGAAAACAATAATATTCTAGTCATATGTCACCAGGAAGACAATTCACTCAGCCAACTACAATTAGTTTAAATCAAAATTTCGCCATCCCGTGATGGCCAGCGCGCCTATTCGCAAAAGCATGAACTATTCTATTGGTACATATTTTAGGGGACAAAAAATCTATGGTCTAAAAGCAGCGATCGTTCTCCTTCTCTCTACTCTTCATATTTCTACTGATAGTTGTTGATGTTATTAATTCAATCAATAAAATTGGATGAATAATTGTTTCAATTTTGAATGCTGATTAGTTGCTTTGAAGTCGAGTATTTTCTCAGCTGAAATGATTTTCTTGGTTTTGTTTATATATTTTTGGTTTATGATTGAAAGTACAGTAATTATTTGGTTCTCTTATGGCCAGCTTTTAAGCTGTGCCTGATCTTTCGAGGACTACTGTGATGTTAATAATTCTTGAATGGACTATAATATATTTGTATGTCATGTGAACATCTGACAGTTGTCTTGACCATTTCGTTAAAACAAAGATCTAGTTTTAGAGTTGTTGCTGTGAACAGAACACAAAATTTTACAAAAATTCCATCCTCCTCATTTGAATATCATTGTCAGATGGGTGTGTTTGATTATTCATTCTGGTTTATTTCTTTTAGTTATGATTATATTTTGCTGGACAGGATGATGAATTTCCTCGATAAGCATCATGTACTTGACACCGCACAACATGGTTTCCGGAAGGGCCGCTCAACTGAATCCGCAGCTCTCTGCTTTGTTGAGTGCGTTTATGAATGCCTTGATAGTGGATTGTTTGTCGCGGGATTGTTTTTTGACCTGTCACGGGCATTCGACAGTCTCTCCTTCCAATTTATAATCGAAAAATGCTACAGTATGGGTTTTAGAGGAGTGTTTTTGAGATGGATTTCCAGCTATCTTGAGGGCAGAACTATGATCGTCAGAGTTGACAACGCATTTTCGGATGAACATGAAGTGAATTTGGGTGTCCCTCAGGGTTCAGTCCTGGGGCCGCTCCTATTCTTACTTTTCATAAACGATCTACCATGCAACTTAAAAAAGATGATGATCGCTGCAACATCCCGCCACGATCTTCTTCGTCTATTGAACATGATCAGAATACTACTGTTCGCCGATGACACCTCAGCATTGGTTACTGCGCGAAGCTTTGACGAGCTACAGAGGTTATGTCACCTTTTAGTCCAGTGCTTTGTTGATTGGTGTCGCTCTAATTCAATAATGATTAATGTTGCTAAAACTGAATGCGTTCATTTTGCTCTAAGATCCAGCGAACGCAGATTGGTTGTACGCTATTTGGACGAGGTTATTTCATCTGCGGACCATACCAAGTTCCTGGGTGTCCACATCGATTCCAACTCGAAGTGGAGCACTCATATCGATTCTGTCTGTAGAAAACTCAATGGCTCTTACTTTGCTTTAAGTAGAGTACGGAATTCACTTCCTTTGCGGTCCGTTCTCAACATATACTACAGTTTGGTGTACAGTCACCTATCATACAACATCCTACTGTGGGGTAATTCATCGGACGTTGACAGAGTCTTTGTTATACAGAAGAGGATCTTGCGTATGATATTTAATGTTGAGCCTAGGTCCTCCTGTAGACCGGTTTTCATTGAAAATGGCCTCCTCACCTTGGCCTCGATTTTCATTCTCAAATGTTTGATCTATACCAAAGAAAACGAAAATAAGTTCACCAAACTTTCTAGCTTTCATAGCTACAGTACAAGAAACGAAGGATTGTTATGTGTACCAAAACATAATTCCTCTAGATTCGAATGTTCACCAATGTATCACTGTATCAAACTTTTTAAGCACTTACCTAGATCATTGCGAAGTCTTAAGTTGAATGAATTCAAAAAAGCAGTTAAAGTTATTTTAGTTAGTAGATGTTATTATTCTGTTGCTGAATATTTTTCTGATTCTTGTGAGTAGTTTTCTATTTTGATTTTGTTTTTTTCTCTGACTTGTCCTATACATGTATTTGTCTGACAGGATTAATAAAGTATTATTATTATTATTATTATTATTATTATAAACTATCAATTCCATTCCTATTTCCTCCTCATTTTATGAGCAGAGCTTATTCATTTCAGTTGGGGAGCCTACGATGCTAAATCGGGATTTACTTGAGATTAGATGGCAGAAAGAAAAAAGGTTCTATGATGTATGCACTTTCAGCGGTGAGGAAAGCGCCTGTAGCTTTTCGAATATGTAAAAAAAATCGTCAGGTTTACATACTCGAGCGTGTCAGATTAAGAAATTCTGTTATGCCTTATATATCTCTGATAATAAATTCATAATAATCTGACAGATTGCGTGGTGGGGCTGACCGTACGGAAGAGTTGAAAATAAAAAAAAAATTTCGAGATTGTGATTTTCAGAGGATATTTTAATTGAACCTAAAGGAAGCTACTCTTCAAGACACTGACAATTCGGACCGGACACAATGTCACAGCGTTCCTTTGAAAATGCAAACAAAAATCGTTACTTGCACATACTCGAGGGTGTCAGATTTTCATACAGATTGTTGATCTCGGTGTTGACCCACTAATCTGACACTAATAAGGGGGGGTTTCTTAATCTGACAGTTTGAAGATGATAATAAGGCATTTTTTTTTAAATATCTCCATTTCTGTACTTTCAATTTTTTCTGTATTCATTACGAATGTTGTAGATAATAAAATTCTCTGCAACTTTTATCTGAAGCAATTTTACGTACTCTTAACCATTTTCAAGCAAGGGGGTGATGAGGGAGAGGAGCTTAGCCACACATGCGAAAGGGCAAGGTCAAAGTTAGAATCCCAGTCTTATGTACATTCTTCACCATATATCTGAAAAACCTTCGGAAGTAGAAAAACTTGCTGTGGACGAAATTTGTAGAAAATTTTATATTATATATTATATATGTATAATTAAAAAAAAAACGATTTTTGTGACCTAACGGTCAAGTTTTATTTTTTTAGTTTGCTGAAACTAACAGATTATATTTTTTCCGATCTTTTCGAATCATTAGCTTCCAAATAAAAAAAATCCACCGCGCTTGCGAATGTAAACGTGACTTCTTTTGCAAGTTTGGCGCTCCCCCACATATTTTAGTCATCTAAATCTGACACGCTCGAGTGTGTGCGATGTTCCTTTTTTCTACTATTCTGACAGGCTGTCCTTGACAATTCCCTCTATATACAGATGTAATTTTTGGTTGAGGTAATCTACAGCCGTCCAAGGTTGTTTTCCCTCTTGGGCTCCCAACTATTTGAATGGTTTTATTGATTGAACCAATTTTCAAATTATGCTCTTATATTTTTATGAAGTCTAGTGAACCAAAATGTAGAAGACTATTTGGATCACTTCTGTTATTGAAATTGATAATTTTAAAATCAGCCATTCGATCTTAATCTTCATGAAGAATGACTCAGCTGGAGAACTGCACCAAGCTTTCATTATGGTAGGTCCTGTAGGAATGGAAACATCTTGGGCGTACAATGTAGATTCAAAAAACTTATGTTCGATTAGTTGAACTTCACCCAAAACGGTTTTGACCAGAATCTGGACATCCACATTTCGTACACATACAGCTGGATTCCTCCTATGACTTTCCAGGTTTTCTTTCGTCACCTCGATCTCGTGAAGAAGTTATTTTCAAATTTTTTTATTTCGATCACTGAAATACAGAGAAGCGGTTGAATGTTAGAAAGAAACAATTACAATGGGTCCCTTTGCTGTGAGTACATCTATCTCTCGAAAAATATATAACGTCCTATGTTTAGGATAAAGAAACCCCAGAGGGACATCACGGTCTACTAAGTGTTTTATTTATAGATGGACTTACACATATACCATATTCCATAATCCGACGTTTATATTCCTCCGCATCCTCCCCATTTTCTCCCTCGCTTCGTCCAGCACAGATAAGACTTCTTTTCACCGTCTCTGAGAACCCTCGTATCGATACCGGGGACTCGATCGACTGCATCGGACAGTCAGTGGGCAGGCATAGAGCCAGCAACATATTTGCCTTTCTGACTGGGGGCCAAATCGAATTGATTAGGATTAGCGGGCCAGTCGAACTTACTCGAGGTTCCTGGACTGTCGGTGATAAATCTAACAACATACACTGCTGCAAACATAAATCAGGATGTTGAATTGCCGTACTCGAATCATGTTCGGTTCGTGTTTATTTATTCGAGATATGCAGTCGATCGAAGAGGGTCCTGTGGAATGACATTCGTGTGCTTGTTGGAGGACAATGGGAAAGAGGTGTTAGAACAGGGGCATTAAGATGGCATAGCTCTTCACCGATTTAAGAATTATCAGCTGCAATAACAGAAATTATCGCATTTTGATGAACTATACCTTTTCAAGTTCAAATTGACGCTAATCAGAATCAAAATAGGTCTTTTCGTTTTCATAAAAAGTGTTTCTACACTCGATTTGATTTACACCAGTGTAGAGGAAGTGTAGTTTATCTACACATAGTCAAAAGGAGATATAGATAAACTGCAATGTAAGGATCTTCAGTTTTCTGAGAAAAATTGGAGTTCATTTTAGTGCATTCCTTTCATTTCACATTTCCGCCTTTGAAAATATTTAATTCTCAAATATTCAGTACATTCAATCCGATAGGCAGATTAAATGTGAAAAACCGTTTATCTGTGTTCAACGTTGTTCTTCTTGCATGCCGTTGAAGATTTTGACGTTTTTCTGATGTTAATATGCGATAAAAGGTGATGACGACGTTTTTCATTCTTGTCGCATTCTGAAATTTTCAGATTTTCAACGTGTGGGGGGATTTGCCTATAAAAGCAGATTTTTCCCCCGCGATGGTCACTTTAACACTTTGACTCTTATACTTTTTAGTCTCTTTAACGCTCTGTACTCTCTTTTATCTGCGATTCGATTTTAATTGTGTGCACGACAAGCCGTTCAGCGAATTTAGAACAAATTTTGTATTACGAAGTTAGTGCTCTTAGGAATTAATTTTTAGTTTTCGTTTGTTTTCCGCGAGTGCTTGAAATAAAGGAGGTAGGTCCCCGTCTTTACCGTTCAGTTTCTTCATTAGACCTACACCGGTTACTTCTTTGACACTGCTGTACCGTATCGCTTTCTGGTATCTTTTGCCGTACTTCACCCTGTTTCGCGAGTCTGACTTTCCCTTCGCTATCAGTCATGGTGCGTAAGCCCTTGGGGTAGTGAAGAGAAAGTCCTGTCAACCCCATGTTCGCGTTCCGTGTCATTAGTGTTGAAATCGAAATCTCTTCTTTTCTATCAGTCATGGTGCGTAAGCTTTTGGGGTAGAGAATCAGAGATACCCGCTCGTCGTCAGTGAAATCCCGTAGTTGCGCTCAAAATAGACCTTTTCTTCGCTATCAGTCATGGAGCGTTAGCCCTTGGGGTAGCGAATAAGAGTCTCGAATAGATCCGCCCTGGTTGTGTTTCTTTTCATTGGAGAAATACAATTAATTACATCCCGATACCGTATAGCAAGTCATTTCACTCCACGAGGTCATCCTTAGTGTCCATTTCGTCAGTTCTGGTTGGCGCATTTTATTGAGCAACCTTTGATTTTTCACTATACCCGGTGTAAGCTTTGTAAAGTGCTCGTGATCGGATTGAGTTTGTAACGTGACAATTGCCCTGAAGGGCGTTCGAGCATGAAACTCTACTTCTAATTTCTCAAGGGGGGCTTGATTACCCCAGCAACAAAATTCCCAGTCAGGTCTTTCACAATATATTATTTAAAATAATTACAATGTACAATCTGAAAATCACTCGTAATGACAGAAATTTAAAGTTTACAGTCTCTCAAAATTTCACAACTTAGATCTACTTAGCTTAAGTGAGTTCAAGCAACAGATCTGTCCCTTTGGACGTGGGTTTCCTGTAGTATTCGATAATGTGCAGCGTAGAGTTGAATTTCAGCCCAAGGTTGATGATTCTGCTTTAAACCAAAATCGTACTTTCAGAGTCAGACACCTGCATTTCTGTCCAAATTCTATTAAGCCTCAAGCTCCGTTCAAATGCTGTGCCTCAAGCCAAAGTTGCATTCCAAATTCTTGTCAAACACATAAGCAGCCAGCTCCGGTACAGAAATTGGAGTTCCAGTCCAAAAATTTGAGCTCCGTACCAAAAATTTGAGCTCCGGACCAAAAAGCTATGCGAAATAAACAAGAATGAAAATGTGCAGAAAAATTTAACAGAACTCCTTCCCAACTCTTCATGAGAAAACAAGATTTTCATGAACAAAATAACATAATTATTAAATAAACCTGAGAAGGAATCCTGCTCTGGGGAAATGAAAAGCAGTACAAGAACATGTGCTGTAAAACAAAATGAAGGCAAGCAATAAATCTAGAACCAGCAAATTTACCCAATCAAACATTCCTAGTGAGATCCCTGTTTAAATTAAAGGAATTATGAACTTACCGAGACAATATTGTTAACCTCGCCAACTTAAAATTCATTAATTTCAGAATAATCAATCGATGAATTCCGATACGATATTTCGACAGATAACCTTCTTCCTTGAGGGAAAAAGCGGAAAAGGAAGAACCTTCGAGAAATTTTCAATGCGCAGACAAATGAAAGATTACCGAGGCGCGAGACACAGAGCTAATGTGTGTCAACGTAAAGATGTAGTTCGCGAAAATCAGCGGCGTTGCAACAATAAGGTGTCAAGCATGGGCGTGCAAGTCGTTGCACACACCTCTCACCAGGAAAGAAAAAAAATTTGCAAAATTTTTTTTTTATAAAACATGCTGAAGGCTGAACACAGTGAAGGCTACTTGAAAATAATGTGAAAATGAAGAAGGCTGAAGGCGATTCGAGAGGTAAAATGCTGAAGGCTATTTGAAATTTCGAGGACAATGAAAACGCTGAAGGCGACTTAAAGCTAAAACTTACAAACTAGGAAAAGGTGAAAGATATCTAGTCACTGAAGGTGGCTAGATACCGGCATGTCCAGCTAGATATGAGATGAAAATACAAACCGATTCAACTAAAGATATTAAATAATGGGCCGAAATTTTTTTAATAATTTTTTTTGCAAACTAAAAAGAGAAACTTCATCGAAATCCGAATCGAAGATTTCGATGAAGGCGCTGGACAAGGGGGATATTTTTTAACTAAGGTCGCTTCCCCTGCGACCCCCATCACATCTTAGAGTGGTGATGTCCGCATCGAGAGTCACAATCGGTATAATAGAAAATTTTTCGTGTCAAAGGTCGGTATGGTCACAAATCATAATCGGAACATTCAGTGGTCCGCGTGGGCAAAAAGCTACGGCTTAGTGCACGACCAACTGATAACTCGTCGGGAGTTTTACAAGGAAGAAAGAGTCAAAATCCGTAAGAAAAAGAAGAAAAGGTAGCTCAGCGTGCCCTCGCACACTAGCCCGATAAAGATGTCAGAGTCGGTAAGAAGATTTCAAAGAAAAGACATAGTCGGTAAGATTTCAAAGAGAAGACATAATCGGTAAGATTTTAAAGAAGAGACATAGTCGGTAAGATTTTAGAAGAGACATAGTCGGTAAGATTTTAAAGAAGAGACATAGTCGGTAAGATTTTAAAGAAAAGACATAATTGGTATGTAATTGTTACACAAATTCGGTAAAGAGTCATCCTCAACGATGAACAGTCAAATCCGGTGTAAATGAAGACAGCAAGTTTGCAGTCTGTCTCACTTAAGATGTTAAACGTGAAATGTGAAGGTGATCTAACAAAATATTTCGAAATCACTTCCCAACCCATCCTCTCCATTGAAGTGAACGAAAAGCTCGCGGCAAAAGTTTGTTGGGCGCCAGCAGGTGTAAAACCTGCAAAGTCAAAAATAGGGGAAAACATTTCAATCCGGTGCTCAGAAAATGTATCTGCATCAGTGACGCAAAATTTAAAATCAAACTCCAAAATATACAGTTGGATACAACAAGATTTTTTTAAGTGCATATCCGCAATATATTCCAGACAAATTAACGGCAATTTCATGCAAAGCTACGAGGAAGGTCGAAAATAGGTACGATAAAGAAATTGCCAATCAAGTAAATAATCCTGTGCACCGGAAAGAGTGAATTTAATGGTCATGTTCGTGTTCGTCAGAGTCGGTAGGTACATCATGAGTTAGATCAGGTTTAAGATGTTTAACATGGAAGTTACCCAGTTTGTGTCCGTCTAGATCTTTCAAGGCATAGACCAATGGGGAGATAACTTCATCGACAATACAAGGAATATACTTTGGAGCGAACTTAGCAGAAAACTTATTCGATGCATCCGAGAGGACAAAATTCTTCCTCCAAACCCTATCACCTACACCATAACGAACGTCACGCTTCCTCAGATTATAGCGATTTGCATTCTTCTTATATGCATCAAAGAGTCTACGCTGAACAGTCTTATAAAGGTCCGGAAGGTTTTTGAGTTGTAGAGATGGGTCCAAAAACTTATTTTCCACTTCAATCAAATTACTAGCGTTATCTGAAATCAAACCAAAGAAAGCACCGTCAGTGGGAACGTTTCTGCCAAAACACAAATAAGATGGAGAATAACCCGTGACTTCATGCCTTGCCAATCTGATAGCTTGTGCAATTTGATAGAGATTCTGATCCCAAGTATTATGCTTTTCATCGATGAAAGATCTAATTGCGGTTGTTATCGTTTTATTGACTCGTTCAGTGGGATTAATTTGTGGAAAATACCTTGCATTGTACCAGATTTTTTGTACATTATATTTCTTAGCCAAATTCTTAAATTCATTGGAAGTGAATTGAACTCCATTATCTACAACTATGACCTGCGGAACACCAAACATAAGGAAAACCTGATTCTCAATGAACTTGACAACACCCTTTGAGGTGGCCCTAGCCATAGGATGCACTAAGACAAACTTGGTGAACCAATCTGTAACTACAAGGACGTACTGATTACCATTCTTCGATCTGGGATATGGACCCAACAAGTCGGCAGATATTAACTGGAAGGGAAAATTTATATTGCGATAATTACCAGTTAAACCAGCTTGTGGCAAATTGTCCGACTTGCACGAAGCACATACCTTACATTTACGAATATATAATTTTACAGAATTCCTCATTTTCGGCCAGTAGTATAATTGGGAGAGTCTAGAGAGGGTTTTAAATACACCAAAGTGTCCAGCTAAAGGGTCGTCATGATACTTATTCAGAAGTTCCAGCCTATTTTCTGTCGGAACCACAATTTTCCAATCTGCAGACGCATCCGAGAGCCTAGATCTACTCATGATGTGTTTATATAAGACATTTCCTGAAACCTTGAAATCAGGGAAGGACTCAGGATTCCTAGAAACCCTATCACACATAGTTCGGTACCAAAGATCCGGTTTCAACCTATTCAGATCCAGAACAGCTGTTTCAGGAATTCTAGACAAGGAATCAGCCACGGTATTGAGGGAGCCACTGCGATGAACTATTTTGAAACGGTGACAGGACAAACGAACAATCCATCTTGCAATCCTAGGAGAAGGGTTCTTCATAGAGTGCAGCCACTGTAGTGATGAATGATCCGTTATTACAGTGAATTCAGTTCCTTCAATGTAGGGACGAAATCGATCGATAGAGAGAAGAATAGAAAGAAGCTCCTTCTCAGTCGTTGTGTAATTTCGCTGACACTTGGTTAAAGTCCTGCTGAAATATGCTATGGGATGTTCAACACCGTCGTTTTCCTGAAATAGAACACTGCCCACACCCACATCAGAGGCATCACAGGCTAAAAAGAAAGGCTTTGTAAAATCTGGGCTAGCTAGAATTGGAGTTGAGGTCAGCATCTGCTTGACCGTTCTGAATGCAGCATCAGCCTCGTCCGTCCACTGTACTGGTTGTCCCTTTTTGCGACCTTTTAACAAATCTGAAATAGGAGCACACACTGTCGAGAAGTTTTTCAAGAAACGTCGATAATATCCAACAAGACCAATCAATCTTCTAATTTGTGTAGCATTGGTAGGAATTGGATACTCCACGATTGACTTAATTTTATCGGGATCTGTTCTGAGACCTTGTTCATCCACCAAAAATCCTAGAAATTTAAGTGAGGGACGACAGAAATGACACTTTTCGAAGTTAACCGTCAAGTTTGCCTCTTGAAGGCGCTTAAAAAGTTCTCTCAGAACCCAAATATGAGTCTCAAAATCGGGAGTTGCTATAATGACGTCATCTAAATAATAAAAGACATATGGCTCAAGAGATGACCCTATTACAATATCCATAAGACGGCACATGGCTTGAGACGCGTTATTTAAGCCAAAGGGAAGGACATTGAAGCAAAATAACCCACGACCCTCAACGGCGAATGTCGTTTTCAACTTGGATTCCTCATCAAGCGGAATTTGAAAAAATGCAGACTTCAAATCTATGGACGACAAAAATGAGGCATTGCGAACCTTACCAATTATTGAATCGATTAAAGGCATAGGATATGAATCAGGAACAGTAACCGAGTTTAACCTCCTACCATCAAAGCAAACCCTATATGAACCATCTTTCTTGGCAACCAGCCAAAGAGGAGATAGCCAAGGTGAAACTGTTGTCACAGGTTCAATGATACCAAGTTCCAACATTTCATCTATCTGTTCATTGAGAACAGATTGCATAGCCGGTGAAAGGGGATACTGCCGTTGACGTATTGGAGAGCCTTCAGTCTTGATAGAATATGTGAGAAGGTGGGTTCTACCAATTCTATCTTTGGGTCCTATGGTCCCATATAATTTGATTACTTCGTCCAAAATATCCTTCTGCATGGGTGACAAATCATCAGCAGGCTTGATTGCATGAACTGCAGCAGTGTTGAGAACTGATGAATTATAGGAAGAGTTAGTGAAATCCAACTTGATATTAAAAGCTTCAACGAAATCCATTCCGAGAATCATTTCTTGCGAGATAGAAGGAACTACCAAAAACCTGAGAGCTTTCGAGAGACCATTTAATTCGATATTCAGAGTCACGTAACCCAGAGTGCTCTGTAATGTTCCGTCAGCCGTGGTAAGATGCAAGGAAACATCATAATTTAAAGGGATATTGAGTTTCTTCAACATAAACAAGGAAGGAGAACCAAGAATTGACACATTACTGCCGCTGTCTAGCAATGCCAAAACGCTTTCCGTAGATATCTTGACTCTAAGATAAGGTCTATTGTCATCGTTAAGTCTTTCCAGTAAGTGGCATACAGAATGAGGAGGATCTTTGAGATCGTTATCTGAATGATGAGGCCTTTTATCAGAAAAGGAGATTTTTATCGTCTCTAACCAGTTGTTAAAGACCTCGCGATCAAATCTATTTACTGTTCGGTGTTTCGAGTCGATGTGGCAGTACTTGAACGCCGATTCACGCTGTCTGCCATAACGTGACCAGCAGCTACGTTTTTTGAACATTTGGAGCACTTCGATTTTACAATTCCGCTTGCTCCACAACCGAAACAAAATCTATTCCTCCTGGCTTGCCTACAGGCGGAATACTTGTGACCAGATTTTTTACAATTCCAACAGGAAATCAAATTGAGTTCAGAAACGGCTTGCGACTTTATTTTGTTTAAGCCCAAAGTATCCTCTATTCTCTTACACAAGGAAATTAAATCAGATATTGTGTCAATGTCTCTCAAAACTAAAGCCTTCAGATAATCTGGTTGCAAATTTGACCGAATAATGTTAACTATTTCCTTGTCTTGGGGTTTTGTATTCAAGCGATGGAATTGTGCCTCTAGTGAAGATATGAAAATGCTAGCGCTTTCTCCTGGACGTTGTTTCCTCGATTTTATTTCGTCAAGCATAACCTGATCATGATTCGAATGCAAAAAAGATTCCTTAAGCGCATCCACCAATTCTGACCATTTACTAAAAGATTTTCTGACGAAGTGGTTATGCCACCAAGTCCAAGCATCTGACTCAAATAAGTCAGCGGCGGAATCAAATAAATCTGCATCAGAGCAGCCACGAGAAACTTTCAACGTATCTAACATTTCAAGAAAAGGCATTAAAGGCTCTCTTCCAGAGAATTTCTTTAAGTTCCATTTATAGACAGGCACTTTACTACAGTGAGGCTGTGTTGAGACAATACCGGTAGAGAATGAGGAGGAGGCAATAGGTTTAACTGACGACTTGCGCTCATCAAGTTCTGCTTCTAATTCAATGATCTGAAACATCATATCACGTTTCTGATCTTCCTCAGTAATCTCTTCAACAGAAATCCGCTTTAATCTCCCAGAACAATGACACAATCTATCTTCAAGTCTTTTAAATTCAGAAACATTAGACTTAGAGGTTAATTTAGATATTTTTAAGGACAAGTCTGAAATTGATTGTGAAAGTTCCTCAAAGTTTTCCTTTATCGTAAAAATGTCCTGAATTTCAGAAAAACTTCGATCTCCTCTTTCCTGCGCCAAGAGACCTTTCAAAATTTTGCGATTTCGCTCAACAGTATTTTTGTCATCCCTTCCTAAACGTATAGCAACCTCATATGCGAGTTCATGAGCTTTCAAAGAGTCGGGGTTCATAATTCCAAGAATTCAAATGCAAGATATAAAAAAAAATACAACAATAGCAAAGGTTCCAGAATTATTCAAAGCAAAAAGAAAAAGTGAAAGCAATGTGAGGTGTGCAAGCTTGAGAGACTGATAGGTTTCTTTAAACTGATGAAAAATGTCGCTGGGTTTCTCGGGCCCCACGTTGTGTGCGCCAAATGTGTAACGTGACAATTGCCCTGAAGGGCGTTCGAGCATGAAACTCTACTTCTAATTTCTCAAGGGGGGCTTGATTACCCCAGCAACAAAATTCCCAGTCAGGTCTTTCACAATATATTATTTAAAATAATTACAATGTACAATCTGAAAATCACTCGTAATGACAGAAATTTAAAGTTTACAGTCTCTCAAAATTTCACAACTTAGATCTACTTAGCTTAAGTGAGTTCAAGCAACAGATCTGTCCCTTTGGACGTGGGTTTCCTGTAGTATTCGATAATGTGCAGCGTAGAGTTGAATTTCAGCCCAAGGTTGATGATTCTGCTTTAAACCAAAATCGTACTTTCAGAGTCAGACACCTGCATTTCTGTCCAAATTCTATTAAGCCTCAAGCTCCGTTCAAATGCTGTGCCTCAAGCCAAAGTTGCATTCCAAATTCTTGTCAAACACATAAGCAGCCAGCTCCGGTACAGAAATTGGAGTTCCAGTCCAAAAATTTGAGCTCCGTACCAAAAATTTGAGCTCCGGACCAAAAAGCTATGCGAAATAAACAAGAATGAAAATGTGCAGAAAAATTTAACAGAACTCCTTCCCAACTCTTCATGAGAAAACAAGATTTTCATGAACAAAATAACATAATTATTAAATAAACCTGAGAAGGAATCCTGCTCTGGGGAAATGAAAAGCAGTACAAGAACATGTGCTGTAAAACAAAATGAAGGCAAGCAATAAATCTAGAACCAGCAAATTTACCCAATCAAACATTCCTAGTGAGATCCCTGTTTAAATTAAAGGAATTATGAACTTACCGAGACAATATTGTTAACCTCGCCAACTTAAAATTCATTAATTTCAGAATAATCAATCGATGAATTCCGATACGATATTTCGACAGATAACCTTCTTCCTTGAGGGAAAAAGCGGAAAAGGAAGAACCTTCGAGAAATTTTCAATGCGCAGACAAATGAAAGATTACCGAGGCGCGAGACACAGAGCTAATGTGTGTCAACGTAAAGATGTAGTTCGCGAAAATCAGCGGCGTTGCAACAATAAGGTGTCAAGCATGGGCGTGCAAGTCGTTGCAAGTTTCCCGAATGTATGTTTGCTGATCGATTCGCTCATATTTCATACCTACACATATTTCCGTTGTATGTGTGATCAGTTTCCGAAGGTGTGAATAAACTTTTACATAATTTGATTTTGGCTACTTCGTTATCGCTACCACCCTAGATAACAGCGAACTCTGTCTCCGACTGGCAGCTGCTCTGGAGGGTTTGCTATTCTTCCTGGTGAAAAGAATAGCCGTTGCTCGAGATAAGTTTCTCCGAGGTGACCGCGTTACAACACCTCCTGTACACTGGTGTAAATTCAATCAGCAAACGAATACTAAAATCGAGTATGGAAAAGTGCTACACTTTTAATGCAAACGAAAGCACCCAATGATATTAGCCAAAATCAAATTGGCAACATCAATTTCAAACTGGCACTTGAAAACGTACGGACTTCATATAAATTTATGATGATAATATGATATTTGTTTCAATCAATAAAATCATTCATAGGTACGAACTGTATATCTAGATGAAGAGGGCTGCTCTGAAAGATCCACAGTATTTTTTTGAGGCGAATCACTTCTGAAATGTTAGCAACACATATCCTCTATGTCCTGTTAATACACTTTCTTTATTAGAAAAAATACTTGAGATTGCTGTCTATAACCAGATCATGGAGCAGGATTCAGAAAGGGCTATTCCTGTAAGGAGGCTCTTCAATTTGCGTTGAGCAATTTCAAGCAAGAAATTGATAAAGGTAATTATGTTGTTGCGGTTTTCCTGGACCTCTAAAGAGCATTCGAAACAGTTGATAAAATTATTTTGATTTCTAAACTGCGAGTATATGGGTTTGATGGTTTGGTGTTGGACTGGATAGTGGATTACCTCACAAATAGAAAGCAAAAAGTTAGATGTTAACATGGAGTGTCAGTGGAATTTTATAATGGGTTTGGTATACCACAGGGTAGCGTACTGGGCCCAGTTTTGTTATTGTTATGTTTGAACGATATTGGACTGTATGTAGTGAGTGACTTCATTAACCATACAGAAGATACAGTTTGTATCTTCAGTGATCTATCTGGGCTTTCAATTGGACAACCAATCGACACTAAGAAAAAATTATCTGAAATACTATACTTTTTCGCAAGGATCAGTGAGTGCTTGTCAATAAAATCGAAAGTTACCGTGTATAACTCAGCCCTATTTTGAATATTGTCCATCAGTGTTGTTCCTATTTAATAAAACCCAGAAGAATGAACTTGCAGAACGGGGAAAAACGAATCATACTAAAATGTGGCAGGCTGACCTGTCACGTCACATGCATTTTGAAGTCGTTGCAATGGATAAATGTCGAACATAGATTATATTACATGACAAAGTTGTTTGTTTTTAAGATTTTGCATAGCACTTCATCACCTCACCTGAGAAAATTCATTACCTACGGATAGGAAGTGCATGGTTATCCAACAAGAAACAATTGTACTATATACATTAGAAAAACATGCAATGCTGCTGACATGAATTTTATTTTCTTCGTTGACAGTAAATTAGTAAATTTATCCCGTCACCTTAGAAGTGGACACAGTTGGGAAGAATAATATCGGTGGAATTCAGACTAAATGGGATTTCCTCTTTCAATTTTTTTTGATGTTTATGGAAGTGATGGGAGTGTGGTTGATGATTCCTTATTTTTTAAACTGTGTTACATTAGGAGCCTTTAAACTTTTTCACAATAATAGTTCGAAGGTATTACTGTTTAATTTAGATTGCTGTATATATATATTAGGGTTACCCTATTTGTTACATCGTGAACATTAAAGGTTGCCTGACTCGGTTGTGTCAGGCGGATTATGTCCCAGTTAGTGGTGACGTCTCGCGAGCAGAAAACAAACTGTTGTCTGTCAATCATCACAACAACAATGATAGTATTGTAGCAGTGAGTTCCAAAAGGTTTCGAAAAACTAAAGTAATCCTCTGTAATATAGCCGCACACATCGAACCATTCATCTGAAATTGGTCGCAAACACTTAGCGACGATTTACTTTATATATGATAGCACTCCAATTAACATTTGGACCCATATTCAAATAGTATACTCACAAAATTCGACCTGGAAATATTGAGTCTTTGGTGTCGAGATTGGCAGTTGCCACTGAATCAGAAGGAGTATGTTGTGCTGCACTTGGGTACCAACAATCCCCGTCGTCAGTACACTTTGAACAACATTCCCATCGCTACCTGCAGTAGCCTTTGTGACCTGCTCGATGTGGTTGTTACTAAGAATTTGAGCTGGTCCGACTATATTCTCACTACAGTGAACAAAGCCAAGCGTTTTCTTTTTCTAATTCGAAAATCTTTCGCAAGATGCTATCCATCTACATGCGCAGCCTTTTATAAGCTCTATATCCGGCCCATCTTGGAATTTGCTGGTCCTGTATGCTGTCCCGTACTGAACAGAAATTTTGCAATGCTAGAGGGTGTTCAACGTCGGGCAACACGACTACCATATGGCATTATTCGTCCATTTACTGACCGGCGGTTTTGTGACAATCTCATAATCACCTATCCTGCTTTCCACAATCTGTTTGTGGTTGATCTCAGATCTTTTCCGGCTGAATTCCGACAGTCGACTTCCGATGCTTTCAAGCTGGCAAAGGAGAATTAAAACAACGCAGAGAAAGAACTTCCTGACGAATCGCGTCTTTGGTGTGTGGAATCGCTTGCCTTCATGTGTTTTGGACAGAAAACACTTTCAAGATCAGATAATAATAATAATAATACTGAAAGCACGGACGTGGAGTCAGGAGTTGTTCAAATCTTCACAAAGGTGGTCACTGATCCAGGCACTGAACTACCGGGAAGCTGCTCAGATACAAAAAAAATCCAATACTTCGATAAACAGATCAGATCAAGTTGAAATTCAATAAATAAACAATTCTCAAAAATAATGTTTGAATATTGAATTTATGTGGCTGATACTTCACGAAAATCCGTAATCAAAGTGAAGAATGAATTATATTTTTTTTCACTAGGATATGTTTTACTGAATTGAAGTTAAATCATCACAGGAGCTAAGCATTTTCGGATATTACCTTCGTTCAGCTGAAACATTTATACACTTAATGGTAAAATATAATAGTATATTCTGAAACAATTTGCAGAATGGGCTTCTATTCCAACACGAATGCGAAATTCGAACGCATGAGTGTTGGAATTGCCTTCTGCTACGAATATTAGACGATATTTTCTCTGTCGAAATTCAATAAAAAAATTCAGATTATACTTCCTAGTGACTTTTGTATTGGATCTTGGCAGTTGGTGTGTCTTTTACGAAAATTGAAAGATTACGGAATTAGAATTTTAAAAAAATTTATAATTACCTATTAAATTCGTGAAAAATGTGTGAAAAAATTGATTAAACACCACCAAAATTGAGAGAAATTGCGAATAATGTCTCAAATAAATAAATACCACAAATATCCAAAGCCCTGTATGAAAAAGAATATAAAAAACTCATGAAGTGGTCTGAAGAGAATTCAGTCCTCAGATTTTCAGAAAATATTTTATTAGCATATTTTGAACATTTGAGTAGAACATATGAAAGTTCTACACTATGGAGAACTTATTCAATGCTACGCAGTATGCTCAATGCTTATTAAAAAGTTTTTCTAAAGAATATAAACCGAAAAAATCAAAAGTTCTTGATTTCGAACAAATCGACAAATTTTGAGGAATGCGTCAAATAATATTTATTTGGATATGAAGGTAACAAGTAACAATAATATATAATCTTGTTCTATGTACACTTAATATCACAAAACCACTTTCAGGTAGTAAAAATCATGGGATATGCTGGGGCATGCAGAAGGGTAGAGCTCTGCAAAATGCAGGTTCAAGACATAGAATTCAAGGACGATTGTATTTTAGTCACAATACCAAATACAAAAACTTATAGTCCCAGGCAATTTATCATTTCGGACACATTCTGGTTGAGTCTTCTTAGAGAATACTATAAACTGAGACCATCACATACAGATCAGAATCGTTTCTTATTAATTTTAAGGCTGGAAAATGCACAGTGCAACCTATTGGCATAAATGAGATAGGTGGAATGCCAAAAAAATTGACAATTTCTTAAACTTGTCTGATCCAGAACTATATTCAGGCCATTGCTTCCGTAGAAGCTCAGCTTCCAATCTAGCCAACAGCGGAGAAGATTTGATAGCATTGAAGAGGCATGGAGGATGGAAGAGTTCAGCAGTTGCTGAATGATATGTTGATGCGTCTCTTTCAAAAAAACTTGATATTTCTATAACTCTTTCAACCCAACTCAACCAGAATGCCCACGACCTCAATATGCCTTCTACTTCGGCAATAAATAATCATTTATGGATAGCACTTGATTGAAACATGCTGAAGAAGTGGAATGCTGGTTATCATGCATTGGGGAGTTATATTGATTTCCTGTCTTCCAATTGTGAATTCTAAATTATTATAATAATTTAAAATTATACAGGAAATCAATATAACTTCCCAATGCATGATAACCAGCCTTCCACTTCTTCAGCATGTTTCAATCAAGTGCTATCCATAAATGAAACACATCACAACATACCAGGAATATCAACTTTAAATACTGGCTCGAACTGCAATATAACAGTTAAAATATTCAACAACTGCACAATTTCAAAAATTGAATGATCTAAGGATACTTGTTATGTAATTAAAAATTCTTTTGATTTTGCATCATTCATTAAGTAATAAAGG
The DNA here is from genome assembly GCF_907165205.1 of Coccinella septempunctata. Lineage (NCBI taxonomy): Eukaryota > Metazoa > Arthropoda > Insecta > Coleoptera > Coccinellidae > Coccinella > Coccinella septempunctata. Next base: position 11,662,791 of record NC_058191.1, read on the forward strand.
CTTTAATCGGAGAAATGTAGGGGAGAGTTCCTTTGAATTGGACAGTCCATGAACCGTACGCTACAGTTTTCTACTACACTCGATAGTAATTTAGCATCCTTTACGTAAATCCCATTTTCGCAACATCGATCGAAATCTCTTGGAAAATGGCTGACCCTGTGGCTCGCGCCTTGTTGCGAATATGGGATTTAAGAAGAGGATGCTAAATTAGTATCGAGTGTAGTAGAAAACTGTAGCGTCCGGTTCATGGGCTGTCCAATTCAAAGGAACTCTCTCCTACACTATATACATAATCATAATTTTCTTGTAATACCAATGATACTTGATTCAGGATATAAATTGCTGCTCAATAGCTTTTCTGTAGATACATTGGTACTATGTGTATTCATCTTGGGATTAGGAAAATTCCCTTTAGTCCTGAAAACATGTTGTGTATATATAAATTTAACCAGCTAAATTATAGATCAGATCTAAAACAGTTTCCTAATATGGATGATTCAAAATTAAACTAAACTAAAAACAGTGCTGTAACGAGATTATTACAGCACTGTTTTTGGTATCGTATTGGACTCATCACCATACTGAAACAGCTCGTTAAGGAAAACCTCAGACCAACTGTAGCGAACAGTGCTATCGGGTTTGTTGATAGTGCACGAAATTTAGGGTTGATTCTGGATGATTCGCTGAGATTTCGCGAGCATGTGGAGGGTACTGTGCGGAGAGCTTATGGAGCTTTAAGAGCGTTATATCCGCACAGATCTTATTTACCTATCTATACCAAAAAACTTCTGTGTGAGAGTCTGGTCTAATTTCAATCACTTCTCTCCTGTGTACAGTTTCTGTTTGGATCAGACTCTCTCGGTCGAATTCAACATGTCCAGAAGAACTGTATAAGGTTTATTTTCAGGATTAGAAAATTTGATCATGTATACCATGAGTTAGTTGAGTTGAGTTGGCTTCCTATGAGACTTTGCTTTAACTTTCATACTCTTTGTACATTCCATAAAATAATTGTGAATAGAAAACCATCTTATCTCTTCAATAGGTTGCAATACAGAACTGATGTTCACAATGTTAACATTAGACATAGAGGTTTGCTTACTTGTCCTCACCATCGAACCTCTACCTTTCAGAGAAGTTTTGGATACAACATCTATAAATTGTACAACGGGATTCCTTTTGAGTTTAAACAATTTAAACATAGTAAATTCAAAAATAAAATCAGAGAATACTTGCTCAGTGATTCGATATAACTCTATTCAGTCTCCGTGAAGGCAAGAAAAAGAATAATGTTTTTTTTTCTGTTTTATTTTTCGCTCTATTGTTGTTCTTATGTTCATTATTATCTGAGATGGATTGGACACTGAATATTTTTTTTCATGTAAGAACAAGGGTTAAGTGGCAGAACACCCTTGGGTGAACTTCCCCTTGAGATTTCTGTTAAAGAAATAAAGGCCTTATTTATTTATTTTATTCAAATGGAGAAACGTATTTTAGCGAATATCTTTTTATTCAGTTTCTTTTGAAATGAAATGAACACTCCCTATAATATATTCATAAAGAATGAATGGGGGAAACATGTGTATTCATTTATCAAGATCACGATAAATTTTCACTTGCAATAAAATTTGCTAACTACCGATCTATTTGTTCAGTATTAATTCTAGACAAAAAATGTACATCCCTAATCCAACTCACAAACGATAATGCACCTCACCCCATATTTACCTAACTGCGAAAAAATCCCTTTCCACCATCCGAAAACCGGCCTTCTTGCTACAATAAACTTTCATAAAACTACGGCCGAAGGGAGATGGTATCCTCTTTATCGTTTTTATGCGTATTTAACCCTTCGCCATCGCTTTTTTATTTTAATTCGGAAGATAAACTTTTTATCCTGAAACGGGGTTTCTGCAAACACGTTAATTCAATCAGCAGCGACGTGGGGAAAGGGAATGGGGGGTAGCAGTAATAATTCCAGCAATATTTACTGTAATCTCGTGAAGGCTAATGACCTGGGGATTTGTCGGAGCAGGTGTTATACCCCCTAGAATCGGAGAAAAAGAATAATTATGGATGATGATGTTTGTTCGAGAAGATAGCACTTTCGCATCCGGGACGTGGAGTTTCGAAAAGGCTCACAGGAAGGCAAAATAAAAGAGAGTGGATGAGTGAGTCCGTTTTTCCCCTTTTTCTTTGATGGACGTGTTCTTTATCGATTTTAGTATACAGGGTCTATTTGAAGGTGAGGCTTTTTTTCAACAGAAAGTAGAACTGGTCAAAATGAAGAGTTTCACTATAAATCACCTATACAAAACTTTTGATGACAAAGTTGAAAAAAATTGAGAATGATTACATAAATAGATACTAATACGACCCTAGACCGCAAAGCAGCTGGAAAAAGCTTATCACCTGATTCAGCTTAGTAGTTTCGTGTAAGATATTGGCTCGGATTGCGTGGTCATAAAAATGGAAACTTAGGATTGCTGAATTTTTCTCATTTTTTTAAGTAACTTACACGATTTCATGAAATGGCTCGTTTCGATACCAACTGACAAAAGAGACTTAGGACACAAGTGTAATAAATAGAATAATACTTCAAAATGTCATCCATAAAGTTCGTCTAAATTATTCACGAATTTTTTCACGATGGACATCATAATCTTCTTGTTCGAACATTCCAACAATTGTCGTAAATGTGATGAAATGGGGAAACATCACAACACTTTTTCAATATAACTAACATAAGCACTTTCAGGAAAATGCCTCGATTTTCAAAATTTCTTTTTCACCTTAAGTTGCACGATGCAACAATTATGATTCCCTCGAAAGTGACCTGATACATCTAATCCGATGAACTTGGTACTGAACCATATGGTCCAGCCATATGTTTATGTTTTGTTTCGTTTTTACGATGCCGGAGTCACCTTCCAAAGTCCTGTACTTGACATTCAAGTAAATTTTGTCGAACTTCTATGGGTTGTATCTCAGCCATCTTGGATATTTTGTATAGACAAATTTTGGTTGACCGACTTATTTTGATGAGTTCTACCTTCTGACAAAAAAACCTCACATATAAAGACATCCTGTATATATGTTTGTTCGAAATTTCAGCTCAAAAGTGGCAATTGTTTTTTTTTATTTGGTTCTTTGAAATATTTTTATCATTTCTTAGTATTTTTCTTGAATTTATTTTTATTTAGATGTTTTATTTACTCCTCTTTAAATCATTTGTACAATTCGGTCCGAAGTTGTTCAATAGGGTATTAAAGAGTCTGCTAATGTAGTTTTTTTTTGGTATTTCATTAATTTGCACAAAGAACTGGGTCAAATGGTGAGTATCTGCTAGAACTGCAACAAAAATTACTACTATTTCAGTATTATTTGGATTTCATTTATATTCATTTCTCCCAGGTAGAAATTTTGATCTTCAGGACGTCTTTGGTTGGTCATGTTCGGACGTATGATGACCAACTTGGTGACGTCTGTGAGACCTTATGGTGACGTCACAGCCTGAAGACGTCTTACGCTGACGTCTTGAAGAAGAACTCGGAAAACGATTATTCAGTACTTTTTACGTCTTGCGTACGTCTTTCTTACGTACTGAGGATAATAGTATTTTTCTGAAAATTTTAGAATTATTTCATAGATAGAAATGAAACAAAAAAAAACATAATGTGAAGCAACATTGATTGTTATATTTTTTTCTCTTCCTATCTCCCCGTGGCTTTGTGTTCGTGCACATCAGCCAACAATATTTAAATCCTAGGTACAAGACACCCACAAACATGACGTCGGCGGGATTCGAACCCGCTACCTCCGGCATCCTAGCCGAATTCAAAGGGTTTTATCGAATGAAATGAATTTCGGAATATAGTTTTTCATTTATTTGTCGAATCTTTTCCGCACTAAAGATATCACTCACGTCTTCCAGTTTTCTCATAATGACCATAACGTACCATAAAAATACCAAAAATTCGAAGAACCTAACTCTTTAAACTAAGTTGGACGCTCTCTAATGAATATATGTATGAACGTTTTGTGAAGTAAAAGTATTCTTCATATTTTCTCGTGTAATGCTCCGTTTTCGAGTAATTTGATTTTCAAAAATTGAAAAGTATCTGTGAAATATGAAAAATTGGGTACTTTGGCTGAATACAACTTCGTTTAAAAGATCCACAGATGTGTAGTGTCACAGATTTAGCTAGTTATTCTGAAGGTAACTTCGATTTTCTAGGGGTAGCACTGTTAATAATAGAAACTAAAAATGGCTAGACCTTTTAATCAGGGCCGAGTCGGAAAAAACAGTGAAGGAAAAAAGTGTTCCTTTTGACCTCAGAAATGTAGTGTTAAAATATATCTACGAGTCAGAGATTCGGCCTGTATAGAACAGGGGTGGTCAAGACGTCGACTGCAAAGCTTGTAGCAGTAGCTCATGGACTGAAAGTTAACAAACTCTCTTTCTTTTTAACTAGAGTTTGAAGATCTCCTTCCTTCAATTTATTCTCGCTTCATTAAACTGTATGTGCAAAGAACCTATTCAGCTTGCATTCATTCCGTTGACAGATCCAAATTCATCTTGACATATGAATTTTTTAATTTCTGCATTTTTCAGCCTTAGTCTCCCGTCTGACGTGTTGCTCCCAATACAAGTATCTTTAGAGGAATCTCGCTTTTGTGACTGCAACATTTCCGATTAAAAGTTCATTCATATTTCTACCCTGGAATAGCATGGTAACAAAGCGGTATTGGTTTTAAATTCTTCTTATCGATGACCGGCAGCCAGGCGATTTGTGCGATAGAAGTCTCCTATTCTCTTACCTTTTTCGATTTTCCTCTCTGTTGGCTACTGTTGCTTGTTCAACTTTTTTTGTAGATCATGGATATGTTTTCGAACCGGAAGTTTTAATTTTTTTCTAGAATAATTAACAAGGAATAACGAAAACCAAAATTAATTTGAAAGAATTCAATATGAAAACAAAAATATTTGTACTAAATCCCACTACTAACTCTCGCTATAATACTATGGAGTCGTAGATGACTAAGAAGACATGATATACGGTAGTTTTGTTCGTCTAAATTCAAAAAATGATGTAAACGCTTATGAACAAATTTATCTGCCTCCTCCCGTATGAAGGCAATATCGACCATATCAAAGTATCTTCCATGATGATTTCCTTATTTTCCTGTCCCCTCGGGCTATCTGCACCCCCTCATTCTGATCGATCGGCCGTCTCCGGTGGGTCTAGACCGCTGAAGGAATAATCCGGACTGACACCGAGAAATTAACTTGTCCGGGGATCGGACAACGAGTGACGGCTATGATTTCATTATTTTTTATTATGTCGTATTTCGATCGGCCTCGGTTCCGCCGCCCCTAAATCGCAGTTAAGCCGCTATTTATTTTTATAGGTTGGAGCGAAAACTATGGGTTCGAGTCACACGGGGATCACTGCCAGTGGCGGGTTTGAAAAAATGTTATTATCCGTCCTGAGAATAGGTAGAAAAGAAGAGTTTGTGACCTGTGCAAGGCAACCGACGATGCATTCGAATAACACACTTAATTAGTTTATATTTGAACAAACGTGTTTTCAACGCAAGTTATATTGTATAGCTGGGATGTGTTCTTGGAAGTGAAAACACGCACTTATTTCAAGAATATCTCCAAATTGTAATTTTGATATTTTAAAAGATTTTTTTCCATTATACATTGGAGTAGTATGTCAGGTGTCTCCTCTTTGAATAGTTTCCTTAAATTTCCTTAATTCCAAGGTGACCAGTAACATATCTGTTATGTTTTCTTGGGAGATTGAATGGGGAACTCTGTTATGTGTTATTTTTCTGTAACCGTTACGTGTCGGATACGATATTTGGGATGTACCTGTGCTGCATCCAAATTATATCCACATTTTGTGAATTTCATGTTCCCGCTCCATCATATCCAAGTAACATATTTGTAACATTGTGCTTTATTTGCCATCTTTGTCGGAAAACACTCAATTCATTTCAACAAATTCAATAAATATCATGACTATTATAATTATACTTAAAAATATGATATAATTGGAAAGAATTTTTTATCAAATTATTTCTTATTGTTATTAAATCAAGGTCTTACAACTTAGCTGAGTCTTTCAGAGCTGCGACCACTTGGATCTTTTTTTCTTGTACCCCACTCATTCAGTTCTAATATGGCTATCAGTGGTATCGACAAATCTAACGACAACCCTAGAAACCTTGGCGTCTACCTAGAATTTGCCTCATTAGGTCCTGCAAGCTACTCGTATGTGTTCACCTGTTTCTTTTCCGATCCACAGAGTCTGTATTTCTCATCCGATAACTTGCCTACTTGCAAGATCGTTGTCAAATAGTGGACCTTGATGGAAAGTTATCATCCAAAAGAAGAGTTACCCGAGGAGTATCACAGGAGTCGGTGCTTGGAGCCATTTTATTTGCTCTCTAAATCGATGACTTCAGTATAAAGTTGTGGCGGATGACGTAGTTCCCTTTGCGGATGGTGTCTCTTTTAAAAATAGAGATTAAATGGAAAGCTGACTTCAGACAAAATCGAAGAAATCCACAGATGATGCTGCTGAGTGGTTCGGAAACAACAGAATGAGTGTAAACGTTGATAAAACGAAGTAGCTCGTAGTCACCACCAAACGATATAACAAAGAAAGTAAATCCCTGCTTTGGTTATCGATCAGCGGAAACTTAGGTTGGGAACAACATGTGAATTGTCTTAAAAACATTCGACAACGCTGTTCGCAATTAAAACTATAAAAACCTTTTTAACAGAAAAAGAAGCCTTGATTGTGTACCATGCTCAATTCCACGGACAGATGACCTATTGCATCATCCTTGGGGGGCGTCCTAGGAAGCTGTAAGAATTTTCCGGAAACATGCTATGATAATAGTAACAGAGGAAGGACGAATGACAAGGTGTAGACCACTTTTTAAAAAATAAGGAATATTACCATCCCATGCTGTTACAACATGGAGTGCCTTCTATATGTACATAGGAGGGGAAACAAGTTCCAAAAACAATTGAACGTTCACGGTCACAACACGCGATTCAAGGACAAATATAATATCCATTACATCGACTGGACAAAACGCGACACATGCACATATACAGGGTGTTTCATGAGTCGTTGACCATAGCCTAATGCTGAATGCCGGTCCAGGCCTTTCAGAAAACTTGCTTGTTTTGTATCCTAAGGCTATTAGTTTCGGAGATACGGGGTGATTAATGAATATTGACCTAAATTTGCGAAAGCCATAACTCTGTAATGCAAGGTCTGATTTCGATCAAATTTTGTGGGTTTGTTCACATCAGACAGCTTTTCCAATCGGTTTATGAAATATAAATATTTTCAGGGCAGTACTCAGAATATCGTGATTTTTCATTCAAGCCCCAAAATCTAAATTTTTTACATCCTCTAGAGAAATTTCGTTATTGCCACGAAAAACTACATAATTTGACCCAAGGAATTCAATTTTCACTTTGCATGGCACACTTGTCACAAGGGATTAGGAACCGGAAGAATTCATATTTTATGTCATTTTTTCGAAATGCGGTCCTGCTTTTATTCCTTCGGTGATAATATTTATGGTCCTTTGCCGAGATTCTGAATTTTTTTTTATTTTGTTCAATTCTTCTTCATTTTAAACCCTCAGCATATTCTGAGTGTTCGTATAAAAGTGTTTAAGAGTATGCAAAGTCGAGCTGTGTATTCTTTTGAAATTACAATAACAATAACAATAACAATTTTTATTCAATTCATAGTACATACTAATTGTAAGTACAAGAAAAAATGTCCTAGTATGTTATCATACTTCATATATCGAAATATATTTTAGCCTAATCACATATTTCTGTGTATTCTACAGTAATCTAAATATTCTCCTACATTATATGGTTCACAATCAATGATGAATAGAAAAAGTCTTTTATTAAATTTTTTTACATCGTCCATAACATGAAATTGCCTTGGCAAAATATTGTACAGTTTAATACACATATATCTAGAATTTTTGTGAGTTATGCTAAGTGAGTGAATTGGATACTAGTATTGATCCATTTGCCTAGTTTTTTCATTTTTATTTTTATATTTTTCGAATAATTCCGTATGTTCTACCAAAAACTTAACGCAATTATATACATATATGCCAGTTAATGTCAGAATATTGTTTGCTCTAAAAACACCTCTACAAGTCTGCCTATATTTCATTTTAAATAAAGATCTTATGGCCATTTTTTGTTTCACAAATAAGCTATCAGTACTGGAACTATTTCCCCAGCATACAATTCCGTATGACAATATTGACTGGAAGTTGGCAAAGTAAACCACTTTCAGTGTGGATGTATCTACTGATTTTTTTAAAATATTCATTGCATATAAATTGGAGTTCAGTTTTCTATTTAGGTATTCAATATGATTTTTCCACGTCAGATTAGCATCAACATGCAAACCTAAAAACTTAGTAGAGTCCGCTATCTTAACTTGAGACTCATCTATTATTGTTATCTCTGGTATCTCAATATTTGACCTAGATGTATGAAAAATTACACATTCTGTTTTTTTTTCATTAAATTTTAATTCATTAGTACAGCACCAGCATTTCACTTCTGAGGAAGCTGCATTCACATGCTGTATTAAATTCAATACATTCTGCAGCCTTTTTATTATGTTTGTATCGTCAACATACATTATGAGATCTAAATTTTGATCAATATTATTGGGCAAATCATTTATGTACACAATAAACAAAAGTGGCCCGAGTATACTACCTACCTTGTGGTACTCCTCGATTCACAGTTTGATCATCGGAAATGAAAGTTTCCGTGTTTATTTTAATCAGAGCCGGAACTAGGATTCTGGCGCCTGTGGCGAATTCTCATAATGCGCCCCTAAGAAATTCTCTTTCCTATGTTGATTTGTATTTATCTTTCATAATCGAATACCTAGCTTTTTTTGCTCGGAAAAATTTTTCCTATTTTAAAGAAATCAATACAAATAAAATCAAAATAAAAGGGATACGAAATAACAATAACATGCATTCAAAATGAACTATAATTTGACTTTTCTTGCTTTGGTTTCTGCAAGAATATCAATGATGTCGTGACTCTTTTTCTTTTCTATAGATGGGACAGCTATGCTAAATAAGTCAGCTTTTCCTGTCCAGTTAAAGACCTTAAATAGGTTTTCACTAATTTCAATTTGTTGAAAGAACGTTAATATGTAGCTGTGGCAGCTGTAGTTACTGATAAAGTCAAGAATATTTTGAGTGGCCACAAATTTGTATGGATCTGAATCGGGACTATACTTCAATGGTTTCTTGTTTAATTCGCCAAGTAGAAAGCCGTGCAAACATATTCCCTCGAGAAAGCTGTCTTCAGAAATTAGGCAAAACACTGAATCCTTATTCGAGTTGCACTTAAATATAGTTCAATACTTGAATGAGGTCCTTTTTCAGCTTATTCTTCTAGTCAAAATTAAAATGTTTCATCATCAGCTCCTCCTCCAGGCTATTTTATTTTTCTTCTCTTTTCCTCTTCTGTAACCTCTATCTGTGATAATTTACCAGCTCTCCAGTTCTCCAGGAGCTATTGTGGTCTATGTTCTGAAGGAAATACCCCCAATCGGCTAAGGTTTTGCGCCTCAATCGGTCTCCGATAGTTTTTTTGTAAGTAGATCTCGACATGGCCTTTGTTATCGCGTTGGTTGTTATGCGACGCCACAGCCGTCAATAGAGTTCTTTAGAAGGCTGTGGCGACGCATTCTGTTTTCAGACTGATGGTGTGGACTATATCTTAATAATTTATTATTATTAAGTATTTGATTATTATTCTCCAGTCCATTCTGTGGACTACGGACGTTGTTTACAATCCCACCTGTATAGTGTTCGTTTACGTTCACATTAATTTAATTCACACACATAATGTGTTTGGCATATTTTTATAATATTATGTTTTGTGTTAAATATTAAATGAAAAATATTCAATTGGAGAGAATACTGTTTTTTATTATTTTTATTTTGCGCCCCCAGATCGCTAGCGCCCGTGGCGACTGCCTCTCTCGCCACGCCCTCGCTCCGGCTCTGATTTTAATACGTACTTTTGTTTTCTTCCATTTAAATAACTACGAATAAGTTTTAGCTGTTGGTCTCGTATACCATACTTTTCCAGCTTCTTTAATAATGTGTCATGATTCACACAATCGAAAGCCTTTGACAAATCAAGAAACAACCCTACAGGAATTTCACCCTTTTCAATAGCCAACATATTGAATTTAGATACCAATATTGTAAACCATCTTGGAAAATTTAAATCGTAAGTGTATTTGCTTCAAAACACACATTAAGTATTAAAATTTATTCTTCAACGATGAATATGTACTATCATAAGAGATGTTCGAAATGGAGTTCTTCCTTCTCGACACATTTGCTAACGCTTAAAATCAGATTAAATAATCTGATTTTAAGAGCAATAAATACTGCCCTTTTTTTCTTGTGATTTTGTTCAACTTCTGCACAGGCTTCTTCTATCCTCTGCCGCAAATGCTCTCGTGAAATCAGAAGTGTCTGTCACTTTTTCACGCACACTCAGTGGGACCTGAGGCTTCGAAATCAAAAAGATTTGAACAGAATTAAAAAAAAATTCAAAATCTCGACCGAAGACAACAAATAATCACCAAATGAATAAAAACAGGACCGCATTTCGAAAAAATAACCATGCAAAGTGAAAATTAAATTCCTTAGAATAAATTATGTAGTTTTTCATGGCAATAACGAAATTTCTGTAGGAGAGCCGTTTGGAAGAGCTTTCTGAAGTGAACAAACACACAAAATTTGATCGAAATCGGACCTTACATTCCAGAGCAAATTTAGGTCAATATTCATGAATCACCCCGTATCTCCGAAACTAATAGCCTTAGGATACAAAACAAGCAAGTTTTCTGAAAGGCCTGGATGACCTTCATTCACCATTGGGCTATGGCCAACGACTCATGAATCACACTGTATAATAGTTTGAAACTCTATAACAAACTACCAGATGGCTTGACGTCACTACATTACAATGCCTTCAAGAAGAAAATAAAAAGCTTTCTTTATGAAAATTTTTAGCATTTAACACCACGTACGAGTTTTTGTCCCATGAATTTCTTCCATAATATCGCGGTTTTTTCGCTGATATTTCACGGGATGGTTACAATACGCGTTCACAAAAGAAAATTAAAAAAATTGCTGGATCATATGCAGAACTTCAAATTTACTTGTCGAGTGTGAAATATCCCTGGGTATATGAAATTAAAACAATTTGAATACATATTTTAAAATAGAACAAATTTGAGAAGAGACCAGTTGTTTGTTCAAATAGCCTGAATTTCATAATAATATGTTGAAAGTGAAATGACTGTAACTATAATAAATTTTTATGTCTACTCTATAAATTGATATTCCTGATAAAACAATAACAATGAATTCGAGCTACTGAAAATAAATCTGGGTTTATTATAAATCTTTATTCGGTAATTATTATACTAGTCTATGTCGATGAGAATTATTAATTACCTCGAAACTAGAAGTTTGAAATTGTTTCAGAGGCAAGGTATTCATTAATTGAAAAAAATAATCGAAACTGTTTTTCAGGGCCGTATCTAGGGCGTGGCAAAGGTGGTACTTGCCACGGGCGCAAGGTTCGCTGGGGCGCCACAAAAATATCAAAGGTTAAAAAAATAGGTGCGCCATACAAAATAATTCGAAAGATCACAACTCCATTTTCATGTATACTTCTCCAAACGAGTAATGCCGGGGTAAGAAATAATACATATAAATTGTTCAAAAGTGCAATAAAGTCATAAATATTATTGTCGCGCGTAGGCATGTGTGCTTACACCTATTTTCAGTAGTTTTTTGCGCTTCATAAAGTTCGTCGGTATCTCTTCGACAAACGTACCATCTATTTTTGCGTGAAGTACGGCTTCTCTGATACAATTTTATAACGATGGGTTTTTTAGATCTTCAGACGTTGTATCTGATATTTCAGAAATCGTTTTTATTTTCAATTCACCAATCAGAATTTTGAACCCCAAGAAGAGAGAAAAATACATAAATACGAGACATCCTGAATATGTCAGGAGCAAATCAAATGGAAAAAATTGTTGCCTGACAATGAACGAAAAATGGAATTCTTTTGTAAAACTTCGAGACTAGGAGTGAAAATCCTAAAGAATTTCAGAAGGTGCAGAGTCCTCCCAGACTGAATTTCAATCGATAATAATAGAAGAATTCCATTGATCCTATAAATTATTTTTTCCACTTTCTATATGTTATTAATCTCAGATAAATACGTATCGAAAAACTCTAGCCTTAAAAAATAGTAGATATTTGTTTGGTATGCTAAGTTTGCAGACATGCCACCAGAAAAATTATCAGGGGCATAGAATAAAGCATTGCGTGCTCAAAAAATTGCTGCCCTAAAAGCCAATACATGTGATTTATCAAAGTTTTTATTACCAAAAAAATGACCACAACTGTCAGTCCTATTCATTCTCATATTTCTGATTCAAGTTCTACAGATAGCGAAGGTGAACAAAGAAAAAATATAGAAATTGAATCAGACTTGGGTCAAAACGAAGTAATCGAAAAACATCAACCAAATCATGAACTCCAACCAAACATAGAGATTGAAATTGACTTCAACAATACAACAACGTGGAAAGTAAATAATAATACTATTGGACAAGTTTTATGCTCCTTTAATTTTTTGTAAATATAATATAAAATTAATATTTAAGTTTGTGCATCTATGTGCATTTTTTCTTTTGGCAGTATTACCAATGTTTATTTTTTCTTAGGGTAATTGGAAATTATAAATTACTAAATGGGTTTTTTTATTGTTATTTTCGCGCATCTTATGAGATAAAGGTGCGACAGTGTCTGGAGATGGAATTATGGACATATGTGGCAGTATCGCCGCTGACTTAGCCAAGAAAGTGTGTTCGATTTATTTCTCTGTTCTCTAAGAATTACGCTGATCTAAATTTCTCGCTAATGAAAACAAATTCAAGTGTGGATCAATTGGATTTCGCTACTTAACGCTGGCCAGCTCAACCCTTCACAGCACTCCATAGAGGTAAGTCGCATCTTTATTGACGCTTTGTTTTACATTTTTTCCACCCAAGCAATTTCCAGTTGCTTTACAATTTATTCAAAAACATTACAGTCCGCTAACTCTTCTCGAGCAATCGAGTGGTCCTTCAAAATTCGCATTTTATTTTTGAGTTCGAAATCAGACCACTGAATATTTTTATACAACTATTACGATGTACGTTATCCGTTGACAAACAACAGGCGATTTGAAAAACATTGGTTCACAAACATCAAGAAAAATTTTCTTTACGTATGCAATGTTTTCAGATTTCAAGTTGAAAAATATATATTTTTTTTAACATTTATAAGTATTAATATATGAATATAAATATTTCGTTTTGTTTTTTTGGAATTTGTTTCATTTTTATGATATATATGAAATGTGTATTTCACTGGTTTCAATAAAAATGTATAATATTGTGTATTATTTTAAAACATTAACGAAAATGCATGACTAAAATTATGAACAAAAAAATACTATAAGAAAACATAATGAATGAAAAAAATCTACGCAAATGGGGGGCGCCATGCGCCATCTATTATATTGCCACAGGCGCAGGAGATGGTCAATGTACTGTTATTTGTAGACGATGCAAATGCACTCATCAAAAATAAAGACCTCAAATATTGTATTGAGCAGACACGAACAGCATTTGATCTGATAAGTGCTTGGTGTAGTCAGAATGGGCTCCATCTGAATGTTAATAAAACCGAGTGGGTCATTTTCAGGATTAATAGATCCAGAGAAAGTTTCCCGGACACGATAGATTTCAACAACACCACAGTTCGTATATCACAGACCACTAAATTCTTAGGAGTTTATGTAGATAATCAATTAAATTGAAGAGAACATATTTATCACCTAAGTAAAAAACTGAATAGTGTCCTTTATATGATAAGGGTGTTATCTCGACGAGTAGATGTGGCACTTTTGAGAACCATCTATTTTTCAATCTATCCTTCGGTACGGAATCGTTATTTGGGGTGGAGGTTCTGATTGCAGTAAGCTGTTTGTGCTGCACAAGTCAGCATTACGATCTATGATTGGTCTTAAATATGGAGAGTCATGTAGAGGGCATTTTAGACAGAATGGAATTCTAACTTTTTACGAATTGTTTGTCTTGGAGTGCATCCTTTTTGTGAAAACCAGTCACCATTATTTTGAAAATTTAAGAAAAGTCAATAACACGAGACGTACTGTTCCGTTTCACTTTCCGATGCATAGGAAGACACTGACTGAAAAAAATACCAATTACATGTGTGTAAAATTGTATAATAGTCTACCTAAGAGTATACTAGATATAGTTTCTCATAAAAAATTCAAGAAAACTCTCATAGAGTTGATTACCAATATTGAACCTTACTCTATTGCTGAATTTTTGAATTATAGTAATGTAAACTCTAGGATGTTGTTTAGCAAATAATTTTTTTTTCTCTATTATTGACGGTGTTCCATTTCTGTGTATATTTTATACGAGATTCCGGAAATAAAACTTTTGTTATTGTTATTGTTATTGCAATAGTACCTAGATACGGTAGCTGCTGTTTTCATAGAAAAAGGATTAACTCGATTAGGAATATTTTATTTCAAATTACCTGCGCCCTATGTCAAACTAGGCTTCTAAGGTTTTTCATTTTGATTCAGCTCATTATTCGAAATATGCTGCAGTTATTTCCTCTAATACTTGATAACGATTCGTCCAAGCGCACGCCACTGGAATTGAGATATGGTCCACTGCAGCGCGATGCAGTTTTCCAATTTCACACCCCGGCGCTTCTCGACCGCGTGCTCGCTGCTCATATTGATACCGAAAATTCATTACGATGTCGTTTGTCCCGGGGGCCGCGACGCCCCGTGCATACATCGCTTCGGTCGCTCGAAAAAGCGGGCTCGCCGCGCGACGTCAGCTGAAAGCGGACGGATATGCCGCGATGTTAATTAGGGTACGATTATCGGTCACAATGACGGAAAAACGACGTTGCGCTGTCGGATTGAGGCCCGCATTTTTTTTTTCGCCATTTGTTTCCGCTAATCCGACGTGCGATTTCGGCAAAAAGGCCGATTATTTCGCGTTATTAGGGAGCATTGTTGTGTTTCGCGCGACGAGGCTTTTGGACTATGCGATTGGCAGTCGTTGCGAGCTTGGTCTCGTTGCGTACTCATGATTGATTGTTCTGTCGCATAAAATATGTTCGATTGTTCTATATCACGGAATGATTATATTTCTGACCAATCCAATCGATCGAATGCATTTCTACATCCGAGTGAACTAGAAAATAGCTGGAATTTTCTTGTTGAATCTCAGGCTCTGTGAAAGGACAGTATTCTCATCCGTCATTTCCTATTAAATTTCAAACAATTGGAGTAGTAAGGTGAATGTAATTTTTGCTTTTTCACCAATTATTAAAATCACCGTATACAGGGGTATTCCAAATTGAGTCAGAACCATTGCCAACTCCGTTATTATTGATGCTACGAAGTTACGAAAATTACAATAGTTTCCACTTTCGTCGAAAAGATGACAGCACCTAACGAACGCCTTTTTTCAATTTCACCATTGTAGCCATGGCGAGAATTTTCGAGCAATTTTTTCGTGTAAAAATTCATAGAGGACATAATGGCACCTCGGAAAGGTAATATCATGAATGAATATTTGTTCTTCAATGAAAAAATTTTTCAATTTTTTTTTCGTTTGACGAATAAAAAATTTCTGACTTTCCGAGGTGACGAATGATTGAATTGAATTATAATGATAACCCCATTGCAATTAGTGGTTTCTGGCGCAACATATTTATTTTCTCTTTTTGAACTGACCACTAAAACGGTAAAGACCCCTCTTAATGGACTTCTCACAGCACGAAACACGAATAGTCACACCACGTTTTGCATAGCGGGATTTAGGTTTTGAGTTAACCTTGAGACCACGTGTTGACAAATAGAACATTTCAGATAGTTACTGAAAGTTTTTCTTAGAGAAGTCGCTGGGTAGAGTTCATCGAAATTTATTCACAACACATTATTTCATGTTCTAAAAATATCACAGATTCAATATTTCAAAAATATCAACAGAGAGAAGTCGCATAGTAGTAGCTATGTTCACTTCATCGGAACATCTCGATATGATGTTACATGCAACCACTAGGGATCTGAAGTTGAGGAATTCGCAAACTTAACAATATGCGGACGTTAATGTCCACAATGTGAAATCTTAAATACATCCATGAAAATTCTCAATGAAGCGCTTCAATACGATATTTTTGGGTACTCCTTGCGACATTCTGTTACATTTCTGGTTGACTGGGATAGGCATGATATATTTTCGCAGTGAAAATTGTTTAGTTTTCATTTCCTGCATATCTATTCTTTCCCTTACTTGGATGTTGGTAAGGAATGTTCTCAGCTTAAGTATATATAATAATAAGGTTTATCATCTGAGTCAAAATTTTAATGTAAACCAAGTGAACTGGCATAACAAAAGTCGTTCAAAATCAAGTGCAGCCTCCTAATTGTAAAAACCTAAATGTTGTCTAAGATTTGTATAATTAAGTAAGCTACGGAACTCACTTAGGAAAGAATGTTGTTGAAAACAATCAAGAAAAATAAAATTTTTATAATCATTCATATGAAAAGTTTGTTAAATTGGAATCTGAATGAATCATAATAATTATTTTTGCATTTCTCACGAAAATTGGTTATAAGCCAACTCAGCAGTAAAGCTACGATTATTTTCACAGTCTGGCAACGAAGTTGCACTTCTGACATCTGACGTCATTTTATTCTTGAGATGGAGCAAGCGTAGTTTTGAGCAAACCATTTAACTATTCAGGTTCCATGGTGTAATGGTTAGCACTCTGGACTTTGAATCCAGCGATCCGAGTTCAAATCTCGGTGGAACCTTGTATGGAACATTTTTTGGCAATCAATTCGGAAGATTGTAAAGACCGGTGTTCAACTTGATATGTAATTCCAATATTGTTTATTGATTACTTCAAATAATGTTTCGCCATCTTAAGGGAGCATCTAACCGAATCTATTCAGCTCTACTTCTCTCGGAAAAAAGAATTTAACTAGCTCGATCGTTTCTTTGTAATGGTTCACTTTGTAGGTATCACTGAGAGGATAGCTGAGTCCAAAGCGCTCTGCTATAATATTTCAATTTGAAATTTCCACGACATAAAAGGTTTAATTCCTTCTATAAGATTCTTGTAAGAATCTAATCTAATCAAAAGAATCATAACTATAAAATTTGTGGTATAAAGTGACCTAATTCAAAAAAACACACATATGAATTATGCAAGTAGGATAATTCGGAATCAGAATATTGTAACAAAAATTGAAACAAGCAAGTCAAAAATAATTGTAGCCCAAGCACTTAGAAGATCGACTCTTCTACGTCAAAGTTTGAATCATTCTCCTAGCCCAAATTCTCTAAAAGCTATTGTCCATTCGAGCTCTGTTCACTCACCCTTCGATTGAAAGAATGATAATTGAATATCAGTGAAAATTTCAATTAACAAATAAACTGCAATCGAAAAAGTAGCATGCAGACATTACCGAAATGTGTGCGGCTCTGATGAAGACTAGAAAGTCGCAAATTTATGCCTGCCTTTATTTCAATCGATGACAACACGTGTTAATGCAGTTCACTTTCCCATCAAGATTTTCACCATTTTTTCATTTATACTCGATAGGAATTATTGAAAATTGAGCGAAGCCCCCCCACCGACAGCTCAATTTTCAACAATTCCTATCGAGAATAAATGAAAAAATGGTGAAAATTTTCGACTTTCTAGTCTTCATCAGATCCGCACATTTCGGTAATGTCTGCATGCTACTTTTTCGATTGCAGTTTATTTGTTAATTGAAATTTTCACTGATATTCAATTATCATTCTTTCAATTGAAGGGTGAGTGAACAGAGCTCGATGGGACAATAGCTTTTAGAGAATTTGGGCTAGGAGAATGATTCAAACTTTTACGTAGAAGAGTCGATCTTCTAAGTGCTTGGGCTACAATTATTTTTGACTTGCTTGGTTCAATTTTTGTTACAATATTCTGATTCCGAATTATCCTACTTGCATAATTCATATGTGTGTTTTTTTGAATTAGGTCACTTTATACCACAAATTTTATAGTGATGATTCTTTTGATTAGATTAGATTCTTACAAGAATCTTATAGAAGGAATTAAACCTTTTATGTCGTGGAAATTTCAAATTGAAATATTATAGCAGAGCGCTTTGGACTCAGCTATCCTCTCAGTGATACCTACAAAGTGAACCATTACAAAGAAACGATCGTGCTAGTTAAATTCTTTTTTCCGAGAGAAGTAGAGCTGAATAGATTCGGTTAGATGCTCCCTTAAGATGGCGAAACATTATTTGAAGTAATCAATAAACAATATTGGAATTACATATCAAGTTGAACACCGGTCTTTACAATCTTCCGAATTGATTGCCAAAAAATGTTCCATACAAGGTTCCACCGAGATTTGAACTCGGATCGCTGGATTCAAAGTCCAGAGTGCTAACCATTACACCATGGAACCTGAATAGTTAAATGGTTTGCTCAAAATTACGCTTGCTCCATCTCAAGAATAAAATGACGTCAGATGTCAGAAGTGCAACTTCGTTGCCAGACTGTGAAAATAATCGTAGCTTTACTGCTGAGTTGGCTTATAACCAATTTTCGTGAGAAATGCAAAAATAATTATTATGATTCATTCAGATTCCAATTTAACAAACTTTTCATATGAATGATTATAAAAATTTTATTTTTCTTGATTGTTTTCAACAACATTCTTTCCTAAGTGAGTTCCGTAGCTTACTTAATTATACAAATCTCAGACAACATTTAGGTGTTTACAATTAGGAGGCTGCACTTGATTTTGAACGTCTTTTGTTATGCCAGTTCACTTGGTTTACATTAAAATTTTGACTCAGATGATAAACCTTATTATTATATATACTTAAGCTGAGAACATTCCTTACCAACATCCAAGTAAGGGAAAAAATAGATATGCAGGAAATGAAAACTAAACAATTTTCACTGCGAAAATATATCATGCCTTTCCCAGTCAACCAGAAATGTAACAGAATGTCGCAAGGAGTACCCAAAAATATCGTATTGAAGCGCTTCTTTGAGAATTTTCATGGATGTATTTAAGATTTCACATTGTGGACATTAACGTCCGCATATTGTTAAGTTTGCGAATTCCTCAACTTTAGATCCCTAGTGGTTGCATGTAACATCATATCGAGATGTTCCGATGAAGTGAACATAGCTACTACTATGCGACTTCTCTCTGTTGATATTTTTGAAATATTGAGTCTGTGATATTTTTAGAACATGAAATGATGTGTTGTGAATAAATTTCGATGAACTCTACCCAGCGATTTCTCGAAGAAAAAATTTCAGTAACTATCTGAAATGTTCTATTTATCAACACGTGGTCTCGAGGTTAACTCAAAACCTAAATCCCGCTATGCAAAACGTGGTGTGACTATTCGTGTTTCGTGCTGTGACTGCGTTGTGTTGAGAGAATGAACAAACAAAATCTTTATGAATGAATTTTGAGAATAATTTCTTCAACCGAGCTGTTTCATTATTAAATTTTGTTTCAGTTAAGTGTAACTTGACGTTGATTGATTAATTAACGTGCAGTAAAAGGTGAGTGGTTATATAACCTATTGAAAAAATGACTATAAAATAATAAATATATATAAATCACTTCTTTGCCCTCTTATCCTCCCCGTTTTTGCACCTTTGTAACGTTCAACTTTCAACATACCTTATATGAATTTAGGTGATTATTAAGTCATAAGTAACATTCACAACCTTCATAATCAAACTTGGAATTGATTTGAATCATCGAGAGAACTTCAAATTATTTTTTTAGATACTGTGCTGGAAAAAATCCCCTTTTACTGTTGTTAGATTTATCATGACACTCAATTTATTACTATCAATACAGCTCTGATTTTTTCTTCTTCAGCTGGACCATGCCGATCCTGAAGTGGAATGAAGATTTATAACAAGATCTATATTCTTTATTTTATATATTTGGATTTGTATGAAACATATTAATCTTGAATAAAAAGATATGAGTAGTTCATATAGTTCAATTTCCCTTTTGAGGATGAGAGCAGAATGCGAAATATATGTAGGTAAGAGTAAACACAGGGTACAAATGAGGCGTTCAGAGTTGAAGAGGCCCAAGCTACAATTTTTCTGAAATTGAGTTTACGAGTATATAAAATTTTGATTCATTTTTAGGCAGTTCTTACTGTTAATTCAATTTCAGAAAAATTGTAGCTTGGTCACTTTTGCTCGGAACGCCTCGAATATAGAGTGCAAATTCATTGCCACGATGGTGGTTATCAAATTGAACATGAATATAACTTCAATAGTGTAACCAGTCCGGCCCTTGCGGTCGGTCCTTTCGAGAACTAGAGCGGTCGGTAGGTTCTGGAAAGGTTCGCGAAGGTACCTGAATGTTTCCGGCGCCTATATAAGCCCAGCGGAGGAGCAGGTAGGCAAGGGAACTGAATACAATAGATCACTCGGCTTGGAAAATGCAAAAACGCTTACGACGAGAACAGACAGTTATACCTCCACTGCATGGAGCAAACGGAATGGTATATACGAGACTTGAAAAAGCCGAAGCACTTGCCGACTCAATTGAGAGAGAAGCCAGAATAAATTACAGAAATGATGATGACAATGAAGATCTAGAAGAAGAAGTGGAGGCAAACGAAGAACTGATGATGGAACCACCGGAAACCGAAATCATTCCAAAACCGGCTTCACCAACAGAAATCAAAGAGATAATAATGAAACTGAAAAACCGGAAAGCACCAGGAGAAGATAGGATAACGAATTATATGTTGAAGAAATTGCCTAGAAAAGGAATAGCAGCCTTGACGAATATAACAAACGGAGTGATGAGGACCGAATACTACCCAAAGAGATGGAAAACTGCAGAAATGATAGTTTTCAACAAGCCTGGAAAGGAACGGAAATTTCCTCAAAATTATAGACCAATCAGCCTATTATCAGCACTAGGAAAAGTCGTCGAGAGGGTTATCGCCAAAAGGCTGAATGAGGAAACAGAAATGTTGAAGATAATTCCACCCGAACAATTTGGATTTCGACGAGAACACTCGACTGAACTCCAATTACTACGGCTCATAGAATACGTCACCGAAGGAATGCAGACCAAACAGGCCACAGGATTAGTTCTGATGGATATCGAGAGAGCTTTTGATAGAGTATGGCACGAAGGCCTAATCTACAAGATGAAAAAAGCAGGATTCGACCAAGCTATGCAAGATTATAAGGAACTATCTGAGGAATAGAAACTTTTATGTGAAAATAGATGGAGCAACCTCTCAAATCAAACAATTAGAAGCGGGAGTGCCTCCTCAAGGATCGGTACTTGGACCTCTGCTTTATGTAATATACGTCTATGATATCCCGAAGAATGCTAGAAATATGCTCACATTGTACGCAGATGACACAGGAATAGCGTTCAGACATCGACGCCCAGAGATCATACACCGGAGACTGCAGGAAGCCATAGATGAATTACTCAAATGGTGCATCAAATGGAAAATCCAAATCAATGGAAGAAAGACTCAAGCAATATTACTGCAAAAGAGAAGATTGAGGATGGAAGAAAACCTTGAAGTTGATGGAGAAGAGGTTGAATGGAAAAATGAAGCAACATACCTAGGAGTGACGCTTGACAGAGGACTTACATGGAAAAACCACATCAATTGTGCAGTTGATAAAACAAAAGCCGCAATGAGTAAACTTTATCCACTCATAGCCAGAAGAAGTCATATGAATAAGAACATCAAGTTGACGATGATTAAAACAATTGCGCGACCACAACTCACATATGGATCGGCGGCATGGGGCTTCGCAGCCAAGACCCACATCAAGAAAATACAGGCCACTGAGAATAAACTCCTTAGAATGGCGATGGACGTACCCTGGTCTGTTAGGAACAAACAAATCTACAAGGACTTGGAATGGGAACCAGTTACAGAATTTATGAAGAGAAAGGCGGAAAGGATATTCGACAAAGCCAAACAACATCCAAATGAGGAACTACGAAGATTAGTCGACTACGATCCAACGGAAGAAGCTAGAAGGTCAAGAACCTACTACCGAAGACCCAGAGATCAGGTAAGGATTTAAATGTAACCAAAGAAGAGCTTAACCTATAAAAGCTATAGGCATCATACAAATATCAACACGACTATGATCGTGTGAGAGTCCAGAAACCATAAGAGTCAACTGGTTAATAGGCAAAATGCCCGGAACCTATGAAGAAGCAGTTAAGGGTTTTTAGTGGGTCTCGAGCTCGGAGAGTGGGAATCCCCACACTGTTCCCCCTCAGGAGAGGGTGTGTTCGTCTGTTTGCAGATGCTACACCAAAAAAAAAAAAAAAGTAGGCAAGTACAAGTACAGTTACAGTGCAAGCGACTAGTGGAAATAAACAAGAGTGGAAATAAATAGTAGTGTAATAGTTAGTTTGTGAGTTATGAGTATTTTAAGTGTAAATAAATAATTTTAATAAGTTGGACTTTTTAATTCAGCGAAGAAAACGTTACAATAGAGTATACACTTTGATAGTTTATTCTGTCAAAATAATCGTTACAAAAACCTTGAAAATGAGAAGTCGCAATGTTGCTGTCAATGGTGCTTTTTTTACACCTACTATGTGATGTACTGGGTAATTACCCGCGATATGCGATGTTGCGGACATTAAGCACTCTCCAGTAAGTACTGGTGGCCTTTTTTTAAATCAACATTGTGAAGTAGCATTTCCACAGTGGTAATTCCTAACAACTTCCCTGTGACTGAAACTGGTTGACTGGGTATACAACGTGTCCCAAAATTCAATGATAAGCCGGCGCCGTAGGGTGTACATGGTCGTGACTACTTCAGAAAAAATAAGAAAAAAAATCCAGCTCACTTTGTTATTTAATTACAAAATAACTTAGAAATTCTTCGAAAATTAACAACCTTCATGACATTTTAAGTTACTACGGCCACAATTTTTCAAAAATTTTTGTAAATTTTTTTGTGTCGGCAACTTGAGTAGTACTGCTGCCCACCACGATTCCTAAATCTCCTAGAATACTTATAGTTTTTACACAAAAAATGATCAAGATATGTTTTTCCCATAAAATTTCGAAAGATTTTTCCGTTCAGCCCACTTTCCCTCATTGTTTTGTTAAAAAAAGTATGGAAACTATGGCGGCAAGTTTTCCTAAAAATTTACACAACTAACCAAGATTCCAAAATAGTATAATAATCCAAGAAAAATAGTCGCAAAAAAAATATGCGTACCATTTCTTAGAAGGACTAAATTACTTAATTGTTCTCGTTCATAGTGACAATTTTTATTATGTGCCGAAATGAGATTGTGTAAAGTCATTTCTTGGATTTTCAATGGGGTACGTGTGTTGTTGATGAAATTTAGAAATTAAAGAGAAAAATATAGCGAGAGATACACCTTAGAGAAGGATAGTGGATGTTCTTTGTTTAATAACAATAGCACTGATAAAGAAGTTCCTATTCTCGGCAAAGTCAGTACCAATCTCAGAACATAGATACATGGAATGGACATTCTATGCTACGGATGAATTTTTTGTAGTTCACACATTCGATGTTCCTCTGTCTAGCACGACACTAAGGCAGTGGCGTTAAATTGAAAAATTTACATACTTCCTATCTATTCGTACTGAAAATTGATGTAAATGATGTCCGAGTCAACTGTCTCAATTTTGATTGGCAACACTAAGCAACTATCTCACTCCAGTCTTTGGAATGTTTTTTTTCCATTCCATGTATCTATGTTCTGAGATTGGTACTGACTTTGCCGAGAATAGGAACTTCTTTATCAGTGCTATTGTTATTAAACAAAGAACATCTACTATCCTTCTCTAAGGTGTATCTCTCGCTATATTTTTCTCTTTAATTTCTAAATTTCATCAACAACACACGTACCCCATTGAAATTCCAAGAAATGACTTTACACAATCTCATTTCGGCACATAATAAAAATTGTCACTATGAACGAGAACAATTAAGTAATTTAGTCCTTCTAAGAAATGGTACGCATATTTTTTTTGCGACTATTTTTCTTGGATTATTATACTATTTTGGAATCTTGGTTAGTTGTGTAAATTTTTAGAAAAACTTGCCGCCATAGTTTCCATACTTTTTTTAACAAAACAATGAGGGAAAGTGGCTGAACGGAAAAATCTTTCAAAATTTTGTGGGAAAAACATATCTTGATTATTTTTTGTGTGAAAACTATGAGTATTCTAGGAGACTCAGGAATCGTGGTGGGCAGCAGTACTACTCAAGTTGCCGACACAAAAAAATTTACAGAAATTTTTGAAAAATTGTGGCCGTAGTAACTTAAAATGTCATGAAGGTTGTTAATTTTCGAAGAATTTCTAAGTTATTTTGTAATTAAATAACAAAGTGAGCTGGATTTTTTTTCTTATTTTTTCTGAAGTAGTCACGACCATGTACACCCTACGGCGCCGGCTTATCGTTGAATTTTGGGACACGTTGTATAGAACAGAAGATGAAAATGGAAACTACATGCATGCGAACTCAAATAACTTCTGAGAAACACTTCAAAGAAAGGGAAAGACCAAATTACAGAATTTTGCGTTAGAGTTCAATGAATTGAATCAACAATTATTTTCATTCTGAATTAGATAAATCTGAGCACTTTCAGCTTAATATTTTCTCATCCACATGCAGCATGAAAGAATTAGCTCATTTTCTTTCAATTTTCCTTAACACAATTCAATTTCTGAAATATCACTTTTTCACACCAGAGCTAGTAGTATCAAAAATGTTACATTTGAATAAAATACACACCCAAATTTTCCTTTATGAGTTAAACTTCTGCGTCCTGTGAATATAGAACAAGAAGGTAAAAATCTGTATTTTTCAAGATATGCACCTAATTCCTAATAATCACCCTTTTGATCTCATGCATGCATATCTACATACACATCTCGTATAATGAAATGGTAATACAAAAGCCATAATGAGTCTTCGTGTAGACCGACGCCTGTCTCCTCTTCTTGGGTGTTCCCACCCCCATCCTCCAGATCCGCATTACCAATTCACAAATGTTATTGTTTTCCCTACGAACAAGACATTAAACCTGTGTCGGAGCCCGTGTACCGACACCCTATAAATTTTAATGACGCCGTAATCTCTCCACTCCGCGCTGATACAGGGCAACAAAATTTCCAGAGTGACAATAAAACTCGATCACGTTATTGGTCATGATTTCGCCCGTGATTCCTGGAGGGATGGTAGGTAGACAGGTGTGCGAAATGGAACATTTAGTGTTCTATGCGGAAATTTCTGGTCGCTTGCCGGTGCAGGAAGCTCAGTTGTATCTAACGGCTGTTTTTGTATATTATTATGAGATGCGTTAAAGGAGAGAAATGGATGATTTTGGGATTGGTAGTTCTAATTTTTGCAGATTTGTTTCTGATGTTGCTGTATAAATAATACAAGTTTGTGTCCTAAAGCGCCGAAAGCAACTGTTTCAAGAATGGAAAAAACCATGAATAAATCGTTATTTTTTAAAATTTTGGCGACTAAAGGACAAGTTTTCGAAAAAACGTTTTCGGGACGTATTTAAAGTAGACTAGACTTGCTACAATACGATACTGTTTCTGGAGACCCAATAGTTTCCGAGATTAATGCCCGTTTTCACCAACGATCCCTAAACGAGCCCCTATCTAAGTATTCCTTAGCTTTAGGGAGTACCTAACTCTACCTTTAATATAAATTCGTTTTCACCGTACAAAGGAACACTTTGTTAAGGAATACTTATCTAGGATAAGTAGCTACGAAATTTGGCTACGAGCGTACAGACGTATTGGTTCACCGAATCGGACGATTTTTTTTATATCTTGCAAACAGATATCCGTTTATATTCTCCTGAAATATTCCAATGTCCTGTGCCCTATATTCATTGTTTCCTTGTAATAAATTAAAAAGAAATGTATTTTGTATCAGATTTCAACAGTATTTCGAAAACATAAGGATCTGTGCTCGTGACATTGACCTGTCGTTGTGGTTCGATTTTTTTGAGAGAAACTACGCAAGTATCTGGCTTTTGAATCCTAGTAATCATGAAAAGAGAAAATAGAAGCGAGCTTTTATAGAATACATAGTACTCCGCTCTACACTCCTACATATAACACTGGATTATGTGATCTATCTAAAAACAGAAAGTGGAAGTGGATATCTTCGATAATGTTTCAAATTTCATAATAAAGTTCAGTACACACCAAATTCTTGGCAGAATATTGACAAAGAAGTTAGATCAAAAAAGGAGTTACCTCGGGAGTTACCTATATGAAATATTCCAAATTCAAAGATTCATGAGAAGAAAAGATGTATGATGTATTCCAGAATGTGCTCATGTTTTTAAATAATCTGAAGATTGGAAGATGAGAATAGAACAAAGTGGTATATTTTTTCTCGGATTGAATGCTATATTGAGAAACACTCTTGAAGCATATTTCAACAACAGTTGAAGTGTTTTTATGTGAAGTGTTAATGTCGATTACCCAACTTTCAGTACTCTCGTCAAGCATATCAATAAAACATTTTGATATCTATATATTGCTCAATATTTTTTTTCCAAATATTCAATTTCCTATTGATAATAATTCACTCAACTTACTTTCTATAGGAAGAAATATTCATCTATAGTCCATTCAAGAATGATTGACATCCCAGTAGGACTTGAAAGTCCAGACGCAGCTTAAATCTGGTCATAAAAGATCCTCAATAATTTCTGTACTTTCAATCACAGAGTGGAATATTTAAATATAACCTATTCGTAGTAGGTATTTGAAAAGAAGAAATATTCAAATTCAGAGCATATTAATCAGCAATCAAAATTGATATAATTATCTTTTCAATTTGTTGGATTGAATTAAGAATGTAAACAGCTCTACAGAACTTAAATTAACTTGGGTCAGTGCATAGATTCACAATAATTGGTCTGTGGATCGCTGTTTATTCACAATACCAACCTGAATTCCGCAACACAAAATCTGAAATTATGGGCTTTTACCAACTTAAATTCGATTTTACATAGCCACCCGAGATGTCAAGCATTCTTGACTATAAATAAAATAGTTCCGTACTAGTTTTTTTTATTGATGAAGACAGAAACATAAATCCAATATTTCCTTTGCGTTGATAGTCATACAAATCATTCTATATGGTTTCACCGAACATCCTCCTCGAGATATGAAGAATCACCAAATTCCAACATGACTGCATTTTCTCATAAACTTCCATTGTATATGTTCAAAATTTTTCACACACTTCAACACAACTGCTTCTATTCATTCCTAAGAATAAGCTCTGCTCTATTGGTATTCGAGCGATTTCTACTCTTGAAAGCTCTCAAATATTATTGTTCATTTGCTAGAAATTGGTGTTTAGACGTTATCACTGTGAAGGGGTTTTTAGTTCAATCACTGCCTGAATTACCGTGTCTCCAAATGAATACACAAATCTCAAACCAACCCCTCAAAATTTGATGATAGGGATATCGAAGAGCCACAAATTCACGACTAACATTTATCCCTCTCTCAAAAAAAATTCTTTTTGCGTATCGTAGAAATGTCAAAATCCGCTGTCACTTTATTAGGGATTCGATACGGGGTCGACTTTCGGGCTTTAATAATTTAGAGTATCCCCTAGCACTTAAGAGTTCCCTAAACGTTGGTGAAAACGAAATTGAAGCTAAGAGTCACTTAAATGGGCTTAGGCATTCCTTAAAATTTAGGGATCGTTGGTGAAAACGGGCATAAGCGTCTCAATCGATGTCTTAAAGCGTGACGTCATTAATTTTGTTGGCGCAAAAATAGAAGTTAAGTCACCTGTCATTGTCACTAGACAGCGAATTGAATTGTGAATTTTGAAATTTCAAAATAAGATAAGGATTTTTTCAATTTTGGACAAAGTTGCGTTCGGCGCTCGAGGTCAAAAACTTATTCATAAGGCCAATATCAGAAACAAGTCTGCAAAAATTCAGAAGTACTTGTTTGACATATACTCACCCATACTTTCAGGCGACAAAGTTACTGGATAAAATGCTTTCATGAATGATAAATGCAATTGTGAATTTTGTTCGTTACAGATTCTTATGAAATTTTTTCTTTGTTTTGTCCTTGGGAATTACTTCCTGAAGTAAAATGAGGTTGGACACAGTCAACCTGTATATCCACCAGATAAACAGGCAGGTTTGATAACGAAGTTAATTTCTCCAACAACGCCCACTCCAGTGGCTCATGACACAACCCCTCAACATTCTCAACAACCGAACAGACATCCCCGTTTAGGCGCCACATCTTCCCCCTTGTCCCCATCAGAAATATGTAACAAGAATAATAATCTACGACCCCCCAATTCACACATCGCGAGTTTCGCCCCGTCTCCTTCCGCTTCATTTTGCTTCGGGGACAGCAATGTTCCTATTGTACGAAACAACGCAACCAAACCAGAAATTCCGTTTACGACGCGTCCGACAATCAGCCAATTTGGTCCCGCGCCCCCGGTCCGACCGATGTACTCGTCAAACATGCCGAGGGTGCCCCGGACTTGCCTTTTGTCGTGGCACGCACACGGACCATCGCAAAAGTCAACTCGGACTCGCCACCTTATCAAGGAAGTGTAAATATGTCGGGGTGGCTGTGGATTGCTTTGTGTCGCAGCAATCAACGACAGAAGACAGTGGCGGAGAAACATTTGGCGTAGTTTACAGACAGCCACATATAATACTCTTCTTCGTCTCTACAGGGAAGAATACTTCAAGTTCTTCAAGAGAGTGCCAAAGTTTGTAGCCTAATCACATTCCAAATACACATTTCTGGTGTTTGGCCATATCTGGGAAATTTCTCATTCTAAATAAATGATGAGTATTTAAATTTATATTTGGTGTGCTCCTTTCTAAAATCACGAGAAATGTCTGTTCTTATGAAATTGACTACAAACTTCGCTTCGGGGAGCATCCAACCACACCGGGCTATTCTGTGTGCATCACAGGACGTATGAGAACGTTCCCAACTAGTGCAGTTGAGGTTATTGTTGATCTTCTAATTATCTATCTAGTGATTTATAGATTATCGAGGCCATCCTCAGATAAGCTATGTGAAGCTGGCACCCCCAAATGAGAATTTTGAAACAAAAATTTCAGGGCCGTTTATCCATCGAAGGTCCATGTTTGTCCACTTTTTTTTTCATTTGTCCAGGCACCGTTTTAGAGATATCGCAAAAGAACTATTTTCGGTTCATTTTCTGAGCAGCACCCCAAAATCGCAAAAACTTATTTTGGATGGTACAGATCGTTTGTCCAACGTGAGTCCACGTTTGTCCACCAAATTTTTTCATTTGTCCACCCACACAACCATAGAAATCAATCTTTGGAAATTTTGAAATGTGTGAAGTTGGCACCCCTAAATGAAAATTTTTAATCCAAAATTTCAGGATCGTTTGTCCATCGTAGGTCCATGTTCGTCCACCTTTTTTTTTTTCATTTGTCCAGGCACCGTTTGAGAGATATGAAAAAATAAGTTTTTTCGGTACATTTTCTGAGCAGGTCACCCAAATTGCGAAAATGATGGCAATGTGATACAAATCCTTAAACCAAGGCCCGTGCGCCCGTGCACGTGCGAATAACTAAATTTATACGATAGATAAGTCTTATTCTTAGGATAAGTAAAAATGCAGTCTTTTCACTGTTAGATGGTGTTTTTCTTCGAATAAATCTGTCATTGAAACTCGTTAATAAGATTTTATTTGTCATAGATCGAATGTCGGTACGTCATTATTGGTAGAATTTTTTAGATTCCGGATGTATGGTTATTCTTTGTGTGATTTTCACAAAATATATGCTTTCTAGTTGGAATTATGACAA
The DNA here is from genome assembly GCF_907165205.1 of Coccinella septempunctata. NCBI lineage: Eukaryota > Metazoa > Arthropoda > Insecta > Coleoptera > Coccinellidae > Coccinella > Coccinella septempunctata. The sequence goes on from NC_058191.1 coordinate 11,692,944, forward strand.
TTTCTACAATGTCGTGTCTTATTTTACATTAATCAGTGAAAAGTAGTATACCGCGATTTCGTAGAATTGTTATTCGTCAAATGATTTCATCTGAAAGCCCCGAAATAAGATATCCTTCAGATAGTAAATTATTTGACAGATACTTATTCACATTGAATAAAATTTATTCGAAGTTGAAAGTACTGGGCCTAAAAATAATTGGTTAATAGCCGTGTGCATCGACTTATTTAAGGCGAGATTGACGTTAATACTTGATTATTTCTCTGATTTCTATAGCAGTTACCATAGCAATCACCGAATTAAAATTAATTCTGTCTTGAAAACCATATGTGAAGGCAGCCATATCTACAAAACTGTGAAATTTTGAGCGCCATTTCCCCAGTGGCACTGCAATTATCAGTTCGAACGTGATTCGTACCTAGCAAAATTTATTTTACCGTTGTTTTCTGGTGAGTTATTTGTTGTTATTTTGTTCTGATTGATATTAAAATCGATGAACTATGGAATCATCCAGTGATTTCAGTTAACCTCATTGCAATAATTGGTTGTTTCATGAAGTTATGGTTTTTATTGTTTTTTGTTGACATTTGGACAATTGACATACATATACTCGTACAATGGACAAAATGACATACCACGTCATTAGTCTGTAACGTTTCTGTTAATATTAGTGGCTTTCCAATTGCACAATTTGAGCACCCAGTCGAGCACATGCGTGCGCAGTGCTTCAAACGCATGTTCCAAATTGTCGTTTTTAAGATCTGTGTGTCAAACACGGTTGCGTTTTCCCCTTGCCCCTCAAACACCAGATAAAGGTTTGCGCTTTTAACACAAACTATAAAATTGAGGTTATGTAGATTTAGATGTGTTTTGAAATTTAAAAATTTTTTAACAAACTTCGAAAGTTTGTTCCAATTGATTCTTGTGTGCCAAGCTCATGAGCGTCGAGGCCATGGGTTTCGTGCACAAAGTGCTTGATAAATTGGAAAGCACTTATATATTTATCATTTTGTTTTGGTGATATGAGGCGAAACTATGAAAGAAAAGCTACCCATTTACAAATTGTGTGTTCGTTTTATGAACCGTGGGAAAGGCTACAACTGTTCAGAATGCAAGTAATTGCCCCACAATGACATGCATATGGCCCAACAATCCTGATATTTTTTCAGGCTACATATTTGAACCTGTCTACAGAAACCACAAATATTCCGTTGAATCAGAAGGGTATGACAGACAGTGCACCTGAACTTATTTTCAGCTAACATTTGCCATTAACGGAATGTTTTAACACTTCTTCAATCCAAAAAGATCTATTAGTTACTCTGTTGCATCTATTTTACATCACACGTCAACAAATGACGATAATCAGAAAAACACCACCATTGCTGATATTGGAATTGTGCTTCATGATGTGATGAACCTTAATTCAGAAACAAGTGTAGAGGAGCCTTATGCAGTTGTGGTAGCTAAAGCAGCGTACAATGACGGTCTGAGACCTGGTACCTCGAAGCAAAATCACTGACATATCCAATGGTTCTCATTCGAGGCCAAAGAAAAAAAAATCGAAACCAGGCAAGAAATTATTGCTAAACACAGACCAAAGGATCCAGGCAGTTGAAGACACAAGTTATAAGTGAAGAAATTCTGATGATAATGAAAGAAATATTTTTGCTACCAAAAACTCTACATCATCAGATAAGAAATTGAGATCATCGAGGCAGCGTACAACTCCTCAGATAGATGATAGCTTAGGAGGTTAAGATTTATTATGCGAGACAGAACATGAGGATATCGACTGCGCCTCCATTAATTGCAAGTCTACAAAACGATATACCTGTGAATTGTGTTTTTAATATTTAAGTATAATATTATGCCCTTACACAGAGGACACAGAGGTCTTCTGCAATAATATATGGTCCACAGAGGGTCATTCGAGTCTTGGGGTGCCACAGGGTTCTATATTAGGACCCCTTCATTCATAATCTTTATGAGTGATTTTTTTTTCTCATGGCTGCCTACGAACATCTTTTATGGCCTGACGACTCAGGGATTACACTGGAGCATAAAGGAGCTGCAAGGAGCTGAGCAGCTTGAGTGTACAGCACAATTAAGGGCTAAGGAGTTGGTTGCAATTTTTCTTGATATGAATTTCATTATAGTTCCTAGTTAATCGAAAGAAAAAATTTCAGTCTGTTAGAATTTCCTAGCAAAATAAAACTCCCACCTCTACTCTGGTTCTTGCTGGACGATAAAATATTGCATTTGGAAAGCTTTTTCCAGAAGAAAAAATTAATTCAAAAAAATCACTTCAATGATTGAAAAAATATAGTTCATTGACTGAGAACATTTAAATCCAATGTTCATAAAAACCTTCTACTCCTCGGTTTAAAAGACCACGAGCCTCCGCTGCAGAATAGTAGTGGAGCGACTGGGACAGAGGCAACAGTAGTGTTTGCAGTCGTGATTACAGAAATTTTTCGGTAATATCAAATATTCCAAATTTCGATCTATTCAAGAATGGATAAAACGAATTTCAGAGATAAGCCGATGAGTTAACCTTCTCTCTGGAACTACACCACTGGCGTAGTCGGTAAATATTCGCATTTCGTATGTGGCTGTGTACGCCACGGCTGCATCAATCAAAGAAGCACGTAGCTTTCCTTGTTGTAGCGTAAGTAACTAGATTGGCGTTGATGGATCCTGTATTTATTATTATAGCTGATAGGCCAGTGGCTCGGGAATGTTATACCTAGCTGAAATTAACTCTCTCAATCAGAAGAGGAATAAGGACTGTTTGTATTCGAAATGGTTCACAAATTTGGGGACAGAAGATAAGATATAAGAAGATAACAATAGATATGAATGAAATTTCAAAATGTAACCTATTGAAAATATTCAATAGGTATCCTGAAGCAAATTTTTTGGATCACCACTTCAAACTTTATTATCAAATAAATAACTTTGTACAAGTACCCTTACACTTCATTCATAGAATTCCACAAGGCATTCGACTCTATCGAAACATTTGTGGAGGCAACGGACGACGCGACGACGCTAGGATAGATTCTCGATACACCAATCTGTTGAAATATATATGAAAATGCCGCCTTTCACCTCAAGGTAAATGAAGAATGAAAAACACTTGAAATCCGATTGAATAGGGGTGTGCGTCAGGGCGATACCATATCCCCAAAATTATTCAACATCGCTCTGGAGAACATCTTCAAATAGTTGCACTGGGAAACGAAAGGTATTAACATCGATGGATCATACCTGAACCATCTCCGGTTTGCGGATGATATTGTTCTGATTAGCAGTGATGCCCAAGAACTGGTAAAAATGCTAGAAGAATTGGCGGACGCTGCCGAAAAGGTTGGCTTGAAGATGAACATCTCGAAGACCAAGATAATGAATAACATCGAGGAAGACATCTATTTACATTCTACGAAGCTGGGGAATGTAACAGGATATATCTATCTTGGACATGCAATAAGATTGGGTAGAGAGAATAAGACAGCGGAGCTGAGCAGGGGAATAAGACTGACATGGGTAGCTTTTGGAAAACTGAAATATATATTCAAGAACAACAACATTCCAATAAACCTGAAAAAAAGAGTTTTTGATGCCTGTATACTGCCAGTGTCGACATATGGCCTTGAAACAATGGCAATCACGAAAAAGTCTACGAGTAAATTGAGGGTAATGCAGAAAGCTATGGAACGCGCGATGCTCGGGTTGAGTTTGAGAGATAAGGTGAGAAACGAAGAAATACGATAAAGAACAAAAGTCGTAGATATAATACAGCGCGTGGCAGATCTGAAATGGCAATGGGTGGGACACGTGGCTCATCAAGATTCTAACAGGTGGACAAATAAGCTAACACACTGGCCACCAAGACAGACAAAACGCAGTGACGGTAGACCGCAACGGAGATGGTTAGATGACATTAAGGCACGGGCGGGAAATGGATGGCATCTGGTGGCACAGGACAGATCGGAGTGGAGTCATTTGAAGGAGTCCTACGTCCAGGAGTGGATGAAGAATGGCTGAGGAGAAGGAGAAGAAGAACTTTGTACGGCTTCTTTCTAATTACTGAATGTTGTCGTTCACAATATTCGATTTCTGAAACGTGAATAATTGTCAGTTATTGGTTTATGACAGATTTCTTGAAACAAGGGCGAAAAAAACTAATTGACCACACCTTAAAAACGAATATTCAACAAAAATCCTCCTCATTGTGCTCACCGACCTACAGCTGGCGTTTGCTATTGCTATTTTAGAACTATAGAAACTGGTTAAACTAGGGTACGATATTCACAAAGTGTTTAGCCGCTAAAGCCTCTTTTAATTCATGGGCCTTTATTATAGCTACGGGTTTTCATCAAGGATAGGCATCAAACTTATCAAGAAAGAACCCACTCGAAGTAAAGTTCGCTAGTTTTGGCACCAATAACTTCACCAAGCGGAAAGCTCATCGAAAAATGAAATAAAAGCCCAATTTCTCGTTGCCTGCAGTGGTCAGCGAACGAAACAAGTTCGTTATTTCCCGACTGGATAGCGGCGCTGTCATACTAATTTCCTTTTTCCATGCAAATCAGGATCGTGCATTCTTGAGTCGGCGTTTCCGTTCGTTTAGAACTGCGTCCGTAGCGGGTTTTACGACGCTCAGCTTAATCAGTCAACTGAAAATATCCGAAGCAACGAAATAATTAAAAGTTTAGAGCAGGAACAATTTTCAAGGAAGTTGTGATTGTTTTTGGAGTTGAGGGAAATTTCGTAGCGAGGAGGATGGCAGGCAGGCAGTTGGCCATGGAGAGCCACCGGGCCAGAAAGGGATAATTTCATTTACATACAAACTCGGAAAGTTAGGAGTTATCTTACAGGCAGCAGGCACCATCTGCAAATCAGGCCCGCTCGTTTACCTGCTGTGTACTTTTTAATTATTTAAATAAATGTTTTGTTCTTTTGCATTATACATGTCGCAGGCGCTGAGGGATCGCGAAAGCGACATTGCGGACCTCTCTACGAGGGTTGACCGAAAATAAAATCACTTTATATTTAGATGTTCCTTTCACTGATTAGCACATTTTAAGCGAATACTTCTTTGGGCGCGCTCGTGCGTTGTGTGTAAATCGAAATTTTTTGTTCAAATCGGCGTTACGGCCGAATGAAACGAAATAATATTGCGGCTGTCTGTACTTGAACAAGATAGACAGCATGGCAAAGGCGGAAGGTGTATCACTGTACGAGGGTATGTAGTGGAATCTTGCTGTTATGATTTCTTGGTTTCGGTAGGTAGGGACAGGCGACTAAGAAAAGTGCTTACATTATTAATTGAAGGCATTTTCAAGGTGTCATATTCTTCTGAAAAACGTGGCGAATTATCAAGCCGTTCCCTTCGAATTTTTTTTTATTTTTCAGTATCGTCGAATTATTCTCAATAGAGAGAATGTCGAAATCGAAATCGTATAGTGAAATATACGTTTGTGACAAAAAAAATTCGGTACCTACTAGTGATAGAAGTGAAACATCTTTAATTGGTTGTAAATGCAGGAATAGACCTATAGTTATGATGAACTGCGAGGAAAAGTTATTTCAATCGAATAAAATTATAACTTCTTTCATTACTGGAAAATAATTTAAATACATATATCCATTCAATTTTTTATGCTCAACGAAAGACACGTTGTGTCACACGAACTGAGTTTAGAATCTAAACTCATGTTAAGCTCGCCACAATTCATACTACACAACATCAGATGTAGTTATGTGTATGTGTTATACTTATACCTTAACATACGTCATGGTGATTTCGCAATAGAATTTTCATCGATAGGTTGATTTTTTTGCCTCTAATAGGTAGTTGTCAAAACTATTATTATGCGGTTTGCACGATCGCAGATATCCAAATTTGATTGAGTATTAATATCGAATGTGTTCAAGAGATATCAGAGTGGGTATAGTAGTGACTTTGAATTGAAGATTGCTAAGAAAGTGCAGTTCACTATTGGTAACACACGCAGTGAAAGTGGAAGACTTGTGGTCTGTCGAAACATGTACACAACCATGTACAAACCAAATAAATGGAAGTGAGCACCTATGAATGAAAATTATGTGAACGAATTTCAGAATTGTGTATTAATTTGTTTTAGTTCCATTACACATGGAGATTTTTTGACCTATCCGCTATTGAAAAATCCAATCTGAAATGGGAGTCCGTCCCTGAATATTGCAATACTTGCACATCGAGTGGATTTGAACTGCTAATATTCTTCTGTGTCCTTTTTTTGATATATCTCGGTATGGTTTTTCCATGAAAATCAAGACATCCAAAAAATTTATCTCCGATTACGTATTTTCAATATTTTTTTTCTCTATATCTGTAGATGTGCCACGAGATTTTATGAATCTTATTTAGAATGTATTTAGTGAAGTTCAAATTGCTATAATAGGTTTATAAACTTTTCCATCTATAAGGTGATTTTCTAATGATTTCCGATAATATGAAAAAAATAGAGTCCCGTTTTGGATACTGATAAACTGTTACATCTGCTCTATGGGGATTAGTGTAGTCCTCTCATTCATCAAATTTGATGGGTTTGTGATCATTCGTTCGTGCACTAGAGCATTTTCAAAATATTACCCAAAACAGGAGATCGCCCTATACAATCCAAACGAGTGGCTAAAGACCTGGCATGTAGGGTATTTTTGGAACCGGCTAAGTATTCAAAGGTTATTGTAACGTGGTACCATACAATTTGATCTGTGTTTCAATCATTCGAAAATTCTGATTCATTCTATTTGTGCACTCATTTACGATTTTTCAATAGTTCAACTGCAACTGCTGGAATATTGTTGCAATATCGTTGCATAATTTCGGAATTTTGTGTAAATTTCAGTTCAATTCATCTCCTTCCATTTCCCAGTTTGTGCAATTCGCCTAGACACCTCCAAAATATAGTGAACAGACAGCGGATTGACGTAAAGTATTGCCAACACGACGAAGACTCATTTTGTAAATCCGAATGAGTATATGTATTCACATTGAAGATTTCCATCCTCATCAAGAGTACTAGAGATAGGTGGCCGTTCTGCTTTTCCATCCGAAAGCTCAATACGATTGAAATTATGCATCTTAATACGCGGTCGAAGCCATAAAAGACCCGTTGGAGTGGTCATCATTCACATACGACGGCGTCCCTTTGTCTCGTCAGAATTACCATATCGGCCACCAAACGATAAACAATATTATTTAGTGTGTCTGGCTGGCGGCACGAGGAGGTATTCAAAACGTTGGCATTGACGCGAATCAAATTAATTCTGCTCATCACCTCCGTTTCTCGCATTTGCGACAGGGAAATGTCTTAATTTCTAGCGATTTTATGGGTGAGTAGACTCGATTGTTCTCACGCTTTCGTTTTCCTTCACAAAACCGCAAGCGTTTGGAGGCAATGAATCATACGCTTAGTTTACATGATTTATGTGACTCAAGAAGATTGTTGGGATTTAAATTCGGATTGCAGCGACTTGGCGGTGACAGCTCGATCAAGATAATTAGTAGTGTTATATCATTTTGAAACAATCTTCAAAACCAAAGTTTACTAATGAGTGCACACAGTAACCTTTCCCAAAAATAAGCTGTCATTTCGGCACAAGGGAAAAAAGTGCAAATGTGAGAATCAACTTTTATGTGATCAACATCAGGCGCTCAGAGTACCTGATCGATAATATGAATTTATATGAAAGTAATGAGTTTTATTTGTATTCCGTTATGTTCCCATTGATATTATCTTACAATTCATCAATAAATATTTTATTTAATTTACTATCTACCCGTTCTTTAATGGTTGTCCGAAAGACCAAAAGTTGGTTTTCAATAGTAGGACAGATTGTCCCTGTTCAATGGTGCGGAATGGATATGTATAGCCTGAATAATTTGTATGGATAAGTGTAATCGATGAAATGTACCAGGTTTTTATATTTGCATTAAACAGTTTATGAATTTCTTCCGTTTTAATTTTATCCTTTCAATTATCTACGCCGTGTGGGTCCACCGGGCAACCCTAAATTAGACATGAAATCCAAATATCGATAGCATAGTAAAACAAGCTGAAATGTTCGACAATCAGATAGAACTAGTTGCCATTTTGATTATACAAAACTCGCGGCGTCAACGGGTAGAGTACTGTTGGAGATTTTGGGTGGTTTTATTGTCTGTCCATCGAACAACTGACACAAATACGTAAGTACTTTACATATTACAATGAATTATTTTGTACCATATACTATTTCATATAAATTTCAACATAAGGGTTAAATAAAACCCAAAAAGTCTTTCATATTTATTATACGGCTTAAAGTTTTAGATGAGTTGTGATGGGCTTTTTCTCTCACCCTGGCCGACTCTTACCTTTGCTCGGGCTCCAGTGGGGCAATCAGTGAAACCCCACTACACTCACAGAATCTCCAAAGAATTAGAGTAGTAAGACTTGAGTATCAATGAAGAAGGGTATCGATGAAGACTAGGGTGGTAGCGTCTTCTAAGTGTCTGCTTTTTAACGGTCTTTAGGTGTTAAAAAGAGTACCTACCTCTTCTAACTACACACCTAGATGAAACTGATTTAATAAATTGACTATCACTGGCGAAATAATTGGCAAAAAAATAAACGCTCAGTCCTTCATTCCTACTGGATTAAATTATATACAGAAATGTACAAGTAATAATAAATATTGATGTCAACCGGCGGCGTGGTCGGTGGGGGGCGGCTGATGAAATACGGTCTCTCCAGGAAAATACGGTTGAAATAGACGGTAAATACGGTTAAATTCTGCACGGTCACTCCAGAGGGGTACGGTGGAAATAGACGGTAAATACGGTTAAGTTTTGTACGGTCACTCCAGATGAGTAGTGTGGAAATAGACGGTAATTACGGTTAACTTTCGAAATCCTGGCAAGTCACTCCCTCTGTCGGCGGAAATCGGTACGGTGGCTGGTCTCAGTTCAACTGCAGTGCACCCTGTCTCTCTCTCTTTCTCTCTCTCTCTGTGACCCTCAAGATGGCCGCCAGTCAGACAGCTGGTCGGAAGGAGCTGTCAACCTGTAACTTGATCAGTCGGAAGTCGACAATATATTAACAAAACGAGCACCAAAAACACAAAAGGAACCCCAAGTCCTCCCTGAACCCAACGGCGGTCGAACGGACGCGGAAGCCAGCACTACACAGCCTACAATAACTAGATCAAGTTTAAACTATGTATTCTTAGCCAGTCCAACAGACTAAAGAAAGCGGAAACAGCGAAGAAATCCCCTCAGGTATGCACTAAGTAAGGAATAATAATGCTACAAGTGACTTGCCCTAAACTTTAAAACCTGTCGTAATTCTAACTGTACGGTGAAACAGCCGGCTAAATTCTAAAATATATAAATTCTGAAAACAAAACAGATATACGGTTTCCGCTACAAATATGGGACTGGACGGTGGAAAACAATGACATAATATCAATCAGTAAATCCCCCTATGCTAATATAACGGTTTTCTTCCAAAATATTTCGATTGTCAGTTCCTATTATGAAAGTATCGGTGAAGAAATTTCCTTTTGTGGCGGAGCGAGAATCTGCCTCGTCACATCCCCCTCCTCCGTTGGCAAGAAAAATAAAACGCCCAACGGCGGTCGAACGGACGCGGAAGCCAGCAATACACAGCCTACAATAACTAGATCAAGTTTAAACGATAGGTAGGTATTTTCAGCCAGTCCAACGGACTAAAGAGAACGGAAAATAGCGAAGATATCCCCTCAGGTATGCACTACGTAAGGAATAGTAATGCTAGAAGTGACTTGCCCTAAACTTTCAAACCTGTCGTAATTCTAACTGTACTGCACGGTAAAACACCTTACACACCCTCCTCGGCACCTCGATCTCAACTAATTCGCTCTTGACCTTCAACGTCGAAGAAGTACCCCTCTCCTCGGAAAACTTGCCCCACTATGGGTAACTCATCTCTCCATTGGATGCACTCAAATTGTTCGGTCAATCAGCCGGCTCGGAAAGAGACTGAAACATTTGAAGAGAAGGAAAAACGGAACAAGTTGAAAGACGTCTCTCGAGTCAGAAAATGTACGGTTGAACGGAAAGAATTTTAAAATATATGAATTCTGAAATCAAAAGACATATACGGTTTCCGCTACAAATATGGGACTGGTCGGTGGAAAACAATGAGATAATATCAATCGGTAAATCCCCCTATAATAATATAACGGTTTTCTTCCAAAATATTTCAGATCCTATTATGAAAGTATCGGTGAAGAAATTTCCTTTTGTGGCGGAGCGAAAATCTACCTCGTCACAAAGTCCCTCGGACAACCAGTCCCTTGGAGAATCGAAGTGGTTACCCGTAGGAAATTTTTGTTGTTCCTTCAATAAATACGATGTGATAAAATTTTTACTTGGGAAATATGAACATTTTAATGCTTGACACCCTAATTCAAGTTGACAGTTGACATCCTGTCTTAAGACTGAAGACCTTTTGCTTTGAAATTATTTTGTAGGGTTGTTTATTATTAAGAACGTTCATAACGTTTTTATTGTCCGGTGTACCGTATAATTGAAACTGCTGCTACTGAAACTTTATTGAATTTTTCTCATTAAGTACCTTCTTCTTAGATTGTTGGTGGTAATATTTCCATTGGACAACCAGATATGTCTAACTAAGTTGTTTCTAAATTAAAAACATATATTATCTTTTTTTTTCCTTGAAATTCAAGAAGAGTTTATAATGTTTTAAACATTCAATTACACAAAATGAAACAATGTAGCAGGAGAAATTTTCTTCCATTACTATAACAATTTCGCAATCCAATAAACAAGTTCCGATTCTGTAAAATTAGAGTTGTCCGGGAGACCTAATTATGGAAAATATTTTGAAATTTCGTGAGATATATGCCATATACAGGGTGTTTCATTCACGTTGGCCATAACCTAATGGTGAATACAGGTCATCTAGACTTCTAGACTCTCATCCTACAGTTATTAGTTTCGGAGATACAAGGTGATTCATGAACAGTTTATGGGTTTCTTCACTTCAGAAAGCTCTTTCAAACGGCTCATGAAATATCAATATTTTCAGAGCTTCAAAACCTTTATTTTTCACATCCCTCACAGAAATTTTTAGAAAATATCTAGAGTCATGTAGAGAGAGGTACTGATAGGAACGGCGAGAACGGTAAGCAAGTTCCTAGGAAATTCAGAAGAATATAGAAAAAATCAAAATCTACTTCGAGAGGAAGTGCAGAGGGATCAAGACACCAAGGAGACGAGAAGGGGACAGGACCTGATCGACGTCAGGAAGCCGAGGAGCAGCCCGGACCCGAGTACCACCATGAGCTCGAAAACCGAGGAAGGGTTCCAACAGAGGTCGAGTCTAGACCTTTTCTTTGAGTTAAAAAAAGGCTGAAATTTACTTCATTGCTTGAAATTAACTCAAAAACATTTATTGAACAACTGGGGTGTTAAATAATGAAAGAAAACGAGACAAAATAAGAATTTTAAAATATCGTTTTGTTGAATTAAGTTTCACAAATGATGTTTAATGTAGTCACCATGCGATCTAATACAAGCTCTAAGCCTTCTTATGATAGATTGCTTCGTTCTGTTCGCATATCAACAATTTTAAAATAAGTATCGTTTTGCTGAATTAATTTTCACTCAGGTGCTGTAAATGGCCACCATGACATCTAATACATTTGCTCTACACTTTCTGATGAATAATTGCTTTATTCTGCTCGCGTTTCTCATTTGAGTTGTTGCTAAAAATTTTAAAAACACAACTAGGCCCACCTGATTGTAATAGGAATCCATTTTGTATTAAATGCTGGAAATACAGAGAGTTATACCATTTCGGAATCTTAATGAAATAGAAATGTTTTTTCTTGCTCAGGTAACCATATTAATTTTTACATCACGCTAGGTTAAACTTAGGGATCAAAAATTACATTCGGTAGCGTATCTATCCAGGAATACTATCCAAAGAACATTAAAAAAATCCCTTCATTCGGAGTCTAGCCTCCAAAATAAGTGGCAGGGAGTGTAATTAATTTTCTTGAATTTTCGGGAATCTCCAATATCTCGAAAATCAAGGAACTAAACATATTTTCCTGAACGTCCTCTTCCTGCAGGCCCCATATTATCCATTCATTACGCCATACCCTGTTTATAAGAAGATATACTGAGATATATTTTTTCTGTGTTAGCTTAGAAATGGCGCAAACAATCATCATATTGCTGATCAAATAATTCCCACATAAAGAATGTCCCATCGTGAATATCCCACCCTACTTCCCCGTCATAAAACGACGATCTAACCTACATCCGAGTAGGTAATTGAGTTTCAGTAATTTGGACAAGAACACAGAATCCCTCGCATTCCACGATATGAAGCTGTATAGGATCACAGAATAACGTCCCGTAGTCATCCATTGTGCGAGAGAACGTAATTAATGCTTAGATCTTGGTCTCGACTAGAGAGAATCTCTCCAATTGATGCATTCATGTTTGTACGTACACACACCTGTACAAATGAGGATTATTTAGCGCCTCGCTCTGTATTGTACCCGCTTGTCACACTAACCTAGCTCGATGTTTTGTTACCACGAGTTGGATCGGAACAAAGGATCGCGTTTGTGCACTCGTGGGAAAACGTTCTTCATGACATGAGTCAACGGGAAAGCTGCAATTGCCGATCAATTTTGTTATGGTGTTCTGTGCAAATCAGGTGAATTGCAGATTGGAAACGGTAAATGAAACAGAATAGGTAAAATTGTCCTTATAGTACGAGAGCTAACAACATTTTCAGAAGAGAAGGCCTGATCAGCTTATTAGTGGTTAATGATCAGAAATTAAACCTTTTTTTCAAATTGTCACACTTTCCTAAATGAAAAAACTAAGTGCATAATACGTCAATACATTTTCACGGAAAGTAAGTTGATGAAAGTTCTCGGAAAAAAAGGGTAGCCTAGTAACAATTGCCTTGGGCTTGTTACTAGGTAATATCATCATGAAACTTCAGTTACCTGTTGGTTTCTTGGTAGAGCAGTCTATATGGTCTGATCTCGAACAGTTTGTCAACAAAATATTATAGTATGCAGAAAAATGATCAACAAAAAATAACACGATTCTATCTTAATCAAAAATAAAATTACATATTCTTAATAGATATACATCAATGAAGAACTCAACTGGAAGTATTATATTGCAAACCTGAGAAGAAGATAAAAGTTAACCATATGCTCCCTTCGAATTACCTCAATTGAGTTTGTTCGATAGTTCAAACGCATTTGAAACAGATACCAAACAAGAATTCTCAAACACAATTATTCAAAATGTAGATTAACATTATTAACAGCAACACTAAAATGTAGATACAAAACTTTACAACTACTTGCGAACAAACATACAAAAAAAATCACAAATTATTAGAGATTAGAGAATATCCTATTACACACCTTGGTTGATAAGGAACTAAATTTCAAAGGATTTCAGAGTGGATGACTAACGTAAGCCGGTTGTTTGACGCCGTTTTTTGAATTTTTCTTGTTTATGATAAATCCTGAAATGATTTAAAAACTGAACCATTCAATTGTATTTTATTTGAATGACATAAATGCCAATTATACAATTTCATATACCTAGTCACAGCATCGATAGTTCATTTGCTTCAAAATATTCAATACTAGTATAATCAATGTAACACTTATTTTTCACATGTAATCTATAGTAGATTGAACCCTGTACCATGTGCCAACGGCCTAATTGTCGAGGCCAATAAAAAAATGACAAAACAATAATAAATTGAACACTTTTTACTGCAGGAAAGATTGATTGTTGAATTATGTGAATTTGAATTGATGGAGTATCGGCCTTATAAGGTAAGTTTTGCTCATTTGTCTATTTTGACTTGGAAATATATATCTCGAATAATTTGGGAATAACGAACCTTTGAATAAGATTCGCGTTTTCTTGATATACTTCTTTTGAATTGTTTCAAGAAAATTGAATGCTGAGACCGTTATACTTTATGAAAAAACATAATAGAATTGAAAAAACTGAAATATATAACAACGATAATGGACTAGCGGAATTGAGAAGTGAACTGCAGGAAAGGTGGTGTCATCGATCGAAAGAGAAGCAGGGAGTTTTCTGGCTAAGGTATTTGCCGTCATCAGTACTGATTACAGCACATTCGCCGTCTATTATTCATTATTTCCACTAATTTTTGTTATCATTACAGGTATTCCTTCCAGAACATAAGACTTTTTTTTACTTAATTTTGACTAATAAATTATATATAATATTATATAATAATATACAGGGTGTTTCATCATAAACTGGACAAACTCATATGACGTGTAGAGAACATCGGGAGAATCATTTTTTTCATATGAAATATTTCCCGTTTTCGAAGCATAAGGGAGATACACGGTGTTGAATGTCATTTTCGAGCGTTATTATATTGAGTGTGGTCGGTTATGTATAAAGATATAAGACTGGAAGTAATGGTTTCTTGTCATATCGTAGTATTTTTGGATGCTTCATTCAGAAATGGTGTAGAGCACCGAAAAAAAAATTACAAAATGGCGGAAAACCTGCAATGTTCGTGATTTTTTTTCGGTTGCCAAATTGATTTTCATTTCCTGAATTAGCACAATTTTGAAAGGATATCTGTGAAAAAATTTTTTCAGAAATCGAACACAACTTTTTTTTACATATAATATAATAAACTACTTGTACTTAATGGATTCTTTTTATTTAATATCTACTCTACATGTTTCGCCTTATTAGGGCATCTTCAGGAGTTCTACAAAAGGAAAAAGGAAATAGATATGTGATCCCCTTACAACAATAGAATGGGGACTTACTTGTCAAACATACAGATTTCAAGTATTATATACATATGGTCATCGTCTCTTCCACTTTACAACATCAAGAGGGTTGAATAAAAATTTTTTTCGGTTTTATTTTCAATTTCAATAGATTCTTCTCTTCACTATAATATTCGTATCGACAGCGTCCTATATATAATTGACAACTTACGGAATATCGAGTGTTGACATGACAACTGACAGATGTAAAAGCCACGTTCCGAATGACAACATATGAAGTAAACAATACTATATTACATTCTCGAAAATGGGGTGATAGCTGAGGTGGGATTCCACTTGTGTATTAAGGCACTTATCGGGGTATATTTTTAAATTTTTTGCAATTTCATATATCTCCATCAAGTCTAGCAGATTACCCCTATCTAAGCTGTGTAGAAGTTCTACATTTTCATCCTTATCAAATTCATGGTTGTCACCTTTGAGATGTTTTCCAAAGGAACTTTTGTCGTTATAGTTCCTTATGTGTTCAGATATCCTTGTACCTAAGGCCCTAAACGTTTTACCGATGTAGAATTTATCACATGTCTTACAGTTGAGTTTGTATACACCGTTCTTTTAAAATGTCGGGGTCACATCCTTACAGTTCAGCAGATAGTTGTAAAGGCAGTTGTTGGCCTTGAATACTATGTCTATGTTGTGTCTTCTAAATATTTTCGCAATGGGATAACACATTTTTCCGTAGAATGGTAGCGATAATCTCTTCGCTGGTTGTTTATTATCCCTAGAATCATCTTTGTGTAATATTATGAACTTCCTCATCAACAACCGGTCAACCACATTTGACCTGTAACCATTTTTGTAAGCAATATGCTCTATTATTTCCAACTCTTTATCAAAATTTCTTCTACTCAATGGTAAACTCAATAGTCTGTGCAAGTAAGTGTTGAGGGCAGCAAATTTGTGGTAAGCAGGGTGGTTCGAGCTTTCATTTATTATTGCTACTGTTTGGGATTCTTTTCTATATACATCCACAGGTATTCTGTCTTCTTCCAAGGTTAGTGTCAAATCTAGAAAGTTGATCTGGTTGAAACCAATCTCCAGTGTAAAGTGAATGTTTTTATGTAATGAGTTGAATAATTCCAACAACACCCAAATGAGATCTGTGCCACCTGTAAATATGATCAAAATATCGTCTACATATCTGTAATATTTGAAAATGTGACGTATAATGGGAGTCTTCAAATTAAACAATATTTCCTCCAAGTGATCCATAAAGCTTTCTGCCATCAGGGATGATGGAGGTGCACCCATTGGTAAACCCTTATCAAATTTATAAACAGCATTGTTAAATTGGCAAAAGTTTTGCTCTAAGGATATTTTGAAAAGGCTTGTAATATCCTTTTTCAATTCAGGTGTTATGTTTTTCTCCGTTAACTTTTTGTCTATTATTGTGATACATTCATCTGGAGGAATAGAAGTATATATGTTTTTAGCATCGAGGGAAATTAGTTTAGCACCCTCCGGAATTTGTAAGTCTTTCAATGATTCTGCTAATTGAACACTATTCTTTATACTATAGGTGGGTTTGAACTCTGTTAAATCCTTTAACTTGTCACTTAGGAACTTACTTATTTTGTAAACCGGAGTGTTTATGTAGCTCACGACGGGTCTTATAGGTATATTGTCTTTATGGAGTTTAGGAAGACCGTATAACTTAGGAATTTTTGGGTGTGGAAGGATTAGATTCCTATATTTACCAAACTCATCTTCAAACTCTTTTGAAACTTTGAAGTTCTTCACTTTGTTGATAAGTCGTGAAGTGGGGTTGCTATCCAATTTCACAAATCCCTTCTCATTCAAGAATTCTTCCACCTTACTGATGTAAAGGCTCCTATCTAAAATTACCATGCATGACCCTTTATCTGCCTTAACTGTCACTGTCACTGTCACTGTCACTGTCACTGTCACTGCACTGTCAAATTATTGTCTCTAATTTTCTTCTTAATGTTATTGACCAATTTTATGCTTTCCTCTGTTTCTTTACCTCGCTTCGATGTTCTCCTCTTCTCGTTGAGGAAATGGCTTCTACAATTCGCTCTAATTTCATTTTTGCTATTTATGTGTAAATTCGATTTCTCCAATACGGCGTCCACATTCACTGCAAATGTTTCCAACTGTTCGCTAGATGGGTCAGGTATGGAATGTTTTAGTCCCATGTCCAAGATCTGCATTTCCCTTTCGGAAAATTCAATTGATGATAGATTTTTTGTGTTCGGGTGGAAGTTGAAAGGAGGGTCCGGTTGTAGTGTCCTTTCACTATTTTGACTTCTTGCCTTCTCTATTCGTAGTCGATCTAATTTTTTCTTGAGAATACCAGTTTTCCATATTCTCAAAGTTTCCACTTCATACCTAGTCTCCTCGATAATTCGTCTGTGTTCTTGATTGTTCACGCTGTCTAGATTTTTGATCATGTTTCCCAACAATAAGTTGCTGTTTCTGAGTTCGGTATAGTGAATCTTTATTTCCTTGTTTACCATTGAGTAGAAGAAATTTTGAGAAAGAGTTGGAAATAATAAAGTATATTGCTTACAAAAATGGTTACAGTTCAAATGTGGTTGACCGGTTGTTGATGAGGAAGTTCATAAAATTACACAACGATGATTCTAGGGATAATAAACAACCAGCGAAGAGATTATCGCTACCATTCTACGGAAAAATGTGTTATCCCATTGCGAAAATATTTAGAAGACACAACATAGACATAGTATTCAAGGCCAACAACTGCCTTTACAACTATCTGCTGAACTGTAAGGATGTGACCCCGACATTGGAAAAGAACGGTGTATACAAACTCAACTGTAAGACATGTGATAAATTCTACATCGGTAAAACGTTTAGGGCCTTAGGTACAAGGATAAGGATGAAAATGTAGAACTTCTACACAGCTTAGATAGGGGTAATCTGCTAGACTTGATGGAGATATATGAAATTGCAAAAAATTTAAAAATATACCCCGATAAGTGCCTTAATACACAAGTGAAATCCCACCTCAGCTATCACCCCATTTTCGAGAATCTAATATAGTATTGTTCACTTCATATGTTGTCATTCGGAACGTGGCTTTTACATCTGTCAGTTGTCATGTCAACACTCGATATTCCGTAAGTTGTCAATTATATATAGGACGCTGTCGATACGAATATTATAGTGAAGAGAAGAATCTATTGAAATTGAAAATAAAACCGAAAAAAATTTTTATTCAACCCTCTTGATGTTGTAAAGTGAAAGAGACGATGACCATATGTATATAATACTTGAAATCTGTATGTTTGACAAGTAAGTCCCCATTCTATTGTTGTAAGGGGATCACATATCTATTTCCTTTTTCCTTTTGTAGAACTCCTGAAGATGCCCTAACAAGGCGAAACATGTAGAGTAGATATTAAATAAAAAGAATCCATTAAGTACAAGTAGTTTATTATATTATATTAGAAAAATGGATTATGGCCGTCTAGTGAGTAACTTGTTTTTTTTACAGCGAAAAAAAAATTTCACTCGAAATTGATGAAATTTTTCACGATTGTACTTACTTTCATACCTAACACGAATATCAAAACAGAATCGAAAAATATCAAACGGTTTCGTTTTTACAGCCATTCAAATGTCCCGTTCGAATATCTGAAATAATAAAAAAACATGACACAGCTTGTGTTCTTAGGCCCATAATTTTTGAATTTGTATGTCGAAACATTCCAGATTGCAAAATGAATTTAAAAAAATCAGTGAAACTTCATTGAGAGTCGAACTCCCTACTCTGATTTAAGTATTAATGTGAAATATGAGTCTGTTCTAAGGTTCTCAGTATACATATTAATTTTCGTTGCCGAGCAACAGTAGCTGATAGAATTTGACAGGGTATTTGAATTTTACTGAATAATTCGAGTATATTGAAACGATTTGTATGCAAACGAAAATGAAATATTCACTTTTAGAAAAAAATGATATGGTTCAGGCTTATTATGAAGCGAATTCCTCAGGGAGAAAAGCAAGGGAAATTTACGCTCGCAGATTTCCAAGCCGAAACGTTCCCAATTTTAAAACTTTCATAGAAACAGTGCGTAAATTACGTGAAGAAGGTATTCTTCACCGCAAGAAGAAGGAAACAATCCGAAATAACGAAGAACGTATCCTGGATTTAGTGAGTGAAAATCCGATGGTATCAACGAGAACTCTAACAAATCATCTAAGTGTGAATAAGAGTAAATCCACTGTATGGAGAGTTTTGAAAAGAAATCGCTACCATCCGTACTATTTCCATTCATGTCAAACCTTAGAAGAAGGTGATTTTGAGAAGAGGAAAGAATTCTGTGAATTTATTTTAAGAAGGACACGTGAGAATAGGAATTTCCTACGTCTCATACTGTTTACGGATGAAGCAACATTCCACAGAGATGGTTTCTTCAACAAAAAAAATAATATAATATGGCAAAGGGAAAATCCACATGCAACAGTAGCAAAAAATAGCCAGAAGAGATTTTCTGTCAATGTTTGGGCGGGAATGAAGGATGGATTCATTATAGGACCGTACATTCTTCCTGAAACATTGACTGGAAATGGCTATATTCAATTTTTGAGGGAAACTCTGCGCGACCTATTGGAAGATATTCCTTTGAGTCACTTTCAAGGAATATGGTACCAGCATGATGGTTGCCCTGCTAACACAGTGAGGAGTGTACGAGAATTTTTAGACTCTCAATACCCTCGCCGATGGATCGGGGATTGGGACCTGTCGCATGGCCTCCTCGTTCTCCAGATCTTACACCTATGGATTTTTATTTCTGGGGTCATATGAAGAGTCTTGTTTATGATAAGCGAGCTCCAGTGACTTCGAGAGAAGAACTGATTCAAAGAATCGAATCAGCCGCCGAAGAGATTCGCCGAAACCCGGAAATGATTCGTTCAGCGGTGGATAGTGTGGCGAAAAGGGCGAGAAAGTGTATCCTGAAAAATGGCAATATTTTTGAGAACGAATTATGAATAAATTTTATACTAATAGGTTTTTTTTGTTGCGTTTGTGAAATTGTGGAATTATTCGTAGAAATTTCCGAAATAATGACATGCCATTAATATCTGGGAAGTATTAACCGCCAATTTCTGCTCAAACTGCATAAATTGGTTTCAAGATAGTTGCAATATTATATTCAGTTAAATTCAAATACTCTGTCAAATTCTATGAGCTGCCATTGCTTGGCAACGAAAATTAAAAACCTTTGAACAGTCTCAATTCAGATTCCACATTTATTTTAATAGGTACTTAACTCAGAGCAGGGAGTTCGACTCTCAATGAAGTTTCACTGATTTTTTTTGAATTCATTTTGCAATCTGAAATGTTTCGACATACAAATTCAAAAATTATGGGCCTAAGAACACAAGCTGTGTCATGTTTTTTTATTATTTCAGATATTCGAACGGGACATTCGAATGGCTGTAAAAACGAAACCGTTTGATATTTTTCGATTCTGTTTTGATATTCGTGTTAGGTATGAAAGTGAGTACAATCGTGAAAAATTTCAGCAATTTCGAGTGAAATTTTTTTTTCGCTGTAGACATGTAAAAAAAAAGTTGTGTTCGATTTCTGAAAAAAATTTTTCACAGATATCCTTTAAAAATTGTGTTAATTTAGGAAATGAAAATCAATTTGGCAACCGAAAAAAAAAATCACGAACATTGCAGGTTTTCCGCCATTTTGTAATTTTTTTTTTCGGTGCTCTACACCATTTCTGAATGAAGCATCCAAAGATACTACGATATGACAAGAAACCATTACTTTCAGTCTTATACATAACCGACCACACTCAATATAATAACGCTCGAAAATGACATCAAACACCGTGTATCTCCCTTATGCTTCGAAAACGGGAAATATTTCATAAGAAAAAAATGATTCTCCCGATGTTCTCTACACGTCATATGAGTTTGTCCAGTTTATGATGAAACACCCTGTATAATATCACTCATTGCAAACCCCCTTTCTTGCTTAAAGTCACTATCCTCCGGTCGAGATGTATCATACTGCACTGTACTGATGAGGGACAATAATCCCCAAACCGATCTACAGTTTGTGTTGATATCTTTCGGTCCCTCTTGGAATTCCTTGCTGATGCATGACTAGCACGCATTAATGGAACAACAATGCTGAATTGTCGTCTCATTTTAGAATAAAATATATATTCTGAAATTCTTTCGCGTTTTCTATCCCAGTCTCTGCAACAAAATCAATGAAAAAATTGAAATAATAGATTTGCTCCTATGTAAATTCTTGCACTAATTTGTCAGGAAAAGATGGAAAAAATTGTTGCCTGACAGTGAACAATGAATCCAAGTCTTCGTGTGCTGACAAATGTCAATGGGCAAACTACAATTCTGAAATTTTTTTAAGAATTTGTCTGATGTAGACTCCGAAACCATACGAAGTTTCACCAAAAATTTTTCGTTCATTGTCAGGCAACAATTTTTTCCATCTGATTTGCTACTGACTAATTAGTGCAAGAATTTACGCATAAGCAAATCGATTATTTCAATTTTTTAATTGACTTTGTTTCAGATGGAATTTCAAACGATATCTAATAAAATATATGTTGACAATTACACATGTTTCGCTATCACATGAAGGCAAAGTTATTACTATCCGTTCGTAATTGAACTTAATTAATTATATGATTTTTACTTGCATGTGATTTTCAACCACGAACAACGACACGTGTTTCCTTATCACAATAGCAGGTGGGTGAGACTAAACACATGTCGTGGTTGAATAACTCATGACAGTGAAAATAATTTAATTCTGTTTTCATGAAGTCTCGGCTACATTCGTACAATTCGTAGTTGCCGCAAAAATTTTCGCTACATCATAAATATATAATGATTGACTTTAAGGTAACAGCTAAACGGATAACATACTTAGAAAAAAATGGCAGATGATGGAAGGACTGATTTAATAGTAATTTCAAGCACCATGAACTCTTAAATGTATAATTCTATGTCACATGGATCCCACGAGATGATTGTACTCCTAGAGAAAACCAAGGTATTCTATATCTAGCATTCCTTCCAAGATCCCCTGACCAAAATCAAATCAAGCACGCTTGGAACCCATACAATCTGCCCCAGATGCCCACAGACCAGTAGACTTCAGCCGAAACCATTTAAAAGCTCCGAGGTCTTTTGCAAAAACTTCGGTAGGTAACGAATTGATGAAGATTATTTCAATAATTTACTGGACATGCGGAGAAGATGTCCTTCACTTATTGATGCACGTGAAGAAATTGAGAAATTTCCGTTTTTCGTAAAATATCATACATTTTCGATTTTTGTTTTTTAATTATTGTATTATTGTTAATCATTTCTTCGAAATTATCTCAACATTTTTATATATTTCAAAAGAAAATTAGGTTTCTCCGAAGAGAGAAACCCATTAATTCAATATATTAAACTTAACTTCTGACGAGCCGATCAATATTGATGGAAAGACAATTTGTAATACTTTTCCTTGTGTTTCAGATTTTGCGGGAAATAATCGATAAAAAATTTCAAGGTACACATTTTGCAATTGTTAGGTGTATTTGTAGGTATTTCTTAAATAAATAAATATTTTGTTTGAATTTATGTGTATTGAGAGTCTTCCATTATTGTAGAGAAAAAAGGAAGATCCGCTAACGCTCTTTGGAATCTTGTTATTTTGTGTTAGAATTCAGTCTTTTCTCCCTTTTTTTCCGGTCGTTTTTCTTGACGATTGTGTTTATATTAGGTATAGTATTATACCTTGAGTACCATTTTATGAAAAAAACATTTCAAGATTCGAAGAATGGGGCTTTATGAATGGTAACCTTGTAATGAACGTATATTTTTCTGACAAAAATATACCCTCATTTTAGAATGATCTTTTAGTTTTCATGTTTAAGTAGTTTTATTTTGTATTGATTTTGGAGAGAAATATTTTCAGTTTCCAATTCAGGATTCCGACATCGTTCGGAATTGTGAACATTCCGCACCGTTTTTATTCCGTTTTCAGTTCTAAAAAACGATGTCGCACCGTATAAAACATCCTGAATTGGAAGATAACCGTGTTTTTTGTTCGCTGGCACAGATAAGTCGAAATTAAGACGTCTTCATCGACGCAAATTTTACCGAATTTCGACAGTCGGGGCACATCTGATTTCCGCAACCCCCCTGAGGGTATAAAATCAGATGTTCCCCCGCAGGTAACTTCACTTACGATTAATTGCCTTACCTAAGACTATAGTGCGGTCCGCCGTGGTAGATTAGCTTTCTGCCGTTGAATTTTATTGGAAGATTCCTTTTGGGTGTCGTTTTCACCATTCAGAGTTTAAGTTTTCTTTTTTTTTTCTTCACGGTATTGGGTGATATTTTTTTTGTTTTCTGGAAATTTACGAGTGCAAGTGGCCACCCGAAACCATTGGTAAGACGACACTCCGCCATTTTTTTTTCTCTTTTATATCATTGGAACTTCAGCCTTCCTCTATCCCTTACTCCCCGGTTTAGGTTCCACTCCTACTGCGGAAGCATCCCGCTGGCGTGGATACTCAGGGGGTGCAGCACGCTTTTTGGAGTGGCGGAAAACTTCCTCTATCCCTTACTCCCTAGTTTGAGTTCCACTCCTATTGCCGAAGCACCACGCTGGCGTGGATACTCAAGGGGTGCGGAAAGCACTTTGGAGTGGCGGAAAACTTCCTTCATCCCTTACTCCCTAGTTTAAGTTCCACTCCTACTGCCGAAGCACTCCGCTGGCGTGGATACTCAGGGGGTGCGGAAAGCACTTTGGAGTGGCGAAAAACTTCCTCCATCCCTTTTACTCCCCTGGGTTAAGTTCCACCCCTACTGCTGAAGCACCCCGCTGGCGTGGATACTCAGGGGGTGCGGAAAGCACTTTGGAGTGGCTAACCCTCTTTCCTCCCTCGTTTGTCCGACGCTCACCACTGCTGTTATCGAAGAACCTCGCTGGCGTGGATACTCAGGAGGTGAAGAACGCATCTAGGGGTGAGCTGTCGGGAATCTGTGCCATCTTGTTTCATCCCCTAACCTAGCTGAAGTCCGATACCTGTCCGTTAAGTGTGCGTCTTAGGTTCTGGCTGGCGAACTCGTCCGTAAACCCCGTATAACGTTCGAGATTGGATCCTGTTTCATTCCGTCCGTTTTGCCCTGTAAATTCACTGATCTCGAGTCTTTCACTGTACGAATTTTATAATAGTGCCATTTGTGTTTCTTTGTACGAGTCGACAAATATAATTTGTGTACGTTGATTTTGACTTTCACTGGTTATCGCTAACAACCCAGATACCAGGGAACCTTGTCTTCGGCTAGTAGCTACTAGGGTAGGTTTGCTATTTTCCCTCAAAAAATAGCTGGCGCTCGAGTACACCGAGAAAAAGCCGTTACAACCTATGAAATATAAACTAGAATAAACATTAGGCGGATGGAATCTCTGTGTTTAATGGGAGACTATGAACCTTTCGAAAATTTCGAAGAATTAGCAACTGCCTTTCAATTGTTTCAACGAGAATGGGAAAAATTCCCCATATTTGACACCCCAAATCTCAGAAGAGGTGCATATTTGACGCCATGTTTTTTCACTAAATTCAATGTCTCTTTTGAGAAATGGCATCTCTAGTAAACAACCTGTTATTATTATTTTTTTTATGGTTCGAAGACATTGGACGAAGAATAACTTTTTGTAACTTTTCAGTTCTGAAACCTTTAAATTTCAGCCTTTTCCACTTGTCCCTATCCATCCCTTCAAATCCCTTCGTTCCAGGTCTGCACAAGTTAACCTCATATCATACTAGAGAAGGGGATGGAGGGCTTAACCGCCGCCTCATCCGCCACCCAGGTCCTCCATCTACTTATTCCTGATCGTTATTTATTATGCTCGTAATGAATTTACCGACCGACCCCGTAATTTAACACCCAAAAAGAGATTCCAATGTTGGAATAACTAATGCGTCGAATTCCCGCAGTTTAATTTTACGAAGAGAGATGGAAAACTGTACCTTAAATTTGAGAGAAGAGAGGAGGAGATGATTAGGGACAGTTTTGAACAGAGTTCGTGTCGGAAAATGTTCATAAAATTCGCTATGAAATTTTGCATTAATTCGAAAAACCATCTCAACACAAAATATTATTTTTACCCCCATAGAAATACACGTGGAATACAGGTTTAGAGGATTTATATATCAACTCTTCTGACTAATACAGGTTGGTTCAAGAATGATTTTACATAGTTTCGTGGTGAATAGTTGGTACCATGAGTGAGGTACAATAAGATTTGAGCTGAATTATGTTCATTTATTACTCGCGAACAACATTTTTTGTCTCTAGCCATCACTGACAAGAGTCATTTAAAATAAATATTTTTATGATGAAAAAGTGTGGAGAAATTTATATGATGGAAATTCCAAAATATAATAGCGATGCAATCTTTACCTACTGGTAGAATTGGTAGACAAATGGGTGTATAAGAAGATCGTCAATTTGGATAAATCGAAATTCAGGATTATTTATTCATAACCTTACTTTTAAATTCTTTAAATCCATCGAACGTAAAAAGAAGGGATTGGCTAAATAAATCTTTACCAAAAATGAAAAAGTTTAGAGGTCAAGGAAACATTTGAAATAAGGAAAAACGGCAACATAGAACTTCTTGATTAGTCTGTGACTTCCGTAAAAAGTTTGTCTAAGAGAACCTCTTCTCTTTACATATTGATCATGAATACCTACCTTGTTCATTTTCATCCCAAAGAGCAATAATGGCAGAATTGGAACTTATAAAGGATTTTTTCGAAAAAAAACATCACCAGCAGAAACATTCAAAGTGTGACCTCCCCTTTTCACCATTTTTTTTCATAAAAATTCGAATAATTTTTAAACCCTTGAGTTCCTAGCCAAGGTATTCGATACTGTGATATTGCCATTAAAATAATAATTAATTCAGATGCATTCCACCCGCAGATATGAATATCAACAAGTGTTACGATCTGAATTGAACTAGCCAATTTGCCGTCAGGGCTCTGGTTTCGGTCTCATTTGACCTCATCAGAGAAACATAACGTCTTTTTCGATGGGGAACGTTTGGAATTGATTCATTGCCTCCCCGTTTAGACGTGATCATTCTTCCTTATTGCCATTGAATTAGTTGTCTTATACGATGCAAAGATACACAAAATATGTAATTTGAAATAAGAAAGTAGTAGGCTGTTTCCGGTACAACCGGAGCTACGTGTAGTTCTAAAAATATTTCAGGGAGAAAGTTCAGAATCGAGCACCCCATCACTGAACTTTTCAGGACTAAATTGTAAGTTCTTCATAAACATCTAATAGACCTTTCAACTTGAGAATGGCAAGGAGCTTAGCCACACATACGAAAAGCCATTATCAATGTAGAAACCCAGTCTAATGTTCATTCATCATCATATATCTTAAAAACGTTCAATTGTAGAAAAAATTGCTTCGGACAAAATTTTTAGAAAATGTTTTGCTCTACAACTTTCCAAATGAATACGAAAACAATTTGAAGGAGAGGATATATCTAGAAAAATCTGATTTTTGTGACCTTTATGGCCAGTTTTTATTGTTTTTGCTGTCAGATTATATTTTTTCCGTTATTCTTGAAACATTAATTTCAAAATATGAAAAAAATCCACCGCTCTGGAGAATGAACACGTGACGTTTTTTTTTTGCAAGTTTGGCGTTTAAAATGTTAGTTTAAGAGAATATATACTTTTAAACATGTGAGGTAATTAACCACATATCTATATCTTAATCTGACACGCTCGAGTATGTATCTTTTTTTTCTACTATTCTGACAGGCTGTCCTAGACATTTCCCCCTAGATACAGGTACAGGTCCAATTTTTGGACTCTATAGAATCCAAGGAATCTTTCCTTATATTAATCTGACACGATCGAGTAGATCCCGAATTTCTTTCTTGACTTCCCAACTATCGATAGTTAATCGAAAATTCCAAGGTCCCTTTGGTATCTACACACTCCACGTCATACAAGAGCGCAGTGGCGTATCTTTCATAAATGAGGCAGTGCAATTTGAAGAATAACAACGTTTTGGCACAAAAGTTGAACTTATTTCAAATTATCTTCTTTTTAGCTTTACCTATTACTATTATCTATATCTATACGCCACTGCTTACGGATCCAGTTCTGTCAATTGAACTAGACTTTGCCACCTTTTACGTCATCACACTTCCAATCGTCTTTGAACTGAATTGCAACTTCTTTCTCTACTTACTCTTGATTACCATGAGTGACATTGACTCTTGAGTAAACAGAACGTCTGCAAAGCCATTTATCTCGAATTGTGACTCAGAATATTCACCAACAAGCAATAGAGAGAAACGTAAGTTTTAGTGAAAATATAAAATAATCAGTAAAACTGAAACGACTTCAACTAATGCTAGTGGAGATGACAAATCTAAATCTGAAACCGTAGCTGCGAAATCAGCAGTAAAAGGAAAAAGCAGCAGCATTCACCAATGCAAGATGGTAGTACTGACAGAAAGAAATTCTGTTATTCTTTCGAAATTTAGGTGGAAACAAGTACCAACGGCGAAAATATTAAATAAGAGAAAATTATACCATGTTTTCATAAAAATATTTGTATTTGCCGGAAAGTAAGAATTGCAAATCTAGATTCTTATTGGAGTTTCAACGGGATCAGCATTAATTATTTTATAGTCGCATTTTTCTAGCAAAAAATGTGTGCAATAAATAGAAATAAGTATTTCATGTTGAAATATATACATTTTAGCGTATTCATGGTTATACAAAGTATTTCAAGATATTGTTTTCTCGACAAGACCCCTACCCGGTATAAATACGACTCCTATCCACTACATTATTTCAAAGGGTTTAAGCAAACTATGTCAAGAATATTGTTAGATTCCGGAGTTGTTTATGTAAAGGTGCATTTACACCAAACGAGCATTGTTTTCGAAGGTTTCAAAACGTTTCGAAACGTTTTGAAATGTTTTCAAACGTTCGAGAACTCAGAATGGGAGGTGTTCACACAGCCCGCGCCTGTCCGAACGAGCAGTTGTTCTTGATAATTCAACGAGGTCTCTCTAAAGTGCACCGACAGGGAACACTCATTATCTATAATGCAATTAGTAAAACACTCATTATCTATAATGCAATTAGTAAAAATTGCAATAAATTGCAATTTCTACTGAATCTATAGTACTCAGAGTCTCTGATAGTAATAATCCCTCAAATGAACTCTACCCCAAAGGAGGAGACGAACAACCTGGGTGGATTCTTTTCTGAAAGGAAGAAATTATACCCAGCTGCTAGATGACTTGAGAGCGGACGAAACTGAACTTTTTAGAAATTTCTGCCGCATGTCATTATCGGACAAAATTGAGGAAAAAGTGTCAAGAAAGACACTAATCATCGAGAGAGCATTCCAGCGTCGGTTAGACTGGCACTAACGATTTATGGCTACGGTAGGGTGACCAGACGTCCGTCATTGTGACGGACAGTCCGTCAATCGTCCAAGAAGTCTGTCACTGGAAAACGTCCTTCAAAATGTCCCTCAAAATCTTAATTTTAATTCAGTATTTTTCTCAAGATTATTTGAGATGGATATTAAAAAAAAAAGTGCAAATTTATGGAAGATCTTTCGAAAGAATTTCCATTTTTTAAAACACAAAACTTGATTCTGAAGTCCAATGTACGAAGTGTTTGGGCCAATTCAGATTGCATTTGGAGGAAGAAGAGATAATGTACGGCATGTTTCAAGTTACGAACATAAAAAAAAATTTAATGCAGCAGCGTCTTCTTCCCTGACCAAATATTTGAGGCATTCAAATTTTGGGGATGAAGAAGCTTCTCTAGAAACGCCTGAAGCACTCTTCTCATTCCACAGTGTAATGCACAACCATTATATTAATATTATTAAATTTTCGTTTTTGTGTTGTAATAGACTTTTATTATTTCTCTATTTTCAATAAATAGATTTTTTTTTATCGCCATACCTTGTAGGAAACTGAGTAGCTGGAATCATATACAGGGTGAGTCTTATAGACTCGTACAAATATTTCACAGTAGAATCTTGAGGTCAAAAGAAACACTTTTTTCCTATACCATTTTTTCCGAATCGGCTCGGTTTAAAAGATACAGGTTGTTGAAAAATATAAAAAAAATGTTATTTCTACGCTTTATCGAATGAAATGAATTTGGAAATATAGTTTTCGAGTAATTTGAAGTTCAAAAATAAAAGATATCTGTGAAATTCGAAAAATTGGGTAATTTTGACCGAATGCAACTCTTTTTGAAAGATCCACAGACGTCACAGATTCATTTAGTTATTTTGAAGGTAATTTGTTTTTCCAGGGGTGGCCCAGCTCATTATGAAAACCTAAAATGGCTATATCTTCTTCTCAGGGCTGAATCGGAAAAAATGGTAAAAAAAAAATTTTCTTTTGATCAGGTCCGTCCGTGATTGAACATTGGATAATCTGGTCAGCCTAGGCTACGGGAGATTCTTATGGTGTCATGTACCTTTACCGAATTTCAAAACCATCAATATCGAAAATTAGTATCGTCTGTCTGTGAAGCCATCGTAAATGGACTCCAATTTAAATGGATTGATTAATTATGAAATCACGATTCAAGAGATCTCACCAAAATTCAAAATAAATTAAATACCAAGACCCAATAACTTATCACGGTCCACCGGTGATTTCGATGATATGACGCCAGATGTGCAAGGAAATCTGAATCCCTTTGATGATTCGTCGGTTTACCGACATGAGACGGAACGGGATCGAGCATTTTAAAACGTTTTGAAACAGGCTTCGTAAACTTTATTCGGCGTCGATGAGTGTTTACACCGCCTGTGCATATTGCGTGCATTGTTCGCAAACAGTGCTTTATAAAGAAACGTTACTTTACCGGCATGTGGCGAAATGAGCTCGAACTCTCTGAAACGTTCGAAAACAGGGTTTGCGAACTCTGTTCGGCGCCGATGACTGTTTACACCGCCCGTACTACTGTTTGCAAACAGTGTTCGCGAATAATGCTCGTTTGGTATAAATGCGCCTTTAAATGAATATATTGACGGCATGCAGACAATTATTGAATTCTGAAAAAGTACACCTCCGGGCAGGATTCGAACCCGCGCCCCCTTGATTACCGGTCAAGTGCTCTACCCAACTAAGCCACCAGAGGTCACGGTTTATGAGGTCAGTTGTTTATGTTGGGAACAAAATAATCAAAAACTTTATTATTTTTCTGTCCAGCACAATGAACTCTGCTATTCGAACGGCATCCGCTTCACTTCAAATTCCGATCGCAGCTTTCATAACAACACAGATGTGACATACACTCATACCGAATATGCACCCCGATTCTCCTCCTTTATAATGAAAAAGTTTCCGAGATGTGACCCACCCTGTACCTACTTCTACGAATAATTCTTCGAAACGTTTCTTTGCCTCTAACATTTTTATCAAAGACGGGGTGAATCTCCGCAATGAACCGGTAGCGTGTCTGTAGGCTCCCTCTGCCTCTTCACCACCCAACCCCCCGAACCGTCCCCTTGTCGCTTCCCGCCTGACAGTTCCTCCATCGGATTCGTCTCATTAACGAAACACTGGGAAACCTTGCGTAGAGTTTCCCCGCTTTTCCGAGAAATAAAATATGGGTACGTTAAATCCACGCCGTATCCGGTTACAGTTCGTTCTTCATCTGGTTGCGATCCATTTGGTACTTCCGTCTCGCCGACTGAACAGAATCGGTAATTCCGTCTCCGAAATATGTGTGTCAACTTTGAAAAACTTGGGGGAGACGCGCGAAAAACTCTCAAATAGGGCTGAATGCTTTCCTTGAACACAATACGGATAGGTTTTCATGAAATGTTGACTCGTTATATTGAATGATAAACGATAACAGGTCGAGTTTTCCGTTTCGAGTACACTTTTTGACCCATCATTCATTAGTGAAATAGCTACCCTCTGACCCTCAAATTTCGAATAGGGCCGATAGGTTGTGTGATACCTCATGTGAAAACCTTACGTTAGCTCTCTATTTTTGTACATTTTTGGAAAATCAGATGGAATTTGACTGATAAATGGATGACTTTAGCCTTGAGGCTTTCACACTCCTTTCCAGAGGAACATTCACTTATCCCAGATATCTAAGATAACAAAAGGATTAAGCTCTGTTCCTTTCCAGGTTTTCGGGCTCGTGGTGGTGGTCGGGTTCGGGCCGCTTCTAGGCTTCTTGCTGTCGATTGGATTCCTGATCCACCCGGACTTCCTGTCGAAGAAGACGATGTTCCTTTGCATTCTCCATGTACTTTCGTAGAGTTCTCGCCGTTTCCAGCAGTACCGCCTTCTGCATGACTCTATAGATATTATCGTCCAACTGAAGTTTCCTCAAGTTCTCTAGTAGTTGCTTCGGTATCAGGCCTGTAGATGAAATGACAATAGGGATGGTCTTTATATCTTTCAGTTTCCACTGTCTACTGGTTTGTTCCTCTAGATCTCTGTATTTTGAAATTTTTTCGGTGTGTCTATCTAGAAGATTGTTATTATTTGGAATCGCCACGTCGATGAACAGTGCTCTGTTATCATCCTTATTGAACAATATGACGTCTGGTCTATTGTGAGTTATTTTCCGGTCTGTGAGGACCGTGCGTTCCCAGTAGAGCTTGTGATGTTCATTTTCCAATACAGCGTCCGGATGGTATTTGTAATAAGGAACCTTTTTCGAACTTAGATGTTGGTGTTTTCATGCCAATTCTTGGTGAACAATCTTGGCAACAGCATCATGCCTACTCTTGTACTCCGTGCCTGCGAACTTCTGACATCCCCTGGTGATGTGCTGGATAGTTTGATGAACAGCCATAGCTATCGTCCTTCACTGAGGGATCCTTGGCGATATATTTCATGTAGTTCCTTGCCGGAATCACCTGGTCCTGGATGGCGAGGATGAAGCCCTCTGTCTCGGGAAACAACCTTTCGGAAGTCAACCAGCAGTTCGACTCAGATATGTCAACGTAATCATGATTGACGTCGTCTGGTGCCTTCCATGCAAAGGTTTGCCAATTAGTTTCTGCATTTTGCTTTCTGCAGATTGTTCGACAGTTTCAAGTGGTCCTGTTGGAGCTTCAACGGAGTAGAACTAACAGCAACACAAACTACTCGATGGCTGACGAAGCAGCCTTGTTCAGGAATTATTTTTGAAGTCCTTCAATTTCCTGGGACATGCGGTTGGACCCTCCGAGGTGTCGTGGCAGCTCTGTCCATTCTATTGTGCCTTTGGGGTGATGTTTATTATGTTTTGTCAGTATCGTCCTTATTTTCCTTTTTGTAGGGCTGCTAAATCTGAGTAGCTCAGCGCCGAGCAAGCGTAGGTATTAATCGCTTTTATCAGATATACTGATCATCTGGCTGGAAACTTATCGCGTAATATTTTCCTGCTCAAGACATTGTCAAATAGTTTATCAGGCGATTTACTCAGAGTTGCCTATTTTGCGGGTATTGAATCTGTGGGGCAACTGCTCCTCTAGCAGTCGTATTTTTGCTCTACAGGGAAGAGCTGTTAGACTTGTCGGTGGGTCGAAGTATAGGGTTGCAGGCCAGCGTTTACCAGACTTGGGATATTGACATTTCCTAGTCTTTATATTTTGGAATTGTTGATCCATGCACATAAAAACAAGGGTAGTTACGTGCAGAATGGGAGTTATCATGAGAATGAAACCAGGACTACTCCTTTACAAAGCAGATTTCCTCAGACTTAGGCTTAGGCATTAGGCCACCGAATGCGAAGTTGAGGGAAGCTGAGAGTTTTCAATGCTAATATAATCGACAAGCTACGAATCGAGTGACGTAGCTCATCATTTAGCATTGAAAACGCTGAGCTTCGCTCATCTTCGCATTTGGTGGCCGATCACCCTTATTTTGTCACAAAGAAGCCCATTTTATATGTCCATTAAATTATATGATAAAATTCTTGCTAAAATCAGAGAATTTTCTCTGAAAGGTTTTAAGACAGTTAGGTATAAATGTTTTTTATTAAGTATGCATTTTATGCAATAGAGGATTTTTTAAACGGAAACTTGTGTCTTGATCCCACAGGAACCTTGTGTATCGATTTCGATGTTTGAATTTGTATCTTGATTGTTTATTCATGTAATTGTATTATATGTCCATTTTGTATTTTGACGAATGCAAACAATTTTTAATTGTGAAGCATTAATAAAGATTATGATTACAATTTTTATTATGATTATTGGGCAATGATGATAAAAGCCCAAGAACCTAGGTTCAGGTTTTATTTCAACTGGCTGGATTCTCCGTTGGCTTATGCCACACGATTTCGAAAGAAGTACATCAATTTGTTTCCACAAAGATTGACGTGTTATCAGAAAATTGAAAAGGTTGATTACTCACCTTGTAGGATCCAGAAAAATTTGAGTTTGGTATGCATCAGTTAACTAAAATTATGGTACCTACCTACCTATTTTCTTTGATGGAACTGCAAGAGCAGAATGCTATTAAAGAGGAATTATCATGCTTTTTTATAGCTAAATTGAATTTTTACGAATGTCCAGTAGTTATATTAGTTAAGGTTTGGATATCTTAGCTCTTATTGGAATTCACAGGAAATTAGGAAATATTCAAGTTTAATTCTTGAAAACTATATTCAAAAGATTCGAAAGTTATATTGAAAAAAATTGACGGAATTAGGGACGAGGAACAAAAATCTTAAAAAAAGTAGACGTTGAAGAAATCATGTGTGACTGCCTGGGGGATGACCAAATCAGGAGCTAATTCATTTTTTTTTTTAATCAGTTATACTTTCTGTTAATAGATAAGACACATACCTACTCAAAACTGTATAACAAAAGAAATTGTCTAATGAGCTTCATTTATTGCAATTAGTTGGAAGTTCAGAAGTTTTGGCTATAATGTGTGAACACCATTCAACATTAATCTTTTAAGTATGAGATGATGAGTAGGTATTCTCTTGAGAATATCCTTGGCGAAAAGTGGCGTGTTGTTTCTCCCTTTGAAGATAAAAGACCTTGAGAATCAACAACCAAATCCAATCCGATGAATCCCGAGACGATCACCCGCAATTCCATCCCATAAAATATTCCCAACACGACCCCCTGTTACTCGGAGATTGACTGCAGGCAAAGATTGAAACATAACCTCCGTGTCTTCCGCCACTCGCGAAATTATAATGCCGCGGATGATATTTAATTTAATTACATAATAGATTATCACGTATAACCTCTAAACAGGTTTACGTGTACCTTGTACCCGAGCGAGGGGAAACTGGGGGTGCCTATCCCCCGAGTGTCGTCCCCAGGGCCGCCTCCGACTGAGGTGAAACTGCTTTACACTGTGCAGAAGCAGTCAGACAGTAATGAATAGCCGTAGCTCAAATCTAGGAGGCGACGCAAAACGGCGTGTATAAATCAGTACAGCCTCGGATTAGAGAAGGAAGGCCTGACATGGTTTGATTTACTGAGTGAGAGACCTCATATTCGAAATGTCATATTATTATCGATAATCTTCGACTGGTTGACGCATCAGTATATAGCAGAAGTGACATATGGAAACGTTTGTTCGAATGCGACAGTCTTGTACGATTCGATTCCTAAACACATTTCTTAGTTATATCGCGCTAGTCAGAAGAAAATTATTGTTTCTATCTGTCAATTAGATTAGATAATTTTCGAATTATAAATGCATAAGCAGATAAATGAGGAATAAACTTGCGGTGGCTGTATTTTCGAAGATGGGAAATGAAACCTGAAACCAATATATTACACAGGGTCAGCCTTTGATATTATTCTTTTCTACCTTTAAGACATATAATGTGCTCATCAGGGATAGTTCCTTATTTGAATATCAGTAGGTGTAGGGTAGTTTCTGAGCTTTTTACCTGTGGTCTAAGTTCTATTCAGTATCCCACTTGAAGTTTACCTACACTGCGATAGGCTTCTGCAGAGGAATGTCAGTGGAAGATCATATCTGAGTAGGTTCCCAATCCGAAATGATTTTTGTTTTGTTTTGATATTGGAGGGAGGATCTTCAAGAAGGAGAACCTCACCTGAGGATTATTCCCGTGAATTATTTTGATAAATCTGTTTGATCTTGATGAACCAAGGTGTATGTATTGCACATCGTTACAGCTCGTTTGCTGTTCCAGAGTTCTTTTGATATGGCTCTTTGGCGCGAATTTCCACGCAACTGTTTCGTAGGTCAGTTGAGGCCCAGTAACGGTTTTGATTATTTTCAATTTTTTTTTTGGACATGTGGCTCCTTCTTTCTATCGGTATAGTGCATTCATCCCTGGCTGGTCTTGTCGATGGCTAGCTTTTTATGGCTTTTCTGAGTCAGTCCCTTGTTTAAGGTATTACCGAAATATTTTATTTATCTGTCCTATCCACCAAGCTCCTGATTGATTGTAGTTCTGGCTTGCAATTCCACTGACGTCAGCGTATAGGTCAGCATCGTTTTTGGATTTCTCTAGTATGTTGTGAGTTTGGTACTGGTACTGAAGCACCTCTACTTTAATTAAAATAATAGTAAGGCCTTTATTTGTACAGAGAAATCTCAAGGAAAGTGCACCTATGGGTGTTTTACCATATGCCAAATGCTGTGCAATTCATCCTAAATTGTAGAAAGAAATATAAAACTCCTTCTATTTCTGTATTTCAGACTTATTGAAGAGATAAGGTGGTCTGTCTGTCACAATTATTTCATGGAAAGTGCAGAGAGCATGATATGTAAAACGAAGTCTTATGGGATGTTTACTGAACTCAACCAGCTTATGAGATACCTGCATGTTTGAATTTTTTAAGCCCATACATCTCATACTCGTTGAAGGTCAGACTTAGAATTTGAGAAAGTTCGATAAATTAAAAATCAACATAACGTTTACAGTGACAGAGCAATCAATGACAACTGACTGCGAGAGCTCCTTTATTCCATCAGAAAAACACAAGGTTAGAATAATGAATTTTAATAAGAAGGCTGAGTTGTAATAATGAGATGAGGCCAAGAGGTGGAAACTAAATTGTCAAAGTCTGGTCAATAATCAGATCAATATATCAAATGTGAGTCGAGCAATAATATTATAATTTAAATATGAGCAGATCAAGAGTAATAAAATCAATATGAGAAGAACAAAATAACGTTGGTCTTGAAGGGCGCAAAAATTATTCAATGAACACAACATTTACAGAGACGGACTGCTCACAAGTCATCACGATTAGAACGTCCATCAGAAAAATAGAAAATGATAGAACTTATTAGAGATGTTGGAGTGTTTGTTGGAGTTATGAGAGATACCACTAATCGTTGGTTTCGAGAAGAGCAGAAGGCTTGAAAAATAATCTGTATGTCGAGAAAGCTGAAGGATTATGAGAATATATCAATGAAAGTACAAAATACAATAAACAGACCATACTTATTGGAAGAGTACACGATTACCAGATCAAACCTTCCAGCTAGGGTGGAAGCTGGAAGAGAGACTGCCAACCAGTATCATGGATTGCCACTGACCGTTTCATATTTGAAAAGTCGCCATAGTTTCATGAAGGAAAACTACTGAATCCAGGGTCCACCCTGGAGCACTTGAGGATTCATTCATCTGAAACTCGCAACAATAATTAGTCATATGTACGTGAGAGGTGAACATGCTAGTTGACTTGAAAAATGAAATAAACTGAGTCAAATAAATGAAATGATCATGAGAGAACAATAAATCAGCATTCATTATCAATGAGAGTGACATGCGAAAGTTCGATTCTGGTGCAACATACCAATTTCCACGTGAGAAAATCTAGAGAGGTTTGAAAATCTATGTTAATTATAAAATACCATAAAAATCATAAATCTGTTTGAAGATTCTGAAATAATATTGCACGTGGTTCATGCAGAATGAAAATTGAAATTGGTTAGATTAATAATTTTAGAAAGACTGAGAGTACATTACCTTTTGAGTAGAACAATTTAGCACCAGAATTGAACGAGAAGAATTTAAAGAGAATTACTTTGATAAGATGAACAGTTTTGCAATAAATCGAGATTAATGAAAAGGGATTTCAACAACGTGAACAAAGAAAATGGTAAGAGAATGTGTAGTTTCTCGCTTTGGAAAATACTGAAAGTGGGGCTGCTGCTTCGGTCAATTAGCTCACCGCAGAATTGGGGTACAATACGTCATACGTGGCTATCCGGAGCTAGTCAGAAGCGTAGACAAGAGCAAGGCCGGAGAAGAGCTTCGATCAATTTTTAACTATTAGTGTTATAATCCCAAATTGATAGTGATAGCGATATGGATATCATTAACACTACTCCAGAGCTGGGGGAAATTGCAAATACGGAGACCTTGGTGAAACCATCAAACGAGCAACTACTTACTTTCATAAAAGTATTCGACGAAAGAATATAATATGCACCTCAGCAATAAACTGTCTATATTGTCTCGCTTGCTATAATATACAGCTTTTTGTCTTATGTAGAGAATGAGAATCATCGAAAATTAATAAATTCATCATTTCCACCATCGATGAGGTTTTTTACTTAATCTCAACCTCATATACAGTATCTGGCGCAAGGACATTAAGTGTTCTGTATGTATCTGTACTAGATGAATCTTCCAAATTGTATAGTGCTATGGGGGCTACTCTCAAACCGATTCTTTATCGAATGTATTCAGTTCCTCATTGCAATCACGTTTCCTTGTTGTTTGGTTAGGTGCGAAATCCCCACCGACTAATTTGTATTCTAATAGCCGACATTCCGAAATCGATCATCGACGCTATCCCTCCCGACTACCCCTGCGAAATCCCGAGGAACTTCAAGATTTCCTCCCATCTCTCCCCTCGCCACCTCCTCGAAAAAATGCACCTCGTTCCCCTCGCAATCCCCGGCTCTTAAGTGCTACCGTACCGCCGAAAGACGTCTTCTTCTTCCATCTTCGCCGAGGCTGCCGACGTCCGCGCTTTACGCGACGTCCGCTAGAGGCGTCGCCATAGGCGCAGGATTCGGCGTCGCACATCGACCCATCGCCAGGAACTTGCTTTTTCAGCGTTTTAACTCTGTCGACTAGTGAGTTTCGAGACTCGATTGCGGGTGGAACTCTAAACACAGGCCGTTTGACATAAACAAACCAGATTAAATTGTTCGAGTGCCGTCGAATGAGAACACGCAGATAACAGGAGGATCACGTCGGATATCTCTTCAGTTCTCGGACTGAGGGTGATTGTGAATATCGCGACAAGTTGACAGGAAGTGCCGAAAAGTCGGTATAGACGATCTCGTGACTGATTTGTGATTTGGCCTTTCTTTCAGTGGATGGTAAGTTGAATTCTTGCAAGGAAGAATTCTTTACCGCAGGAGAACGCGTTCCCGCCAAGAATTTCCAGTCATAATATTCGTTAGGTCGTTCACGAAAACAATTCCGTCATGCATTCCGCTCAAAGGTACGGAATTCCTCAAATCGGCACATGATTCGAACCAATCCACAACTTTCGTGACCAAGTTTCTGCGCTCCAAGCATCATCGCCCTGAACACAGAACTGACCTGGGACAACAATCGAATGTCAAGACTATGAACTCATTTTACCGCAAACTTATGTTTGGCCACTACCATATGTTATTTTAGGATATGAGCAGTTTTGCGTAACTGTCATCTGAACGATTTAAATCTGAAAATAGGAGTTTGATATTTGAGAATAACTTCTCGCAATGCGAAAACAAATATGAGTGGTGAGAGCGTCAAAATGAAAAAATTTATTAACAAAGCTTCAAGAACGCCAAAAGTGTTCTATGGATAACGAATTTCCTCGTTTAAAGTATTACAAATGGATAAGATGTGTATCAAGGATGAGATCTCGGTCAACTCCTATTCGCCGAAGAACAAAAACTCCAAAAGTATCACTACTTGTCCTCAAGAACCATATTCAATCATTTGAATTTGAAGTTTTAACAGAATTTATATATCAGGAAGCTAATATTATATGCGTCCCATAGATTTACCTTGAAGACAAATGTTGTGATTTGTAAATTTCCTTTTTATTTGGAGACCCAGTTTCTGTTTTCTGGGGCACTTTATTATGCTTATGCTCTGTTATGCCATATTCCGGAACACCAGTTTACTAACCTAACTCAATAAACTTTTGAAGAGTGCAATCTTCAAGAATACCTGTTGAATCTTGAACTCAGTTATCAAAACGTGTGAGGAATTATTAATAAGACCAGAAAAATATCAACATACCAGCTGTACAATAAACTTTATTCAATTTTGGAACTGGTAATGGACCAGGCCATGACTATTCTGGAAATAAGAGTATCACCTCACCGTCACCGTCTGCGAGAACTGTCAACACTGTTGAATGTTACTAATGAGTGAAACCTTCAGACATACACAACAGTTTTTCAGAAAATGATACAACTTTCTGAGGATGGATTAAGAATGGCAGATGAGAACTCATTCTAATAATTTTTAGTTAACATCTATGACAATATTGGGCGAAAATTGGTTCAAAATTGGTGGAATTCAAATATGGCATTCTTGCAAAATTGCTTCGTTTCTTTAGCAAAAATATTTGAATTAGGTACTTAGTTCTAATTAATAGACATAGCACTCAAAGATTCGAATTGGATTAGATTTTTTAGAAATTCAGAAAACGAAATTATCTCGGATAATTTTGAACCTACAAGGTTTGTAACACTACATTCTCAATATTTATATGAAACGAGCTCAAACCTGTGGCTCCGCCAAAGGTATATTATTGTAAAACGCTAGTTTACTCTACATTATGCGTCTTTCAATTTCATGCTAGTGCCAGACCCCGTGTATTAGGTACACGTGAGCAAGCATTGCAAGCAATACAAAGCTGACTGTAAGAGAAACATCGAAGCGACAATACCAGGCACTGATGCCTGGATCTATTTTCTTGGACACATTCCTATGTGAAATGATCGATTTTATGCTACTGAACAGACGACCATATAGTGGAATAAAATTTTGAATTCAATTTACAATGTTGGAACAGGTTAATGTAGGTTATTTCCGAAAATCAGATAGATGACATCGCGGACTTTCTCGTAGAGCTAGTGGATCATCTCTTAGTTTGCTCAGCTTCGGCACTCGAAGTTTGAAAGGAATATGTTGTTCATTCGCAAAAAAAACCTTCAATACATAAATGTGTTTTTCAGCTTATTGATTTTGCAATTTATTTTCTTCAGTTTGATGCTCAATACACATGTTTCTAGAACATCTTGAGCATCATAGCAATTAATATTTAGGGACTCAAGCAACATGTGTGTGAAATGTATATGTACCTATATTTTTGTGAGACTGGGTGTAAAAGATATCGTGAAAGAGAAGAAGTTCTTTTACAAAACTATTTTCTGACAACTTTTAATCAACAAGCGAATCTGGAACAAAATAATTGAGTTTTCTGTGTAAAAATATTGCGGATGCAAAATAATTATGCGTTGTCTACTGGTATACAATGTGAAGACAGTAAACTAAAGCTTTTCTTCAAATGAATTAAATCTAATTCGAAACTGATCAAGATTTGCGATTGTTACTGTAATCTCGGAATTAATTAGGTAAATCGAACTCCCATTCCTATACTACAAAATTTTCAGGATACCAACTGAATTAATTTGAACGATAAATAGATGAGAATTTATAATTGAACTGATAAAGCCTAAATTCATTAATTTCTTTCCAACTGCCTTACCTCGACCATCAGCCGGAAGCGCATCAGCGAAACACGGAAATGACACAAAAGATTTGTATGATAAAAATATATAACATGGGACATAATATTATACCAATATATCATAACATCATTTTGTAGATTCCTCCAAGAATCGGTATCCTATAATTTCAACAAAAATCCAGTGACAAAATGTATCGAATGTGATGATTGGTATCACCAGTATTGTTCGAGATATATTAGGAGCACAAATCATTTTGTCGCCATTTTAATACTATGACCCTATTGAAAGATTATGTTGATATTGTTGAACGTCAGAATATCGTGTGTTTGGACATCTTGTAAGAACATAGTTATAGCAAGAATGTTAAGTTTAGTGCTCAAGATCTGCATTTGCTGAAGCATTCTGTTTTTTTCAAACCGTTATTTGAATGCTGATAAAGCGTGTGGAGGAAGACACAAGATTTCAATCATGGAAGATTAATTATAATATTAATAATTCTTTTAAATTTATTGAATGAATATAGCGCTTCCTGACTAGTTATCAATTCTTTGTTATTTATAAAGCGTGTTACCCCTATTAGTTACCATCAAGCTTATTCAAAACTCGCTCAGGTTATAAATTTTTTGAGAAGAACGCTGTTAAAGACTGCATTGCCTTGTAGGCAAATTTGAATTTTATTGAATAAATGAAAAGTATGCTTTCGAATGTCACAAATATGTTGCTGTGTTTTTTAATGTTATTTCTTCAGGTGAATTATTTTTGCTGTGACATTATAATCTATTGTCGTCCAACTTTAAACAACAATGACAAAAGCTTTTCAAGGGATATTGGTCCTATCGCTAAATTTGGATTCTTAGTGTATGTCCCAATAGTTATGAATCACCATGTATATTATCAGTGAATGCTAAGTAACAATGTTTCCTCAAAAATAATGGGAATAACCATCCCTAGGAAATCGTCAACAATAAAGGTAGAGAATAGTCTTATTTCTTATTCCACCAAAGAGTTTTGCTACAAAACGCAAGATCCCAACTGGTTGAATAATATTTATTATTATTTATTTCTTTACGCGACAGCTGCTTCACTTGACGATCTATTCAGTTCTTCAGAGTGAACGCACAAATGAATGGAATATTTTATGAAATACTCTTATCAAAGACTACCGGATCGTATTTTACATGAACATGTTTTTACTGTGTACGTTCATTTTGGTATATTTATTGCAAAAGAATGAAGAATTTCTGTTCTCGATCATTGTGATGAAATTTTCGATAAGAATTACTTATTTTCTGGTGCCTTTGAAATCTTGTTCGAAAAAAATAAGAAAAAGTAATATGAATACGGAGAAGAAATGATTCCAAAGATCAATATTAGGAAGAAAAACTCCTTTATTGTCCAAAATATTCACGAGACTATGAAACCCGAGACGAGACCGAGAAAAATATCGTCTCGCCTCGTCAATGAAATATCTAGCCTCGTCTCAAAAATGGGACGCTCGTGGTCATCACCAAAGCCCCTACTGAAATTATAGCGAAACGTATGTTGATTTATAAAATTCAATCTATCAACAATCATTCTGTTCAGTATTTTGAGTTCTCCTCGATGTATTGCTTACCTTTGACGTGATGAAAATTGATTTGCATGATTATACTTCAGACGTAGACAATGAAATCAAAGCGAATCTGCTATCTTGGGATATTTCATATTCACTTCATTATCCTACGTTAGAAATTTTTTTATATGAAATACCAACTTCAGAATAGACTGGTATTTCAATTTCGTTCAATTTTATTCAATAGGTCATATTAAGAATATTGTGTACATTCCTAATTTATTTACATGGAAAAATTTCAAAGAATCACGAAATGGTTCAATTTTGAAATATGCAATCGTCACGAAACATGCTGAAGAATAATAATATAATATCATTCATAAGTAAATATAAGGGTTTTCATTTCATTCAATAGTGTCCTAATTCAAGGATAAAAGATAAAGGTTTCAAATGCCTTCCACAGCAGTGAATAATGACACAATGGCCTCAATGTACTTCTGTCATTTAGAAGAATCGATTTTTTCATTCCATAAAAGTTCCGACTAACCTGAGACGTGAACTGGTGTCGAAAACTTTACTCTTTAAAAATTCAACGCCTAGAGAAAGTTCTGGAATATTAAAATTTTTTCCTTGAAGTTGTTGTTACGACTCGCACCGATTCAGAAGTTCACCCATAAAGTTGAATCTTCTAATGGTAGTGAAAGATTCAATAAAACAAGATCCTCTGTAAGTGAGCAGTGTAATGATTTCCTCCAACATGCCAAAAGCATTTCTGTCATTGAGTTAGATTACAAGAATTCAATCTGAGGCGATTGAAGAAATCCGTGGTAAAAATAGCTTTATAATGTTCTGCTATTTAAGTTTCATCGAAGAAAATTGGTATTCCGAAATTCGCCTCTGACTGATCGCACACAAAACGCCAATTTTCTGAAAAAGAGAACTTTCCCAATTGAAAAATTTGTTGGTTTCTGACTGCTTCACATCCTCATATTCAGAAAGTTGACTTATTCAGTTAGATGAAACCAGGCGTTATTAGAAAAAAAGGGCAGGTTATCAATGAATTGGTTGAGAAATCAAAGGCAGAAGGCCATCCTACGAGGGTAATCAATTTTTCTGATAACACGTCAATCCTGTGACATATGCCAACGCAGACTCCAACCAGTTGAGATATATACCGAATGAGGCTCGTAGTGCTTGTCATTACATTTTTAGATTGCTGATTAACTCTTGGGTTCTATTATTTGATCGAGCAGTCATTTTTGTTTCTTTGGACTCTACCTGTTTCACTCGAATAGCCAACACATGGCGATACAGTACTTTGGAAAAATTGATAATATACAGTAGTTCGGGAATACCCGATTCTGAGGTTGTTGAAATAAACAATAGAATAAAACCAGTGTGTGAATTTACTCCGTAAACTATATACTTACGCTACACACTGAAAGAGAAATATATCAAATTCATCTACAGAATATTTCCACTCGCCTTCTATTTTCTCCCCATTTCAGAAGTGCGCTGCAACAATAAATGCTTTTTTCATTATACCATTCTGGGAACCCTATCATA
Source organism: Coccinella septempunctata (assembly GCF_907165205.1). NCBI lineage: Eukaryota > Metazoa > Arthropoda > Insecta > Coleoptera > Coccinellidae > Coccinella > Coccinella septempunctata. The sequence continues at coordinate 11,736,731 of NC_058191.1, forward strand.
ACATGTCGATTCAGAGTACGTAATTGATGCCTTAAGGCGGAAACACATTATTAAAACGCTACGCGACCAGATGAAATTTGACGCGTGTTGAGTCGAATCAAATGTATTGTTTTCTATAGACCAGAATCATACTATGAACACCTGACGCGACGACACGCGCGTACAATTCACCCGTTCCAGACGCGTCAGCTCGCGTCGCGTGTTAATAATTTGTTTTCGCCTTTATCCGTGTGGCCGCACCGTAAGAAGTTTTAGGCCTGCCGCAGACATGCAACTTTTCAGTTGCGCAACAGTTTTATTGCAAGCGGTTCGAGGGCGCACACAAAGGCAATCGCTGCAACTTTTCAGTTGCATCTCTGCGCGGCCCCATATAAATTCATTGTGCTCAATTCTGCAACTAAACAGTTGCAAAACTGAAAAGTTGCATGTCTGCGGCAGGCCTTACGGTGCGCTGAGATATATCTTGTCTATGGCTAAGATGAATTATAATGTGTGTTCAAAAAAATTCGTCGTCAAGTAGGCTATGGAATTTTGAACGTCGATATTTCTTGTCTAAACGTAATTCTTAGCTTTTGCTATTTTCCAGGTGAACTGTCAAGTTAGAAGTTAGCATTTCGAATTGTTGTTGTTGTTGTTGTTTAAAATTATCAGGAAATTATAAAGATGGTTTTTATGGATGTGTAAAAAGTATTTATATTGAATCCTACTTCAAAATTGGGAAGTAAATAGAAGGAGAGTGTGGAAATATTTTTTAATGTTTCAGCGACATTCTCAATGTATATCCCAATATTGCTGAAAGAATCAATCTTTTGAAAGTACTGTTTTGCGATGCATTAACGAAATAGTTATGTTCAAGCAAAAAAAAAGTAGTGGTCGACCAAAGAAGAAAACCTCAGAATTATTCAACAATAATTAAAATATTGTGACAGAAGACCGAAGCTCCACGAACCTCTGTTCGGGTTTTATCTCAAGTGGCTAGAGTATCTGTTGGTATATTTTATGCCACACGATTTTGAATGAAAGATGACATGTAATCAGATAATTGAAAAGATTGGTTACCTATCCTTGTAGCGTAACATCAAAGAAAAAAAAATCGGAGTTCGGTATGCATCAGTCAATGGTGAAAAATGTGGGACCTATTTTCTCTTATGGAATATTAACAGTAGAACAAAATGAATAAAGAGAAAGCATTATGCCTTTTTAGAGCTGAATTGAATTTGAATAAATTGTCCAATATTAATTTTGGTGTAATTCAGTTCTTTAGTTTAGTCAACGATTTTCAGTAACGATCGAATCAATTCAATATTTATAGAGAATTAATAAACATATTGAGATTCTTACTGTGCTTTATTTATATCACTGAAATAGGTGCAACCATTTTACAAAAAAGAAAAACATAATACCACGATCCGTTCAAGGTTCATGTCTCCTACGTATAAAAATAGTGGACTTTTTCTAACTGCCTCAGATTGTTTGGATTCTTGTGATCTGACTAAATGGAAGAAATGCATTTCGCACTTTAGGCGAAAATTACTTCTCTTTGAAAGTGCCTTTTCACTTTCCATACAAAATTACGATTTATAGGTTAATGTCAGTATTTTTTACATTTTGGGAGGATGAAGTAATTCAAAAAAGGATCTACGTTCAGACACCGAATATCAACGTTTAAAATTCCATCGCCTACTTGACGATTTTGTTTAACCCACATTATTTTATTTCCTACCCGATTGCACCGACTTATTTAAGATAGGATTACCGTTAATTCGGTGATTTCTATGATAACTGCTATAGAAATCAGAGAAATAATCGAGTTTTAACGTTAATCTCGCCTTAAATAAGTCACACGATCATGCCAGTATATGCCAGGGTTTAAAATTTTTCAGTAACAAATTAATTTTTTCCCATGTTCTTGTTTTCAGAATGGTTTAATGAAAAACATCGTTTATTATACGTCCAGAAAGGCTTTCTCCTTTCTTGCACGAGTCATATCCCGCTCGCATGTAAAAAGCTTACTTTCTGGACTATGAAATATACAATTGCAAGTCGGCGTCTGTAAAAACCATTTTTTAAATTTGCTGATCATTCAAATATCACAACATTCCTAAAAGCTAACTCGACAGTTTACCTGGAAAATGGCACAGCAAAAGTTAAGAATTTAGGTTTGGACATAAATTAACGACTTATATAGCTTTGAACTAAAAACGGATTATATGATTTTCATAACTTTGGCACAAGTGTACAACAGGTGGAAGAAGAGTCACAAAAGCCGAACACTCGGCTGACAAAATCCAAAGGCCAAACATATCCGGCATCTACACACCTGCACACCTAGAAACATTATTCAGGTCCCTAGATAAACTCCAAATCCCTAGAATATTTTCGATACAGACTCCCTGTATAGTATATAACACCTAAAGCCGAAATCCCAATACATAAGTTCATTAAAACTGACACTAATTATGTCCATTTAATGGACCATGGTGTTTATGATGTCCCATATCCGCTGGAGATCAACGAAGAACAAATTGTTGCGTTATTTCGTTTCCGATGAAATTACATTGGCCAGTGTTCATCATTAATGCAAATTCAATTAGGTTGTTAAATTCGGTCATCGCTACCAAAATCCAATAATCTTGTTTTGTAGGTCAACATACTACGAATATTATATGTTTGTTACAGATGGAAAGGGTGAATGTTTGGTTGGAACTGTCACATATGTATGACTAGATACATACACACAAGGTTTAGCTACTGCATCGAGTCAAATTACAGTAATAATATTAATCCAACTCATAAATTTTGCATAAGGAAGATGGGATCAGTGATATCACATTTAGAAGGCCTTTCTATTCTGAATTCAGCATAGTATCTACCTTTAGAGTCAAATTGTACTCATTATATTCATTGTACTGTAGTTTTTTTCCACAAATGAAGATAAAATATGGTATATTCAAAAAATTTTGTCATCAAGTAGGCTATATAATTTTGAAAGTTCATATTCGTTGTCCAAATGTAATTTTTTGCTTGAATTATTTCATGTCCTTCAGAACAAAGATATGTAAACATCACCTTAATAATTCAAATAACGTGAGAAATTTTTTCAAGAAATATTATTAGAAGAATCAAAAATGATTTCTTTCAACATGCGATAAGCGTTTCTTTATTTGAGTTAGATAACAAGAATCCAAAAAATCTGGTGTGGCGGGACAATTATTGGTGATGTAATGAATCCCAGTTTTCTGAGGAAAATTGGAGTTCATTTTAGTGCATTCCTAATATTTCCGCCTTTGAAAATATTTAATTCTCAAATATTCAGTACATTCATTCCGATAGGCAGAATAAATGTAAAAAAGCCGTTTATCTGTGTTTAACGTTGATTTTCTTGCATGCCGTTGAAGATTTCGACGTTTTTCTGATGTTGATATGCGATAAACCGAAGCTGACGACGTTTTTCATTGGCGCATTCTGGAATTTTCAGATTTCAACGTGTGGGGGGATTTGCCTATAAAAGCAGATTTTTCCCCCGCGACGGTCACTTCTACTTTTGACTTTTGATTCTGTTACTTCAGTCGCTGTTACTTTTCTGCTTCAGTCTCTTTAGTTAGTTTACGCTCCGTACTTTCTGCGATTCGACGTTAAAGAATAATTTTGTGTTGCTAGCATCAGTGCTATTAGGAATTAATTATTTTCATTTGTTTTCCGCGAGTGCCTGAAATAAAGGAGGTAGGTCCCCGTCTTCACCGTTCAGTTTCTTAATTAAACCTACACGGGTTACTTCTTTAACTTTGACACTGCTTTCTGTTATATTTTATCGTACTTTACCCTGTTTCGCGAGTCTGACTTTTCCCTTCGCTATCAGTCATGGCGCGTAAGCCCTTGGGGTAGAGAATAAGAGATACCGCTCGTCGTCAGTGAAATCCCGTAGTTGCGCTAAAAATAGACCTTTTCTTCGCTATCAGTCATGGAGCGTTAGCCCTTGGGGTAGCGAGTGAAAGCCTCGAATAGATCCGCCCTGGTTGTGTTTCTTTTATTCTGGAGAAATTACATCCCGATACCGTATAGCAAGTCATTTCACTTCGCGAGGTCATCCTTAGTATTCATTTCGTCAGTTCTGGTTGGCGCATTTTATTGAACAACCTTTGATTTTTTACTGTACCCGGTATAAACTTTTTAAAGTGCTCGTGACCGGATAGAATTTCCCGAATGTATGTTCGCTTATAGATTCGCTTATATTTCATACCTACACATATCTCCGATGTACATATAATCAGTTTCCGAAGGTGTGAATAAACTAGTACACAATTTGATTTTGACTACTTCGTTATCGCTACCATCCTAGATAACAGCGAACTCTGTCTCCGACTAGCAGCTACTCTGGTAGGTTTGCTATTCTTCCTTTTGAAAAGAATAGCTGGCGCTCGAGATAAGTTTTCTCCGAGATAACCACGTTACAGTGAAAATTTTAACCGAAGTTCATATAGCACTCATACATTCAAATAAACCTTGAACGAATGGTGGTGCTTATTATGTTTTCAATGTTACTGGTGAAGCAAGTCCTGTTCGTAACCAAAAACTCACCATAAGATAAAAGAAACCACATATTCTCTACTATGCATTCGAAACTCTTTCGTCTTCCCAAGATGGTCGCCATAAACAAATTCAGCGTCAAATTGCATGCTGCATCCGCGATGAGTCGGCGTAAATTGTTATTCTGAAATCGTTCCTGCTCGGCTGTATATTTCAAGTTCAATATTCTGTATCTGCGTTCGTGTATCTGTTTTAAATTATGCAGATTGGATTCGCCGCTTGAGAACCGAATTATTATTGCTTAGACCAGGCTTCAGAAATCCGTCCTTATGAATTCTCCAACAGGTGAAAAGATTCAGCGTGAGATTTCATTTCACTTCTCACTCAGAGATGAACGAAACTTTGGCATATCACAATAAATTTTTGACTTTACGTAAACCTCCAGTTCAAGGAGAGCAAACTGAAATATCGAATATTCACAACCCATAGTCACAATTAAAAAAATTTGTTCTCTGCGTTCAGGCTTACAAAAAAGGAGAACTTCTGATTACCAGAAATTCTTCTTTTACTAGTAGTAGTTTTCAGCGGTTCAATAAAAGCCAGAAACATTGGGCTTGATGAGTTCATGAAAACTTCTATTAACAGCTAAAATCCTTTTCGTTTCTTGATGTCAACAAGCTGAGTACCTACTCTAGCTACAAAAACTGAAACCCTGTGGAGCTCCAAAACGTAATCTGAATTAAATAAATATACCTTCTTGAGCATCTTCTGAACTGAAGAAATCCAATCAAGAAATTCGAGTTTTTCGTTGAGGACAAAATCACACATTACCGCTTCTATGAAGAGTGTGGCTTCATAGAGATTTTTTCATGAAAAGAGCATTTCCTCTTTCATGAAATAAAAAGAAATTTGTTTTGAAATTTTATATATCTGAAGATCAACAACACAATTGAATGTTTTGAACAGGGTAAACATTGTTTGGCTTCGTTCATAGATCTGTCGAAGGCTTTTGACTGCGTTGCCTCAGACAAGCTTCTGTATAAACTGAAGAGATATGGATTTGATTCTACGATCAAACTAATTGAATCATTTTTGTGCGACAGGAGGCAAGTGGTTTTTGCTGATGGTATATACCTATTCGGGTATGAATAAACAAACTATTGGAGTTCCACAAGGCTCTAATTTTAGGCCTGCTCTCTATTCGGTCGAGGTTGGGTCGAAGGATATTGAGAGCTTGAATCAATTGGGGCGAGTGGCTATGGCGAGAGTTTTTGAGTGGTTCATAGCGAATGACCTTAGCATGAACGAAAACAAAACACGGTCTCTAATATTAAGTCTAAGATTTGGACATGGTGGGGATATTAACACAGTTAAATTTCTGGATGCTTCGCTTAAGTGGAATGCTCATGTGGATCAGTTGACATCCGCTCTCAGTAAGAATATATTTGCCTTGAGAATTATTTCCCACTCATTGGCAGAGTAAACACTGAGATCGGTGTACTTGGCATCGGTGGAGTCGAGACTTAAGTATGGGGTATGGGGTAATACTATGGAGCAACAGCGCACACCGTGAAGTAGTTCTCAGACTACACCGGAGTGCGGTTAGGATTATAGGTAGACTATGGTAGATATTGCTACAAACAAGTTTTCAAGAGACTAGAGCTACTCACATTTCCATCTATATTCATACTTGAAAACTTGTTATTTGTTATATATCCATAGTGGTAATAAAGACTATCGATATACAAAATATAATACCAGAAATAAATTCCACATGAGAAAAAAATTGTTCAGATTGAAAAAATCTCGAAATAGTCCCGAGTATTGCGAAATATCCTTTTTTATAGACTTCCCCTTACACTATAGTATAGTATAGTATAGTGAGAAGGGGTTACAGTTCACTGCAACCTTAAGGTCTATTGTGCCCCCTAACAGAGCTGTTTTCATCGCGCCCTTTACAGCTCGCCTTCCAGATCCAGAGATCTGATGAAATCCAATACCTGGGACGGCTTCAACGAGGATAATTCCCCACTCCTACAAGTTTCTTGTTCAAAGCACTCTTTCCTTTGGCTTGCAATGGCAAAGCATTCCGTAACCAGGTGAATAGGAGTTTCCTCCTCCTCCCCACAGAATCTACACTCGGCAGTGTTCGACAACCCCATTCTCAACAGATGCGGTTGTCCCCTTACACTAAAAAACCAGCCAATAAAAGAATTCAAGAAGCAAATGACAGAAATTAGCCAGTAATGTCATTTATTCGATTGATGAGTTCATTTCATTTTGAAAAACCTGAGTCAGTTGCTGTCCTTGATGTGTTTTTCTTTTTTCTATATGTCACAAGGTGGTTTGTCAACTTATTTCGGAATGTGTGTATATTGTTTTATATTGTTCCAACTGCGAACGTTATTTTATTTATGCACTATGACTACGGTGAATATTTTCCATTTATTATTATTATTTATTCATTTTAACCTGCAAATATCTTTTTATATACACATTTTACATTTTGAGATCACTTTATTCGTGCTTTTTTTGTCTATACGCTAATTACTTGCGTACTTAAACTACTCATTATACAAGCCTTCCTGCCTGTTATTCTATTTGTAGTTGTGTGTTTGTTGACTGAATTCTTGTATTTACATATGTATTTCATTTCCTTACTTTGACCTGTGCGAGCAATTTTGTAATTGCAGAAACAGCAATAAATTCTCTATCGCTCTTCAAGATCAAAAAATTTTCAACAAGGGACCCGAAATTTCAGTAAATTTCAAAATACTCGAATCTATTCTGACCGAAATCAATAAACTTTGTCACTGCAGCTTGCTGACAACAATTTCTCTGAAAAATTTCATAACTCAATTTCGATTTCAATTCTTAGCATAAATGATTCGAATAATCTCGCCACAATTGAGAACGAAAGAGTAAAAATTGCTACATGAACCCTGTCCACAGTACGCGTACACAGACATATTTTTCGAAATATTTTATTCGATGGAGGCGCATAACAAGAATAAGGCATAACAAGAATAAGAAGCGCAAATAAACTGGCTGCTACCTTCCGCAGTCCTAGATGATGTAGGTTTGCCACAGACGAGCAATCATAAAATAACATAATAAAAGCTTTGTTTTCATTGATGAACTAAATATTTCGATTAATTTTTTTTTTCATTTATTTAGTGATTAATCGAAAATACAATGTCAAGACTTCTTCCCCTCTATTCTGCTCGGGACAGCAAGTTGAACAGTCAGAGAATGATTGACAAATGCATTAAGTGTAATTTTCTATACAAATATTCAGTCCGTCGATTTGAAAGCATGTTATTTTTTTCCTCGTGAGATTCGTCGAATGAGTATCGTGATGGCCAACTTCGAGAAGCTATGAATATCCCTAGATATGTTTGAGTTAGGTAACTCTGATCGTCATTTCTTTGTAGTAAATTAGGACTTTTCTGATGAAAGTACTCGTTTAAATCTGAAAAAAGAATTAATGGGGATACAATTTAGCTGGACAGTTTTGTTTGAGAAAACGGCTGGAGGCGCCAATCGAAAACAGGTCGTCTTAGAAATTCGAAGGTCATTTTTAACAAAAAAAATATTATGCACTATACACAGGGTGTCTCAACGAAAATTTGACCGCCCTCTCCAGAAATCAGAAACGAAAAGAAAGATTAAAAAACAGGTCGACTTCTGTTTTGTAGGGGACGAATTTCTATCATGAGTTTGTTCCGAATAAACCACCCCCATGAAGATCGACCACCAAAATTTTTGAATAGGGTATAGATGTCAAGCGTTCGTCAGTTTGAAAGTTATTCATGTTTTCTACATAACCCAGTTAAAATTTTCAAAATCATTTTCATTAAGTGGATAATGTTATAATTGAACTTCTCATGAAAAGGTGATGTTGAACAGACAGTTGAAGCGCCCAAACCCAAGAACCTAAGAGTTTTAGAGAAGGCAAAATTAATTTTCAAATTCTGTATTAGGGAGAAAGACTTTCTATGGCGACATTGTTCCGAAAAAAACCGATGTGTTGCTTCAAATGATGTCACTTCAAAATATTTGTTGCACCGTTGAACGGTTCCACTTGGCCCAATAAATAAAGTACTGAACCATGTGAATGATCATTTGCTGCATTGTAGTTAAATGCAACATAATCGTAATCGCAATATCAGTCTTGTCAACGTGAATGTAACCTACAAAATTACCCTGTAATCGAGGTAAATAGAAAAGTGCAAAGCACAATCGCGGTGTGTACAAATAGTATTTAATAATTAATGTACTGATCACTATGTAATCACCCAGTTGCAAAAAAGTTCGTAAAATTTTAATACTCCATCAAAACGAAACGTTAATCCTTCATTCACTTCAATTGCATTGCTGTATTCCGTTACCGAGAATAAATCTACAAAAAGACTCCAAAAACAAAGCTTGCGATCAAACTTATAGTTTTTTAGGGCTACTTGCGATTGTGTGCCCTCCTGTGACTGAAGAGACCCAACCCTGACCTACAGATCCTTCCAAACTTGGGGCATGGATAGTCACCAACCAGATCTGACCGCTGCCGTATTCTGGTCGAGTCTCCATTATAACTGTGGACCAAAGACCTCCACTGTGATCTGTCTAAAGCTATGATTGACATTAACTGATTTTAGAATTTGACGCAGTATATCCTTAAACCGCTTAAACTGGACTGCTGGTTTCCGAGCTCCCTCTGTGAATTCACCATACAGAGCTATTTTGGGGAGTCTTGTGTCCTCAGAATGTGGCCGCTCCATCTGAGTCGGGTCCTCGTTACCTCAGTCTCAATTGTCATACAACTCGCGCGCTGCAAGACTTCTGCATTTGAAATCCTGTGGAACCATCTGATGTGCATTATTTGTCTTAAATGACGTTGTTACGTTTGTTCAAGCTGTTCAATATGTCGCGAGCAGGGTGAGCAGCTTTCGCTTCCGTAAAGAAGTGTTGGAAGGATCACTGCTTTGTAAACAGCTGTCTTGGTGTTTAGATTGAGGTCGTGATTTTGTAACACTCTATCCTTTAGCTTCCAGAATGCCCGTGATGCCGAATTGATGCGGTTGTGTATTTTCGTGTCCAGGCTAGCCCTAGTATTAATGAAGCGTCCCAAGTATTTGAACTACTCTACCTGTTCTAGAGTTTCATCCCCCAGGCAGATATCTGTTTTAACGCTTTCTGGTGGACTAACCAGGATTTTGACTTTGTCAATATTGAGTCTAAGGCCTAAAGCTTCGTATATATGTTTTGTTTATAGATGTCCAACATTATCTGTAGATCGTCTGAGCTGCTAGCGATAAGTGCGCAGTCGTCTGCATATTGAAGTTCCGTGATAAACGTTGTTCGGGTTTTTGCTCTGAGGTGGTTCAGGTTAAACAGGCCTTCATCAAATCTTAATCTTATTCCAACACCTCTTACAGGCATACTCATTTGAGTAATTATCGACACAGCTATGACGAAAATATTGAACAGTAAAGCCGCTAACATTTTGTTTTCTTCCAGAGTTGGTTAAGAAATGTTCGGTTGTAGAGCCATTATGCTGTATTATGACGGCGTTGTTGGTATGGAGGCATTCACACACTGCCAAGAATTTTTCGGGTACTCCAAGGCGTGCCAAGATTTTACATAGCGCTCTCCGATTCACCGAGTCGATATAGGCTGTATAGGTCCTTCATTATACCCTTCTACAAAATGACAGTTTTAATTCTGATAGGGCATCAAATCTTAATGAACTTTCCTGCAACTGTCCCTAGGATCAAAAGAATAATTAATCAACTGATAACCCTAATACTTAACTTTCACATCGTTCGTTTTGCAGCACAGAGTAAACCGTGGTGAACGGTTGCGTTTTATTTGCAAACCATGTTGTGCTATTTCTGATATCGAGTGTCCAATCATTGCACTACACTACATGCCGTCCTGCAAAACGAACATGGTATCTGAGAACGTAAAATCAATATTGTCGTTTTGTTCATTTGAGAACTGCCAACCGCCATTAAAGGTCAGTCCCTTGTCACAATGGAGGTAAGAAACCATGCCAATCACAGCTCACAGCCCCAAACTTGTTTGCGAAAGTGTACAGTTTTATTGATTTCCCCAATTTCCCAGGCTAATTTTCCGAAATATAACCTTCTACAAAGTATGAGGAAGGCTTAAAAAAATGAATAAATCAGTTCAGCCGTTTTTATTTCAAGCCATGAAGCCACAAAACAGGGCTCCATTTCATTTATAAAGATCACGAAACTCTTTCACACCAGATCATAGTTATCTTTCGGGGCAGCCACTAGGTGTCATAGATCTACTGTTTCCCTGGATGCTTCTACCTAAAAATCATCCATCAGAGCTGAATTCCTTCAGATTCAAGAATCTAGAATGAATATCAAGCCATAATTTACGACCGTTGGTAGGTCGCACCTCACCAGATATACGGCCCCACCGCATTACTACGTCTATTTATATCCAATTAATTTATTTGAGCCGAACCGGGCTGGCAGTTTCTATCTAACGACACACTTAATAGCGCCACAAACTACGTGAGAAGTTACTACGGGATAACTTTTAAAGTTGCTGCTGTTAATCATGATTGCAAACGCCGCCGCTGAGCGCGCGAGTAGCTGCCGGTGCTGCAAAGTTTGCGCCGAAAGTGGAGTCTGTAGGTTATAATTCATGGCGGGTCCGATTCTTACTTTCTTGGGGAACTTGGAAAGAGAATACGGATATAGATCAAAATTTGTGTGAGGTAAGATTTCAGGGATAAGGAATATAGAAAGTTGGAACTATATCCTTGGACTTATCGGATTTTTAAGGAATAGGGGACAGTGGAAGCATAATATGTACTTCGTTAGACGTATTGTGATGAAAAATAATCGATTTTTTTCCAGTGATACTCACGAAACAGGTAAATATCACCTCCTATACCAAATATACTTACTAAGGGACATTAAAAGCAGTATGATGTAGATGTCATTAATTTTAAGGGGTATTATTTACATTATTATTTGAACCGAGGTCGTTTTAGCTCGATTAGCCTCTCAGAAACTGCGACCACATAGATCTTTTTTCTCTACCCTATTCATTCATAGCAACCAAGGAGGTCGTCAATGGTGTTGATAAAACCGACAACATCCTTAGGGGCCTTAGTCGTTACCTCGTGAGTATCCAGGACCGGTTTTCCCATATGAGTGGTTCTTAGGTCCGCCAGCTCTGGACACTTGCATAACATGTGCTCAGCTGTTTCTGCTTCTGACCCACAGAGCCTATAAATCTCATCTGCTGACTCACCCATACGGTGCAAATGATATTTTTACCGACAGTGCCCTGTCAGCAGTCCCACCATCACCTGAAGCTCAGCTCGTGACAGCTTTGGCAGTTTTCTATTATAGGTCGGTGAAATCATCACGCAATTCTTTGACTGAGTCCAGGAGTGTTTCTCCAGAACTTCTGTTCATTCTACTAAACTGAAAAATATGGAACAATAATCCACCTGGTATGTTTTCAACAAAATTTACTATTCATCAAAATAATGTAAACTTTATAAGGACAAATTTTCTTCTAACAGTTTCGGAGGGGTTAGATATAAAAAAAGACATAAAATATTTCATGATATCAAACGATTAATTAATTAAAATGGATTTAAAGATTTAAAGGAATATTTGAATCCAAGCTCATTCTACCTCTGTGCCTTAGGTCAAAAAACTCTTAGCTCTTGAGAGGAAACAACTGAGTCTAGTGACTGGAGCAATGACTGGCCATTTGTTTAACAAATACTTAAATAGAATGGGACTGACTAGCCGTTCCCTGTGCCGCTGGTGCAGGAGCACGGAGGAAACGGTTGAACACATTTTGTTCTTCTGTATCAACCTTGAGGACTTAAGGATGACACATCTAGGAAACAGAACACCCACAGCTCCTATGGTGAGAGGGACACCTCTCTGTCGACTTGTGGCATTTTTGTCAGCATGTCACAGAGTGTAAGTCTCTCCAACTACAAGCGGAAGAACAATGGGTCACGAGGCCTCAGTTCAGCCCGGTGGGGCACCGCACGTAGAAGAAGAAGGAAGAAGAGGCTCATTCTAGCGCCTCGAATTCATGTTTGTTCTATCAGGAATATTATTTTTCATGAATATAAAAATATTGTAATATTCTGAATACCACATATCATAAAAACAATAGAAAATTTGTGGCATTCAAACAACAAACAGATCTTTCATAATTTTTTTCCGCTCTTCTCAAATTTCCATTTGAATTTATTTTGTCTCCTATACCGTGTGATATTTCTCAACTGACGAGTAAATTGAAATTTTTGAATACGGGCCTGCAAGTTTTTCTATTTTTTTTCTTGTGGTGACGGAGAATACTTATAGGAACAAGCTTGTGAAATATCAGCCAAAATTTTAGCATATTAACGAAGATATGGGAGTTAAGAGATTTAGCATTTTTTCATAAATCAGCCTATATCTCCGAAACGAATACCCTTATGGATCATTTGAAACCCAAATTCTCATTCATATTGAGGTCATCTATCTCCACTTAGCCTTTGTCCTTTACGCCACCAATCACCCTGTATATGAAATTCATTTCATTATAGTTTTTTCAAAGCAAATCGTCCTGAACAGGTGAATCCCCTATTTGTATGTAAATAAGAGAATTTCACTAGGATAGGGAAGGGGGTCAAGACCACCATGACCCAGGTGGAATATGCTCTTCCTATGTATCTATGCTATAACTGCCTCTTGTTAATGTTGATAGTATTAATTTTGTCTTGTTTCCATTTCGAGAAAATTTCTGTGAATCGGCAGATAATCCTCTATGGTGACATTAATTAGGTAGGTACTTCAATTCCTGCCCGATCGTGTCCTTCAGATCGTAAAGCATCGCATCCAACCTGTCCCGCCCTAACTGAATCGAAACGATTCACAAATCCACTTGTCTCGTATCCAGGACTGTGTCGATACTGCCGTAAAAACAAAACGGATTATACGCCATTTTTATGGCATTAAACTCGGCCTGCAGACGTATCGAACATGCACATGCATTTCGGTGTGGGTGAAGGAAATCGATCCTGTTCGAGTTGAATGTACTGTTTATTTATAGAGTACATCCGATACGAAATTTATCCTGGATAATGTTCCCATTTATTTTTCCAAATGACGACGGGGCCCTGAATAATCATCATTTCAACTCATCATCCTAGATCCTAACCTTCAAATTGAAAATTGTTCGTGTAATGGATGATCGACTCTAATCTTTCAAAGACTCTTTCAAGACAGTTTCGCCAGTTCATTCATTATAAGCCATAACTTGAACGTAAACGCCAAATGTAAGATGTCAAAATCTCATCACGTGTCAAATATAGGGTACACTAACGATTTGTCAAAATCAGCTGTTCGTTGCCGTGGGTCGCACAAAGCAATTTATTGAACCGATGTGTCTTGAAGTTTTTGATTTTTGTACTTTCGCAGCTAATGAGAAAAGGCCCGCTTTATGTTGTGAAGTCTAGTATTCAAGTAGAAGTTAAAGGGACGATCTATAGTTTTTCAGAATACCCACTGTTCGGAATTTCAAGAAAAAAATTCGATTAAGCGAACTGTACATGATTCGGAGATCTAACGTCGGGAACAAAACACAATTAAACACCACTCAAACTCATCGAAAAAGCATGAGAATCAACGGAGAGAAAAGCTTGTGTGCCCCACGGCAACTAACGGTCAGCTGATTTTGACAAATCGTTAAAGTACCCAATTTTTTTAAGTTTCAACCTACAAAAGTCAGTTCTTTATTAAAATATTCGTGATCTTTCGAAGTTGCTCTTATTATGAGCAAAAAGTTGCATGCGAAAAAGGAAAATGTTGATAACAACCAACATTGTAGAACAAAAAACACAAGGTGCTCTTCCAAAATTAAAATATAAATGATTTGAAATATAAATGAAAACTCGCTCACAAACATATAATTTAATTGAAATTGTTAATCAGATTGAGGCAATTTTTGACTAATGAGAACATGACGAGTGAGCATTGAGACTCAATCGAGCAAGGAATGTAATTTTTTGATCTACATTGAGAAAAATTTTGAGGTTACAATGTGAAATTACCCACATATTAGCTGGACAGGTTACAGTTACTCAGTTGGATTTTTTTTTTCACAACTAATATCTGGATGTTTCTACAAGGGTGTTGCGAAATTTCATGAAAAATGTAAAACTATCATGTATATTTACAGTGAATATGAAATTTACAGAAAATATGTGTTAATTCTATGTGATATCACAAGGGTTGTAATATTCAACTGAAAAATTACAACTGCAATGCAATATTACAATAAATTTGCGAATTTCAACATGAAACGGTAATTTCACAACATTATTGTGATCCAAATTTTTTTTGAATCACAATAGTTTTGTGAATTATCACATGAAAATGTGATTTCACAACGTTATTTCACAGAGTTATTGTGATTTGAGAATTTTTCTTGTGAATTTGCGAAGAAAAAAATGTTGTGTTGTAGAATTACAATGCAGAACCCTTTTAATTTTAAAACTCCTTCAAAAATGTGCTTATACAATGTGTTATTAAGGCGGTTGTAAAATTACCACGAAAAAATATAATTGTACAACATGATATCGCGGTACAATTTCCTTCAAGGATCGAACACTTTTTATTTACATGTCTACAGCAAGAGAAAAATCTTACGCGAAATTGTTGAAATTTATTATGGTCAAAATATTTCTCTCGAATATGAAAACAGAATAAAAAAAATAGATCAATCGGTTTCCATTAGAGCGTTCCAAAGATGCCGCTTGAAATTTAATAAACAACTGATGATCTTACGAAGGCCAAAATTGTGCTGTTCTTTTTCCGATCCACGCAGAGTCTCATC
This sequence comes from Coccinella septempunctata, assembly GCF_907165205.1. NCBI lineage: Eukaryota > Metazoa > Arthropoda > Insecta > Coleoptera > Coccinellidae > Coccinella > Coccinella septempunctata. The sequence goes on from NC_058191.1 coordinate 11,752,148, forward strand.
TGAAGCTGACTTTTCAGAAGCTCATCTAGTGGCAGCTCCAGGATCTTTCGGGTGTAGATCGGTGAAGGAAAGGCGAATTTTTTTGTTGTTATAACTATTCTGTGCATGTCTAGGAGTGTGTGTACATGATTTTTTTATTGCTTCCTCCCCTCCTCATTTTGGACTGCTGCCTTATATTGATCTGTGTCCACACACCCCAATGCCTGTACCTCTTTCTAATTTTGGTCCATCAGTACAACATAGAGTCCATACAGATTACTTTTTGTCCAATTTATTCATCGCATTGAGACAGTCCACAATGACGTTTTTTGTAGAAAATTTTTTCACGACTTGTTCTTTATATGAATACATTTCTGAAGATATAAATAAAATATATTTTATTCCATTCTTTGTATAATTCATATAGGAGATTATAGGTTCCTGCATTCCTCCTCAACCATAATCGAAAAACAAATTCTGTCACTTGGTCAGAAAATATTTTGAGTAGGTACCTACTGCTGAAAAAACTCGTAAGTGTGGGTATTTTTGTAAAATATCTATTTTGAAAATGTGTTAAACACATTTATAGCTTGAACGTAATATTACAATATGATTGCAAATATCCAGTCATTTTCCACCTATGCGGTACGTGACGTCGCTCGGCTGGATCCGAATTCACAGCTTCAATGGAATTTCATAATGCAATTGTAAAATCACAACTTTTATCTGCTTCTAGATTCATTCCGTGGCCAATCAAAACCTTTTCTGCAACTGGCACCTGCTCGTTGCCCAATCCCATATCCTATCGTAGATACTCACTAACTTACCCCATAACCCAATTCATTCTGGAATGATCCACTGTGTCTTCAAGAACTCCGAAGTGCGAAGAGTTATACATGGTTCAGTTTTTTGTTTAATATGATTTAGTTCTTTCAAGTTCCAAGTATTTCTGCCTTCCAAGTTTCTTGAAGGTTTCAAGTGTGTGACAAAAGAAATATGTACTGGTAAGTAGATAGTTCACATTTTTTGAATGCGATGTTTATTTTTTCGATTTGTGGTTTTCCTTTGGCAGATACTAATGAAAAAAATTGAACACCGCATGCATACAACTTATTATTCAATTATTCTGTATCGAAATATTGCTTATTGGACTTATTTCATTTTTTTTTCAGGAATAAACCACCGATACGAATTATTTATGGAAAAACGATATGTGTTTACAACCTATGTATTCAGGGAGGCCCTCAATTTAATCTATGGAGATGTTCCGAAGGATGCATTTCAACATTCATCCGGATTCTGGGAGTAAGTCAAGCACGACAAAAGCAAGTTTTATAGAAAACAAATTCATAAATTTATCTATTCCAGAAGATTGTGTCTTTTTTGTTGGAAAAAGACTAGGTATACTTTGTTTTTGAATTTCAATTTTAATTTTATACTCTTATAATATGAACGTCTAAATAAGCGCTTCTTATATCAATATTTTTAGAAACTGATATTTCATAGTTGAATGCTTCACAATTATGTTGATTTTTTTTTATATTTTGAAAAAAATGTTTATCATTTTAGATGATATTTGTGGTTGTTGTTTTTGTTTGATGTAATGTTTCATATTGTTTTTTATATTGAAGATTATATTAATTTCATGTTGTAGTTGTTTTTTAACTGATATAATGTCAAATTTTTTGTTTTCCATATTGATGACTATATTTTATGTTGTAGTTGTTATTTTTAATTAATTTAATGTTTTTTTCCATATTGAAGTGTATATTTTAGGCAGTGATTGTGCCAAATTTAGTTGAATTTTGAAATTCACAATTTAGTTCTGTACAACTACTTTGATCAATAACAAAATAAAGACAATTATCCAGTAATTTTCATGGTTAATTCACGAAGTAATTTTAAAACGGTGTGAGGTATTTCTACAATGAATTCTGGAATTTTAACAAATACTTGAAATTCACAATTAAATTCTGTGAATCTGCTCTGTTTATCCACAACATTATAGTATTTTACGGTCTAATTGATGCTAAATTTCACGACGTATTTTCGCGAGAACGAGAGGTGATTCCACAATGAATCCTGTAATTTTCCAAAATTTTTTAATTTTACAATTTATTTCTGTAATAATCCTTTGCGAATTCACAGAATAAATGTAATTTTACAGTTGATACCATAAAATTCTATTGTGATTTCACAATGAGTATTCACAGGTTTAGTTTCTTTAGTTTCTAGAAAAATCGTTAGAAAAAATTTCATGTGAAATCACAACCTACTTGTGATTTATATTTTCTGTGATTTTACAAGGTTTTCGTTTCAGAATATTCCTTGTGAAATTCCAGTGATTATCGTTGGTCACAAATAACCCAAGATTTTCACTGTAATTTCACTATTTCGTTCTCTCAGTGTACCCGGAGACTGCTTGGTAAAGGATGGGGCTTCAAACCACACATTATGCTTATGCACTGGTTGTACACAGTAGTGGTGGCCTATCACTACCTTCGCATCTCTGGTGTGGTGGACTTCCATGGGGAAGAACTCCAGCCGCACCATTATGACTAGATTTCAGAGGGAAACGCATGTCTAACCATCACAGGCGCTCTGAGATCCACATCTACGGCAGCTATGTAGTGTCTGCTGGGCCTACTGAGTAGATTCAGTTGTTTTCCAGTCACTAGAGTACACAGTTCCCTGTGCCGCTGGTGCAGGAGCACGGATGAAACGGTTGAACACATTCTGTTCTTCTGTAGCAACTTTGAAGATTTAAGGATGGCGCACGTAGGAAACACAACACCCATAACTTCTATGGTGAGTTGGACTATGGTGAGAGGGACTGCTCTCTGTCGACTTGTGGCGTTTTTGTCTGCATGTCACAGAGTTTGAGTCTCTCCAACTACAAGCGGACGAACAATGGGTCACGAGGCCTCAGCTCAGCCCAGTAGGGCAGAAGAAGAAGAAGAAGTTGAGAAATAGAAAAAACTATTCAGTTTTAAATACTTCCAAAATTTCATTAGATTTTGAACTTTACGTTCGATTTCGGCGCACGGAAACGTCAAAATTGACGTTCGCAATGTGAAAATATCATGTGGAATCTATTTTTCAACGTTTTACTTTGAAAATGCGTTTCAATTTCGAATAACGTCCATTGTGAATGGGCCATTGCACTGATGATGTCAAATAAAACCGAAAAGCGTCTTTGAGTGTTTTCAGTATCCTATTTTTTGTACATTTGTCTCGGTTATATATTTACTCTTTGTAAATTATTGTAACATCGCAGTGGACGGCAATTTTGAAATTAAAATTTTGTGAAAGAGAATGTTGTGTTTCGTTGAAAAATGCTATAAACCGAAGACATTCTTCATTGAAATAGCCAGTAATCAATTTTGAGTTTGGATAAAATTTGAATTACTACAGGCAATAAATAATATGCTTCAGAGTATTTTGAAGGCTAATATGAAAGTAGGCTCTCTTTGGAATAGCCGTCATAACATATAAGCTCTGAAAACTTTTCATCGTATAACACCACAGTGTTCAGTGGAATATAATATGACGTGAATAACTCAGTCTCATTTTATGAATTTAATTTCGACAGGCGGCTTTTGGACTCGAGTCTACCTCCTCTAATATCCTCTTCATAATTTTCAACATTCATTCATTCAGAGTGACGTGCACAAGCTCGTACAGAGATAAGTACATACATACGAAGAGCTCATAAATCTCCCAGTCTGACCAACGTCGGCATGCAAACCAATTTGGTCCACCAATTGGATAATTGGCTACTACATTCAGAACGACAGTTCGTTACTGGCTCATGCACAAAATGAACTTTGGTCGGGGTTAACAAAAAGACTGACCGTACTGTACCAGTCCGTGTAATGAGTCTGCAAAAGTTCCGAGATTGCTTCTCTGAAGGTTTGTTGTTATGCAGATGTAGTGGGTGTTTCTTCTTGGGATATACGCTGGTCACGAAGTGGTTGATGGGGTTTTTTTACGGAAAGTAAGGAAGTAGGGATTGTGGATTCAGCAAATATAGCTACAGGCTATCGAAAGCCTCAGGCTATCGAGTGTCGTTCGAATTAGTTTGAACCAAATTTTCATTTGGAATCCTGAGCAAATATACGAAATTGCTTGTAAATGATTATTTTTGAGTACCTACTGCACAAGTGATTTACTGAAAGAAGAGCTTATTATAGGGATGAAGTAGTTAACAGAACTGAATTCAGTTTATTTTATGTAATTCGTGGTCAGAGACATATATGTACTTCCAGAGTGATTGATGTCTTAGAAGAGTTGCCTTCATTGCAGGGTGGATTAATTATCTGAAATAAAAATTACAGTTACAAAAAGTAATAAAGATGTAATAATTAATGAGTTCTCACATCAGTTACTAACGCACCAAAACGGCCCGTTTTCGATAACACTTCAGAAGCAGCAATTACTCCTAAAGTGTATGTCATTGACCTTGTTTCGAGGTCATGTCAGTGACTAAGTTTTACTAGACATTACTTTGGCGATGTTATATTTCCACCCAGAGATGTTAAACTGTTAGAGCATTTCTATCTTTGGTCTGTATGTCACTTTCTTGGGGGTTTTATTTGTTTTCCTCTTGTTGTAGGCACAGAGAATTAATGTGAAGCAGCCCTGCCAATTTCTTTTCATTTTGTTTGAATTATTCATATAATACCTAGAGCCATCTGTGCAAATTTTCGGATCAGGCTAGATAAGTGCTAATGCCTCTAGGAAAATACTTGTTTATTGGCAGATACTTTTTCTTTAGTTTGTTCATTTGTTTCGATTTCAGATGTTTTTTATATTTTGGAAAAAACATTGTATCGAATATTATTACTGTGTGAGTGAGATTAAAATTATAGTTTTTAGTGTGTTCAATGACATTTTTTTCATATGTTTCATACTTTTGGATCACGTTGATTGATGATGATTTATGTTCACATGTTATTCTCAGGAAACCAATGAATTTTAAAGACAAGACTATCCTTCAAAACTGTAACGCCCAACCATTTAAAGACTTCATTATTTTCAAATTTTTTTCCAAAAGTCTGAAACTTATTTTTTTTTTATATTAACATCCTGTAAAACAAACAACAAATTTGCATACGTCAGTTAAGTATAGACCAAGGATGATGATTTACATCGCTGCGCTGAGGAAAAATCCAAAAAATGTCGAATTTATTATACACATAGAGGTCAATATTCAAGTATATACGTAAAATTTAATTCAGGAACTCGTTGCTATCCTAAAACGTAGTGTTCGAAATGGGTAAAAAATAAGGGTAATTCCAGAACAATAAACCTGTCTGAGAAGCTTATCGCAGATCGACATGGAAGTTATTGTTTCCAACAATAGAGGTATTCTACCTTTATCGAATAAAGAATAATTTATCCTTTAACAGGGCCATTTCGTTCCGACTTCAGAAAATCTATTATTGTGTCGCACGAAAAATCACGTTCATTAGGAGAAATTACAAAAATTCATTGTCAATAATAATGGCAGTAGTTAGAAGGTACATTTCTTATTAGGATTTGTTTATATTCAAGAAAATAGCTGAGAAGAAAGTTATTCGAATTCCATTTCCTAGGTTCTTCCTGCTCAGGAGGCAAGATCAATTGTGAATAAATTTTTTTTATCAAGAATGAGCATGGACAAGCAAAATGAGATCTGAACCAAGTGTCGAAACCGGATTTCCAGAGTAAACCACTTTTAAATCGCTTAAAATTATGGCTGTTCATACCCAAGTAAAAAAAAAAAGGACAGGAAAAAGTTGTAAAAGGATATGTGATGAATAGAGGGAACTAAGTACTGAATGAAGTATTCGTCACAAAAATAAACACAAGATACCAAGAAAATGTGAACGTCTAAACTATAAGTGTCTTCTTGTTGGAGTTCAATTGAAAATTAAAGAGGAAATATATGGAAACGAATTTTGGCCGAGTTGAATCGAGTTTGCAAGAGTTAACTTCCACAAGGGACAACATTTTTCAGAGAAAAACAAAGTTTAATCCCACATTCTGAAGATCTATACATGAACAAAGAAAAAATGAGCAAAAACAGTGCACAACAATTAAGTATAATCCATCAATATGCTTGCTGCTTGGGAAATACAAAAGATCGAATAGAGAAAAAACTCGATGAAAAATTAAGTAATAAAAATTTCGCGCGTATAACGGAGAAATGAAAAACTAAAAATCAACTGAAGTTGCTCCATTACTCCATTGCAACTGGATTACTATGTGCATTAACAAAGGGTGGTACAATGGACAGTAGTTCCGACATTTGCATAGGCGACACCAGAACTAGCCATTTTCAATGGCATCTTTCCTGATAGTCTTAATATGGAAAATGCCATATTAGTCCAGTAACTTTGTCCCCTGAAAGAATGGGGTGGTATGCGTCAAATCTGGTAGTTCTGATTTTTTGCAGACTTGTTTGGCCTTATGAATAATCCAAGTTTGTGACCTCGAGCGCCGAACGCAACTTTGTCAAAAATCGAAAGAACCGCAAAAATATCGTGCTTTTTTAAAATTTTGGCGATTATTACCCTGAAGGACTAGTTTTCGAAAAAACTTCTTCAGGACATTTTTGAAGCAGACTAAATTTGATAGAATATGATACCAGAACTGTCTCTGCACACCCAATAGTTTTCGAGATTAAGGCCCGCTTGCACCGCTTACCCAAAAGTCTCCCTTTGCTAGGATCTACTTACACTTAAGCGGTACCGCTTTGGAAAATTAGAGACGCCGACATTCGGCAATGCTGTAAGATTATTAAATTGTTGACACACTCGACATACTTTAGGATTCAAAAAGAAATTTGATATCCGTTTCCATGATCTTTCAATATTTCACTTGGCCTACTGCCCATCAAGTGAGTGCCGTTTGAACTCAAAATCTACATAATGTGTCTAATCTCAGAGTCTTCCAGTCTCAGCGTGGGTTTCTGTTGTTGGGAGGTGGAGTGCGCCTAGTGAAAGAAAGGGGTGTAAAAACCTTTCTGAGTTGAGTGTTTCCCTTAAAAACATATAAAATAAATAAGCGTTTCTTGAAGGGTGTAATGAGAAATATGTGCACAGTGCTTGTCAGATAAAATACAACCATCCGAAGTTGATTGAAGCAGCTGTTAGCAGTGGAAAATCAAATATTACTCCGTCAAGGCCCACGAGATCTGTCTTTGAGAAGTTCAATTTCAGAGAACACTGTTGTCTATGTGGAGACAAAATAACTGAAAAGTTCCTTGTGACAGAAAGAAAGAAGAAGGCAGAAAAACGGAACAATGTCATTACTGCGGAAGAGTTGTTTCTCAGTGCAACGATCTTGAAAGCAGCTGAGAAACGTTGTGATGAATGGGCTCTTAAAATAAAAGACCGTATATATAAAACCACAGATTTGGTAGCCCGTGATGCCCGATATCATCGGTTTTGCCAAACAAAGCTCTGCCAGGCACCACCAACAGGAAGGTCCAAGGGAAATCGTCAGCATCCCTCTGTTGATGAGGCCATGGAAGAGATTCAATGATTTCTGAAGAGAATGCCTCAAGGTCTCAACTCTAAAATAATAACCAGAGATGCAGCCCCACAAATCCTCTTGCAGATGATTTCTTGTTGTTGCACGAAGGGTTGTGGGAATGCGTGCAGCAGCAGGAAGGCAGGATTTAAATGCTTATCAGTCTGCAGGCACTGCAGTGGAGCCTCTTGTGACAATATACCTGATGTTACAATATCAGATATCCCAGAAGGCGACGATCTGTCTGATGTTGAAATGGAGGATGACTTGTGGACACAAGAAGTCGATCATTCATCACCATCCCCTGTTGGGGATATGCCATCATACGTCAATCTAGGTACGGACGAACCTCAACCGGGACCTTCAAGAGGGCTAAATGAATCATTTTTTTTTATTTTTAATATAACTCTATTCCGTAACGAAAGAACTCATTATCTTTTGTTGTAATTATCTTTTTCACTTCTTCATTCGTAGCTTAGTTTAAACATCATGTTTCACACTTCTCATTTTTTTCTTCAACATTCCATCATAAAAGTCCAGGCCTTCGATAGTATAATCAGCGTCAACATTCATTCAAAACGACAGAATTGCAAAAAATTGCTAAATTCAAAAAATATGATGAACTTTGAAAGGCTCAATTTCGGAAAGTATTGAGTCTACTGAGACAATTCTGGCATCATATTGTAGCAAATTTAGTCTACTTCAAAAACGTCTCAAAGAAATTTTTCCGAAAATTAATCCTTTAGGTTGATAATCACCAAAATTTGAAAAAAACACGATTTTTCGCGGTTTTCTCGATTTTTGACTGAGTTGCGTCCGGCGCTCTAGTTCACAAACTTGGATTATCCTTAGGCCAACATCATAAACAAGTCTGCAAAAAATTAGAACTACCGAATTTGACGCATGCTGTGAGGCATAAAGTTTCTGGACTATATTTACTAACCGGAGAAATTACCCATTACTTCTTGAACCACAACCAACCCAAAAAACTTCAAAACCCCCAACAAACTGTAAAAATCCACGGGGAACATATTCGTGCCTGTATTCCATAGGATCCTCATCGTGCGTCGGTCTGTAATTACATACTTTCCAGACCCGACACGCGATCTTGTTCTCATGGCACACTGCGACGCGTCCCAAACTCATCGCAGCAACTCCGATCTGATTAAAATTTCGATCGAAGCATACCTGGCAATACCTTGACAGCGAAATCATTCCATACGTGAGGAGCCACATGAAGGTAGTTTGATAAGCTGTTAATAACAGGAGGGCGGATGGGTGATCAGCATTGATGCATTCGCTGTCTACGCCCGTCGTTGTTACAGAATTGGGTGTCAAGATTACATCCTATGGAGACTAATTGCCGTAGATTCGAGTATTGCTTGTTCGAGGAAAATTGGAGGCGAAGTACAAGGAAGACGAGAAGTGAATATGTGCAGCTATGAAGCTTAAGCCTCAAATTGTATAGTTAGAAGTCATTATCAAAGACGCTTATTCTCCAGCCATATCAAACTCGCCAACGAGACCAGTTGCATCTCTATGAAACCCAGTTTGAAATTTTGATCTGAAAACGTACATATGAGGATGTAATGATCTTGTATCTATTATTGATTGTATCTAGTTAGCCTAGACTAATTCCATGCATAAAAAAAATATTGCGTTACCATAGCAATGAACAATAACTCATTAAAAGTGTCAGTGTGGATTTTGAGGTCAAAAAAGTAAACCAGAGTTACGCAATGAATTAAAAGAAAGAAAATGACCACCAAAATTGTGAGAATCGAAAAATTGGAGTATCGAGCCATTATCAAGTACCTGTATTTAAAAGGGTTAAGAGGTGAGCACATTTACGAAGATATGCTTAATACCCTTAGTGATCAATGTCCTTCGTATGTGACCGTGAAAAATTGGACTGCAAGCTTCAAAAGAGGTAAATTTTCCATTGAAGATGATGACCGATCGAGAAGGCCAGTTTCTGTGTCAGTCCCCGAAAATATCGATGCAGTTCATGACATGATTTTATCAGACCGTTGAATTTGGCTAAAACGGATATCTGAAGCTTTGAATATTTCATACTAACGCATTCATCATATAGTTCACGTCAATTTGGACATGAGAAAAATTGCTGCAAAATGGATCCCCAAATGTTTGAATGTTGACCAAAAGCGTGCAAGGGTAGAAGCATCACATTCGATCTGTGCTCGATTTGAAAACAATGTAGACTTCTTAAACCGAATTTTGTCACTATGGATGAGTCTTGGATAGATTTCTAGGATCCAGAAACGAATCAACAATCGATGGAATGGCGACACTCTGGTTCTCCAAGACCAAAGAAGTTTCGTGTCCAAACATCTGCTGGAAAAGTTCTTGCTTAAGTTTTTTGGGATTGCCATGTAGTAATCATGATTGATTTTCTGAATAAGGGTAGAACAATAACCGGAGATCACTATTCGACATTACTGACCGGAAAAAATTAAAGAGAAAAGACGCGGAAAGCTATTCAAAGGTGTTTTGTTTTTGCAGGACGCCTTATTCACCAGATTTGGCTCCATGCGACTATCATCTCTTTCCTCAACTGAAAAAAAGTTTAAAAGGTCGTAAATTTTCTTCCAACGAGGAGATAATGAAAGCTGTGGAGGTCTGGTTTGCAGAGCAAGAAAAAACTTTTTTTTTGAAAGGTCTAGAGACGTTGCATGTTCGCTGTAATAAATGCATCGAATTAAGAGGAGAATATGTTGAGTAATGAAATAATTTGACATTGAAATTTTGTTTGGTTTTATAATTGGCTAAGAATTTTTCAATATATCCTCGTATTGCTCAACATCAATGCAGCCTCCATTTATATGTTTTTCGATGATCAAGATTTAGACTAATGGCATACTCTGAGGTGGTCATATTAATGAATAGGCAAATCTCGCTCCAAATGATAGATGTAATTTAGAAATATCGGTCTGAGGAACAAAAACACGCTACTATTCCTTCACAACATTTCGGTACTTTATAAGGTCTTCTTCAGGGTGAAAACGAGTAAAAAACAAAATTCAGTGACATATGTCACTGGGAGTTTATATGATCCGTTTATTGCAACATCTGGTGTGCCTCAGGGTTCTCCCCTGGGCCCATTGCTGTTCATCTTGTTCATCAGTGATGTATGTGATTCTCTCAATTTTGCTGTTGTCCTGATCTTTGCTGATGACATAAACATTTCCAACAGAGTCAGGTGCTTCTACTACCAGATTAAGTTGTGAAAAGAATTGGACCTGATCAACAATTGGTGTTGTAGTAACCAAATAAAATAAAATGTGCCAAATTTATATTTCACCTCTTGTTAGAAGTGATAATAGGAAAGTTATTTTAATTACTATATTAATGGTCAAATTCTTGAAAATGTTTGCAATATCAAGGATCAAGGTTTAATTCACCAATGTAAAGTTGAATTTGACTTGCACCTTAATGCCACTGTCTCTAAGGACATTTTTGTATCAAGTTGGAATATCCTACACTCAATGTACTGACGTCAGTGCGCGCATTAACCGAATTGGGAAATTTTTTAATATATTTGTACCTACTATCTCTTTGAAGCAACGTTTGAACCAGTTATTCTCACGACACAAAATTTCAACGTTTTAGAAATCAAAACTATGGTTGGTTGATGAAGCGTGAACAGACAATGTAGAATCTTCTTTATTCTTGCAATGTCTTTCATGTTGGGCTGATCCGCCGCCATCATATTAAGCTTGTTTGGCCGACAAAACAAGCACTGCAATCCTTACAGTTGATCTTATATACCACCCCAGAACATCTTTCCTTAGAATCTCTATCTTTGAGCTTAGAAAAAATAAGGACGAAGAGTTGTAATAGTAAATACATAACCCTATTCAAATTATTCCTCATTAATTGCTTGAGTTGTCCAGGCAATCCTGGTACATAAATTAAGTTGATTTGATTTGTTGAGCCAGTTGAGCTCTGAGGGCTGGTCTGTTCGTGCACTACATAGCAGTTCCCTGACTTTCTTCAGAACAGTAACTTATCCTCCAATCCTACTCCTTCCAGTTAAATCATATAACCTAGGTTATTCTAATCTATCCTTATCTCCTAGATATCCATACGTCAAGAAGAGAAAAGCCTTGTAGCATTTCTTTGAAGGCAGGGGATGCTGAATAATGACATTACTCTAACGTCAATGAACAGTCCGTTTTCTTGAGTTCAGACAGTTGGCACGATTTTGCAAACGCACCAAACAGGAATACGAGGCAATGCTGGCGTAAAGCATTATAATGTCTCACTACTAGGGGGCTCAACGCCCAAAGTTTTCCCACAGATCCTTCGATAAACACTTAATGATAGTATATCTCAATGTTCTGTCAGCATTTAGCAGCAGATGAGCTTTGTATCTTGAATGATGTTGAGTTATTCCGCATTTCCAGAATTTCACCATAGAGATAAGGAGAATCTATTGACAGCTTCCTCCGCCCAGTAAACCGAACGATCATTTTATACAATAAGTTACCTCGAATAGCTGCAACAGTTCAACTCGTCGCGTAATTGCTACTAAAAGTTCGTCGCAAAAACTAACCAGGCTGTTTCGACAAATCGCGACCCAATCAGATGTAGCGACATAACGACAACCGTTTATTATCGAATTCATAGAAAATCGAAACAATTCGGCAGTTGGTGAATTCGAATTGAATCATTCAACTGCGTTGAATGCCCGACATAAATATAATCGATTGTACGGTGATGCTGTTGTCCCATCCGACGTCAGTCATTATCAGGAAATATGGAACAGACGTTATTGCGATGTACAAAGAAGGAATAATGACGGAATTTCAAAGCTATACCAATTATAAACTAGATGAATTGTCAATCGGGAGTGATTCTGGTACTGTTCCAATAGTGCCAATAGTTGGCGATAGGTTCGGTTCAATAGGTCAGGTTGGGCTCATCTATCACAGTTTATTCATGTTTATGAAATCTCTGGTAAAATTGAAATTTTATAAGGGATGGTCTTGATCGAGAGTGTTCAAAATCGGGGGTGTTATGATTTTGTAAAAAAAAGTAGTGGACTGTATTACAAGATAATCGAGGTGGAGATGGTATAAAAACATTTATTGTATATAGATTACAATCATAAATGAATAAGTCACCTGCATGAAGATAATCCAGTAATAAAAACAAACATTAACAGAGAGACACTCAAAGAGACAATACTCAACTAATAACAGAGATAATACAGAGAAGTTCAAATGAAAAGTCACTTGATGCCAAACATAGACTTTGAGAAATTCAATAAATTAACACAACGTTTGCAGTAACAGAGCAATCAATGAAAATTAATTGCAAGGGCCTATTCATTTCGTCAGAAAAACAGAAGGTAAGAATCATGAATTTTATAAGGAGACTGATTTGTAATAGTGAAAGAGGGCAAGAGGTGAAACTAAATTGTCTAAATCTGATCATCAATGAGATCAATACATTAAATGTGAGCTGAGCAATAATTATATTTCAAATATGAGCAAAGCATGAATATTATAAATTAAACTGAGGAGATCAAGAATCATTGATCTGAGAAGTGCTAGAATATTATAAGTAATATGATAAGAGCAAGAATTTTATAATTCATATACATAACGTTGGTCTTGAAGAGTGCAAAAATTGAAATACACTGATTCAAATAAAAGAGACGAGAATAAGAACACAATACATCAGTATTTATTATCAATGAGAAAGACTTGGGAAGATTCAATTCTGGTGCTACATACCTATTTCTATGTGAAAAAATCTAAAGAGGTCTGAAAATATAAATAGATTATAAAATATCATAAATACATATTCCTGAGAAGGCATTTAATCGAGTTGTCTCGTGTGAACGTATCAATTGAGCAGTACTAGCAAGGATTATAAAACTGTTTGAAGATTCTGAAACAATCTAACTCGTGGACTGATTTAATCAGAATGAAAAGAACATGAAAATGGTCAAATTAATAATTTTTAGAAGACTCGGCGTACATTACCTTGAGAGTTGAAAAAATTAGCACCCGAATTGACTGAAAGGATTTGAAAGAATATTTACTTTGATGAGATGAACGATGAAAGGGGTGTTACAATAATTTGAATGTGAAAAATGCGAAGTTACTCCAACAGAATTAACAAAGAGAATGATAACAAAATGTGTTAATGTGTAGTTTTCCGCTTCTGGAATCACTGAGAGTGGCGAAGTAATACCTTTTGAATCTCATTCGAAATCTGCAATTTATGACCTGACTTAGACTTGTAATTTTTCATGAAAGACGGTTTTTTTATCAATATTTCGGGGAAATTCTCCACAATGTGACATCGCTATTTTAATTCTATGTATACTGCAAAATTTTTCAGCGCTCTTGCACCATAATTTCTACTTATTTAGTAACTAACTAAACTCGTAATTCAAGCTTTTGCTAAATGTACGTATTTTCCAATGTAACATACGATCAAAAAAATTCGTCCTCAAGATCAATGTTCTGTGACAGAACGTTTGTTTTCCAAATCTAACGAAGCATAGTATTATACTTGGTCCATCTTAGAAATGATAGGACGTCAGCAGTCAGAAACACAACCTCGTTGTCTGATTGTCAAAATGATCCTATGTATCTTTTACTGCCTCCATCTGACTTTTATTTCCTGATCTGGCCAATATAATGTCACAGTTCTTTAAAGTCTACAACGTCCTCTTCACTATTCATTCCCAAATCTCACAGTCGTGCTTTACAATTCCTCACAATAATTTTGGCTAATAACTTTCCGAAAACAATTCCAACATGCCCCCATCATCCATGAAAGTAATGAGCAGAGAGGGAGTAGAAATATACCCTCAACTAATTAAACGGTCATTCGTACTCGCATTCCTCACTCGCGGAGATCTCCTTATATCTATACTCAGGAGAGCCGTCGTCTTGAAGAAGGAACACGAAAATGAGGATGTACCTTCTTGATGAACTTGAGTCTGAATTACTTTATGGCTAGGGTTGTATAATCTCCTAGATGGGATAAACTTCAGCGATGTCACCGAATTATACCTCAAGAAGTTGGAGGGTAAACATGGGGTGTCCCGCAGGATTTATCCTAGAACGGCCTATTAAAGGTAGATCTCGATTATTCCTGGGTTTCGTCTGTTGAGTCGGAGCGATGAAATGCTTCAAATAGTAAAAAAAAGATTATAATATCAAGTTTGGCTAATGACCATAGTAGTCGAAGCCTTCAACTACAATAAAAAATATATGAAGTTTTTTTCATTTTTAGTCGTGTCTTGTCATATTATTTCCCTCTCCAACTTTTCCTAATTTGTCAGTGACAGCAGTCACTGTGACTTGATTAACAATCAGCAATTTGGTCACTAAAATACGATTTCTCTATATCCATTCATTTTCTAAAACTCGCTCTACAACTGTCAGAAAACCAATGACACGCATGCGTCCCCAGCTCTCGAGCGAGACTTGCTTGATCCGTTTCTCTCGCCCCACTGCCGTCTTGCGGGATCACTGCGGCTCCACTGTTTTCATTTAGTGGTAGGTGATTATTTCTTTAGTTTTGAAGAAATGCAGCTACATAACTATTATCAATTGATTAAAATAAAAGGTGCACTTATTATAACTCAGCGAAACTTCACTAAACTGTATTGTTTTGTCAAACAAACGTCACCAAATATTCACATTTTGAGAGGAGGCAAAACAACAAAATGATTATTCAATGTCTTCAAGGGTATATTCTCTTATCAATAATAGATATGCGGAATCAACGGATTTGATTGTTGCATTCAAACATGAGTTCTATAAGCACTAGTTATTTGATACTAGATAAAATGCATTTGAAATTATCCTTTATTCAATTCAGTGATGTATCAAAATAGGGTGGTAAGGGTTAAAAATAGCCCAAACTTTTTTCACATTGAATTCTTACACGTTCGACAAGAAATTTTGAAATTTTAGTATTTTTTTGAATGAAAAAGTTACACCATTCTCTAGTATAATCAATTTTTAGATTTTAATTCACCATTACTTCAAAGGATCTGAATTCATACAATACTCATACCTGTTCTAGAGTTTCATCCTTCAGGCTGATATATCTGTTTGAACGCTTTCTGGTGGACTCAGCAGGATTTTGGTTTTGTCGATATTGAGCCTAAGGCCTAAAGCTTCGAATATATGTATGTTCATAGTTGTCCAACATTATCTGTAGATCCTCTGAGCTGCTAGCGATAAGTGCGCAGTCGTCTGCAAGTTCCGTGATAAACTTTGTACGGCTTTTTGCTCTGAGGAGCTTCAGGTTAAACAGACCTCCTTACCAGCCTATGATCAGTCCAGCATTCCAGATTTGTTCTGGGCTTAGTGACCAACAGCTCTTTGAGATCTTTAACCATATAATAGATATACTCTAACATAGAGTACAACTAATACTTAATCTATTTCTTTTCGCATAATATATGTGTAACCCTTTTTTTAACTTAGGGTTTTCCTCTTTTTTTGTTTCAAGTGATTGGGTAACTCATTATATGACTTTATTGCAGACTATGTTGGAAGTTTTGACCCTCCTGTTGTCTTAAAAATGAAACCACTGTATATATTATTGGCGTTTCTTCTACCGTATTTATGTTCGTCAAAATGCTTTTTAAGATTCACCATTGATTTTCAATGACCCGCATTTTTCTTATAGATCAACTTCAGTGTTCTTGTTTCACACTCTTAGAGATCGGCTGCACTGGAAACTTTTTATACAAGTAGCTCGTGGTGGTCTCATATGGAAGATTATGTATGTTCTTAATTGTCCTGTTTTGGAGTCTTTAAAGTCTGTTTAGATTCAATTATGTCGTATTTCCTCAAATTGATGCCAGATATGTGAAGATGGAGTGTACACATGCATTGTAAAAGATTAATTTGCAGTTTTGTGACATAGAGGGTCAGGCATGCTTTGCTGCGCTTATTAGACCTGAGAGCTTCTTAACTATTTCATCAGTGTGTGAGTCCCAATTTAAGTCTCCATCTACACCTGACCTAGGTACTTATAAGTTTTAACCCTTCGTATCGTCCTAATTCAACTACAATTGCATTTGTTTTCTTATTTTTGGCCTTAAATCTTATGTATACAATGAAATGAAAGTTTTTAGCGGCATGCAGACAGGAATTGAATTCTGAAAAAAGTACCACCCAGAGCAGGATTCGAACCTACGACCCCCCGTGTATACAGTTTTGACCTATTTCAACACTAGTTTGTTTGTGCACAGCCATTCGTGAAATTTCTTCAATGTATTGTTACCCTTATCAAGCGTTTGTGTTTTTTATTCCATTTTTATTATTCAATTGTATTGGCGTTGTTTAACTTTTTTCTCAATGACTACTCCTATAGATTGTTGGATGTCTCAAAGGAGAAATAAATTATCATTTTTATTCCTAATAATGCACTTTGCAGTCATGTAATCACTATTCAGATTTCTTGAACTTGGTAAGCACATGCAGTTCAAAATCTTCTATTCTTAATTTTCATTCCATGCATTCATTTTTATGAGTGCATGGTCGAAACTTCGACGATACTAAAAATTTTCATTCGAAAAAGTGGTTCAGGATTAGAAACAACATTGAGATATTTGGGATTTCCATAGTCATAAAAAGTTCTCGCATCTAACCTTAGATTTGTGAAGAATTTTAAAATTTTGGCTTGTGCTTCGGTGGAAATGTCTTTAGTTACCTTAAATTTCATGAGTAGTTGATGCTGGAATTTATTTCATTTGCGAAAAGGAATAGTGGAAAAAACAACTGATGAAAGTTGAATGTGACTTGAAAAAAATTTAGTTAACATTTCATTTCTTCTCTTGCATCCTCTATAATCCAACCTGCACCTAGCGAAAAGGAGAGTCAACAGACAGTTTATTTGCCGAGGTTCATATTACATTAAGGTCTTGCGAAATAAGCTTCGAAATATTTTAGGTCCACAAAATAAATTGAGGCTGATTTCACAAAATCTCTAAGAAATTGCCTCTCATCAAAAATTTCCTCAGTGACACAAAACACACAGAAGTGAAATTATAAGTATTCTTCATTTTTCATTCAAATGAGCAAGAAACTCTACAAAACTCAATTTATTCAAACGTCTATTCGATTATAAGTGCACACAGGCGAAGGTAGAGCATCGACCAGTTAGTTTCCTCGATGAAAAATGCAAGCTCTGACCTATTTCCAAAGCACGATCAATCACCCCGAAATAGAAGCCGAATTGAGTACAAAACGCCAACGATTATTTTTTATTCAAAACAGTGTGGAATTAACGGAATAAACCAACAGAGTGGGATGTTGTAGAAGCATTTCCGATTTTCCCGAATAAAATATACGGGCAACGCCGAAATTGTTAAAAGAGTAAATTCAAAACGTCAGTGGGTTTTGGCCGACTGCCAATCCAGCCGTGTGGTGGCTGTGGACAGGACCGGTCAAGTCGAGATTCTCCAAGAAATAATTTTTCATTTCTACAAGTTATGTCTCAACTGTTCACTTTGCCTCGTCTCTTCACATAAAAAATCAAAACTTACTCAATTCTTTTCATCAGCGATTGAAATCTTTACGTTTTTGCAAATGCGATAGGGTTAATGCATTTGAAAATATCCCATCCGAAATGGATAATTTCTCAAAACTTCCTAATCCAGATTTATAGAAGGCGTTGGGTAGAAACAAGCAAATGCCTGAACTATAGAGTGAAAAATTAAGTATGATTTTTGATGAACAAAAAAATCTTAGCCACTTTGAGATGTACTTCTGGATAAAGAAATAACTACTAATTACAACTGAACTTCTGAAAATCCTCTATAATAGTTTCGTAAATCAACAATACCTCACAATATAACAATACATAATTTATTGAGAAAGAATTACTGACGTGCTCTTTTGTTCATTACTGTTAATTTTAGAAGACCTCCGCTGTGTCTGTTTCATTTTATCGACATACCTACATATTTGCAGCAGATGGAAGTTTTTCAATTTAAAAATTAAAAATGAAACCTTTGCATTATGAAGAAACAACATGTTTACTTCTCAAATAAGTTCAAACAGTTATGAAAAAACTTACGAGCTTACAGCTTTATAAACAAAATATAATAAATAATGAAGAAATGAGTGGAAACTTTCATTGTTAGAATAAAAATCTTATGGTGGTATACTGCTTTCATATGTAAGCCAATCTGTAACTTTTCATAAACTTACAGGAAAATTGCTATTCAGGACGGTTTAAAGTGGTCTGTAGCTTACAGGAATCCGTAACTATTTACGATAAGTAGTTCAAAAGTGACCTGTCAATTGAGATAGTTACAGAAACATTTCCGGAATTGCATTATTTACGAATCTGTCAATCTGACACTTACAGATCGATCGTACGCTACAGATTCGTAGCTTACGGGTGAAAAGCAGAATATGACCATTATTCTGCAACTCTTTTGATTTGGCGAACCACTACACAGACAGTTCAAGGAGGACACCAATTTTTATCATCGGAAAGTGGTTTCTTGTATAAATTATTGTTCATGCGTCATGCGGTGTTTTCGAATACATTTTTTGTTCAGAATCCATAAATAATTCATGAAACGTAAAAATTATTCATCGGTTATGTGGTTGGCGGAAGTTACACAGGAATCAGGCAGATATAATTTGCTGTTTTTCCTTATTTCAATATTTTCCTTCATAACTGAAAGTTTCTATTTTAGGTATATTCATTCAGATAACTTCTCCCTTTTTTTCGTAGAATCGACTGAAATAATAAAAAATGCATGTTGAAAATCTTGACAAATCCGATTTGTCTCATTCCGTACATTTTTGGCCCAGGCAGCAAACATTATTATAGTACCTACTTCATTCTACCATCGCAGAATCGAAAATTATCAGGAGTAATATTTGAAAAAGTGTGACCTCCCGTTTTAAACATTTTTCTCTTAAGAATCCCAATAAATCATGAACCTTTGACTTTCTAACCACTGTATTGTATACTGGCATTAAATAAGCTATCTAACGACGCGAAGATATACGGGGTGTATCATTTGAAATGAAAATTATTAGGCTGTTTCCGGTTATAACGGAAGCTGCGTAGCTCTCAAAATATTTTAGGCAGATAGTTGATAGTCCTTGCAAATTTTCAGCTCAAAATATTGATTAGTTTTCAAGGAATTTTAAACAGTTTTGTGAAATTTACATCGTTTCCAATTAGTAGGGCCTAGAAATTGTTGGTCTTAAAGGAGAGATTTTCGAATTTGAAACTGTCATCTGTAAAATATGTCGAAGAATATCAGTCAGTTTTGCCTAATTTTGATTACCTGATCAGCGATTTGATAGTCACTCGTCTTACAACACTGAAAATTTCTCACTTCTGAAGAGAAGCGACAATTAAAAATCATTAAAAAGAAGTATATAATATGTTGATCATAATCTTATGCAAAAATTTTAATCCTAATGGTAATGTATAAATGATCGATTGATAACAAATCGATGAGCATCCGTCAATAAATTGTTGATTCCTGGAACAAGCTTTGTGAAATCGGTCATCATTGAAGTAATTAACGTTTACGTGAAATTGTCCGCTCCAATTTCATTGTGCCTCAATTACAACTAGTTGTATTTTATAGAATATGATAAACCCAAGATGAGGATCCTTTACCGTGTCACATAGAAACTGAAGCGAATCTTGCGGAATTTCGTTTTCACCATTTGAGCAGAGTCCAACCCTGCGGCTAGTCGTAAACCGGGATCGATTCGCAGCGAGCGGGCTAAGGGCACTTTCAACCCCCATATAGGATTTGCGGAGCGAGCGCACCAAAAATGTGATTTTCGTATAGCGACCCAGGCGAAACCTCGCCAAAGATGACCGATTACGGACCAATCGATGGAAAAATGATGGCCTGTATGTCATTCGAGTTTCC
This sequence comes from Coccinella septempunctata, assembly GCF_907165205.1. NCBI lineage: Eukaryota > Metazoa > Arthropoda > Insecta > Coleoptera > Coccinellidae > Coccinella > Coccinella septempunctata. Next base: position 11,772,567 of record NC_058191.1, read on the forward strand.
ACTAAATCGAAAAGATTCGAATCCTGATTGCTGCCTGTCATTTCGGCTTCACGTTACCGACGACCGAAATAGAGGTATATTTTTTCAACTCGTTGCCCTTCAATTGAAGAATCACCCGTGGACAACAAAATTTCTTCCTCATTGTCCTCGAACATAAATTTATAATTCTACTGATTGGACCTTTAAGGAGCTGTTTCCAACAGAAATACAAACGAGTGAATCTGATCTAGAAGATATAGAATTCTATATTCACAGATTACAAAAAATTTTTTCTGCAATCTGTGTCTATACTTTCTTGAAACCGATGACATTTTCAGTCATTGTTTGTTTTTGTTGTCAAATGAGATCACCAAACATCAAAGATTATAGTGTAGAATGATATGAAACGCCCTCATATATCTAGTACTGAATACAGTGACTCTATCAAACACAGTGGCGACAATTGGAAATTTAGCATGAATATGGCGGCTTAGAAGCACAGATTTCAATGCTATGATCTCTAATTCGTAATGCGGATTGGCTCACGTCACGTCAAGTGACCAAATCCGCCATATTCTTGCTAAAACGATGAAAAACGAGACCACAATTGTCGCCACTGTCTCGTTAGAGTCACTGCAATACTGAAAACCGACTACATTTTAGTCAGTGAAAACACATTTGACAATGAGATGGCGCTGAACACGCACTGTCAATACAGAAAACTGTTAATACCAGTTTTCTGTTTTATAATTGAGGGTCGCGAAATTCGAATTCTATTCTTTGAATTGAATTTCAATATCGACTTTGTTTCGATCAGAAAACAAACATCCTTAGCGATAAAACAAAAGTATGGTTTTGTTTTGTGACCGGGATGTTAGTTTGCATTCGAATATTGTTTGGAATCAATTGATATCAATGAAATGTGCTGTTGGATGTGCTATATTTTTATTTGCAATTCATAAAAAATTTACAAAAATACAAGATTATGGCCAACAAATGGAGTTTTAAATAGGACACTAAAATATATGATGATCTGTTATAGGTCAAATGTGTTATTTCTGTACAGGGTGGGCAAAATGGATGATTCCTGAACTACAACTTTTTAACCCAACGAGATAGAGAAAAATGAATGTGCCATTCATGTCGTCTTTTTTCGAGAAACTATTAATGTCATCAACTGCATTCCTCTACCTTCTTTTGTTTTTGAGGTATAGGCCAAAATTTGAATTTGGGGATTTCAACTTTGGTCATTGTCTCCGTTTCTGTTTGTTTTAATTAAAACATTATACAGACACTTTTTTTATAGCAATCCAGTGCCGTACTGTGGTTTTTTCCCTCAGGTTTGTTTGCTGAACTCAAATATAAAGTTGTGTTTTTTTTATGAAAACAGTAGCTTGAAATTACTTAGAACAAATCGCCATTTTTTTACCGTTCCAGAAATATATCATACATCGCCCTCAGTCTTTCTAAGTCATTTCAAATTACTGTTTTCATAAGGAAAAACAAATCTTTATGTTAGAGCTCAGCAAATATACCATAGTACTCCACTGGAATGCTCTCAAAAAAGTGTCTGTATAATGTTTTCATTTCAACATCCTACCTTAAACAGAAACGGAGATAATGACCAGAGTGGAAATTTTAATATTGACCTATAACTCGAAAAGAAAAGAAGATAGAGAAATGCAGTTGATGGCATTATTTGTTTCTCGAAAAAAGACGACCGTAATGTGCCATGCATTTTCCTCTATCTCGTTGAGTTGAAAAAAATGTAGTTCGGGTATCACCAATTTTGCCCACCCTGTACAATACATTGTTTTGAATTGATAAACTTAGTTGCATTTGTAAAATTTATATCAGAAATTAATGTGAACAATATTCAATGTACCATCATAGCATACACATTTCAGTTACTCACATACCATTTACAGAATTGTCAGAACCACAACTAAAAAAAACCTTACAGCTCCAGCTTGACGCACCTTATTCTGACGCTGTTCGATTCACTTTTCCAACAGGATAATGCACGAGCACATCTAGCTCTCATTCAGAAGACAAAGAAGTCGATTTGTTCTCTTGACCCCCCAGACATGCAGATCTTTCACTTATAGAACATATCTGGGAAAATTATTATAAGTAGATTTATCCGTTTAACGCATTCTTCACGGACTCCAGCGGCACTTCGACATGGGGTACAGGTACAAGTTGTATGTATCCCATGTACAGTACGTGTATGTATTGGTTGTGAACGGATCGAGATATGGACAATCACATCCTTTCAATAATTTCAGTAGGTTCATTCCGTCATAGCTTAAAATGTGGTACGAGTTCATTATCATAGAAAATCCTATCTCGTTCAAGGTTGAAAAGAGAACAGCGGAAGACTATTTCCATCATTTCCTCTACGATAATGAATGAACGGATTATCTGAATACCGAGCGTCATTAGAATCAATGTTCGGAGTAAATGTACATAATTCCTCCGTAACTGCTTCAGTTAGACTTCGTCGTTTCTTTGTTGAAACGATGTTAGTCGCTGAAAGCGTCAATTGATCTAAGAATGTATGAATCGATCTAACTGGGAAATTGAGGGTAATTAAAATCAACACGTAATGCAGGTGATTAGAGTATCTGGGTTTGGAGATTTGCCAGCTGAACTATTGAATGCTCACGACATTGATGGCAAATTGCCGGATGACTCTGCCAATTTACTTCCTTTGCTCAGAGTAATGATGGATGCGAAATTATCTGATCCTGGTTCATCTATACAGATGCATCTGAAATGTACCCTTTCATGATCTGATATATCAGACGCTGAATGACCAGTTTTCTTATTTGCGTGACGAATTTCGCAAGGGTATTACACAAATTCAGTTGTTTTTCTCTATTTTCTATTATCAGGCTGAACTGTAGTAAGGTTTTCCTTTGCAGTATGCGGTTCTCGGATTCTACCTCTTGGTTTCCTTCGGTAAATTCGCATTCTCCTTTTGTCCTCCTCTGGGTCGTAGTCCACTAGTCTCCTGAGTTCTTGATTCGGATGGTTTTTCGCTGTTTCGAATCATTTCTCTGCTTTTCTGTTCCTGAATTCCGTTATGGTTTCCCATTTTAGGTCCCTATAAATTTGTCTATTCCTGACAAACCAAGGTGCATCTGTTGCACATCGTAGCAGCTTGTTTTTAGTAGCCTGAATTCTTTTGATATGGCTCTTTGCCACGAAACCCCAGGCAACTGATCCCTAAGTCAGTTGAGGCCTAGCAACGGCTTTAATAATCTTCAATTTTGTCGCTTTCGACATGTGGCTTCTTCTTCCTATCAGAGGGTAGAGTCTATTCATCGCTGCTTTCGTTTTGTCGATTGCTTGTTTGATATGACTTTTCCAAGTAAGTCCTTTGACAAGCGTTATTTCTAAATATTTGGCTTTATTTTTCCAATCGATTTCTTCGCCGTCAACTTCTAGATTCGTTGTGGGTCGCAGTCGTCTCTTCTGTAGTAATATTGCTTGGCTCTTTTGTCCATTGAGCTTGATTTTCCACTTTATGCACCACTCATTAGTTTTGTCAATCGTTTCTTCGGGAACTCGTTCAATTACTTCTGGGTTTCGGTGTCGAGTTGCTATGCCTGTGTCGTCAACATATAACGTTAGCATGGTTCTTGGATTCTTCGGAATATCGTGAATGTATATGTTGTACAGAAGTGGCCCAAGTACTGACCCTTGGGGTACACAAGCCTCTATATATCTTGTTGTGGAGTCCTTCCACTTTAACGTAAAATCTTCTATTTTTGGAATAGTTCCTGATCAATAATAATCGTTTCTCTGTTGAATGCTTTCTTCTGAATCCGAACTGTTCTGGTGGTATTAGTTCCAGATTTTCGGTTTCCTCATTTAGCCTCGTGGCGATAATTCTTTCTACTACTTTTCCTAAAGCCGACAGTAGACTTATCGGTCTGTAGTTTTGTGGGAACTTCTTCTCTTTGAATGGTTTATTGAACACTATGATTTCCGCATAGTCCTCATAATTCATTCGCGATATTTGTTAGAGCAGCTATACCTTTTCTAGGGCTAGGGCAGCTTTTCAGGGCGGAATTAGCTCTATCGGTTCAGCCTTTTTCGTTTGGCTCCTCCGCGAATGGCCACCTTTAGAATCAATTTTTCATCATCAAAAGGCTTGGTTTGGAAAAATCAGCTTCTATCTCCACGGAAGCGTCTTAAACTCTGTCTGCATGTAGAGTATAGAGGTCCCAAACGTCCAGCGCCGCAACGGTCACATTTGAGGTTTGAATTATAGAAAGGGCGGGTGAGTGACCGCCAATTCCTTCCGAAAGGGTGGGAAATCCGGAATAAAATATAGACGCGGGTGCTCCACCGTCCCGAGATGGATAGACGGCGGTCGAGAACAAGAGCGGTGATAAACGCGTTCGCCGAAACCGCACAGAACGGCCAAGAATGATGCCTGTTGTTGGATCTGTGATTTATTCCACTTCGGCCGAGCCGTAAACAGCTAACCCGTTTTAATGGAAGCCACCTCGTTTTACGCCGTTTCGATTTCACCTTTCCCTCCTAAATCAGGCAGACCGAAAATGGTTGTTTTCGATGGAGAAGGAAGAAAGTCATCATTTCGCTCTTATCTCGGAGAAATGGGTTAGAACTGGTCAAGAGGAATTGGAAAAAATTGGCAACGGTTGGCCGGGTTGCTTGGAATGCTGCGAAAGATGTTCACTTTGAGAGACGAAGGTCGAAAATTTTCCTCCATCTCTAATGAGGTTTGAACATGAGATATCTCATATTTTTCTGAACTAAGGGAGACCGAGGGGAGTTGTTACAATTCAACTACCATATCTCAGTCCAGAAGCATCCTACATCTATCAGTTATGAGAGTCAATGTAGCCCAATCTTCATTCTGTCAAAACAAATCTGCAAAATTATTCAGATCATTGAGGTACACAAAAAAAAGTCCCTTCTTGTCATAACTCTCCTACTAGAAGTAGGTTGTGACAATGATGTTTTGTTGGTCTACTTGAATCAACTATCAGCTAGATTCAGCCCTAATACTTTAAGGGCAAAATGGTCTATGCTGAAAAGCTGCTTGAAAATGAAAGAAAATGCCCCTGTTCGCAGGTTTATTTTCCTTGAAAAATTGATTGAAAAATATGACGTTTAGTTGTCGTTTGCAGATTTCAAAAGGTAATAGCGTTTCTGAAACGAAAAAATGAGCGTTATACGCCGAAAAAGGCCAAGGTATTAAGTAAAGAAGAGGCTGAACAATTTCTTTCATATGCTCCTGATGACCAATGGTTGCTGGCGAAAATTGTAACAATATTTGGGATTTTTGGATGTTGTCAATGTGACGAAATTCTCTCCTTAAACATGAATGATGTAGAAGATATGGGAAAATACGTTATTGTGACATTGCGTCAAACAAAAAATTTAACAACAAGAAGATTCACCATAACCGATGATGGCTGCAGCTTCAAGCCCTGCATGTTATACAGAAAATATGTAAATCTTCGGCCTCCTGGAACAGAAAGCCTAAGATTTTTTTTGACATACCAACATGGAAAGTGCAATTCCTTTAATGCTGGCCTACACACTATTGGTGGTGTCCCAAAGCATATGGCGAAATATTTAGGTTTAAAAGACCCAGAGTTATACACCGGCCACTCTTTTCGCAGAACTGGAGCCACTATGGTTACGGATTCGGGTGGAGATATTTTAGCACTAAAGCGTGCAGGAGGGCGGAAGAGCACCGAAATTGCGATGAGTTATGTCGATGATTCGGTCAACAGAAAAATCGAAATGTCTAGCAAATTATTTGGTAGTAAGGAGAGTACAAATGTTCTGCAGTCCTCGAGTTCAGCAGTTTCTGAGTCAACATATGGTTCATCATCATCAGTATCAACTCTTTCATCATCAAAAATCTGTGTTACTGGAAATAACAATTGTACCATGATTTTCAACATATATGACGATAAAACAAAATTTTCTAATGTAAATAATACTACTAGCTTGTAAAAATTTTGCAAGTTAACTGTCAGTTTTACAAGTTAGTCACTTGATAAAATAAACTTTCTCGCTAAAATATTGTGTTTTTGGAAACTGACGTTCACAAATGAGCAACAAAGAAAACTAATTTTTTGCAATTTTTCTTATACAATAGTCAAACACTCAAAACAGCTTTCCATCAAATAAAGTCGAGTATTTCTTAAAACAGTGAGTAAGATAATGAAATCAATACACCTTTGTCTGTCATAATAGTACGACCAGCAGAATAAAATATACAAAATAAGTTGAAATTCATGCCTTTGGTATTCACTGTTCGATAGAAAAATGCCCAATTTTTATTTTCAACTACGCAACTTTTTATTTTCACTTCAGTTGTTTGTCGTGCACCCTCTACCAGGTATGGGATGTACTTGAGCAGCCCTAACTTTTTGTCCAAGAAATATATACACCTTGTGCTGTTCAGGTTAATTTGGTCGCTGATGGGGTTTTTTATCAATTTTTTTTGTGGTAGGTATGTAATGGTTAAACTTATTAAATTCAAATTGTGACCTTTTTCATGTATTTTGTGATACGGAGTCATTGATGTTTTGCACTTATTGAAGACAAGCCTTTTTCTTTACTATATGCTGAAATAAAAGTCACAATTCCAATTACAATTGAAAAATAGATGAACGTAATTGATACGTTTTTTCATAATTCATCGACTACCACCCTACAAAAAAGCCATGTTTTGGATAACCGTTCCAAATATCAAGTTCCACTTCAATGAATGAGTTGATCCTTTCATCCCCCTAAAAGAAAAGAATTGATAAAAAAACACAAAGGGCTGGAGCACTATTTGAAAACCTCATCTATCCTTATAGAAATTGCATGAAAAACTTCCTCATTATACCTACATGAAAAGTTTAATATTAACGAAGGCGTAGAAGTGACACATTATATTTCAAAAATTTTTTTGGTAAATTCCAAGCGTGAAATCGGAATTTCATTAAGTTTCTATCTTCAACAAGGTGTTCTATGACGACGTTAATCATTTCCCGAAAAACAGATTGCTGTTTCAACGAATATTCATATAATACTTCATTTATGATGAATTTATGATTATTCACAAAGGATTTTCTTTGATATGATTTGAGTTTTCTTTTATGGGAGGTTATAAAGATGATATGGCAACCTTAAACTGGGTGTTCTATAACGACTTTTTTATAATACTGCTGTTTTATAAAAAACACTTGTATTTCATGAGCTAAAGATGCTCGCGATATCAATGGACAAGGAATATTATGTTCACTCGCTGTTCTTCGATGTTCGTTTAGTTTTGAAGAGGTCATCGTTAAGAAAACATCATTTTGGATTCCAGGCCGAGTAAATAATAATCTTCCAAGCAAAATTGTCGAAAATTCTTATCAATTACACAAATTGATAACACTCAGGGTTTGATTTATGTATCACTAATAATACTTAGATCAGGTTACAATCAGTCATTCCTCAGTAGCGCAGTTTCCGGTACTGAGAATCAGCCTTTCTAATGTAGACAAAAACAAGGTTAGATTCTGAAATATACATCATATTCATGGAAACAAACAAATCATCATAAGTCTTCATCATTTGATCAATCACAAGTTGGATTTTCAGTTTGGAAAAATTCGGGATCTTTGCTTGCCCAAGATTTTTCAGTTGATTCTTATCACAGATGTGGAAAATGTTGCATCGAACAACGAAGATCACTGGTAGTCCAGACCCAAACAACACACTTCCGTCTAAATGACATCTCATTTATGTCAAAAGGGATCTAAAATGATCTTGCTCTGAATTATGATCAAAATTAGATTATCTAAATAAGACGTTTTCTATGAATGATGTTTTTGAAATATCTTTTAGATGTCTAGTCTTATGCCTGGCAAAATTCTTATGTCAGTAAGATATCTGAAAATAGATTAGTTTCCAAATATACATCTGAAAAACGTTTATCTTATATCTAATTGTATTAATCGCGAAAGAATCTCTGGGCAGACAACTAATAGATATGATATACCATACCAAAATTAGACATCAATATCTGACTTTATTAAGACATCTAGATTACATATGGAGAACATCTAACTAAAATGGTCGAAAACCAGTGACCAGATGAATATCTTTCAGATATATCATTTTGTATCGTCTATGAACATTAGAATTCAAATTGTACCAAATATGTCGATTAATATCTTCAAAGGAGACCATATATTGAAAAAACGTTTATTGGATATCTTAATTTTATAGTCATGATGAAATTAATTTTCAGACGGGAAATAGATATCATATACTATATCGATATGACACATCAATATCTGACTTTGTTTAGACGCCTAGATTACATATATAAAACATATAAGTAAAATGGTCGAAAAACAGTGAACAAATAAATTTCTTCTAGATTTGTCATTGCTAGATCGTCTTTAAACTTAACGATTCCAAGTGTCCCAAATAATAATAAGAAGTCAATGTCATCTATTGAAGTGACTTCCGAAATTAATTATTCATAAACCATATTTCACGATAGTCGAAAAATTTCGGACTAATCAACATTTTCCTAGTGTATTTTTCAAATTCATATTGTGTTTTATCATATAAGTATCAATGTTAAAAAGCACATGTAAGTATTCGTATTCTTACTGATGGGGATGTTTTTCTAGGAGACTTAGTATCAGGATATTGAAATTTGTGAAAATTTTCATATGATAAAACTGAATGGACAATTTTTTTTATATAAATCGAAAATCGAGTATGAATATTGGTACCTATTTCAAAAACAATAATGGTGAAGAATGATTGAATCCTAAATTCAAAATGTTAAATATGAATTTCGAACGAAACTATTGATTAACCCAAGATACTCTTGAGAGTCTTGAGGAAAAAGGATATTTTTCCGAGTTTGCAGAAAATAGGTGTTTGGTTGAAGGATCGAGAGATATGCGATGAGAAGGACTAGACACGAACTACGATCGGGTTGGATCGCTTGGTGGCGAACTCTTATCGCAATTCGCAAGAAGCCGCGAACCGGCCATGGGCCAATAGAGTTAAAGTTCATAGTGCATAGCCATTTGAACTTGAACATTCAACATTTCCGTTAGTATACAACCCTTCTTTGTAAGAAGGTCAAGTCGGCTAGTGATTGTGTTCGTTTTTTGATTAGTGATTTGTGCTGTAATAATTGAACAAGGTGAGTGCATTTTCTACTTAGGGTAGTTACAGCAGGTAATCCCTTCACACATTAATCAAATTGCTTGAACATAGGAAAATACTATTTACTTCGATATGGTATTAGTTTGGATTTGTGCTCTCTGTTAAAAATGATATCCAGTTATCGTTTTCAAATACTTACCTGAATTTTTGGCTACAATAAATTGAAATAGGTAGATTTAAAATAGAAATATCTTTCATAGATCAATCGTCTGAAAAAGTCTATTAAATGATATTTTTTAGATAACCATTGACAAGTCAATACTATTTTGTTAGATAGGTACTATTAATGGTATATATTATATTTAAAATGCGCTCCTCTGAGGAATATCAATCGGAAATTTGACGAATAATCGAATATACAGAGTTTGAAATTTTCGAGGAAATGTTTAGATGTTTTTTAGATCATTTAAGAATTCGAATATTTTTTTGTGTTTCGATGTTCGGATTGAAAATTTTGAATCAATTAATCCATAAGAGTTCATTATACAGCAGCGTTTTCTATCTAATATATAAAATTCTCGTGTCACAGTTTTCGTTGCCATACTCCTCCGAAACGGCTTGACCGATTTTGATGAAATTTTTTGTGCTTATCCGGTATCTATGAGAATCGGCCAACATCTATTTTTCATCCCCCTAAATGTTAGGGGTAGTCCACCCCTAATTTTTTTTTTTTATTTGTTAGACAAAATTAGACATTCTAACATACATACATACTTACAATAAGTAAGCTATTTTTTGTCTACACTAGAAATTACTAGGAAATTATTTATATGGCAAAACAACGTTTGCCGAGTCAGCTAGTTTCTATGTAAAATTTACTCGGTGAAGACGGTTATCTGAAAAAGTCTATTGATAGACATCTTCTAGACATCGACTCAGAAGTGAATTTTGAATCAATTCACTCAGGAAACTCTTGCTGAATAATGTAACCCTTATTATAAGTACTAACAAAACAGAATTCAATCTGAAATTTGACGAATAATTGAATATACGGAGTTTGAAATCTTCGAGGAAATGTTTAGATGTTTTTTAGATCATTTAAGAATTCGGATGTTTTTCGTATTTCGATGTTAGAATTGGAAATTTTGTATCAATTAATCCAAAGGAGTTCGTTAACGCAGCTTTTCTATTTCTATGTAGAATTCACTTGGTGAAGAGGGTTATCTGAAAAAGTCTATTGATAGACATCTTCAGACATCGATTCAGAAGTGAATTTTGAATCACCTCACTCAACACTTGCTGAATAATGTAACCCTTATTATTATAAGTAGGTACTTACAAAACAGGATTCAATCTGAAATTTGACGAATAATTGAATATACGGAGTTTGAAATCTTCGAGGAAATGTTTAGAAGTTTTTTAGATCATTTAAGAATTCGAATGTTTTTTCGCATTTCGATGTTCGAATTGAAAATTCTGTATCAATTAATCCATAGGAGTTCATTAGAGCAGCGTTTTTTATTTCTAAAAAATACTACAGGGTACCTAAAGAGTACGGAAATTGAATCCTATTGATTTATAATTTCTATCTCCAGGTTTTGGTTCATCGCTTTCTTTTCTTCAAAAGAATATTTTTTCGCATATTTTCTCAACTTGTAATTGATATTCAATCAAAAAACATTTAGCTATTTGTAATTTATGTTGCTTCCAGAGGCTGTATATGTTCTCTTCGAAAGTGAAACGCCAGCAGACTTAAATGATGCTGTCATAAAACGGGCCATTCAAGACTGGTTACGACTAGCCAATCAACGGTACGAATATGAGAGGAATAAAAACAAATAGACAATAATCTCATCTATTTATATTATGTTTTTTTCAATTTTATGAATTTGTGTTATGTTTTTGAATTTTATTTATTTTTGTTTTTTTTTATTATAAATATATTTATTCATCAGAACCTGTTTTTTCTCTTCCAACTCCCATACAAACTGTCAACCATTCCGTATAAATATGAAGTCGCCCATCACTAATCCGTAGATTTTCAAGTGGTCAGATTTTATAGATATGATTCGAAGATGTGGATCTTGAATCTACTTTCACATGGACCCTGCTTCGAAACATATCTTGTGAAATAAATATGTCTAGTTAAGAGGTCATTAATATCACGTTTTTTAAATTATCCTAATATAATTCCAAAGTTGACAACAATTAGAGGACGAAAACTGTATATACAATACAAGGTCATTCTAGAAATATCTAACAGACGTTCATCTTTGATCATCTAAAATAGGTGAATACTAACACCATCTTTTTCAATAAATAATCTTTCCTCTAATAGACATCCGATTTCTTCAACGATAAAGACAATGCTCCAAAGTCTAAAGAAGATCTTTGGTGCTACATGATTTAGATGTCCTGATTGTCCATGTTTTTCAGATCATCTATATATTATCAGATTGTTGATCGAAGAAAAATGTCAAAAATCTAATGATATATAAACGTTATCGAATGATTTTAATAAAGTACATCCTCAAACGTCTATTATATATCAAACAAAATACCAAATCAGGATAATCTCGAGAATATCAGAAATCGTACTTGTTATAGAGATAATCAGAATTACGTCGAATAGACGTCTAAAGAAGTGATACTTTTCAACGTAAATCTCGCGGACATTTTTCCGTCGAATCTAGGTTAAAGATTCGATACTTTCTGATGTTTTATAGATCATCTAAAAGTCTATGAGCTATGGTCTATAAAATGTTTTAAATATGTGTGTGTGTTGTTTGGGGAATGTTGTTAAAAATCTCATTGACTTTAGTGATACATATTAATTTATTATTATTCTGAACGTGAAAACGTGAGTTTTCAAGTTCAGAAGATTATAGAGTGGAAAAATGAGAAACAAAGCGACTAAAGCGAAACATCTGTGTTTCTAAGACTGGTTAAAATATTAATTCGAGGGCCATTTGCAGAAACATATGATATTTTGTAAGATTTCAGACGTCCACTTTGATCAAAAAGGTTTTGAATGTTTTGTTTCGTCTTATTTCATAGTGAACACCACAAAATATTGTTAGAAAATTATTGCATGGTGACGAACTGTGTATAAAATATATGGGTTTTTTCCGAAATAAAGTTTTTGGCTCAACTAAGGAAAATGGAAATCATTCAGTGCTCTGAAGTGAATAAAATTTTCAGGGCGTAAAAACCTGCGAACACTACACCATGTACAGGGACCATTTTACTGCAAGTCAATTGAGAACTGTTTATCCACGTAAATTGTTGTATGCAGGAAGCATCCCTCTCATGAAGGGCTCATTTAGGAGAATTTATGACTATTATACGTCCAATCAAAGATTTTCAATTGCCACTCCTTCAATATATTCAGAAATGCACAGGTTTTATTGATTTCGTTGTGGGCATCGAGTGACTGTCGAATTGTTGTTTGTAAAATCAAAGCTTTATGAAGCCTCCCTCACACTCACAGTTTTGTTCATTCATTAATCAATTTGTATATTGTGTCATAAAGAGACCACATCATAAAGAAATCATATTTAAATCATGAAGAAACTATACTGATTGTATAAATTCAACTGAGTTTATTAATTTAAAATAACGTATTTCACAATAATAACACCTTTAACGTATAGCAGATCACCATAATATACCTACTCTTGTGTCCTAGTCAAAGCTTCATTCGTTGTCCATCAAAGAGTTTCGCTCATTGAATTTCGCGTAGTGTAAACGTGGTCCACAATCTGCATGTTGACTGCGAACGAAAAATCAACTGGTTTGGGTTATGCGAAATTTCACTCAAAGCTAGAAATTTTCCCGAAGGAATTTCGCTAATGTAAACGCAGCTTCAAGAGGCGATCGTGAGAATAAAGAATTGTTTCGCATATTTAATCTCTCATTGTTTCAGCACATATTCGAGCAAGAAAAAAAACGTAGTGCTTCACGAGCAATCAACTTAATGCGAAGCATCTGTTTCTATGTTGAAACGACCTTTATTCACAAATAGTCCCAGGGCCTACTGTTCGCATTCGAAACATCAATATTTATAGCGATCTCATGAATTCAATGAATCATTTCGTTCTGTCGCAATTAAAATCAAATTCCACCGCACTGATTCCTTATTGAATATTTACGGCGTTCTTCTCGGAATTGTCTCCATCCGGTCGAACGGAATCCGTTTGCTGAGGATAATGAGTCTAGTCGCGTTAAATAACGAAAGTTTTTATTGCATTTGGTGCAGTACGCTTCGAAACCTAACCGTTTTACGATTTCCGGAAGGCGACGTCATGAATTCGTATGAGGAAAAATCGACTTAGAACTTAGTGTCCATCGTTTGTCAAGAAGTTACAAATTTGGTGCAGTTGTCTTGTTCCACATTGAAATAACCTGTTGAAATCTTCTAACATACAGCTTGTCAGAAATTAATCTCATCCCAATGGACAAATAGCATCAAGTATTTGCTCAAAGTATGCTCAGTATTATTCGACTGACGTGACCGATATCCATAACTTTACCAAAAACTGAATTAATGGAATGGAAATTGTCCAAGTAGGAAGTTTTAATTGTGTTATAATACACAAGCAAGACCAATTTTTCAAATTCTTCATTCAACACAAAAGAAAATACATATTACTACTTGATATATAACTCAAATAATGCGTCCTCTAAAAAATGCCTAGACGAATTTTAATGCTACTCTATCTGTAGATATATGATATATCCTTTATATCTTAAGTCGACCATATTTTGTAATTTGCAATCATTCAACTAGCAATATTTTTGGAACTATTGATCCAAAATTTGCCTTAAGAGTAAGATGTTCATGACAAATTAACAGTTTTCGAGTAATCTGAGTGCTGAAACTGATCCTCGGGAATTAGTTATGGAATTCTGGACTTTCATAAATTTTTTCGAGCTTCACAAAATTGTTGTTGATCATTTTTCTCTAACTCTTATAGTTTACTCAGAAAACATGTAACGTGGTTTCCTCGGAGAAAACTCATCTCGAGCGCCAGTTATTCTTTTCAGGAAGAATAGCAAACCTACCAGAGTAGCTGCCAGTCGGAGACAGAGTTCCCTGTTATCTAGGGTGGTAGCGATAACGAAGTAGTCAAAATTAAATTATGTACCAGTTTATTCACACCTTCGGAAACTGATTATATAAACAACGGAAATATGTGTAGGTATGAAATTTTATACCGGGTACAGTGAAAAAATCAAAGGTTGTTCAATAAAATGCGCCAACCAGAACTGACGAAATGGACACTAAGGATGACCTCGCGAAGTGAAATGACTTGCTATACGGTATCGGGATGTAATTAATTATATTTCTCCAAAAATAAAAGAAACAACAACCAGGGCGGATCTACTCGAGACTTTTATTCACTACCCCAAGGGCTTACCCTCCATGACTGATAGCGAAGAAAAGGTCTATTTTGAGCGCAACTAAGGGATTTCACTACTTACGCAGCATGACTGATAGAAAAGAAGAGATTTCTACTTCAACACTTATGACGCGGGAACGTGAACAGGGGGGTTGACGCCGTTGACGGGACTACCCCAGGGGGTTACGCACCATGACTGATAGCGAAGGGAAAAGTCAGACTCGCGAAAGAGGGTAAAGTACGGCAAAAGAAAACAGAAAGCGATACAGTACAGCAGTGTCAAAGAAGTAACCGGTGTAGGTCTAATAAAGAAACTGAACGGTATAGACGGGGACCTACCTCCTTTATTCAAGGCACTCGCGGAAAATGAAAAATAAAAATTAATTTCCAAGAGCACTAACCCTCGCAACACAAAATTTATTCTAAATTCGTTGAACGGCTCGTCGTGCACACAATCAAAGACGAATCGTAGAGAGAAGAGGAAAGAGAGTAGAGAGACAAAAGTAAAGTGGCAGTCGCGGGAAAAAATCTGCTTTTATAGGCAAATCCCCACACGTAAAAAATCTGAAAATTCCAGAATGCGACAAGAGTGAAAAACGTCGTCAGCTCCGGTTTATCGCATATCAACATCAGAAAAACGTCGAAATCTTCAACTATATGCAAGAAAAACAACGTTAACCACAGATAAACGGTTTTTTACATTTACTCTGCCTATCGGAATGAATGCACCGAATATTTGAGAAATAAATATTTTTAAAGGCAAAAATGTGAAATGAAAGGAATGCACTAAGATGAATTCCAATTTTCTCGGAAAAAATTCGGATTCATCACAAAGAAGAGGATCATTCCGACGTTTTTTATTGAAAAATATGCCTCTCAAGGTCCAATGAATAGCGAACTGTTGAGCTCCTTGAGAAATATGATTCTCATAGTTTGAGGATAAACGGACAACCACCTTTTCGTCATTTTCATTGATTTCACTCAAACGGACTCTTTTGTCAGACCTACTTGAAAAGTAAATGGAACCAAAATAGGAAGCACCTATCAACCTGAAAAAATCGCGATCGCAATGTTCCAACAACACTCAAAAGAAAAAGAATATAAATAATTTCATAAATAGCTAATATATAAATATTCTCTTCGACAGTTTCGATTTGAACACACGCGCTATGGCTCGCCTCAGGCTGCCCATACATTTATAGGTGTACCGCAAAGGTTTAACATTTTTGTGCGCCTCAAGAGGAAAACCTCGGCGTATGTGCCACTACATCCGATGAAACTCCAGAGGTGTGTGGGCTCCAAGTTCTCAAGATGAACAGACGCTACGTGATAGGGCGGCTTTATGTTGCCGAGTGGTGAGGACCTTTTTATAAAACTTCCTGAGCTGCACAAAATTCTAGTTGGTGATTTTTCTCTATCTCTTATAGTTTTCTCAGCGTTGTCCATAAAAACCGTACAGAAAATTACTCCTTCTGGCATTTGTTTTATAATAGTTTAGCTTTTAGAAATAAATTCGTGATATTAGATCACGATTACACATGGAACCTACGCAGGTTTGATATGTTGAGCCTATTCCACCGCAGAGAGTTAATAAATGTTTTATTCACCTGTAAAATCGTAAGAGGACAGTTTTCGGTGTCTGAGATTTTCCATTTCTTGACTTTCAGAGTTCCATCTTTTATTTCACGGTCTTTCGGTACTTTCTATGGCACGATGAGGAAAACAAATTCGGTGCAAAACTCCCCACTCCATAGAATGATGACGACATGTAATACGCTTGACAACGTTGACATATTCCATGATCCATTGGTTAGATTGAAAAGAGACATTAAACCTTATCTTGAAAGTTTGGAAGGCTAGCACATATCAAACGGTTTAATTTTTTTCTGATTGTAATTTTTATTATAGTTTGCTTATTTTTTAGGTTACAGATTGTGTTTAGAAATTTTGTATTTTATTCAAGGGTTAGATGAAATATGTTCCTTATGTTTGAAAGATATTTTTTATATATATGGATACTTTTTGGGTGAAAACCTGTTTGTATTCCAGTGTAAATAAATAAATAAATAAATAATATCTAGTGATTAAATAAAAGATCTTCCTGATAGTTTTCAAGTAGTTGTTGGTCTGAGTATGTGGTCCATTGACCAGATCATTATCTGGTCACCATAAAAACTTTCATTTACTCACTTGAGATCTAAATTACCCTATATTCACTAGGTAAATTATTTAACCACTACACTTGTTTCGTTATAACATATATTGTATCTTCAGATGGGTGAGAGAGATATCAGAAGTATCATATCCAGTGAAAAGAATTTTATATTTTAGCTACACAGGGTGTCCCTCAGATGGCCTATAGTTGACGTTTATAGAGAATTATTTATAACAATTTCGGAAATTTATGGAAATTTCTACATTGCGCTATACCTTGGTGGAAAGTCAACGGTTTATGAGAATGATGGATTCTCAAATGGCGAAAGGGGATGTCATAATTTTTATTATTAATACTGCTGGGGATTCTTTCCCGAAAAAATCTTTACTATTTTTGGTTCTGCCGACATGTAGGATTATAACACTTTCCGCTGTTTGAAGCGAAAATATTCAGGGTGTTTGAGGAGATTATGAAGTTGGACAATTCTAATTTATCAAAAATCAAATTAAAATCTACAGTTTTTATTGTTTCACTCGATTCTACGTGGAAAAGGCACTATATTTCAAAAAAGTGTATTTTTCTCTTATGGTTAACAGACATACTTTCGAATCATTGTTGCGAATATTAAATTTTTTTCACATTATTAGGTATACAAGAAATTATTCTCGTTCCCAAAGATCCCCATGGCAACGATAGCCGTAAATTGATAGTGAAATTAATTGAATCAAAAATTGAATGTAAATAGGTTTCTATTTTATGAAGAGATAATTCGAAAATTCTCTGGTATCCAATTAATCGTTCCTTTTTCTGCTGATCCTGTTATATTTTCAATTATAAAAGTGATGAAATAGCAATGTTATATGACCCACACATTTTTTAATTTTCCGTTGAAAATCTTTGTATGGTTTTTGATGATTTGTATTTTATTTCAGGTGAGTGGGAATGGCACAAGCTGCTAACTTTTGATTTACGTAAGTTGATTTTCAATAATATTTTGTGAGGCTATTATTACCTATCAAATTAAAGTCTGGCATCAAGTTACTGAAAGCCAGTTTCTTAATCCTTCCAAAATTAAAGCTTCTGTCAGTTTTCTTTCAAGTTCACAACTTTTATAAAGAATGCGAAACAAATTTGAAGCCCAGGAGAAGAGATACGAGAATATATTGAAAAATTCTTAGGCTACTATAGAACCAAACTAAATTCCAATGTCAAAATATCTTATTACTCAACATATTCTTCTCTTAATTGTATACATTTATTACAGCGAACCTGCAAGGTCTCTAGACCTTAAAAAAATTTTTCTTCTTGCTCTACAAACCAGACCTCCACAGCGTTAATTACTCCCTCGTTGAAAGAAAATTTATGACCTTTTGAACTTTTTTCAGTTGAGGAAAGAGATGATAGTCGAAAGGAGCCAAATCTGATGAATAAAGGGGTTGTTCTAGTAATTCAAACCCTAAATCACGAATTTTTGCATGGCAACATGAGATTTTTATACAGGGGTGTTGCCCTGCACAAACAAAACACCTTTGGGAAGCTTTCCGCGTCTTTTCTCTTTAATTTTCTACCGTAGAGTGGTCAGTAATGTCGAATAGTAATATCCGGTTATTGTTCTAGCCTTATCCAAAAAATCAATAATGATTTGGCATTCCCAAGAAACTGCACTTTTCCAGCAGATTTTTGGACACGAAATTTCTTAGGTCTTGGAGAACCAGAGTGTCGCCATTCCATCGATTGTTGCTTTGTTTTTGAATCGTAGAAATGTAACAATTCGGTTTAAGAAGTCTACATCGTTTTCAAATCGAGCACAGATCGAACGCGGTGCTTCTACCCTTGCACGCTTTTGGTCAACATTCAAACATTTGGGGGTACATTTTGCAGCAATTTTTCTCAAGTCCAAATTGACGTGATTTAAATGATGAAGGCCTTCGTATGAAATATTCAGTGCTTCAGATATTCGTTTTCGACGGTCTGATAAAATCATGTCATGAACTGCATCGTTATTTTCGGGGACTGACACAGAAACTGGCCTTCCCGAACGGTCATCATCTTCAATGGAAAATTTACCTCTTTCCAATTTTTCACGGTCGCATTCGAAGGACATTGATCACCAAGGGTATTGAGCATTTCTTCGTAAATCTGCTTTAATCTTAACTCTTTCAAATACAGGTACTTGATGTCTTGGTGATGGTTCGATACTCCAATTTTTGCATTTTCACAATTTTTTTGAACATCTTCTTTCTTTTAATTTATTGTGTAACTTGGTTCCTCTTTTGACCGAAAAGAGAATCTTGATGTTTTCTCTCTCCTTTCATTGCTTGCATAATGAGTTCTTTCACTTCCTTCTACTTCTGATTCGAAACATTTCAATTCAATTCGATTTTTTTTGTAGTCTTGTTAATTCTGAATTTGAAGGAGGACTATGAAGGGTATTTTTCATTTCTATTTCTGCATCATGAAAAAATAAAGCGCCATTTATATATATTATATAAATGGAACCACATCACCCTCAATAACATGATGAACAATTTCAATAGGATTGGTCTTCTGCTACGCATCCTCGAGAACAATCTAAAATTCCAATTAAGTCCCTAATGGCAATAATTATAGAGTCTATCAACCCTTTTTAATAACTTCAGAAGCATCATTACGAACTGATAGCTTCGAAGCTTTCAGTTTACTTATTATTAGATTCGAAAGATGGTTTCAGCAAAGCGTGCGGTTAAGTTGTCGTTTTTTTCGCGAAAACTTATTCCTTCGGAGCCCCCTCTTTCAATTTTTGGACCCCTTAACTATGGAAGTTCGGAGGCTGTAAAATAGGATTGATCTAATTATTTCGCGAAAACGAATTTGTGGAGTTTTTCCACGAAGAACTGGTAGGAATTTTAGGGAAGTTTGAGGGTTCGAGAGCAGAAAATGATTCCGCAGAATAATGTGACGAGGAAGTTGCCTGAAAAGTTCGGAATTTGACTTCAATTATGAGGTCGAAGACGATGATGGGTAGCCGGATACTTGAAAAGACAAAGTCGATGAAGTAGATACGCTCTGACGGAGATGAGCATTACAAAAATTAAGGATTTTCGATTTTCCTCATAATTTGGATCATAAAATTTCTTGCATGATGGAATGCGTGGAAGCTGTGAAATTTAAAAATAGGTTATAAAGTTTATTGAAGAGTTAACATAAAATTTATTTTCAAGTTTTGAAGAAATCTGATGGAAGAAAATTTCCTCGGTTTCAACTAGTAGTCTTATCGAATCTCACTTGAGAATTCGGTGTAGAATAGACTGTTTGACAGTTATACAGGGTGTTTCATGAGTCGTTGGCCATAGCCTAATGATGAATACAGGTCATCCAGGCCTGTTCAAAAATCTGGGTGTTGAGATTTTTGGCAATTACTTAAAAGTGGACAGTTACCAAATGATTGAGTTGGAGATGGTAAAATAAAATCTTTATTGTATATCAAACACGTCACATAATAAATAGACACTCGCATGAAGTAAAATTATATACAACATCTAAACAGAGTGAACCTATTTACAAGTATTGAGAAGTTGTTGAGAGAATTTGAGAGTAATGTTTCAACGAGAAAATCAACGTTGTATTTGCTTGAGAGAAAGAGCAGGTTGAGTGAATATCATGTATCGAGTAACAAGATCAATTATTATGTATTTGATAAGAAATGAGATAGATTTGCATCAAAACGTGTTTATGTATTTTGAGTTGCATAATAATTGAGCTTGATAGTTTGAATTGATGTGAGTGTTATCATGCAAGCACAACGTTTACAGTGATAGAGTTTACGATTTCATAAACTGTCTCGCTATCAGAAAAACAGAAGGTTGCAGTGACAACTTGAGAAGTTAGAGATATGTAATGTGTAAGTGAGACAGGTGTAATGAGACAGAATGAGAGAGATGATTACCAACGCTTACAGGAATAGCAAATCTATTAGAAAAGCAGAAGGTGTTTTATGAGAGTACATAAATTGAGGTGAGTTGTGTTACAAATGTAATGTAGAGAAATGAAATATTGTAAACGTAGGAAGAATTAATGAATAGTATTCATAATTGAGATGAAACAAGAAGAGCAGTTCACAACGTTAGAGAAAATAAATAAGGTATCATAAGTTTCAGGTAATAGAGACATGCAAAAGTTTATAATAAATTATACTTATTGAGTTGAAATCAGGTTGGACCTCCTCGAGCGTTATCACAAACCAGTCTGTCCAAGAGAGTTAATTGAGTGTATTCCATTATTCAGAGTTCTGAGTGTAGTGAGATGGATCTCGATCTGGTCTATGAGAAGCCTTCGAAGTGTCCAACTTGAGCGTAGAGGTACCTGAAACTTAAGAGGCCTGAGAAGTCTGATCGTAAGAGGTGTTAAGTTAATCTGAGGTGACATGTATACAAAATGAGAGAGAATACAAGTATATAAGCTTCTAATAGAGTGGTGTGAAATGTGAACTTGGTGCTAAAATTAGAGAAATTAAAATGTGAGATGATGTGATTTAAAGTGAATGGAATATCGATGCATTTTGAGGAGGTTGAAGCAGTTAGGTACATTGAGCACGTGGTTGATTGAGAGATTTGGAGAAAATTGAGAAAATATACATGCAAATATGATATAGAGATGTAGAGCAGAATATTGCAAATGTAATTGTGAGAAAATGCATAGCGATGGAGTGAATGTTGAGAGGAAAATTATGTAGAATGATATTCTAACGTGACACATGCAAAAAATGATTACATTTTTTGTTGAGTGAAAAAAGTACTGTACCTTTTGAGATGTTAATCCTATAATTATTATGAATTAATATTAATATGATTTGAGTTGAATGAATTTAGAATGAGAGAGCACTAAAACCACGATATCGATTACACCAAGTTAACAAATCACTTGAGCGATCGAAGAATCTAGAGAGAATGAATTAAATTGAGCAGATTCAACAGGTTCCACCGGTTTTTTTGAACAGCTGATTGACAGCGATTTTAAGGTTACGTTCACAGAAGCATGTAACGATAAACGTAGTCACTGAGTTGATAAAGTTGTGCATCGAGTGGTAGAGTTGGGTTAAAAATTCCTCCAATTTTTAACAAGGCCTTTCAGAAATCTTGCTTGTTTTGTATCCTATGGCTATTAGTTTTGGAGATACGGGGTGATTCATGAATATTGACCTAAATTTGCGAAAGCTATAACTCTGTGATGCAAGGTCTGATTTCGATCAAAAATTATGGGTTTGTTCACTTCAGAAAGCTCTTCCAAACGGTTCATGAAATATCAATATATTCAGGGCAGTGCTCAGAATATCATGATTTTTCATTCAAGCCCCAAAATCTATATTTCTTATATCCCCTACAGAAATTTCGTTATTGCCATGAAAAACTACATAACTTGTTCTAAGGAATTCAACTTTCACTTTGCATGGCACACTTGTCACAAGGGAATAGGAGCCGGACGAATTCATATTTTATGTCATTTTTTCGAAATGCGGTCCTGTTTTTATTCCTATAATATTTATTGTTCTTTGCCGAGATTCTGAATTATTTTAAATTCTACTCAATTCTTCTTCATTTTAAAACCTCAGTACATACTGAGTGTTCGTGAAAAAGTGTTTGAAAGTATGCGAAGTCGAGCTGTAAATTCTTTTGAAATTACATATTGAATTTAGAGACAAACAATGTAAACCATCTTGGAAAATGTGAATCGTAAGTGTATTTGCTTCAAAACACACATAAGTATTGAAATTTATTCTTCAACGATGAAAATCAGATTAAATAATCGGATTTTAAGGGCAATAAATATTGCCCTGCTTATCATATCCTGATTTTGTTCAACTTCTGCTCAGGCTTCTTCTATCCTCTGTCGCAAATGCTCTCGTGAAATCAGAAGTGTCTGTCACTTTTTCACGCACACTCAGTGGGAACTGAGGCTTTATAGTGAAAAAGATTTGAACAAAATTTCAAACAAATTTTAAATCTCGACTGAAGACAATCAATAATATCACCAAATGAATAAAAACAGGATAGCATTTCGAATAAATGTCATAAAACATTTATATTCATAACATAAAACGTTATATTCAATAAATAAAAAACATGAATTCGTCCGGTTCCGGTTTCATTGTTGTTTTAGGAAAGGAAACAAGAAGATTAAGGTTTTTCGGAAAAAAATAAATTTTAATAGTTATGTGTGTTATGAAGCAAAAACACTTACGGATTACATTTTCCAGAAGGGTTTCAATCATTTGTATCTAAATACAATATGTAATTTCAAAAGAATTCACAGCTCGATTTTACATACTCTTAAACACTTTGTAACGAACACTCAGTATGTGCTAAGGGCTCAAAATGAAAAAGAATTGAACAGAATATAAAAAAATTCAGAATCTCGGCAAGGGACAATAAATATTATCACCGAAGGAATAAAAACAGGACCGCATTTCGAAAAAATGACATAAAATATGAATTCTTCCGGTTTCTATTCCATTGTGACAAGTGTGCCATGCCAAGTGAAAATTGAATTCCTTAGAACAAATTATGTAGTTTTTCATGGCAATAACGAAATTTCTGTAGGGGATGTAAAAAATATAGATTTTGGGGCTTGAATGAAAAATCATGATATCCTGAGTACTGCCCTGAATATATTGATATTTCATGAACCGTTTGGAAGAGCTTTCTGAAGTGAACAAACCCACACAATTTTATCGAAATCGGACCTTGCATTCCAGAGTTATGGGTATTGCAAATTTGGGCCAATGTTGATGAATCACCCCGTATCTCCGAAACTAATAGCCTTAGGATACAAAACAAGCAGGTTTTCTGAAAGGACTGGATGACCTGCATTCACCATTGGGCTATGGCCAACGACTCATGAAACACCCTGTAGATAGTTCATACATTCAAGTTAGAGCACACCGACAACTTCGTATTCCAATCACTGCTTCTTATTAACGATTGTCTGGAAATGTATTTCTCTTTCTAAGAAACAAATTGTTGATAGCGTGAAATTAGTAAATTGATTTTGTCGAAAATTTTAGGACATTATTCAAAAGCACATTCTTCATTCTACTACAATGAAATTTCCATTTGATTACAAAATCAAAAGTGATGGAATTATAAAAAAAAATTGGCATATATTTATGTAAAATACGAGGTGATCCTCGATATATAATAGATCCCAAATGAAATCATGCGGTAGCTAGATAGCAGTTTTTCAGATGAAAAACTGTTTAGGTACAGGCGTGAAGATAAAACAACCAGATGTGCCTTAGTTAAATAATGATAAGACTCGAATAATTTGAAATTCCCATTTTTGCCTTAAAACCCTTTGTCGGCTTTCAATAGATTGGTAATATGGTGTACTTGTTGGAAAAGACCGACTCATAAAACGCGAATCTCAATGACACTAGAGACTTCAATTCCAAAAAGATGATTAATTAGATAATGCGTTTTAATTAATGAATAAAAATATGACGCTTTGGAAAAGGATCTGAACGACGGGAATGTGCGATTTTGACGGGACAATTCGGTACTTTATGAAAGTCTCGTCTCGTGGGCATCATCAGAACACTGAGACAGTGTAGTAGTTTTGTTCTTAGCTCTATGGGGTATGCTGCTGGCATTTTGCATAACAAGCCGACCAACAAAATCATAAAAACAGGATGGAACGTGTTAACTAACAATCGTTGAAATGAATTTCGAGTTTAGATATCAAACATTTAACACAATGAATTGGTTTATAAAATGGTGCATTTGATCTCTAGAAAATCACTAATATGAATCATCCACAGCTGAAGATTTTCAGACAAGCTAAGGTCTAAACAATAATTCCGAAAATGCGGGAGACAGAATGCGACAATAAACGAATTCATGCTCCTGCGAGACCAATTATAAATGAAAATATGGAAATAGCAGATTGGGTTCGCATCTAAATGAGCATCAAAGTATTCTTTAAACATCTGCGGAGTTCGAAATTCGAGAACAAACTTAGGAATGGATTGAAAGAAAATGATACAGATTGAAGAAAAAATGCGAGAAAATGAGTCACAGCATGTTCAGGAATTCTAATTGGTTATAAAACATTTACTCCTTTGACAAGTGCTTATTCTATTTAATTGGTATGGTAGTAGCGACAGCCCCATTCGGAGCGATGTAAATTCCCATTATTTCCTAAGGGTTGAGACACAATTTTTCGGACAAACGAATGTTTGGTTTCTACACTTTGTAGAACATGCTGAAACACCTTCAGGGTTTTGGTGCCGATGTTTATGTTTCTTAAAATATACAGCATATTGCTCTCACGCAACCTGTATTTCAGTATATTACGAAACCAATTCCGATTTCATTAGTGCTTTTGAAAAGGATAATTGATGTAATTATTTTGTCACTTTTTCCTTTCAAATCTCACGACGAAACTACTTCTTTCACTCTGCCTTCCATCGTCTTAAAACATGTAGACCATTCTGTATTCTGTACTGAGAATTTCAGCGGTCCGCCACCACTTTTATGACGTTTAGACGTTTCAATTCACCCGATTGTGTATTGGGCTAGTGCAGCTAACTTAGTTTCGAAGTAAATTGATCCTTTTCGTTGGGAATTCCTGTATGTCCAGACTAGTTGATGTAAGATCAAATCCGGATTAAGAACTGCATCAGCACGTAATTTCATGAATTATTAACTTCCACCAAGTACCTGTTACACCTGCATGCCTCAATGCATGATTAGTATTCCATGAAACCTCTTCCAATGTTCTTGATATCCGAACAATAGGAGTGGTTTCCTAGACCATATTCTCTCCTTTCTGTAATCGATTCGTCTTCTGCAACAACGAGGTTGTTCCCTTTAATTCTGGCAGCTATTTGCGCCTGAAGGGTATGGTGTTAATTCTGGATTAGGAACTGAATCAAGGAAGTTGGCAACAATTTCAATGAGAAAGGTTATCATGAAATAATCAAGAAAATGTGAATTTATTGTGGTTTTTGCAGGAATGAAACGCTTGTGCAAATTTTATCAGCATGAATATAAATACAAAATTAGTCATTCATTGAAATGAGTCCACTTTCATATCATGGGATTCTGCTTATATGAAGAAAATAGGAAAAGAAATGGAGAAATATATCAACTGAAATTAAAAGAAAACGATATTACAGAAAGTAAAATTACGTTTCCATTGATGTTGAGACCGTAGGTCGCGATAAAATGAAGAAAAGGCGCATTTTTAAGTCCATCGTTTTGAGGTAATCTTCATTTTGAATACATATATACAGGTTATCCCAGAATTAGTCGTCAATAATACACCCCTAATTTTACGATCAAAATATTGGGGAAGATAATTTCAGTTCTCAAAATATTTCACGACGTAGCTGAAGCTTTCCAAAAGTATAACACTCAGAATGGATTCCATTCATTCATTACCAGCAAAAATCATGAAATGTGATAGGACATCTGGTACTTGAGAGTTCAAGCTGTTACTGTGGATAGTGTGAATATTCAATTCTCGCTTCAAGAATTATTGACCTGAAAGCAGGCCTTGGAATTCTCGATACTGATCATTTTTCTATCGTTTCTGTAGAAATAATCATATTCAGAACTAATCGATCAGCATTCAAAATTGAAAGAATAAATCTATGGGTCAGTGTTATCCCAATACCAACATGAATTCTGCAACTCAAAATCTCATTGAATGGGTTATTATCAGTAGTAATATCCCTAGGACATTGATAATAGACGAAATAATTTTATGACAATCGAAAGCTTATTCCTTGGTAACAGTCCGAAGCCTGAGGGCTGTTTTAAAGTAACGAGCTTGAGAAAGTTGTCAGAAAGTAATGAGGCATTTGTCAATGTCCGAGGAATATTCGGCGGAAAATTTTTTGACAAAAGAAATTCATAACTCAACGCAACGAAACATTCATTTATTTATTGAAAGTACAGTTAGTGAAAGTAAAATTATTAAAATTTAACTTAACATTAGATTCGTTGCCGTTCTCTACTATAGAAAATCTAATACCACGCATAATATTTATGTTCTTGTTGTGGTGTTCTTCACCGAGATTTAAGTATGGTTTTATAGAATTTTGATTGCTATGACCAGTAATTTTCAGCAATTGTTGTTCTTCTACACCACTTTTTGCCAATTCGCTAAAGGCAGTTGATCTATTCGAGTGATTTGTTATCTTTTTGTCCTTTACATTCAAGCCAATTTCCTCAGCATCAGATTTAGTCAATCCATTTATAGTATTTCTTCCAACAGGTACATTATCGTACCATTTGTCAGTTTCATGTTTCCAGAGTCGATTTGGTTTTAAGAATAGTCGTGGTGAAGTAATATTGTCGCCTCGTTTTGATATCAATTTATGAAAAAGACCTACAGGGCAGTTTTGTTTTTCACTATTGGAAACCAACCATTTTCTACTTGTCCAGCTTTTAGAACCACCTTGGCACGTTTTACCGAACACAGGATTGTATTCAATGCGATTTTTTGGAGAGTCATCGTTATTTTTCTCGATTTGAAGAAAATCCACCAGACAAGCAACTGCCTCTCCTCCTTGCCAGGCAAATTCTACAGCAGCAATATGGTGAAATTTACGCATAAGACCCTCAGGAGTATTTTCATCCCATAGCAATATTATTTTGTTTATTTCAGACAAATTTAACGAAACTGAACTGGACTTACGTTTACTTGGATCAGCTTGTAGTTCCTTCCTGAATGCATCGCGAGCATCTCGGGCTGCTTTGAATACTATATTTTTAAATGGATCAATCATGATTTTATAGTCATTATAGTACTTTTCTTGCAAAAGTTTGCACGAAAAGTTCCACATTGTCTTAACCGTTGCTTCTTTAAATTCGGTCCAGTCTTTCTTTCCCATATTGACCGCCCAATCTTTTAGTATCAACGACAATTCTTCGAAACTCCTATGTTCATTCATTTCATATTTTCGTTCGCAGCAAAATTCCATAAATATTCCCCAAATATATTTATGACTTTAGGTTGTATTTATGGGAATTGTTGTTTTTTTGTTTTTTTTATGTTGCTCTGATGAGATCAAATGAGACCGAAACCATGGTCAGCATCTGCTTTTCTTCGGTGGAGCGTACTCCATTTAGGGCCCTGACGATGGCAAATCGTCTAGTTCAATTCAGATCGTAATACTTGATGATATTTATATCAGCGAGTGCTATGCATCTGATTTAAATCAGTTCATTATATCTACTGCCTTTAGGCGAAATCTTTTCGATTATAATATATAATATTCAATCGATTTTGATATTTACTGTTCGATGACGAGACGTTTTCTGATCAGTTTTTTTCGAAAGCGGTGTATCGAATAAAAAACTCCCAGGGGTTCAATTTTAAGAGCAATAAGATCAAAACATTGGGTTTTCGGAATGTAGCCTCAAAATTTTTTAACTTTACTTCTAGTGAAGAAAAGTTATTTTGAAAATTACCTTACAGCTCTCAATTTTAAATTAACTTAATTGAAATCTTTGTACGTCTCAAATCCTTTGAACCGATATTCTATAGTCATTCAATACTGATGAAAACCTTACAATAGGAACTAGGACAAGAAGCTGACAAACTGGAAACTACGATCAAGCATTTAAACTTACCAACTTGATCAATTCAATCTAGATCATATATTGCATCCATTTAATAATTCACTTTCGTTAAAATACTCAATTATACAGGGTGTTTTCAAAGGTGAGTCTTTTTTTGACAGGAGGTAGAACTCATCAAAATAAGTCATTGAACCAAAAATTGTCTATATAAAATATCCAAGATGGCTGAGATACAACCCCTAAAAGTTCTACAAAATTTCATTGAATTTCAAAAACGAGCCTGTGGAAAGTGACTCCGACATCGCAAAAACGAACCAAAACATAAACATACGGCTCGATAATGAATAGTTTAGTATCAAGTTCATCGGATTAGAAGCATCAGGACTCTTTTGAGAGAATTATTATTGTTGTATGGTGAAATTTTGGGTGAAAAAAAAAGTAGGAAATCGGGGCAGTTTCTTGAAAGTGCTTATAGTTATGTTGAAAAAGTGCTATTATGATGTTTCCCCATTTTATCCCATTTTTACGACGATTGTTGAAATGTTCGAGCAAGAAAATTCTGATGCCCATTGTAAAAAAATTCGTTAATAATTTCGACTAATTTTATTGGTGAGATTTTGAAGTATTATTCTATTTTTTACACTTGTGTTCTAAGTCTCTTCTGTCAGTTGGTATCAAAATGGGCCATTTCATAAAATTGTGTAAGTTACTAAATAATAATGTGAACAATTCGGCAATCCTAAGTTTTCATTTTCATTACCACGTAAATATCGAACGAGCCAATATGCTGAACGAAACCACATGGTCGAATCAGGAGATAAGTTTTTTCCCACTGCTTTGCCATTATTCAGCTAACAAACTTTTATTTTGTTTTTGATTTATTTCAGAAATCATTTAAAATTTTTTTTCCAACTTTGTCATTTTGAATGTTTTGTCTATGTAATTTTTTGTGAAATGCTTCATTTTGACCATTTCTACCTTCTTTTGAAAAAAAGGCTCACCTTCAAATACACCCTGCATAATTATGTGAATGAAATGTAACTGTTCCGTAGTGCTAATGATTTTCTTTAGATGTGTGTAGATAAATACTAAACACTACAGTATTTGACAATGAAATGCGCAATAGTGATAGGCGACTCTGTTAATCTCAACTAAATTTATAATTGAAACATAGCCGGAGGGAAATAAGAAATAAACATTATTACCACGTCTTGTTTATGGGAGTTGTTAATATTGCTAGTAATATAGGAAATAGTTTTTTTGCTGAGTGATAGAAGCGGCGTATCTTTGTTTCACACGCTAAAAATTGGGGCGTTCCATTCATTACGAACCGGGCTTCTGGAGTTTCATTTTATGCTTTATTTGTTTTCACGAAAATGTGTGCGAGTGCCGCAAGGGAAGGGGGTGTCGGTGGAAAGTTTGTTCAGTAATTCCCCGCAATAACCATTCATAACCTCCGGTTTTGACAAGCGTGACTAATAATTTTCGATTGTGGACTGAAAGCGGGTGCATTATGTTCCTCGATTCTCGATCGTTTTTCTCGGATTGAAAGCCTTCGCGGTCGATAAACCGACGTAGGGGCCGACGATGATAAACTCGATCGCGTGGGAGGCATCTAGGACCGTTCTATCTGCGATTTCGGCTGGTGGGTATTTTAATGATGCGAATTGTCGGTGCGGTATTTATGAATCTTGGATTTCGTTGAGCAAAAATTATTTTCGTATGGGATTCAGAACATATTGGATTGTATTTCTCGAAGAAATATGATTTCGCGGCGAGGTCATACAACGAGGAATATGCCAACAAAAGGTATCACATCTGTCACCAACATTGTAAACGGTAATGAGAACAGAATATTGTCCAAACAGATTCATCTGATGAAATTATCGTTTTCAAAAAACCTGGCAAGGAACTAAAATAACCCTAGAAGTTTGTTTTTTTTGATGTAGCAGGAGGAAAATCTTACGAACACACCCTCTCCTGAGGGGGAACAGTGTGGGGATTCTCACTCTCTTGAGCTCGAGACCCACTAAAAACCCTTAACTGCTTCTTCATAGGTTCCGGGCATTTTGCCTATTAACCAGTTGACTCTTATGGTTCCTGGACTCTCACACGATCATAGTCGTGTTGATAGTTGTATGCTGCCTATATCTTTTATAGGTTAAGCTCTTCTTTGGTTACATTTAAATCCTTAACTGATCTCTCGGTCTTCGGTGGTAGGTTCTTGACCTTCTAGCCTCATCTGTTGGATCGTAGTCGACTAATCTTCGTAGTTCCTCATTTGGATGTTGTTTGGCTTTGTCGAATATCCTTTCCGTTCTTCTCTTCATAAATTCTGTAACTGGTTCCGATTCCAAGTCCTTGTAGATTTGTTTGTTCCTAACAAACCAGGGTACATCCATCGCCATTCTAAGGAGTTTATTCTCAGTGGCCTGTATTCTCTTGATGTGGGTCTTGGCTGCGAAGCCCCATGCCGCCGATCCATCTGTGAGTTGTGGTCGCGCGACAGTTTTAATCATCGTCATCTTGATGTTCTCATTCATATGACTTCTTCTGCCCTAGAAGTGCAAACGTGTTAGATTATTTATTACCAGCGCTAGGCAAAATAATAGAAGAGGTTATAGCGAAGAAACACCACGAAGAAATGTGGACTCCAAAAATTCTGCCCAAAGAACAGTTGGGATAAAAAATACCACTCTGCTGAACACTCACTACTGAGGCTCATTGTATTAACGACAGAGTGATCAGACAAGAATGGTCCTGCTATTACCGGATATAACTGAAGCCTTCAACGTACGGCTCGAAGGACTAGGATATATGATGAAAATTTCAGGATAATCATCAAAATGTGCAAACTGATAAGGAGCTGAGAGAAATAAAATTTTATGAGTTAGATACTCAATCGGAAGCTGAAAGTCACAAGAATAAGTGCTGGGCACATCCTTATACAACATATACCTTTGTGATATCCCAAACAGACGAAAAATATACTCATATCAAGCGGACGATACAGGTGTATAGCTACCGGCATCGCAACAGACGTGATATGTCAAATAGTTCAAGCAGCAGGGTAAGGTAAACAATCGGTGCATCGTACATCCAATGGAGAATTAAAATGAAGGGAGAAGGAAGCCAAGTCATCTTCCTACAGAAATGAAGACTCGAAACTCAGAAAAATATAACAATACATGAAACAGAGCTAGGCTGGAAGAAAAAGTCACATAAGAAAATGAAGTTTAGAACTATAAAGACAACAACAAGACCCCATCTCACATACTTTTCGGCACTACAGGGTTTGGCTGCACCGAGCCATATCAAAAGGATTCAAGCAACTGGAGATGAATACAGCCGGAGGGCGATAGTAGCCTCCTGATTTATGAGAAATAATCAAATACACAGATATCTGAAATGGGAGCTCATTACATATGATCAAAAAAGCTGAAAAAATATTCGACGGGACAAAAGATGAACATCCAAATGACGATATAAAAAGGCTAACTGTGCATGTCCCCATAGAAGATGCGAATAAAATTAGAGTCTACCACAGGTGACTCAAGGACCAATCGGTAAAGGACCCTCAACAATGCAGCTAAACAGTTCATCAAGATGACAGCCTTTACCTACATCTCGGAGATTTATGACTGGTTTCTTATCTTCTATTTAAAGGAAGTCAATATATTCGATAAACTTAATGAGCCAATAACTGGTTATTTTAGTTGCTGAAGCTTCTTCGGAAAAAAAGACTCCCAATAACTTTGGTTTAGGTTTTAGGTTAACCCGTCGACGATGGCGTATTATTCAACGTTCTTGTTTACGGGCATTCTTCAACGCTTTAATAAGTATTGTTTGGGATTTTTAGTAGTGATGGAAGTATAAGTGGAAAGATACTGGATGGATTTATCTGCAAGTGTCCGCGGCTTGGTAGTTGAAACATCGGCTTAGTACTGTAGGTACTGAGTATGTGTATAAGGCTGCAAGAACACATAACCCTAGCCTACACAGAACTCATACATGCTCACAGAGCTTCTGAGTGGTGCTCCGGTACCTAGGGAGAATCAGGATAATATAAATGCAAACAACGATCTCTAGAAACCAGATATCTGATTAACAGTCGCCAAGACATTGAACCTCAGGAACCCACACATCCAATTGATAGGAAACTGGTTTATAGGTCTTATCCCCGGAATCACTTTCTCCAGGGGTGTTTTTAGTCAGTTTAAATCTGACACTAGTTGTAAATTGTAAAATGACGAATAATATTCACAATTTTTACTAGTTTACTGAATTATTAATTAATAATAGATTCAACTAATTCAACATGTCGCTGTTCATTTTTGATAGACTGATAGACTTGAAATCAGGGTTGGGCGATGTCGAGAATGTCATGTCGACGTGGACACTCTAAGGGACGTCGACAATGCCGACAATATCAACAAAGTAGACATCACCAAAACCATAGCTGCATTTAAATGTGAACGATATTGATATCCAAAAAGTATGGATATCTTCATGAGTGAGAAGCTTTTTCGATACTTCCCTTGTTGATTTAAACAGAAATCCTGTTAGATTATTCTGAAGAAGAACCGCTGAAGGTTGGAAATTTAGATTGTAGATTATTGATCTTTTCCCTAAAAATAATTTTCCTGGTACTCAAAATCACTTGTTAAAAACAGACCAAACTTGAAAAAAAGGGGAAATATCTTCAATATGCACTATAGTTAACTGCACTGCTTTCGACTTCAACAGGATAGGCAAAAACGGATAAAAAATATTAGAAGAAACAATAATTCATAGACTTAATCTCAAAATTACGACTTTGCGACCTGCGACTGACAATGTCGACAATCAAGAAAGTGTCAACGTCACGCGTCAAGGTCAACAATAAAAGTCGACACGTCGACGACCAACTCTGAACTACCAATTACTAAATATTGAACTAATGTGCCCGGTAATTGTTAGAAATTCCTTACCAAACTAGGAAATGAATTAAAAGTTTTGCGATCAAAAATCTTCTTTTTCAGTTTCTAGTTATGGAGCATGAAGCCAGTAGACAAGATCTGGCGAATAATTGATTAAAATCGAAGATGACATGGATTTCAAATGTTGTATAGATATTTGTGTTCCAAATAATTATTTCATTAAGTTCTGTCCCCTCCGTTGCGTAAATATTCTTTTTCTAATTTTGACATATAAAGTGACACTTTTTGAAACTCATTGACGTTTTGACAAGTTTTACTATTCGCAACCAGTTACACAAAGTACAATATTACGCAACTGATGATGAAACGATAGATACTTGCTTTTATAGGAACAGAATGAAAATTGAATAATTTCCGTCACTAGACGATTTTAAAGGAATCTCCAAGAGAAGCTTTTAAAGACGTTTTTGATACTTTAATTTGAATTCATAAACTGCATTCACATTTATTTTAGCATTCAGTTGGCCATGAAATAATTTTCTTAAGTTTTTGTAACTAGAACGGAGTAAGGTTGGCACTCATGAAATGTCGTTAATGTCATAACGCCGTTGCCACAACTTATATCAATTAATATTACGAAAATGCCGAATGTGATTGAAAAAAGGGACAGGGTTTCAGGAAGTGCTATCTAGAATTCAGGTTCGCTCAATGTAAGAGAATAGAGAATTCATATAATGTTTCATCTGAATCTAAACTACTTATATTTCAGCTGAATATTTCCACAATCAGAAAGATTATGTGAATGAAGAGGATGACAAAGAATTTCCTTCTATTGGGAGACCCAAAAAAGTGGTGGTATTTGAGCATTTTATGTTTGAGTGAATTAATGCAACAAGTTTACTACAGGATTTTCGATGATTGTCATCGTAGAATAAGTTCCCAAAAATGGATTTTTCTATTTTTCATTTGACTTGTCCTATACATTGTAAATGTCTCAAGGTACCAATAAATACATAATTATTATTATTATATCAATGCATTAAGATGAACAGCCATAAATACGCGCCAGTTGTCCTGCTAATTGTTTATTCATTTGAAATTTTTGTTCAAAGGTGAAGTTCATCTTGATTGAAACTTGTTTTGATTCATTTCACTTATATTGATGCAAGATGATTTTTGTTGAAGAATTTAACATTCTTGTAATTATCTGTTAATTCCTTCGGGAGATACCCATTCCCAACCCCTGCAACATATGAATTTCATCTTCGGGTTAATATTTTTGAAATCTACAAGTGATGTAACGTATTCAAAATTTAGCCAAAGAAGATAACGAACATTAACTCTCTTCAAGCTAGTGCATATTATGATATTATACTGATCTCTTGTATTTTCCATGCAAATAACTGGACTTGGTATGCTTTCAATCAGTTTTTATAAACTTCAATTATGTTATATTTTCCGAAGAGGTTCGACATTGTGATAAAATACATATCTAATAACAGATACTTTTACGTAGAACGAGCAACATAGCGTTGATTTAAAACCCAAAAATGTTTTGACAAGCTTCATAACCCCACATTTTCGTACTATACAGAGTGAAATGTGTCAAACTTCCATGTCCAACCGACTGCTAAAATAAAAGTGAATGGAGTATAGCAACATCCTATTCAAAATTAGAAAAAGCATTGTGTCTAACACTTTGGAAAACACTATTTTTCGTATTTCGTATGATGCTTTTCTCAACTGGTTTCACAAATAGCTATTGCATACTTGAAAATTCAAAATGGCATCGTACAGGGGGACGATTTCGGAACGGTATGAACGTTCCTCGTCTATCTCGGAAACTTACAAAATCCATTAACATCCCAGTCTCTAATGAACGCTTCGGCGAAATAGTTCTATCGATTGGCACTGTTTTATTTATCGAATGGAGCCCGGTAACAAAGCGAACACCGTCGTTCATGAAAGAACAATTCACAAGAATCTGATCGCACCGAAAGTACAAAATCATTCCGTTCCCGATGAAACATTCAGCCAATTTGTACCTAATGAGTTATTTACCATTACGGCCGATAGAGAGTCGGTCAATAATAAATGAGCTGTATTATCGGCGAGGAGTTGCCACCGCTTTATATAGAATTCTATGGAATATTTAATGGAAAACCCTCTTCGATGCGCCTTGTCCTTTCCGTCGCTCACAATATCATTTCAATCCGGCGGCGCGTACGGTATGATTACATTTCGGGGTGCGGGTCATTAATCAGTAACGATCTGCCATTTCGATATTTCATTAGTCATGTAAGATGATGTGGAATGATTGATACGAAACCGTGAATTGGGCCTTATACGGACCGGAGATGGGCACAATGGATGCTTTTAGATCCCCGGGCCGTGTACAGGGTGTTGCTTACACGCATTGTAACGTCTATTTTTGATTGATTGCCTTATCGCTGGTGGAATATTCGCGGTTATCTTCATTACGAGCAGGGTTGCTTGCTATAAATTTTCCGACGGTGTTGAGTAAGAAGGGTAAGAAATACTGAAATTTTGAATAATAATGAGATTCCAACTAAACATAAGTAGTCATTTCACCAAGAGGGCTTCATAATTTTTGAATAGAGCAGTGAAATTCTATCCAGATCTGGAATATGATGTTAGCTTCGATTCAAAAGAATAGGAATGGACATTTTCATAAGCAAAAAAATTCCAAAACATAAGACATTTGAAACGTAAAATTTACATGTGGTACGACTTTATATTTTTTATTTTGTAAAAAAATAAAATGCTTCAAAATATCCCCTTGAAATCACGGTCCTCATATCTCAAATATATGGAAACATATAACGAGGATATATGGAAATATTCTTAGCCTTTTATAGAACCAAACAAAATTTCAATGCCAAAATATTTTATTACTCAACATATTCTCCTCCTAATTGGATACATTTATTACAACCAACCTGCAACGTCTCTAGACCTTTCAAAAAAAAATGTTTTGCTCTGCAAACCAGACCTCCACAGCTTTTATTACCTCCACGTTGAAAGAAAATTTAGGACCTCTTAAACTTTTTTTCAGTTGAGGAAAGAGATGATAGTCGGATAGAGCCAAATCTGGTGAATAAGGGGGGTGTTCTAGTAATTAAATCCCTAAAATATTTTGCATGGTAACAT
The DNA here is from genome assembly GCF_907165205.1 of Coccinella septempunctata. Classification (NCBI taxonomy): domain Eukaryota; kingdom Metazoa; phylum Arthropoda; class Insecta; order Coleoptera; family Coccinellidae; genus Coccinella; species Coccinella septempunctata. Next base: position 11,808,922 of record NC_058191.1, read on the forward strand.
GAGATTTGTGTGCAGGGGCGTTGTCCTGCAAAAACAAAACACCTTTGGATATCTTCCCGCGTCTTTTCTCTTTAATTTTTTTCCGTACATTCAGTTACAGAAACCTTAAGCCTTCACAATCCTGCTGATAGTTTACTAAGTTTAAAGATTGAGATTACATAATTCTGTACTGTGTACAGCCTACACCTCAGGAAATGTTGTGCATAATGGAAAATAGATCAATCTGCACCTTGATTTTTTTTATGATTCCCGATTTTCGATTGTTTATTTGCTTTATCAGCCTGCAGACACAAACTATTTTGCCATATTCTCTTCATTACTAGGCATTCTTTCTTCCATATTACTTTGTGTCGGTAAAACCTTCACCACTAGAACAAATATTGAAGAGCATTCTTCATGATTGAACCCGTGTATTAGTTTCTCAAGGATATCCTAAAATAGGAAGCAGATAAATGAGAAAATTCCATCTGGTCAATGCGTACATCACCGCTTTCCCTCAGATTAAATTGGAATCATTTCAATAATTCCACGCTGCTCGAAATTTTCTCCACTTCAAACGGAAGCACTGTTTATTCTGGCAAGAACATTGGTTACTCAGATCCCATCATCAAGCGTATCGTTAATTCCAATTATTTATGACATCATTTAGTTGTAAACAAACGAGGCAATTTGCTGTAAGCGTGAGGGGAATTCAAAAGGCGTGACTGTTTACGAGGTTAACACTTGATAGTTATTAATCGAGTTAATGATTATGAATTCAAAATTGGAACAAGTCGAGCTTATAAAAGTGAATACTAACCATTGCAACGTGAATTGAATGAAACCTTTTCAAGCAGTATGGATGAAAACTTTATTTGAACAAAACTGATAGATTGTTACTTCTTTTGGAATATTATGATCTCAAAAAACTGTATTCATTACAGTAATAATTATTTTTATTTTCGCCGACTTAACGATAGGAGAGATTGTAGAGATTATCCTCTACTCGACAAAAAATGAACTTGTGGGAAATGATAGAAACAACTCTTACAAGTTATCTTACATGTTTTAGTTAGATGAATATAGCACAGATATCGTTAAGGCTTTGTACCAACTGCTCTACTCAATAACCTTCAATCCGAAGTATACAGGTTGCTCTCGATGCATCGATACCCTTGTCGAAGAGCTGGCAACAAAAATCGGTTAGAGTTTTGTAACGGACCATAATTAAACATGATTGAGTATATTGAGGATGCACATAAGTCAGCACTAATTCGCAAGGTCAGTTAGCGGCAGTCAACAGTTTTTTAATGGAAGAAAATGCATTTGCTACTCAACTATCATACATTAAAATGAGGATAAAATAGTCAGGCCACAGATCAATTAAACAAATGTAGTCCGTAGTCGCTCAATGTGTGGATATTGCAAATTTACATACATCAAAGCGCATCGCCGCTAGTTGTTCTACTACATGACTTTCCTAGTGGACACCGAATCATGTACAGACTGGGTAAAATTCGATAGGATTAACTGGCAGCTCTGTAACGGTGAAGGGTCAAGTAGAGGTGGTAGCAGGCTTGTAAGAATACAAGACATTAAATAAATCGAAACGTCTGCCGAATTGAGGTACCTATATTCTTACGTCAAAAACCACAAATTCATATGGGGTTTTCATTATAATTTAATCTAATCGGTTCTTTCCGAAAGACAGAAATATTTTCATTCGTCAAACGAAAATGAAAAGGGAAACACTTTTTCATTACAGAACAAATGTTCATTTATGTTATCCACTTTCCGATGTGAAGTGATTTATTCAATGAATTTTTGCATGAAGAAATTTCTCGAAAATTATCTCCATTGGCTACAATTCGAAACCTGCCGAAATTGAACTAGGGCAACTAGTGCTGCTACATTTTCAACGAAAGTGAAAACTTATGCAATGTTCGCAACGTCTACTGATCGTTCAAGTGTTCTGGCAACACCTCACAATTTGTTAGTCTTTCATCCCTTATAGCTAATATGAATGGCCAGAAAGTCCAGTGGTATAAACTCCTCTTGATATTCGTTAATAATTATCGACCTTTTTTTCATATTTCAATGAATAAATTGATTCAGTCAGTTGATTACTATTCTGATTTTTTCGCAGCATATTTCAGGATAAATTCCTACAGATGTATAAATTTTAGTCCTGAGAAGCAACCACAAAATGTTTTCATTTCAACAAGAAAGTTGAAGACATTTTCCTGAATTACCGAAATGATATTCCGGGAAATAAATTCATAAGGGACCATATAGTTTCATTTTGCCTCACAAACTATTGTAGAAGTTTTTTTTTACGCTCTGCTTACTTCGAATTCGTCACCTTTGCTAACTAAAATTTTTTTTATTGAAAATATTGAATGAAATATTCTTGCATAATTGAATTTCGAACCGATCGAAGCATTTGGAAGGTGACTAAATTTGCTGTTAACGATAATAGGAAGAATACACCTTATGGGCATTAAATAGTCCATATATCATATTTCCCGTGAAATACCAATTCAGAAAATAAAATGAACCCCTTCATAATCCTTTCAAAGGGTTCTATTTATCATATTCTATGGAAAATAATTCATCGAAATGATACACTATTATCACATGGTAAATTTTAGGTCAATATGATGTTAACATCATTCATTATTCATACAGCTATTCACGTCCACAACCTATTGTAACGTTTATCATTCAAGTGTATTTATTCATTATCGTAAGAGGATTTAACACCCAAATACGTTATATTAACAGAAAATGAGCAATCAATCAGATAGTGAAATCGATCGGAATGATGAAGTATTCAGCTGCTTGAAAAGAAAATGAACAACTCAAGAATTTTTGTTATTTATCAAACCAAAAGTATATAATGTTTCCAAAATAATGGATTTGGATCAATGAAATTAAGGAATAAAATAAAACGCGTTCTAATAAACTGAAAGAAAATAATTATTTCAAGTGTATCTACTTAAGTGAAAAAGCGTGGTATATTATTTAGTGTTTATTCTTACTTTAGAATAATTATGGTGGGTTTAAGCATATCCGAACTGTACTTATTCATGTAAACAGGACGTACGACAATACAAGAATCGACATTCGAATCAAATATCGATGGAAATTCATTCTGGGAGGATTCTGCGAATCAAATATTGAAATCTCAAATAAAATTAGACAACAGGAGTTGTCAACTGTGAGTTTTCTTTGCAAAAAGATAGTACCTGAGGGTTGTTTAATTACATCTGCTTCTCTGGGAGAAGGAATGATAAAACAAAACCGAAAGTAAGATATGGGGTCGAGAAGCACATAGAAAATCCTCCTGACTTGATAAGTTTAAAAAATCCATGTAAGTTAGTGTATGAATTTACGTAGAATCCGCCAAAAATCATTTCTTCCCAATATCTCTGGAAGTATTCAGAATCATCACATTTGATTCTGTTTTCTGTGCATTTGTCAAAGTGACAACGTGAATATCGCATCATATAATCGAAGGCGAGTAGAAGTAGGCGAGTAGAAGAAGCTATGGCCCAAAGTTATGTTTTTTTAAATTGGAATACTAGATTTCTGTCCAATTTTTTGAAAGCTTAATTTTTACTGATTTCAAAAATATATAACATCATATGGTTTGCATCAATATAAATAATAGAAAATGGTCAAAAACCTTTTTTCTCAATATTTTTATGGTAATCAATCAGTCCACTGTGAAGACTTTTCTAAAATGTGTTTAACAGATCGGTGGCTTTGGCTGAATGAACTAACATGCTTCTCGTAGCCTAATTTCTTCTACTGAGTACAAAGATACAATTTGTAATGTGTAACTTTTTACCATAAATATGAATAGAAATTTGAGTTGAGGATAGTGTGAGATATGATCTAACGCTGAAAAACACTCAGATAGGGATTCGTTAAGGGGCTATTGGTGAAATGGAAATTCTGATGGATGAAAAAAGCTCGACAATTCTCTTTACTTCACTTCAGTTCCTTCTTACATTTTTAAAATTCCGTGTGCATCTTAACTCATAATTTTCTCTCTTACCCAAATGGCAATGTTTTATCGTTCGACCCCTATTAGTTCTTTCGTTACGATAACAATCGTAACGTGACTAATCAAGACTGACAAATTCACGATAAAATGGATAAAACATCCCCGGGCGACAACGAAACTAAAGTCCTGACAAATGTTCCAAATTATCCGGTTTTTGCCGCCAGACAAGGGGCGCCCGTACCTTCCTGCGGGATAATTTTCGATATGTTCCATTTCCCGACTATTTATTTCCCTTTATCGGGAAGGTCCCGCGTTTATCATCGCCGTTACTAATGAAGTAAGAGGCCGAGGTCATTAATCAATCCTGCCGCCGTGGCGGTGGTCACCCCATCAGTCATTTCGCCCCCCCTAGTCGGGGGCCGCTGGATCGTATCCCCGGCAAATTGCGAGGAATCAGGGTCGACGCCGATATTGAGGTTTATTACAATTTCCCGTTCTTTATTCATGGTCCGGAGTGTCGGACGATCCGTACTTATTTTACATGAATTATTCATGGGTGGGAGAGGGGGCGTTTTCAGCATAAAAATGTTTAAGATTGTGGGAGATTATGATATCGGCATTGTTGGAAACAATACATGAGTCACGGAGATGTGGTTGGATGGCGATGGGTCTCCGGTTGATTGATTTCTGGGTTCCGGCATTCAACAAGACGCGAAATTCCGAATCGTCATCGCAGATATTATTATGCGAGTGCACACTCTGGACGCCATCAGGTCCTTTTTAAAGCGGCAGTGTTGACAACCATGCTGCTCCTCTGTAGACTCTTTGGCGGATGGTTGTTTTCGCTCGCTGTCAAACAGGCTAGCAAGCTAGATTCTTGGTCAGGCCCTCCGCTAGATGTTTGATCGCCTGTGTGAATTACCTGTTATGCCGCCCTCTAAAAACCATTGAACTCTAAAAGAACGGGAAGGGCCTCTTAGCTACCGAAATACGACGAAAAGTGTGTCCCATTGAGACGGAAGATGTAGAGCAACCCATCTCTTTCTAATGGTTCGGCAACCAATCGAATGACCGCATCAGACGTCGGACGTAGCAGTCGTCTCACTTGAACGACCCGGGTTGTTTTTGTTTACATCTTTATAAACCAATGGGCAGGTTTCCTAAAACTCCAAAATCGAATTTAAGATTATTTATGGAAACCCTTTTCCATTACTTATCCAACACCTGAAAGATTCGCTTCAAAATTCAGAAATTTCAGAAATACACCCTTCGAAACTTAGTAAACATTCGAATATGTGAGAGCTTGTGACGTAGAATGCCTTTACTAAAGTCAAGTAATTTTTATTGATTCGACAACAGTGGAACCGATCAAGAAGATATAGAATTCTATATCCACAGATTACAAAAAAGTGGTTCTGTAATCTGTGTCTATACCTTCTTAACCCTTTCCTGCCCGAATTATTATTCGCCCATTGGAAAAAATATTTCTGAACAATAACTATGTATAAGAAGTATACTAAACACATTGGTGAGGAAAAATTTTTTTATTTTAGTAAAATATTGATGTTGATGATGTTGATGTTGATGCCGTTGATGTTGATGCCATATGGAGTCAGTGGGCATATGTATTAGGCACTTTGGAATGAAAAATAAATAAAATTGGTAGAATCAAAGAGTTATATCATTTATTTACATGAAAGGAGGTGAAACAACTTTTATCTTCTGTTAGACACAGGGCAACTTTACTTACCGTTTACACAGATATGGCCGAATTTTGGGTGATAATAACAGAAAAAAAATTAATAATTATCACTTATGCACATAGCATTTGGCGAACCGTGTTGCCGACTGAACATAAATGAAATTCCCTCTTTTCAAAATTCTGTAACTGACCCAAATTTTGGTAATGTCATCTACCATTGAACGATAGATCCAAATCATGCAGAGCTCATTGTGGAATAGCTTTCTGTTTTAATGAAATGGACACTCTTAACCCAATGATGCCATATGGCATCATTGGGCTGGAAAGGGTTAAAACCGATGACATTTTGTGTCATTGTTTGTTTTTCTTGTCAAATGTGATCACAAAACTTGATATTTATTACGTCTATGTTGATCAGAAAACTTGACCATTATTGACTCGATGGGCGTTGCCGGATTGTGAAAATGACGTGTGAATGTTCATAAGAGAGCACTACTGAAATCAGAATTTTCGTAAGTGAATACAGACAAAATGCAATATGTTAAAATTCGAAAAAAAATATATTTCGATATATTTAAGTTATAAGGATTTTAATGACATATATTATGATATTTAGGAAAATACCCCATTGACAGAGCGTAGAGAGAGATAAATTGCTCTACATCTTCCCTTTCAGTCTTCCTCAGTTTGCCTGCATGCCGTTCCAGTTCTTTTAGCGTTCAATGATAAAATCTTATGCTGCGTTTTGTTAAAAGAGGGCAATTTAATATTTCCTCATTATGGTGGGAAAAAATAAATCGCAATTTATTGAAGATAAAACATTTATTTTGGTACTCTTTTATTTTTGTTCACTAAAATGTAAAATAATACACATACATATTTATATACAAAAATTTCACTCTTCTTGCCTTCATATTTGAGCAATCTTTCATAAACTTTCTTGAATCCAAGCTGTCCAAAATTTCATGTTCAATAGAAATTATAGCTAAATTACTTACAGCAGGTTTCATAAAACTTTGATTGTCCGATCAACGATTTGACAGTCGTTCGATTTCTAAAACGAAATCACTGAAACCTTTTCATTTCTGAATATATTGAAGAAGTATCAATTAAGAATAATAGAATGGACTGATAAACATCATAATTGATATGCGCGAATGATATTCTTCATGATAACGACTGAATTATCGATTGAAAACAACTAGACTTCCATTCTACAATCAAACGTTGATTTCCCGATAAAGCGATTTATAACTTAGATGAATTCACCCGGAAATCGCCATTTAAAACTGTGGAATTTTAATCAATCAACATACTAAACGCAAATAAATATTTGCAAAAAAAAATCTTCTACAAAAATATCCTATCCCCCAGATTTCATAATATTTTCAGATGGATATTTGTCATCTAAAATTAATTAGGGAAATATTTTCCCACATTTTCAAAAATTACCACGATAAGGAATATCATGTGGGTGTGTTATTCTTGGATTTTTCAATATCGAAAGAAACAAAGGGAATCGGAATTACTGTTTACCTTTATTATCGAAGTATTTCAAATAAGAAAAGTTCGCTTTTCGGTAGTTTTTTTTTCGGCATAATTTATAATCAATGAGTGTTGCACGAGGCTGCATATCAAGCAGACACATTTTTGTATTAATTTGGTTCTTTAAACTTTCTATTGGCATCATAAATACAAGGCTGTGTCGCAGGCTTACTTGAGTGAGTATTGCATTATATAGCATTGTTTAATTAAGCTCTTATAATGGATTTTACCCCTGTTGTATCATTAGGGATTCTAAGGTTCTGAAAACTTAACTGAAATCAGATTAGTAGTTATAAATTTATTTATTTCTATCCTAACGTTTCAGGTTTATTATGTATTTCAAATGAGCCTCGCATTCAATCAAAAAATAATTCAAACCATCCACTGAAATGTTCACAGTTTCACTTTCGACATATCCTGCCTCTGAAAAATAGAAAAGTGATCCGGATCATCTAGGTTTCCTATCGAAATCTACTGGAGAGCAATGGGTGAAATATTGAAAAATCTATTTATGTAGGATGAACAAAACTTTCAGATGTTTTGAAAATTTATTTATCGAACTTCTCGATCAAATTCAGTAGGACATTTCAATATACCCTTTTTTAAAATTATTCAAATGCTCTCAAGAAGTTCTTGAAATTGATTCTTCCATTGCTCCCCATGTTAGGCCAGTATTATTTCAATTTAAAAAACACTACAATCTACAAAATGTATATTCAGTTTCACCTGAAACTAAGCAAGTTAGGACACATGTCCCTCTGAAAATAATGACATCATTTAAGTTACACCTTGTATATGTATATATATTTATTACTTGGTATCACTGTTCAATACTACATTGGTATCTTTATATAAAAATCAAGAAAAAGGCTGTTTGAGCGTTATTGAATGAAAACTCGTAATCAATATTGTATGATGGTTTCATTGATCTTCAGGATCAACTCCAGGTTTTTCAATTTTGAAACAGTTAGCCGAACTAACACAGTTTTGTCTACTCTTTATATTCAACACGTTGAAAGGCATTTCAAAATAAAAGCAATTAACGAAATATCTGAGGTCGTGATACTACAATGAAAATCAAGATATCTTTCTTATGAATTTTTGTTCGAGAAACCTTTTCTTTCAAGGTATAGCATATTACTTCTTAAAATATTTCGTCAATTGTAAAGAACTGGGGAAGTTTTTTATCTTTATTGAATTTATCTTTCATATTGAATAGTTTAGAAGAATAAAATTTGGTTATTAGTTGACGTTAATTCAATGTCAATTTTTTTACATTTTGAAAATTCCATCACGAAGCTTTTGAATTATCAAATACTACATTTTACATCACAACATTTCGTTGCTTCATTACTTTTTGAGTTAAAGATACATTTCGCCGCATCAATATTTTTTGAATTAAAAAATTGAATTTTGAATTGGAGAAAATTCAATACACACACAACTTGTTTTTATCCTAACTAAAAAAAAATGATTCAAGAAGAAAAATTGAAGACTCAACATTGTCGTAACAAAAACATCAGATATAACTCAAACGCCCTTTCACATTGATTCGAAATGATACCTTTATTGATTAATGAATTTGTCCTCTCCAAGGAATTCGAAAAATGTTGGACAATCGAAGAGTCTGAGGCAAAATACTTCAAGGATTGATTTTTCACCCATTTGAAAGAAATTTCGAAAATGAAGTAACACTGAATATAAGATAGCTAATATTTCATAGTCTTAATTTTTAAATATAGAAGATATTATTATATTCAAAACTTTTCGACACATTACGATCGGTAGTAATTTCAAGGGGTTGGAACAAAAAACTGAAGTGAAAATTCGCTCTTTAATATTCATTGAAGAGGCTCTACCTCAAATCTTCCACATCAATTCAGAAAGAATTCTCCGAAACTTTTTAGGGTTTTTACTCCCAATCTGTGGAACTAAATTTATTAAAAAATTGAAATAACCGATTGGTTTCCGCGTAAATTCTTGCACTGATTTATCAGGAGCAAAAATTTTTGAGTGAGGAGATTAACTTCAAAATTATAATTATGTATAATAACGTTTCGTAGTCTATATCAGACTCCTTCATCAGACGAAGGTCAATTTCTACAAATCTTTTGAATATCAATTCAGAAACAGCCTCTATAAGTTTCAGCAACCTCGAGCATAAAAAATCAATTCGATGACTACTCTAGAGTTCACCTAATAGTCGGAAAACCCTTTCGGTGCAGTTAGTCCAGACGTTTCTTATAGCACGTATTTTTCCGGGAATTCTATCCGGAAAAGCCGATGAATTTCGTATGGTTTCTCGGTACGGTTTTTCCTCGTGTTCGTATGTGCATACGTAACATTCTGCCATGTATCGAATGGAAAAATTAAATAACTAAGGCCGAGAAATTGAATTTTGATATACGGGTTTCAATTCGTCGGCGAAGAACACGTGCCGTTATAAATTATTGATAAAACGTTGCAACCGGAAATAGGGGCGAACTTCCGGCCTCGAATTCCGATAAATAATTCGCGTCCGTCTTCGAGCAAGCCTGAAAACCCGGAAAAACTGACGGTATCGTTTTGAAATAACAAAGTGAGATACATTTCGGTGGTAGCTTCGTCAGTCTCCATCGTATTGAAAGGTAGGTCGTTCCATATGGAAACATCATTCCCATTTTCGGTTTCATGTTTCATCAGACGATAAAGATCAACAGAAATATCGACTTTTCATTTCATGAATGTTAAATCATCTTTTTGCCTTCTTGTCCCTAGCAATATTTTTGCCAAAATTATAACATTTGAATTTTAACTGAAACTGATCTTGAATAGTTGGTTGAATATGAAGGACTTAAGGAGGCTCTTGGTCACCACATTCAATATCCTGTAGAAGCTACGAGGATGTATTGATATCTAGTTAGCCTAGACCAGTTCCATGCATAAAAAAATATTACGTTACAATAGCAACGAACAATAACTCCTTAGAAGTGTCAGTGCGAAGTTTGAGGTCAAAAAAGTAAACCAGAGTTACGCAATAAATTAAAAGAAAGAAGATGTCCACCGAAATTGCGAAAATCGAAAAATTGAAGTATCGAGCCTTCATGAGGTACCTGTATTTAAAAGTTTTAAGAGGTAAGCAGACTTACGAAGATATGCTTAATAACTTTGGTGATCATTGTCCTTAGTATGTGACCGTGAAAAATTGGACTGCAAGTTTCAAAAGATGTAAAATTTTCCATTGAAGATGATGACCCATCGGTAAGGCTAGTTTCTGTGTCAGCCCCCGAAAATATCGATGCAGTTCATGACATGATTTTATCAGACCGTCGAATTGGGCTAAAATGGATATCTGAAGCACTGAATATTTCATACGGACGCGTTCATCATATAGTTCACGTCACTTTGGATATGAGAAAAATTGCTGCAAAATGGATCCCCAAATGTTTGAATGTTGAACAAAAGCGTGCAAGGGTAGAAGCATCGCGTTCAATCTGTGCTAGATTTGAAAACGATGTAGACTTCTTAAACCGAATTTTTACTATGGATGAGACTTGGGTACATTTTCTACGATCCAGAAACATAGCAACAATCGATGGAATGGCGACACTCTGGTTCTCCAAGACCTAAGAAGTTTCGTGTCCAAAAGTTCCAAAAGTTCTTGCTTCAGTTTTTTGGAATTGCCATGGAGTAATCATGATTGATTATTTAGATAAGGGTAGAACAATAACCGTAGATTACTATTCGACATTACTGACCACTCTACGGGAAAAAATTTAAGAAAAAAGAAGCGGAAAGCTGTCCTGATTTAGGGTTTGAATTACTAGTAAACCCCCCGTATTCACCAGATTTGGCTCCATCCGACTATCATCTCTTTCCTCAACTGAAAAAAATGTTGAATGGTCGTAAATTTTCTTCCAACGAAGAGGTTATAAAAGCTGTGGAGCTCTGGTTTGCAGAGCAAGGAGAAACATTTTTTTTTGAAAAAAGGTCCAGAGACGTTGCAGGTTCGATGTAATGAATGGATCTAATTGAGAGGAGAATATGTTGAGTATTAAAATATTTTGACATTGAAATTTTGTTTGGTTCTATAGAAGGCCAAGAATTTTTCAATATATCAACATAACCTTAAGATGACTTTTTACCATGTATGTGGTAGGAAGTATGTTTTTAATACATATTATGATGACGTTGATGCTGAAACAACTTCGGGTAATAATGATGATAATTTCACTTTGTTAAATTTTTCAGTTTTTCTTCTTCCTAAAAGTATTGGAAAAGTTTCTACGAATCGTTTTATCTTTATGTTAGAAATTCGGAAATATCTCTTTGCTTTTTCTTCTAATATTTTCCCGGAAAAATATTTTTCAGATTTTTTTATATCAAAATAAACCGTTTCACGAAAAATTACTTTCGAAAAACTTTCAGGATGACATCGTTGGAAGAATCATCCATAATAAAGGTCCTTATAAGGCCCATATCATCTGCGATCTGAATTATCGGAAACTCACGATAAAAGTCGACACTGTAAAAATTCCCCCATTCCCAATCACTGCATCATATGCATTTAATCTTCGGGTTAATATTTTTGAAATCTAAAACTGGTGTAAGCTGGTCCATATTATGATATTATACTGATCTCTTGTATTTTCCATGCAAATAACTGGACTTGGTATGCCTTCAATCACTTTGTATAAACTTCAATTATGTAATATTTTCTGAAGAGATTTGACATTGTGATAAAATACATAATAACAGAAACTTTTACGTAAAACGGGCAACATAGTGTTGATTTAAAACCCAAAAATGTTTTGACAAGCGTCATAACCCCACATTTTCGTACTATACAGAGTGAAATGTGTCAAATTTCCATGGTCAACCGAGTGCTAAAATAAAAGTGAATGGAGTATAGTTCTCTGCTATTTGGGCCTTACGACGCAAAAATCATGAGTCGTTGCTTATTATCCCATTCCCTGATCTAAAAATTTCAAGGCTAAGAAAGTTCTCATCATGTGAGGTAAAGAAATCAGTGCGATGGGGTTTTTTATATTTCCTCTTGAATAAACAAGTCCATCAATAAGTGGCGAACATTACGTTGATATCGTTTTTCCATGTAGACATGCGATTTGCTGATAAAAAGGCTCGATCGTTGAGAATCAATGTGAAAATATATTCACTTGTCGTAAATGAGAAGCTTAACTGTGAAATTTCAGAGAAAAGTTACTAGGCAAAGTGTAATGATGCTAAAATTTCTTTAAATGAATTCACTTTATATGTCCCATCACATTTTCCAAGAAGGTTTTTACGAAAAGAAGAAAATCGTCCCAGTTTCCTTTTGCTTTAGGTTCTATAAGACAGCCTGAGGACTTATCGGATATTAAACATTTCTGGCAAAGGTAATGAAGAGCAGCTCAATTTGCCCCTCTTCAGTACGAAAGTTTTCAATCCTAGTTCTGCAAGACGGATAACATTTTGTGGGTAATTTCAAGGAATTTTACCTCACGAATTGAAATGAATGACAATGAGGCCAAGCGTTTGTTTTCTATCGCTCTTTTCTATCAGGGCTTTCTATCAAAATCGTTGAATTCTTAAGATATCTGGTATAATCAAAACTGAAACTTACAAAGAAAGTTCACCCAATCTCGTTAGACCTGGAGGGATAATTGCCCGGCCTCTTGAATGTTTCATGAAAACGATCTTTGATGGAATGATTGATTTCGAGTTCTATCTCCTGCTAAACAGAGAGACTCATCTTTTAAAAATCCCTCAGGTATTTATTGGCCTGAATTTTTCAGTAATTGGGTCAGTTATAGATACCTATAGAAAATATATTATTATTATACCTCGATGGATATTTCATTTTCGAAGAGTAATTTCTTTTCCTCGAATAACCCTGGATAATTCTCGATTAGCATGCATCTGTCGTTATTAACTTTATAACTTTCTCGATGTCATTCTCATTCCTCGACAAGGAGGGTCGTTAAAACAAATGTGAAGATTGGTGCTAGAAAACAACGGTTTGTTCGGAATGATATCCTGGGACATAACGAGTTTTTAATGATTTATTCGGAGATCGCGGCAGTTTATTTAGTTATAAACACTTTCGGATAGTCCATAAAGCTGAGAGCCATTCAACACGTTTATTTTTCACAGATTGGAGTGTGTTTTTCCATTCGTTTATCGAGTTCTTCGATTGGGGGAGAAGCAGGAGGTGATTCGCACGACGATAATGGCTTCATTCCGAAGTAGTCTGTTTGTCTCACCATAAAAATTTTCAGAAGTGTTCGAAAATATTTGTGATTATAGCTTTTTATAAAATATCAGGTTGTGGTTTCCTTTTCATATAGAAGATTAATGTTATTCTCAATTTACATTTTCTTCTGAATACTTTACTTTTAAAAATTTGCTGTTTCTTTGCTGTTCTATTTCACTCGAATTTGTTTACCTCTAGAACTCTCCGAATGTTTTATCAACATCGCCGTACATATTCTCACCTCTGGGAGTTTCATTCTAGAGGAGTACATAACCTTCCGTTTGCGTTTTTCCTTTATTATTTCTTAGGTCTCATTTCTTTTTGTTTATTCAGGTCTTCCAGACAGGCTACTTTGAAGCGGACTTTGTGTCCCTGTTTGTCCTATCCTTGATTTTCTCCTCTATGCCTGTGATTTGGGATACTTGCAGAGATGATATCACCTCTATATCTCTAGGAAATCAATGCAGCTGCCCTTTTTGTCATGCCAAAATTCGCGAACTAGACCAAAAATGATGTGTCTCGATTCCAGATGCCTGGAATCTTTTGGGCTTGCTGTGTACGCAGAATTAGAGGAAATGTTGCGGAGCACGGTTGCTCGTCTTTCATGTGCAAAATGATGGTTAAGCCCTCACTAATTCGCTCAGTACATTACAGAAAATTCAATTACAAATTGAGTCTCTGGTTTTCTGTCCAAAATACCGAAAATGTTAAAGAATCTATCATTACCCACTCCAAATTTGTAGAGTAGAGTCAAATTCTTGTTAATATATTTTTGTTTCAGCACCAAATATTTCAATTCACCTTCACCCACCTGATGATATTGTGATAGCGAAACACGTGTTGTGGTTTAAAAACTCATTTTGTGAAATTCATATAATCTGTTTCAAGTCGAATTATGGCTTTTCATCAAATATCGGCCACATCAATTCAATGATTTTTTGGCGCCTCTAAGTACCAACGCCGTCAGTCGGTACATCCCAACATGCATGTGTAATTTTGTATGAATGGACACTGTTCTGGGTCTTTTCCGTTTATGTCCCGAAGTGATAAATAGACTAGAAATATTATTCTACTGGAATCCATTCCTTTATTGCAGAACTGTCAGATTGCTTGACAGTGTATTTCATGGAGCCCGCTGCAACCGTGCATCCTAAGTTTATATCTGAAGGTGGGTTTCTCTTATGGATTGAAATATTTTGGTCCACCACCTGTGCATGGAGTGGTCATAGTCTATTCGTGTCCATGAGCATTATAACATACAAAAATCATTATTCACTAGTCTTTCAAACTTCATTGTCAAAGAATTGATGTGGTCGTTACTTGATGAAAATCCCTAATTGAAATAAAAATAGAATTTCTTAACTATATTAACAGTCGGCAAGTTATACACAGTATCGAAATACTTCGTCAGCAGCCAACAAACCAAGATTGAATATACCTCACCCTTGACCCAGAGCGAAGAGGCTTACGTTTATCGTTATATTAATGATAATATAATTATAATTTAGCATCCTTGCAGAGAAAAATAAGGACGATGCTGACTAAACACAATAAACATCACCCCAAAAGCTCAATAGAACAGATAAAGCTGCCACGAAATCTTGGGGGTAGGGGAATTGTTGATTCGTCCAACCGTATGTCCCAGGAAATTGAAGGACTTCGAAAATATTTCTTGAGCAAGGCTGCTTCGTCAGAACTCCATCGAGTAGTTTGTGTTGCTGATAGTTCTTCACCGTTAAAGCTACAACAGGACCACTTGGAAACCGTGGAACACTCTCCAGAAAGTAAAATGCAGAAACTGATTGACAAACCTTTGCATGGAAGGCACCAGAACGAGGTCAACCATGATTACGTCGACATATCTGCGTCGAACTACTGGTTGACTTCCGGAAGGTTGTTTCCTGAGACAGGGGCTTCTGCTCGCCATCCAGGATCGGGTGATTCCAACAAGGAACTACATGAAATATATCGTCAAGGATGCCCCAGTGGCAGACGATAGCTATTATTATGGCTGTGCGACACATGAAACTATCCAGCACATCACCGGGGGATGTCAGAAGTTTACGGGCACGGAGTAAAAGAGTATAAATGATGCTGTTGCCAAGATTTTTCACCTAACATTGGCTCTATAACACCAACTTCTAAATTCGAGAAAAGGTTCCTTATTACAATAACCATCCGGATGTTGTATTGGAAAATGATCATCACAAGCTCTACTGGAATCGCACGGTTCTCACAGACCGGAAAATAACCCACAATAGACCAGACCTCATATTGCTCAATAAGGATGAGGACAAAGCACTATGCATCGACGTGGCGATTCCAAATAATAACAATCTTCTAGATAGGTACACTGAAAATATTTCATAATACAGAGATCTCGAGGAACAAACCAGGAGACAGTGGAAACTGAAAGATATCGAGACCATCCCTATTGTCATTTCATCTACAGGCCTGATACCGAAGAAACTACTAGAGAACTTGAGGAACTTCAGCTGGACGAAAATATATCTATAGAGTCATGCAGAAGGCGATACTGCTGGGAACGGCGAGAACTGTACTCAAGTACATGGGGAATGCAGAGGAACACCGTCTGCTCCGACAGGAAGTGCGGGTAAAGCAGGAATCCAACCTACAGTAGGGAGCCGAGGAGCGACCCGGACCCGACCACCACCACGAGCCCGAAAACCTGGAAAGGCCTCCAACAGAGTTTAATCCTTTTGATATCTGAGATATCTGGGATAAGTGAATTTTCCTCTGGAGAGGAGTGTGAAAGCCGTAAGGCTAAAGTCATCATAATAAACGTTATTAGACTTCAAGCTGGCTCTGAGCATTCAAGTCCTATTGGGATGTGATTATGTGAATAATTCTTATAGATCATACATCATTGTCGAACGTTCATATCTTAACATTAATATCTAGTGCCCTAATTCAACATTTTTCCCACCTTGTATGACATTTCGAGTGATAAACCATCTCAACATTCCAAATACTAAATATTTGATTCGTTCAGAAATTCCACCAATGCACTCCATCCCCCAGTTTCAAAAGTTTTTCACATCGAGAAGAACGCAGAACGATATTTTTCCAACATTTTTATAAATAAAATAGCAAACTCTTCCCAATGTTCCTTTGTGGCATTTAAATTTCTTGCGGAGATGATCGTGCACCCACAAGTTACGATAAAAGATGTACCTCCTCCAATAAATATTGATCTATCTTGGTGTTCTTCGGAAAAATTCATCCAACTTGACTACAGCAGGTATAATTCATTATAAAAAACAATCAAAACCGTCTCGAGGAGCCTCGTAACTTCACTCACGGTGAATTCCAAGAAAAGCTTGACGAAATCCATGCAGATCAGCGACGTAGTGCCGGAAGGACAAACGAATCTAATATCCTGCAGACGAAGGTCTCAATCTGCCGCGAAAAGAGATTTAATTTTACCGTCATTTTATAGGTCTTCTGCAATGCAACACCATCTAGATTTTGCAGGCAAATTTAGACACGACTTGGCGCAGCCAGAACTCATTAGATATGTTTCATCGGATTCCGATTCTTTCTGAGGCACGGTCTTTTCTCTCCAATCGGGTTATTTGTTTAAACTACGTGCCAAGATTTTAAGTTCGCAAACGCAGTCTGCCTTCGCGAAGGGGATCCAGGGTGGTATAATACAAGGTCGAGAGATTCTGAAGAATTTGATTAGGTATATTGATTGATTGATAATAATATAAATCTGGTATTCAGAGACGAAAAGGAAAGATAATTCTTCAGAAGAATTTCAGAAACCGAATGAAAAATCCCATCGATTGTTTACGTCTCTTCTTATACAGGATTAGAACTATACGAATATCGAAAATCGTTAAAAAAACAGGCTGGCTTAAATTACAAAAAAAGTAGTACAGTAGTATAGTCGCTATTTAGAATTATGAGAACAAACCGAATTTCGTGTAGTTATCTCCAAAAACAAATGAGTTATAAAGAAAAAAAGATAATATTGATTTTCAGTTTTTTCGAAATATCTCAGGAAGCATCGGAGATATTCTGGAACTGTAACACAAGCACACTCATCCTTAAATAACGCAACTTTTTTGTAATTTAGCCACCCTATATTTCTAACCATTTTCGATATCCCTCTAGTCCCCCTTAAAATAGTTCTAGCCCTGTATAGAAAAGTACTGATGAAGGCCCAATAAAAATTGATATAAAATCATGGTACTTCGCAGCCGCATCATTTCATATTTATGTACCTACTTTAGTTTAAACCCAGTCGCCTTGAAGCTACGAGCTAAGGAACTTATAAAGTGAATTCTTTCCAAATTTCATTTTGAAATGGTGAAGTTTGAAATATTCAAATTGTACTGAACCTTGTGTTAATAATTTTCAGGTAGTTTCGGGCAAATTGAATGAATAACTGCATTATGAAATATTATGAAATATGATTTGTGTGCCAAGGCACTCGACGGCCAAATACGAGTCATCCCCCAGATATGCCGGAATTGCATTATGTAATCATCTGCCGAATAGGTTTAAGTCGATGAATGAGAGAATGTTCAAGAGGGAGATCAAAAAAATGTTATGTTCCAGGGGATACTATGATTTGAAGGAATTCTTTTCTGATGTATTAGAATAATGGTTTTGTATTGCCTACTTATGTATTGACATTTCCTATATACCTCTACGGTATCTGAAAGGATGAATAAATTATTATTATGACTTTAGCCTTGCAGCTTTCACACTCCTCTCCAGAGGAAAATTCACTTATCCCAGATATCTCAGATATCAAAAGGATTAAGCTCTGTTGGAGCCCTTTCCAGGTTTTCGGGCTCGTGGTGGTGGTCGGGTCCGGGTCGCTCCTCGGCTCCCTGCTGTAGGTTGGATTCCTGCTCCACCCGCACTTCCTGTCGGAGCAGACGGCGTTCCTCTGAATTTCCCATGTACTTGCGTACAGTGCTCGCCGTTCCCAGCAGTACCGCCTTCTGCATGACTCTATAGATATTTTCGTTCAGCTGAAGTTTCCTCAAGTTCTCTGGTAGTTTCTTCGGTATCAGGCCTGTAGATGATATGACAATAGGGATGGTCTTGACATCTTTCAGCTTCCACTGTCTCCTGGTTTGCTCCTCGAGACCTCTGTACTTTGAAATTTTTTCAGTGTGCCTATCTAGAAGATTGTTATTATTTGGAATCGCCACATCGATTAATAGTGCTCTGTCCTCATCCTTATTGAGCAATATGAGGTCTGGTCTATTGTGGGTTATTTTCCGGTTTGTGAGAACCGTGCGATTCCAGTAGAGCTTGTGATGATCATTTTCCAATACAACATCCGGATGGTAATTGTAATAAGGAACCTTTTTCGAACTTAGAAGTTGGTGTTATAGAGCCAATGTTAGGTGAAGAATCTTCATGTCTATTTTTGTACTCCTTGCCCGCGAACTTCTGACATCCCCCGGTGATGTGCTAGATAGTTTCATGTGTCGCACAGCCATAACGACATCTATTATTTTTATTATTATTATTATTCTATGGATTTGAATGAGGCTTGTGGCACGAAATATTCAAAACAACATAAAAGGCCACCTTATTTGTTGGTCAAGTATATCAAAATTATCCAATGGGTAAAAGAGGAATTCGAGCAATTTTATTCATTTATTCATTATTTCAGGTTAGTTAGACATCTTACAAAATCGAAAAAGTCTCCAAAATATTTCCAATTCAATGCCTCTTAAGTTATACAGGATATGACGAGAAAAATGAGCTTCACTGTATATATTCGTTGAAATTATGAAAATTACGCTCCTTACGATTTTCAGGTTTAATACTTTTCATATCTTCTCGATATCATTTGATCCCAAAAATAATTGAAGAGAGGAAGACGATTCAAAATGCACCAATACATGTAGAAAATGATCAATAGAAATAATTTCATGCTGGCTTAGCTACAGTCAAGGTTATAATTAAAGTATCTTTCACTACCTACTCCCTTTCACAAATCAAATAATTGAAATAAATATGAAACTACATAGGTATATTATATTATGAATATGTCACGAATTTCTCAAAACAACCAACATTGCTATGTCACTGGTAAGAATAACTTCTCTGTTGTTCTGCGTATCTCATCGAGACCCTAATACGGACCTGTCTAAGGAGCATTAAAATGCTCCCACTTCCTCGGGATTGCATAGCAGCAGTTAAGGGATTTGCAGCAGTTTTCTCGCAGGTCCCTTTTGTTGCATTTTTAGCAGTGTATTGAATATATCCCAGAGCCATTTGCAGATGGAACTTTTCTTCCGGGTGCTTTCAGAGATGTCTCTGAATCTCATCGCAGTGGCAATTGCTAAAATTTTCTCAGATAAGTGAGTTGAAACTTGTACGAATGTTAAAAAAAATACCAAACTTGTTCTATATCGAAGTGTTACAATTCGAGATTTTCATTTCTGCTTATTAAAATGATTAGTTTCGATTATGTTTTTTCCCTAGGTTCATTTTTATATTTCGATTGATGGACTGGGGAGCATAATCTTATTAAACAGGGTTCTTTTCATAGGAACAATAATTAGTCTTGAATGTATTTATTGTATATCATTCCACTTTTTGTGAATAACATCAATATTTCATTTTCTCTTGTTTTAAGCCTAAAGATGACTTAATGAAGAGACGTTGTATAGGATAAAAGCTACAAGAACGAAAATAAAAAGGGGAAATGAGGCAAATAGAACTGGTCTCTCTTATATTTGACAACTGTCATTCACTGAATGAAGATAATTGAAGCACTAGAAAATACGAAAATATTATTGCCTTATGCCCTCATGGAGAGTCTAAGCAGAAATATTTCAGCCTTCGTATAACAGGGTATCATAAGAAACATGTTCGACTTTATTGAACTCGGGCGTATTTGATTCAATGCATCAGGTTAATTCATCATTGAAAACTATCCCTTCTGAAAACCACAAACTCCTTCTCAAATTACCCATTCTGTCGTAACAGCGAGTTCCGGATCGGTAACCCTCTTACATTTTGCATCTGTAGCGGAAGGCCCTCTTTCCGTGACAATTCTCCCTTTCGGGAAGATTCAGCATCCGTCATTTATAGATTAAAGTGACAGCAACACGCCAAACCCTTCCCGATCTGTCAGACCGCTAATTAGGGGCGCCTTTTACGTCTTATTAACGATTTTCGTCGTAATAAATAAAGAGTTACATTTGTCACTAGACGTCTCGACGCGGCTTAGCGGATTTTCGGGCTCCACTCGTGGCTTTGTCCGTATTTTTAGACGTTGGAGAAGAGCAGAGAGGGATTGTACGGGATGAATAATGAAGACTGTTCACCTGCTGCGAGAAAACGTTTAAGACCGGAGTTTCAGGATGCTTTTAACGGCTGTTTTGATGCGTTCCTGGCTTCCGAAGAGCAGCACCCCGATAAATCACCTGGAAATTTAATGCTTGGGTTTTCGTGGAAAACAAGGAAGCAAACAGATATACCTTTGAAGTGGATTGGCATTTCAGGTAACTCGGAAAATCTGTAGAGATCCCATGCCTGAAGAATACAGCAAAACGAACCGAACTGGTTGTGCAAAAGTCATCTTATCTTTAGTAATATCAGAGTTAATTCAAGCGTTCAATACCTATTGAATCAAGAAGATATAGAAAGGGGTTTGGAAATAGTCGGCACTCTGTGTTGCCTACCATCTTTACATCACACTAACGCGCAGAAAAACGTGAAAGTACTTTTCTAACCCATTGTCTATGTTACGCCACTACTAACGGTAACAGTTCTGTCAACGAAGCTTGACATTAGCTACCATCTACGGATCTACGTCATCACCTTTCTGACGAATTGCTGAACTGCACCTCTTTTCTATATCTTTTTGAGTTTTTTTTTGGTGTAGCAGGCGGAAAATCTGCAAGTCAGACGAACCACCCTCTCCTGAGGGGGGAACAAGTGTGAGGATTCTCACTCTCCTGAGCTCGAGACCCACTAAAAACCCTCAACTGCTTCTTGAATATTGGTTCCGGGCATTTGCCTATAAACCGTTAATCTCTTAGTCGGTTTTCTTCTCGCACACTATAGTGCTGGGATTTATGTGTTTATCCCCTATTGGATAACACTTTATTGGATTTTTCAATAAGTTTATGTTCTTATTCTAATCTCTTTTTAATTGATCTTTTGGTCTCCTTCAGTAAATTCGCATTCTCCTTTTGTCTTCCTCTGGGTCGTAGTCCACTAGTCTCCTGAGTTCTTGATTCGGATGGTTTTTCGCTGTTTCGAATAATTTCTCTGCTATTCATGAATTCCGTTATGGTTTCCCATTTTAAGTCCCTATAAATCTGTCTTTTCCTGACAAACCAAAGTGCATCTATTGCACATCGTGGCAGCATGTTTTCAGTGGCCTGAATTCTTTCGATATGGCTCTTTGCCGCGAAACCTCAGGCAACTGATCCATAAGTCAGTTGAGGCCTAGCAACGGCTTTGATTATCTTCAATTTTGTGTCGTTAGACATGTGGCTTCTTCTTCCTATCAGAGGGTAGAGTCTATTCATCGCTACTTTCGTTTTGTCGATTGCTTGTTTGATATGACTTTTCCAAGTAAGTCCTTTGTCAAGCGTTTTTCCTAAATATTTGGCTTCATTTTTCCAGTCGATTTCTTCGCCGTCAACTTCTAGATTCGTCGTGGGTCGCAGTCTTCCCTTCTGCAGTAATATTGCTTGGCTCTTTTGTCCATTGAGCTCGATTTTCCACTTTATGTCATTTGTTTCGTCAATCGTTTCTTGTAGAACTCGTTCTATTACTTCCTAGACTTTTTGAGTCGAAAATCGAATAGTACGATATGCATCGAACTAGATAGGCATGCATATTCCACCACGCATGATGCCAACACCATTCCTTCGAAGAAGTGCTGAACATGCTTTTGTGTTATTGAATTGATATAGCCGATACTTGATGATTAAACTGATGATTATTAAACTTAAAATTGAATAACATGTTTTTCACTAAGTGACTTATTTAACCACTATACTCGTTTTGCTACCACAGTAGCGGTGAAGATAAACTTTGATTTACCTGAAGATGTTTTTGTGATAATAAAACACGTGTCATGGTTGAATAGTTGGAGAAAATCATGCTATATAGTTTTTAGTTCTCTTTTGGTCTTAGCTGCCCTCATCAGAGCAAGACTTTTCTTCGATGGAAAACGGCAACACATTGATGGATCCCACTTATATTATAGAAGGGGCTTGATCTTAACTATGCAATATTTTCAATGTCCTTATTTTTAATTTTTTTTCAAAGGATTGAAAAATAAAGTTGAAACATTCATAATGAAATATGTAGTTTTCAGTTCGCAGAAAATGCTTATATATTATTGAATTCTATTTCATTGTTCTTCTTGGAATAGAACTGTGAATTGTATTTTGTACATTTGATGAATAAAAATCTGCAACACTATAGTTATATATGAGTTTTCGACTTGTATACAGCGTGTATTTGAAGGTGAAGCTTCTTTTTAACAGAAGGTAGATTCGTCAAAACGAAACGTTTCACCAAGAATCACCTGTCAAAAAACTGTCAAAATGACAGAGTTGAAAAAATAAAATTGAAAATGATTACTGAAATAGATCCTAATACGACCCTACACCGTTTGTTAGCGGAATTATCGCAAAGCAGTGGGAAAAAACTTATCTCCTGATTCGACCATGTAGTTTCGTTTAGGATATTGGCTCGTTCGATATTTACGTGGTAATGAAAAAGGAAACTTAGGATTGCCGAATTGTTCTCATTATTTTTTAGTAACTTACAACACGGTTTTATGAAATGGCTCATTTCGATATCAACTGACAGAAGAGCCTTAGGACACATGTGTAAACATTCATTGTCCAGCCAAATGTTTTGTTTCGTTTTTGCGATGCCGGAGTCACCTTCCACAGCTCCGTACTTGAAATTCAATGACATTTTGTCGAACTTCTAGGGGTTGTATCTCAGCCATCTTGGATATATTATAAAGACAATTTTTGGTTAAACGACTTATTTCGATGAGTTCTACCTTCTGTCAAAAAAAGCCTCACCTTTGAAAACACCCTGTAAATATTTCAACACTGACTTCATGAGGTTGAAAGAAAAATTTTTTTCTATTTAATTCTTTTAGATTCGGCCCATATAAAAAGTTAAAGCCATATTAAGTTTCAAAATGAGCTTTGTCACCCCATCTGAAACGTCACATGAGGCTAGAAAATATACAGAATACCCTTATTCTTGAGGAGTGATTATTTTCGTGAAATCTGATAACAATTTATAACAATTCCTGCGTCATATTTCACTTGAAGTCTTGAAATCATCAATAAAATAATGGGATTATTGTCGCAGGGTCAATTTTGATGAAATATACATACCTACCACAAGTTCATTCTTTTCAACATGGTCAAACTGGGAATGTTTAATTCAGTAATTCTATTGTTGAGGACGTTGAGGTATAAACAACTATAAGGCTGACCTTGTATATTGGGATTTTTATCATGAAATTATTCCCAATGAAAAATATTCGCTAGTCAGGTCATGTCTTTCAATAATTATAAAAATATATGTGGTCATTAACTCACATTGAATGAATAGTTCTTTCACTGAATTCCTGTATTATGAGATGGTTCATTCAATTTATCATCAGCCTTAATTTTGTGATAATGTTCCATTTGCTAGTATAAAGTTTCATTACAGAAAGCAGCGGTCTAATAATGCATGCATCACTCACATCCATAAAGCTGACCGAATAACCCTCGCCAAGTTCGACCAGTTATTATAATAATTCATCAAGTCGCGATTTATTAAATATTAAATCTCGCAGAAATGGGTCATTTTTCTGCACGGAAAGTCATGATTTTCGTCCTCACGCACACTCCTGCAGCGATATTTTTGATAAAACTGAATTTTTTCATCGTAATACTGTTTAATGTATTCACTTTATTTTTGTGAAAAAGGGTTAATTGCGAGGAAAACTCATTGGGGCAATTTCATGCTGTGCGTATCGACCAAAGGGTTGTTGACCAGTGGGTAGTTATTTTTAAGTGGAAAAATGTTATAATTTATAGGAAATAACACTGTATTAGCCCATTTATGAATGAAAACTTGTTATGGGTGTGGTTAATACGAAGAAAATAGTTGATCTCGTTGTGTGTGCTATGTTGATTGAAAAATATTTACGAGTACTGTATCTATTTATTCATTTGAAAGGAGGCTTCACCAAGAAGATCCAACTACAGAGTTTCATAAGATGAACAATATTATAAGTGTATGAGAAAAATCACTGGTTTCCCAGTTTGATCTTGCTTCTCAGAAAAATCACATAAATACAGGATGTTCCTAAATTGGAGGCAAAAACAAAAAGAGGACATTCCTAGAATAATTTTAAGAAAAAAAAGTTTAACAAATCGCAAACGATTCGTTTCAGGATACAGAGTGTTAAATTTAGAATTTTTTCAAAGTTTTTCTCTTACTGTATATACACTTCATCAGATATTTAACTGAAATTTGGCGTAAATATTACAATTTATATACTAACTGACTAAGAAACTGCAACACCCAGAAGGAGCTGTTCACATTTAAAATTTTTTTTTGGTAAAACATAGATAGTATAGTTATCAGTAAATGATTAAAATTTGAAGAAAAAAAACGACGGGTTTACAAATTTTTTTATTGAATTTGTTAATAATGTGTTTGTCCACCGCGGTTATCTATACACTCCCCAACACGTCTTGGCATTGATGCAAGAAGATGGTCTATTTCTTTTTGTGGGATACTATTCCAAGCTACCTGTACTTCATGACTCAGAGTCCGTGGGGGCTGGGGTAAATTTCCAAGCCTTCTATCCATGATGTACCAAACATGCTCTATGGGCAAAAGATCGGGAGATCTGGGCGGCCATGGCAAAAGATTCACATGGGCCGCTTCAAAAAAGTTTAAACTAACTCTGGCAACATGAGGTCGAGCATTATCTTGCTGGAATATTGGATTCTCAAGCCGATTGAGGTAAGGGAGAACATATGGTTCCACTATTTCTTGAAGGTAACGCAGCGCTGTCATCTTATCTCGAATAAAGACTAAAGGTGACCCACTTCCATGTGCAATAGCACCCCATACCATAACGCCTACTGTCCGGTGTACTTGACACTCAACATCAAAATGAGGTTCACGTATTTCTGATGATGAAGAAATACCTATTGTCATTTCATTTTTAATCTATTTGAATTATTTCATTGAATTTAATCATATTCCTTCATTTTCGAATGAGTTGATATATTGTGAACTACATCAATTTTATTGTAAGATTAATTCCATCAACATACCGAACAATACAGAAAGCAAACACCTTCCTTTCACTAACCTCTTCTCACTTCAGTGTTTCGCCATCCTCACTTTCCTTCGTATGGATTTCCAGAATATCGCTCTTTCCCTGAAAGCGCATAACCCTCCACAGGCTACTAGACGGCTTGATAAAGAGAAAACTCTTCCTGACATCCTGGAAAAATGGGAATGCGTAGCATGTTCCCGACGCGCCAAGCCAAGACTCTTCAAAGTTGACTGACCTGCGAAGAGCGGTGTGCACAAAGGCTGTTTCTATTAACGCTTTTTTTATATTCGAGCATAAAGGCCGCCACGGATGAGCGGTTTTATATCACGTTGTATACGAATGGGGATGTATGTAGGTATCTAGATTGAACGCTGGAAAATGTGAGAGTTTTCGTCGTAAAAAAATGCGCGTGGAAAATCTCGCTGTTTTTGTTCGAAGGGATTTGTACTTGATATTCATGGTTCACAGAACACATATAATTGTTGTCGAAGGTTGTTTTAGTTGAAACGTTCATTAAATATGTGAATACATATTCCAGATTGATTTTCCATCAATACGAAAGAGGTAAAGATATGATGATTTTCAATAGGATGAGATATTCAATCACTACAAATGTTTCGCTATCATGCAAACAACATTTTCAGGTGGTGACGGTATTTTCATTCGGCAATTGCTGCTGGAATGATCGAGATAAGTATACTGCTTCAGTGTTTGGGATGGTGCAGAACCAACTTCTCTCACACTCCTTGACTCGATCTAGAGTCCGGAGGAACGCTTGAGGAATAGATGATACCAGTGCTACCAAGCGTTTGGTCCCTCTGTCGTATCTGCCTGATGTGGAGTCGATCTGTCTTCATCTACTGATTCTTCCATAGCCAATATTCTCTGGAGCAGTGAAACCTTCCAGGAGAACCCGCCGAACAGCTAAATCTCATCGGTATACATTCTAGCTTGTGATATTTTGGACGACTCCCTCTTTACGCCCAGAGGATTCAGACTTTACGCTACCGGACGCTTTCCCGCAGAGCTTTGACATGCAGATCTTCGAATTATAATTCTGCGTGAATCGGGTTTTGCCTGCTCATATTTGATGCACCTAGGATTGCCGAAAAACATTTCGGGTAACAATGATTACGCCTAAAGCAGGGCGTTAATTCCCAATTTTTTTTTTTTTTTTGGCGTTGCATGGGTAAAATCTGCGAGTCAGACGAACCTCTCCTTCGGGGGAACAAGTATTGGGATTCTCACTCTCCTGAGCTCGAGACCCACTAAAAACCCTCAACTGCTTCTTGAATATTGGTTCCGGTCATTTGCCCATATACCGGTCATCACTTAACACTTTATTATATTTTTCAATAAGTTTCTGTTCTTATTTTAATCACTTTTTAATTGATCTCTTGGTCTCCTTCGGTAAATTCGCATCCTCCTTCTGTCTTCCTCTGGGTCGTAGACCACTAGTCTCCTGAGTTCTTGATTCGGATGGTTTTTGGCTGAATAATTTATCTGCTTTTCTGTTCATGAACTCCGTTCTAATTTCCCATATCAGGTCCATTCCTGATAAACCAAGGTGCATCTATTGCACATCGTAGCAGCTTGTTTTCAGTGGCCTGAATTCTTTTGATATGGCTCTTTGCCGCGAAACCCTAGGCAACTGATCCATAAGTCAATTGAGGCCTAGCAACGGCTTTGATTATCTTCAATTTTGTCTCTTTCGACATTTGGCTTCTTCTTCCTATCAGAGGGTAGAGTATATTCATCGCTGCTTTCGTTTTTTCGATTGTTTGTTTGATATTACTTTTCCAAGTAAGTCCTTTGTAAAGCGTTATTCCTAAATATTTGGCTTCATTTTTCCAATCGATTTCTACGCCGTCAACTTCTAGATTAGTTGTGGGTCGCAGTCTTCTCTTCTGAAGTAATATTGCTTGGCTCTTTTGTCCATTGAGCTTGATTTTCCACTTTATGCACCAGTCATTTGTTTCGTCAATAGTTTCTATTAGTTCTGGGTTGCGGTGTCGTAATGCTATGCGTGTGTCGTCAGCATATAACGGTAGCATGGTTCTTGGATTCTTCGGAATATCGTGAATATATATGTTGTACAGAAGTGGCCCAAGTACTGATCCTTGGGGTACTGCAGCCTCTATATCTCTTGTTGAGGAGCATTCTCCTCCTACTTTCACGTGAAATCTTCTATTTTTGAGATAATTCCTGATCAACTTGCATATTTTGATCGAATATCCAGCACATCCCATCTTATATATTAATCCTTCATGCCATACTCTGTCGAATGCTCTGGCGACGTCTAGTAAAACAAGACCTGTAGCTTGTTTATTTTGAAATCCCTCTGTAATGTATTCTGTGAGCCTTAATAATTGTTGCTCTGTTGAATTTTCTCTTCTGAATCCGAACTGTTCTGGCTATAATTCTTTCTATTACTTTTCCTGACGCCGACAGTAGACTTGTCGGGCTGTAGTTTTGTGGGAACTTCTTCTCATTGAATGGTTTATTGAACACTATGACTTCCCTTGTTTTCCATTTTTCTGGGTAGTGTTCTGTCCTCATACTTCCATTGGCGATATTTGTTAGAGCGGCTATACCTTTTCTAGGTAATCTCTTTAACATAACATTCGTTATTTTATCGCTTCCGGGAGCTTTCCTCTTCTTCAAACTTCTAACCATTTCCCTGATTTAATTTGGCGATGTTGGTTTGTATATTTCAGCAGCCGCTGGTAATTCATCCATTTCTTCTTCATTTTCTTCAACCAGTTCTTCAGACTTCAGACTTTACGGTCTTCAGACTTTACCGGTAATATAATAGGTATATAATAAGTCCTATTATGCAATATCCCGACTCAAGAACACTTTTCAGATAGATGCCCTGCTTCGAATTTACTATGGTATGGTTTATAGTCATCTTTGCTATAATGTGGTTTTGTGGGGGTCGTCAACGGTCAGTGGTCGTGTGTTTATCACCCAGAAAAAAAATCCTACGAATGATTTTCAAATTGAAACCTCAAGATTCCTGTAAGCCGATTTTCAAACAGTACAAGATTTTGACTTTGCCATCTATTTTCATTTTGAATACTTTGATTTATATCCGACAAAGTATCCACCTTTTGAACAGGTGTACTGATTTTCATGCATATAATACTAGAAATGATGATGTACTATGCATTCCAATGCACAGAACCACAAAGTTCACTTCATCACCAATGTTCATTGGCACCAAGCTCTATAATCACTTAAATAAAAAATTTAAGAGTATGACTGACAAGCAATTTAAAAGTCAGATCAAATTACTTTTGATCAACAAGTGCTATTATAGTGTTGAAGAATTTTTAGAAGATAATGTAACCAGTCCGGCCCTTGCGGTCGGACCTTTCGAGAACCAGAGCGGTCGCGAAAGATTCCAGAATAACCGCGAATCTACCTGAATGTTTCCGGCGCCTATATAAGCCCAGCGGAGGAGCAGGTAGGCAAGTACAACTACAGTAACAGTGCAAGCGACTAGTGGAAATAAACAAGAGTGGAAATAAATAGTAGTGTGATACTTAGTTTGTGAATTATAAGTGTATTAAGTGTAAATAAATAATTTTAATAAGTTGGACGTTTTAATCAGCGAAGAAAACGTTACAATAAGTTATGTTAAGATCGAAAATTTCTTTTTTCTTTTGTTTTTGTTCTTTACTATGTTAATTTTTTTTCAGAAATTGTCTTGACGTGTCTTATACATTTTTATTAATGTCTGGAAGGATCAATAAATGTATTCTATTCTATTCTATTCTATTCTATCTATGAATATTAAATACTACTCTGTGAGCAGAAGTAACATTTTTATATACAACTCTTTCATGACTAAGCATGCATAGAACTCTTGGATGATGTCGTTATCAATGATTATGAATTATTAATTTACAAATTTTTCCACTAATAGCATTGCCGCATAAAGTTTTGATGAGATGTCAAAACGTCTTATAATATTCATATTCAAAAGTATCCTTTTCGCTATACATTATTAATTTAGTCTTCGAGTAATGTTGCTTGTAGTTTCCAAAGCTTCGAGGTCGGTATTGATTATAACGTTCAATAGAAATTACAGTTTCAGCTGCTACTGCAGCTTATGAAGGCTCATTTGAAACCTCTATTTTGTAAAGATGTAGATACTATTTTCTGACTATACATGTTGAGTCTTCCACTCGTACAGATATTTTAAAAGTAGATTTTTGAGGTCAAAAGAAACACTTTTTTCCTTTTCCTTTTTTTCCGAATCGACTCGGTTTAAAATATACAGGCTGTCGAAAAACCATAAATAAATTATTTCTAGTTCAATGTCACAACATGTTTTATCGAATGAAATTAATTTCGGAATATAGTTTTCCATTTATTTGATGCTTCTTTTTTGAACAAAAGATATCAATACGTCTTCCAGTTTTCTCATTATGACACCATTACGTACCATAAAAATACCAAAAATTCAAACAACCCAACACTTGAAACTAAGTTGGACGCTACCTAATGAATATTTGGACATTTTGTAAAACAAAAGTATTCCTCATATTTACTCGTATAATGCGCCGTTTTCGAATTATTTGATTTTCGAAGACTAAAAAGTATCTGTGAAATTTTAAGAATTAGATACTTTGACTGAATACAAGTCCGTTTAAAAGATCCACAGATGTGTAGTGTCACAGATTCAGCTAGTTATATTAAAGGTTATTTTGTTTTTCCATGGGTGGCACAACCTATTATGAAAATTTAAAATGGCTATATCTTTTCATCAGGGCCGAATCGAAAAAAATGGTATGCAAAAAAAGTGTTTCTTTTGACCTCAAGAATCTACTGTTTAAATATTTGTAGGAGACAATTACTCACCCTGTATACAGCCGATACTGGAAATATCACTTTGATAGTTGGTTGTTCCTGATATCGAACGAGCTTATTGGAATTACTGAATTTTGAAAAAACGACTCTTGTTTTTGGAAGTGATTTTCCGGAATGGTATTTTCGTAGGTACTGGCTTTTTCACGAATTTTACGAACCAAGATGAAAACCATCAATATGTCACGAGAAATTATGAATACCTAGTAACATACTTCCGTTGTATGTTGTATGGTTCGCTACAGTAAAACAAATCTACGATATCGATACATATATTCGAAGAACCATAAGCAATTTTTTTTCACATTTTCTGCTCTTGAGGTAGGTATTCGGTTTTACTTTCTACTAATTTTCATGCTGAATTATTTCCAAATCTACGATATGGAAACATCTATTCGAAGAACCAATACGCAATTCTTTTTCACATTTACTTCTCTTGAGGTAGGCATTCGGTTCTACTTTCTACTCATTTTCATGCTGAATTATTTTCAAGTTTCTGAAAATTTCTTAAATTGGAATTAAGTCTGTCTTGAACATCAACTCGATTTCAAAATTATGTCTCTACAAGATCAGCATGAGAGTTATTGTATTTCAGAATTCCTCTTTATTGGAGATACCCACACTTGTCCCCATGTGTAAGGTGTATCCTTTCCAACTCAATATTTCTTTGGGGCCTTTTGAATGGCCCACTCATGCCCAGAATAATAAGGTGGCCATGCCATATTCTGCATATTCATATGAATATTTCACCGTGAACCAGGCACATTGCTTTCATGCAATAAGAAATACTACACATCTTTCGAGAAAAACAAAAATCTACGAAGTTCTCCATGAAACGCATTCATTTATCTTCTAGTAACTGATATCAGCTTTTTGTCAACGTGGAACACTTTTTTAATTGATGAATTGAACGAAATCCTCAACTAAGATTAAAGAAAGCAATATCAGATTTATCAGTACCCAGTGAGTCAGGGAATACTCCTTCTGACGAAAATGATGTATTTTTTATGAAATATCTTCGAAACGTCACATTTTGATAAAACCATTTCAACCGTTGTCTGTTAAGCACTTGAAAATGAAAAATAAGAATGGGTATTTAAAATTTAAAGCGTTTCATTTCAATTGCACAAGTTGGCAACATCGACTGAAATATGCCTTGATAATAAAGGACAACAAATACATTATCTTGATGAGATAGACAAAGATGGCTGTCTATGAACTCCGCGACGAACGAGGAAAGTCGTAAAATTTTATGAGATTTTTATGGCCGGTTGCAGTTGAGGCTCGCCAGTAAGTACGCGCCTGTGAATCAACAGCTGTTATTTCATAAACAAGCTGATCGGACATTGTTCTTTTTATTTTGTAGTAGGCGCTGTTGCCAGATTTTAAACTTGAAACCAAGCGATTTAAATTTTAAAACCCCATATTTGAAGAATGATTTTGAATAGTTTCCGCGGTGCATTTGAAAAAATCATGAATAAAACTTGCATATGCAGTGATAGCCCAAATTGAGGAGAATTCCCCATTGAGGACTTCGTAACCTGTCCGCTGTGTATGCATATTTCTATAAAACATAGTAGTTGTATCAGATCTATACCAGCAATAAATCTGTGTTGTTCATCGATAAAATTTTGTTAATATTTCATTAGTTCATAGTAAGAGATTTATCTGTTATTTAGATCCATTTTCAAAGTAGACTAATATTCAGCTAAATCCTCCTTCTAAGCAGATTCGACTGTTATTGTTATTGTTATTCCGGCAGGTTTCTCAAGAAGTGGCTAAAAGAAGTTAAAAAATATTGGCCATAGAGAATCTATAAATCAGTGAAAGATCGACCCTGAGCCTCGATGTGAAATAAGAACCAAAGGATTGATAATATTGGCTGTGAACTATCGAACGAATGGCCCATCAAACAGTGATGCAGCACACCATATATGGAAGCAATTATTTAAGGCAATAATACGGCCAAAAATTAGATCGCACCGTCAACATCGACATCTGTGGTGTCCGGACGGAAGACCCTCATTCCACCTTCATCTTTTTAATCCAATCTGGCCTCATTTCCTCGTCACGAAACCCATAATCCCAGAAGATCGGCCGCAATCAAATCCCTACGTCGATGAACGACCTCACCGACCGCGTTGTTGTTGTTGTATAATCTTCTTCTATCGTGCGTTCTCTCTGGTCGCCGGCCGTGCGGGGTCAGGGATGAGGCCACCGGTTCCGTGCGGAAGCCAGATGGTCCCAATTTTCGATGGTTCGCCCCCGCCGTGCCGAAATTCGACTGCCACATGGTCCGACGGGATCGGTGAAAGGGTGAAATATTATGTGGACCGATTTTCCATCGGAAATTCGGTTTATTGACCCAGAAACGGTGGCGGAAGAAGTCGGGAAGCAGAAAAAACGGAAGTGGGTGGGATGCGAAAAGAGCGCACGATGGTTGAACGAATTTTTTATTTCAACTTGGCAACGGACAGCAGCTGGGGGATATTCAGCAACTTCGGACCTTTCATACCTGCGCCGTTTTTTTGTCGAAATATTGGATTTGGGACTTACATGGACATCTTTGGAGAAATATGCAAATTTCGCCTTCTAGTATATCTTTTCAGCTACAGTTTTTTCCCGTGGAAATATTTATGGGTTTTTCTCTGAGCATCTGAAATAAAAGGATAAAATGAATTTAAGAAAATGTATAATTATAAAAATGAATGCTTCCACGTTCGGAGTTATACATTGTTGAAAATATGTTTTGTTAAAAAATGTTACCTTATAAATGGACCAATATGAAGAAACGTTTCGCCGACTAACTACCATATTTCTCCAGAAAAATAATTTACATCTTCCAAATTATTCTCTTGAAAGCTTCTAAGTCGTAATTTTTTTGTGAATCTCATAATGCTCGAAAATATTCACACACAACACCAGGTGACAAGTGCATAATAAATTGACGAATATCAGCAAAATATTGCTGAGCTCTGAGGAATCGACAGGAGTCGTTGTAAAAGAAAAAGATTACAAGTGGCAGAAGTCATATGAACAAATCTAGATCTATATCTAATTCGCGAATCCAATTACCGTTGAGGGCGCTGCGAAATGAAAACATACTTTGACGTTTGTCAGTACTCTTTTCGAGATTTGTACGGTCTAACAAAGTTTTTCTAGTAAATCAAGATATTTATCGGAATTATCGGAAGTGAACTGTTTGTTTAGTTTCGTAAAGAAAGATCAACATTCTTTGGAAATACTTCATTTGAAAGGGATGAATTGTGGAATAAAATCGAGCGATGATATTAGTGATCCACTGTACCTAGACACAAATTCCTATTATTTCACAGATTCTTTTTTGAAGTAAAGCTAGGTAATAATGTTGAGGTAGCATATACTGAGTTTGTGAAGGAGGTAGAAACTAAACAACTTGATGAGTAAAGCGTTTATGTGGAAGTTTTAAAGTTTCTATTTAAAGTATTTCAATTCCATGTTATGATATAAGTATTCCCCATACTGAAATCTCAAGAGACATAAATATGATTCAGCTCATGGAACAAGTTTTACAGATGAGAAAAAGCATTCATTTGAAGTATGAAAATTATGAAATTGTATTTCCAAATCGTCAATTGAATTTAGCAGAAATCTCTTGCGAAGAAAAATCGTTTAACCTGACTCCTGCCAGTTGAAAGCACTGGTATAAATACCTTTCCCAATATTTTTTTCGGAATCAATATGTCTATACAGAAACCCAGACAATAATCCCAATATAACTTCTCCAAATAATAATCATAATACTTTGGTGGACAACGTGAGATAAGAAAAAACATAAGAAACAAAACTTGTTTTGACTTTGCAGTACTGACAAAGTAGTTTAGTAATTCAGTCGGCAGAGGGCGTATAGATTTTTGGATTAGCCAATATGGAGAGTGGAGAGAAGGAGAACGATCGCCGTACTAAAAATGTGTCTCCAAAAACCTTAGAACATCTATGTTCTATGCCAAAAACGGGGAACGTAGGGTAGGAGTCGCTGCGATCGCTACGTTTATCGATAAGGGGTGGGGATTTAAGCGTCAATTTGAAATGAACAACCTTGATTTTATTGTGGGTTATGTGTCATCGTAGTTTTTTCAATTTTTCAAATACGTTTCTTTAAATTTATTATAAATATGAATTTTCTGATTTATATGCAATGAAATACAATTCACATTGTAAAAGGGACTAAGTAATCGGCTTTTTAAATTCATAATAAATGACGAAATTAATGAAATTCAAAATGAATCACTGATAAAAAAAAATGAAACCTACATAATATGTTCATCATTGTTTATTGAAAACCGGATATGTTAGTTGGTTTAATGTAATCTTCAAAATTACATACATTCGCAGTGAGGAGTAGAACATATCAAGACAACAAAAGGTAGTTTTCTCAAATTTATCACTTATTACGCTAGATTCTGTTTCCAATACTCAGCTGAGAACCGTTATGAACCACAAATTATGTTATGCCCAACGAAATTCTTCGAGAATATCCACTTCTGAACTATGTACATAGTTTTATTGGTTAGATATTCTTATTCAGAAAAATCCACTCCTTTCGAGGGATGACAATTTCGATTTCGTTTATAATGAATCCATCATCTTTTTTGATATCTTCATCGCAAAAGTGCTCTTGACACACAAATTGATTCCGAGTCGATTCTTGAGCTAAGGTTTTTTTCAATTTTCTCTTGAAAATGCACAATTTCTCTCTCATCTCTTATCCTTTTCTTTCCGATGCCAAAACACTCTTACACTAGCGCACGCTCCAACATTTCACCATGGTCATTTATGTTATTCTCTTATCAAAAATCGAAAATAATTATATTATTCTAATCCTTTGTTACCAGGAAGACAGTTCACTCAGCCAACTTCAACTAGTTTAAATCAAAATTTCGTCATCCCGTGATTGCCAGCGCGCCTATTGGCAAAAACATGAACTACCTTATTGGTACATATTTTAGGGGACAAAAATCTATGGTCTCAAAGCAGCGATCGTTCTCCTTCTCTCTACTCTCCATAGACGATAACGTTGATGTAGCATTCAGTCCATTGATAAACTGATGCTGTTGACAACTAACACAGAGACAAGAGATCTTTTTCCATTGACTAACATATACCATCTTTGAGGACATTCAACGGACGAAACCCCCTTGAAACTATTAACCGTATAGACACGTGTGATGGTGTGATACTAGTGGTAGGATATTAGATCTAGTCCAGTCGCATGACGCATGATTCCGACAAAAATAAACCCAAAATTCTCCACATACATTCACAGACACACTGTATGATTAATCTCGGGGAATTTGTTTTTTATTTCACTAACCCATGATTTATGTTATCAATGTTCATATAATCCTATCAAATTACAAAAAACTGTTCATCACACTATTTTATTACCTAAGCTAACTCCTTATCTTTTCTTTATAGGTAAGCAATCTTAGAGTTCAACATCCATCCATCTCAAACGTAAGTGAAAATCCTGAAAGTTTGTAGGGGATAGGTAATCCCTAATTAAATAAATATATGAATTTCAGTCCACGATATTTGTAGGCTTGAAAAGCAAGCTCTCGAATCGGGCTTACCCTCTAGAAATTCTGAAGAACATAAAGAAACCTATATATCAATTAAACCTGCATAGAAATTTAATATTGCAAGCAGTCCGTATTGAAGATAGGTATGTGAAAACTTGAATGTGATTGTGTTACACAAATTTATTACAATGATCAGAACATGTGTACCTGTGAAGGTCAAGAACATCTCTCTTTGCTCTCAGGAGCACCGTTAACCAACCGAAGAAATATTGATTTGGTATTTCCCTATTGGAACCTATACTTCTTGTACTTAATTGATTCATCAAGCATCTCGATATGGTTGATGCCAATTTTCATCGCCGAACACAAATAAGGCAACAATATTCTATTCTGGGTTCGTCCTAATCAGATACACTTATGGGAAAATAGAAAAAAAATTGTACATCGGTCTAGCAGATGTAGAGTGAATAATCACGGTGCAATTTGTGATTGATCTTTGGATGTACAATGAGATGAAACAGCGAATGTACCACACAAGCACCTGAGAGTTGGAAATCTCTATAATAGGCTGTTAACGGCTAATCCCTCAATAAATGTCCACGTAAACGGGAACTTGATTCGGCCTCGAGAATTCACCTGAAAGATATCAGAGTCGGCTCCAGCTGCCAGGTTTCCTTTGCATTTTAATTCTGCATAACTCTCTGAAATAGTTTTGAAAATAGATCAAAACTTGAAGCCTACTATAATATTGGTAATTATCACTTCTCTGAATTGAATGAATCCCTTCCAATTCTGGCTTCATTACTGTAGCTTAGTTTTTTTATCGCTCCTTATCTAGCTTACACCATAACATACCATTTTCTCTTATGGCATCATTTGAAGAATTTTATTTTTCCAATAACTAGACTAGAATCGTTGAAAAAAATTAATGAAATTAACAATGATTCTTTCTTTTCAAATATGGAAGACGTCAGAAGTGTTAGGAGCAAAGAGGTGGACATTTTCAGCAACTGCTTCAGTTATACACAACTATTAGATTCTAATGAAAATCGTGAATTTCAAATTCTTTGTGTTTAGTTGTGGATTTTCATTAAGTATTGACCACATCAATATTTATGGTTCACCAGGCCTCAGTTCAGCTCGGTGGGGCACCGCACCAAGAAGAAGAAGAGATACTTTCTATGATTTATTCATATTACTGAAATAGGTAGAACCCTTTTTCATAAATGAAAGTACAAAAGCCTCAATTCGTTCAAGATTCATGTCTCTAAAGTATGAAAATTTCGAACATCGGTTGAAATTTTTGGCACGAATTTTTTCAACCGCCTCAGTTTGTTCAGATTCTTGTGATCTGACTCAATGAAAGAATACTTTAAGCACGTTGGGAAACATCTACCAGTAACTTTTTCTTTCCACTTTCCATAAAAAATTACGATATATAGGTTAAGATTCAATATTATTGTTCACATTGTGTGGGTAGCAAGTGTGATTCAAGAAAAGAATTACTGTCAGTCACAGAACCTTGAAAATTCCATAGCCTACTTAACGACCAATTTTTTTGAACGAACGTTAGTAGTTTTTAAATTATGAAATTTTGTGAAAACTAGTTCGTTCACTATGAAAATCCGAAATTCAGTAACGTCTTCAACCGATTGATTAATGTTGTGTCGAAAATCCGAAAATATCGTTGCAGTGGACGCACAACCAACCTAAAGTAATATATTTCTGCTATGCTTCTTCCTATGCTAAGAATGTAAACCTTTCTGACTTTTACGTGGATGAAGCTGAAAGTGCAAGAAATATTTTGTTACGATTTAGATATGTTTATTGTCTTTTATAAATATAGAAAATGCTAGGTTTGTTTTAGTGGAGTTCTTAGGTTTGCAATTTGCAAGATTCTAATTCGCGTAGATGAAAACCTCAGTTTCTGAAACCTTGGAGATTGGAGGGTTTGTAAAAGAGAAGATACTCTTGGTTGAATACTTCAAACTTAAATGTTTTCAGGAAAAATGGAAATCACCGAGGCATTTTTTTGATACAGCATTAATCGGTCTGCATCCGTAAGATCTTATCTATTGTTTTTGTTTCGACGATCAATGAGGAGAAGACCGTTATCTTGCATCCTAGCTGATGTCTTTTATGTAATTTCTGCTTAAAAAATGTTGCAGGAAATGTCATTGAAATCAATCTTAGAATCAGGTCCAGAATGATTAATGAACAATCTGAACATGAATAAACAGATCTGTGACGAGAACTGACAGAAAGTGCCACTGAGTCTCGAGCACTAAGCACCGATTTTTTACACAAGGCTCGCGATAACTAAACAATAGGTCCTTTCGTTTGCATAAAAAGTGTAGCACTTTTCTACACCTGACTTGATTTACACCAGTGTTGAGGAAGTGTAGTTTATCTACACATAGTCAAAAGGAGATGTAGATAAACTACACCACCTCTGGTGTGAATGCAATCAGCAAACGAATACTAAAATCGAGTGTAAAAAAGTGCTACACTTTTTATGCAAACGAAAAGACCTAATTTGTGAAAGTAATAAAACACGTTTGACGGGTAAGAAACGGAATAAAACGGAATAAGCAAAAGAAAACTTTTATAAAACGAAAAAATTCGAACTATCTTTGAGACGAAAGGTTCTTCTTTATACTCTCCACAGCTACAAGGTTTCATCGAGGAAAATAATGATTTCATGAATGGGGAATTCCATAGCCTAATCAGAAGAAAACTTTTTTTACACCAAAAATATTCGTACTTTCTCATGAAAACTCTTTTCCGACTATGAATCAACATGTAGAAGAATGTTTTAGATTTTGATATTCAATAAAACAAACAGCTATTCTCCAATCAAATTGTAAATTGGTGCTTGGCTCTCAAATGATATTCTGAATGTTTGCCTCATGTGCCTTTTTTTCAAGGGATTTTTTCATTTTTTCTAATTACTTATAGATACGATTCTCGCAATATTTTAAACAAGTGTAAGTAAGGATACTTAATATCTAGATACTCTGTTTCGAAACGGTATTTTGGAAATATCTAAAAAAGAATTCAGAAATCATATGAGCCAAATGAGTCCTATAAAGCGGATTTTTCCCATTTACGATATAAATCGGTACATTGGTATTTTTTATCCTAAGCCTATCCTATCTCTTTTCAGAAGGTTTCACGAGATAATTCTGACCAAGAATTCTCCATCAAATAGTCAAGCTTTTCATAAACCTACTATTTGACTTATGCTTGCACAAGCACTGAATACAACGCTTTGGCACAACTCTGTATTCAAAGAAATAGTTATGTTTATGCAAACATAACTGAACGGAAATTTTAGAATGTGAGATGTTGAATTTAGTATTTTCTACTTTTCCAGGAAGTTTTTCCTGGAAATGGTTGAGGTTGGAGCATTAGCTAAAGAGTTATCAAATTTTTTTTGCAAAGGTTTCAGAAAATGATTTTCTGGGTTGCAAATTTGCATTTTACTATAATACCTCTAAAATAAACAATCAGCAAAGTGATCAATTATTTCTTCAGAATAATGAAAGACTATCAACATATCTCATGTCCTCTTGCTCAATTGGACAACGAAAACCTGAGAAAAGTTCTCATTTCTAACATCCCTGCTCTTCGAAGAGACGCATATTTTATCCCATGGGTCTTCATAAATTACAAATCTTTTCAGGGACAAAGGACCTACTGTATTTAAAACTCATATTTGGTCAATAGTCTGTATAAATCACGTTGTTATGAAAAGCATATAATTCAATCCTATCTTCAATATCTTTAAAATTATTATTGATACAACAATCATGATGTAAATTCGTGTTAAGCGAAACAATATACAATAATTGTCAATGTAAGAACGTTTCCTCTAGCCGCCACTGTGGAAAATCAGTTGATCAGTCGGGCCATCCTAGCGAGCGCTACACGACGACGTCCATTTCCTTATTTAGACCGACGATGCCATAATTCCATTCCGGGAACAAAACAATTCCACTCGGTCCCCGATCTGAATATCTTTCTCACAGCCTCTGTCCGTGAGATGCGGCAGGATTATCTTGTTTTCTTTGTGCGAGCGAGCTTCGCTATTCGGCTTTTTTTTCGCCGTGCCTGCCTCGTGTTTTTCATTGCGGATATAAATATCTTCCTGCGCTGCCTGTCCTAGAAAAATAAAGCTAGTTAGAGGCTAACTAATGGACGCCACGGAGAGAATTGGATTGGAAAACGTTGAAAAAATTGAGGAAATTGCCCGAGGCCGATTGAAATCACGTACTAACTGAAACAAAAAAACGACAAAAGTCTCGAGCAAAGGGTTTGCTTTCTCTATTAGTTACCTATATGTATCAGAACGGCAGCAACATTTTTTAGGATAAGAATAATGAGAGGAAGCATCTTGTTTTTCATGTACATCAAAACGCGCTAGGAACTACTCTCAACATAAGCAAATATGTACTTCAGGGGAAATCTTATTGTAAATCTCGTTGTAAATGAATGGAAGCTTTGAAACAGGCAGTCATGGTGCTGGAGCTCTGAGATAGTTGTGAATTATGAGCATTGTATAAAGTCGTCTTTATTCAATGATATGGGGTTCCACAAGGACGGGTCCTCGGTAATCGAAATATTCTACCTATACTCCATTCACATTTATTTTAGTAGTCGGTTGGCCATGAAATAATTTTCTCAAGTTTTTGTAACTAGAACGAAGTAAGGTTGGCACTCATGAAATGTAGTTAATGTCATAACGCCGTTGCCACAACTGATATCAATTCTTATTACGAAAATGCCGAAAGTGATTGAAAAAGAGACAGGGTCTCAGGAAGTGCTATTTAGAATTCAGGTCCGCTCATTCGAATAGTTATACCCTGATATTCTAAAATCCACAATACGTCAGACGGTAGCCAACATATTCAATGTTTCATCTGAATCTAAACGACTTATATTTCAGCTGAATATTTCCACAATCAGAAAGATTGTGAATGAAGAGGATGACAAAGAATTTCCTCCTATTGGGAGATCCAAAAAAGTTGTGGCATTTGAGAATTTTATGTTTGAGTCAATTAATGCGAAAAGTTTACTACAGGATTTTTGATGAATGTCATCGAAGAATGAGTTCCCGAAAATTGATTTTTCCATTTTTCATTTGACTTGTCCTATACATTGCAAATGTCTTAAGGTGCCAATAAATAACTAGTTATTATTATTATATCAATGTATTCAGATGAACAGCCACAAATACGCGCCAGTTGTCCTGTTAATTGTTCATTCATGTGAAATTTTTGTTCAAAGGATCAAAAGTTCATCTTAACTTCCTTTAATTCCTTTCATTTATATGGATGCAAGATGATTTTTGTTGAAGAATTCAACATTCTTGTAATTATCTGTTAATTCCTTCGGGAGTTACCCATTCCCAACCACTGTATCATATGCATTTCATCTTCGGGTTAATATTTTTGAAATCTACAACTGATGTGATGTATTCAAACTTTAGCCAAAGGAGATAACGAACATTAACTCTCCTCAAACTAGTGCATATTATGATATTATACTGATCTCTTGTATTTTCCATGCAAATAACTGGATTTGGTATGGCTTCAATCAGTTTGTATAAACTTCAATTGTGTTCGTCACATATTTTCCGAAGAGATTCGACATTGTGATAAAAATACGTAATAACAGAAATTTTTACGTAGAACGGGCAACATAGCGTTGATTTAAAACCCAAAAATGTTTTGACAAGTTTCATAACCCCACATTTTCGTACTATACAGAGTGAAATGTGTCAAATTTCCATGGCCAACCAAGTTCCAAAATAAAAGTGAATGGAGTATATGTTTCAATTAATTGTTCAGTTTGCCAACCTGTTGAAATATTATTGCATTTACGGATGACACTGAAGTGCTTTACACGGAGTAATACGAATCTTCTCGCAAGGTGAAAGCCGAAGAAGAATTCCAGGCTATTTTGGATTATTTCAAAATAATTAGGTATTTACTCCTAATATAGGAACAATTATTATATACCATTCTCTTGCTTGCTTCTCTTGCTCTGTATAGAAATGGGCTCTATGTTCGATTAAGGCGAGTAGTGATGCCAATGAGAGTCTCGTTTTTGAGACGATTACATTACTGATTGCTGGGTGTGT
This sequence comes from Coccinella septempunctata, assembly GCF_907165205.1. Lineage (NCBI taxonomy): Eukaryota > Metazoa > Arthropoda > Insecta > Coleoptera > Coccinellidae > Coccinella > Coccinella septempunctata. Next base: position 11,851,310 of record NC_058191.1, read on the forward strand.
TGGACGGATAATCCAAACCTACCACTGCGACCAATACTACAATAGACCGCTTAAGCGGTCTATTGTAGCACACAGGCAAGCTTATAGAGCTAGACCTCTCCCTCCAGTCCTATCCTGCTCAAAGAGGAGATGATGTCAGAGGGGGAGCGATTCTTGAGTTCCTTCAGGAGCATTTTCGGAGAACCAAAGACTCCAAGTCTGACCCTGTGTGCCGCCGGGCTCTCACAGAGGATGTTCTAAATCGTTTCGTCCTCCTCTAAGCAGAGTCTGCAGAGCGGGTCATTGACGATGCTGAGTTTTTTGCGATATGCTCTGAGTCTACAATGTCCTGTGAAAACCACCATTATGAATATCAGATTGGTTCTAGAAAATCCTAGCCATCAACTGGTTTATGGGCTAGGAGGCACTGAAATGGCCCTGTGCGAGTGACGCAGTCCAGGACTGTTATGCCAGTATTCCAGGACCTTTTGCCTTATCAGGCTGTTGTTCCGTTCCCTGATTAAGGAATTGGAAATGTCTATACTTGGTTTCGGGCTAATAAGCGCTGATGTTGCGCCAACAGAGGCATCTGAAGCCCGAGTGTCCAGGTGCCCAAATCTGTTTAAGCTTCCCAATTTGTAGAGTTTAGATCTGCATTCAAATACCTGTGCCGAACTGCATTTGCCTGCTGCGAAAGATTTAATGGCAGCTTGATTATCCGTTAGGATTTTTATTGACCTACCCGTCCAACACATGTCAAGCAAATGGTTGGCGCATAGATCAATGGCGAAGATTTCCACCTGAAATGCTGTAGCTAACTTTTCCAGATCCTTGACTGGTTCTGGAGCCATCAGTAAACCAACAAGGTCCTTTTAGATAGAAATCTTTGTGACAGAGCCATTCGTCTCTGCTTGGAATCAGAGAACTGAAGGTTCCATCCGTGCTGGTTCAGTTCTCATGCCCATCACCTTATCGGCCTCCAATTGGGCGATACTCGATAATATATCTATGAGACTTTTGTCGGTCTCCTCTTGTATCTCACAAGAGAGTCTCGTAGTGGTCTCGTTCTCTCGTGAAGTATTTTGAAAATGAACGAGTGTTGCTACTGAATTTGAAAACTGGAATTATTTCTTCGTATTCATATCACTTTTTCCTATAATATTTTTATCCCATGCGTGAATTCAAAAGCATGAAAAAGTGTTATCATAATGATCGAGAGGAGAAATTCTTCATTCTACTGACTGGCAATAAACGTACCAAAATGAATGCACTTGGATAGAAGTATTTGATATTTGATTATATGTTCATTAGAGTGTTCACTCTGAAAAACTTAATAGATCGTAAAGTGAAGTATTTGTGGTCTAAACAAATAATAAAACAACATTTATCTGATATCCGAAAGCATCCTTTTTATAAATTGAATGAAATTGAAATTTCCCTCTAAGACAATGGAGTCTTCAATTTCGTTTATCTCAAAAATGGGTAAAATTATCGTGTTAATACACTATTACATAGCATTTGAACAACATACTTTCTAATCGGAATCAACAAGAAGTTTCGTCAAAAATAGCTACCATTTTATTGCATCATAGCAGCCGCTATAACAAAATTTGAAGTAATACATAAATTAAGATCACCTTTCCAAAGTTATACCTTCCGATTTCGATGACAATGAGGAATAAACGCTTATTATCAGCAGAAAACCGAAAAAACTCAACTCTGATCTGTCTCCACAGCAATATTTCATTGAGTACTACTTGGTCCTATCATCATATTATGTTGATTTAAATTATTATTCCTTAGGCAATGGCCCAATGGTTATGAATCAATCTGTTTCATTTCATACATTGATGTATTATATCTATAGGTATCTCCCCCTTTAATAGGTTCCTCAAATTTTCCCAAATCATACGAACAGTTTATAACCTTCAATTTCTAAAAAGGGACCCGAAATTCTGGTAGATTTCAAAAAAGGGCTTGATCGATTCTGACCAAGATCAATAGGCTTCGTTACACTCCAGATGGGACCATAAGTGCAAAATATATCACTTCGATGGATTCGAAATGACAAACTTACTTTCGATATGAATTTTCAGATCTAGAATTTTGAAAAATTCGGAGTACTATTCATGATTATGATAATGGTTGATTGAGGTCAAACCTATATGGATAATTTCAGTAAAACAAAACTACACGGATCTTATAAATTCATTATGAGTAAAGAGCATTACAGAATAATTCGAAGCCATCTGCGATGTTACAATCGTTTATAATGACTCTGTATAATTGTCACAGATTACGTTAACCAGAAAACAATACCGATCAATTTTAAACTTCCCCCTCGGCGCTTCATCAAGTCTTCAACAGCCGTAAATATAAAGCTCACGTAAATATCACTAAGTCATTCTCTAAGCACTTTCAGATCCCTTCGAAAACCTTCGAATGTTTGCCACGCTCTCCAGATAGAAACCCGTATTTCTGGAGCTTTTAGACACCTGGTCCCCCTAGAAACGAACTTCGACCAAACTGCCGGAAAGGTTTGATACTCGTTTTCTTCCTGTAGTTTTGAATTTCTGGGATAAGATATGTTTTCAATCGAATTTTCTATTATTCAGTCCTGCTGGTATGGACGTATGGACTTGCAAAATTTACAGAAAATTTGTTTTTAATTGAGCAGTAATCATTCCTCCCATAATATAGGGTTTTTCAACAAAAACTTTGTTTTGTAAATTAAAATAAAACAATAAATTCACATGACAATGATTCAAATTCTTATTTCATTCAGAAAAGGAAGGTTTGGCAATTATGAATGGAAAATGATATCTTATAAATATCCACCACGACCACGGTTACAGAAGTCGATTCTTTCATCAAAGTTTTTAATCACTTTTCGACAAAATGGCTGAATTTCGTGAAATTATGCAATTAGGAAATGTGGTTTGCAATAAATCCATTGTTTCGGTAGATGTGGACTTGTGACACCGTCACACGTCACTGTAAAACCTTTAAAGAGCCACCATTTTCATAGTGAATTTTTATTATTTTGAAACGATTTTTGAGTGAAATGGAATTCATTGTAACAATTGCCCAAGTTTCTACTACAGATATGTCAAAAACAAAATGTCAAAACTTTCATGTAGTTCCGATGGGGCCATAATGAAAAACAAAGTTCTTGTTGAAAAACCCTTTATGTTGAAGATATCACAGAAAAACACAGATAACTAATCTAGGATTGATTCATTTATTGGATTATTCCTATACAATTCGGCTTGGAAGAAAAACCAACCGAATACTTTCTCATTGACTTCTCAGCTATAATCGAATTTAAGTGTTTAAAGAGAACTAAAATCATTAGATGGGATGAAAATGACAACAGATAGGATGAATATGAACAGAAATGGACCTAGTGCATAGGAGAATAATTATTTGCGACACTGTTAACTAATGAACGATATGAAAACTATGCAACAATATAAAATGGTCTACTATATATCTATTGATTTATTAAGGCGTCCAATAAATGAAGCGACGCGTCACAAATCTCAATGTTACAATTGTTTATCTTTCCTAAGTTGAACAATGTTCGTATGTTATCTAACATACAGTGCGTAGTGTGTCCCAGTGAGAAGAAGCTACCGTCGATATTTCTCATACGATTAGAACGAAATTATGTACAGAGTGTTTCACAAGTAAATGGACAAACGGAAACTTTGAATAGAGGCCATTGAGCTGAGTTCAAAAACACCACCTCATGTTGTCTTGGGTACTCCGTTCTCGATAAACAGAGGGTTTTCAGTTTTCTCAAATTTCTCGAATTTTCGTTTCGCTATACCTTCTGATATTTTCGATCGATTCGACTGAAAATTCATTATAAAGTCGTTATTTTCAATAAAACAGAAGATTAAAATTTGACAAAACTCAGAAACGGACTCATTGAGGCTTTATTCAAATTAAAACTTATGAAAAACATGTATTTAGTTTTTCATCATGTTTTTAATATTTTTGTTATCTGCATATACGAGTTTCCCAAATTCAATGAATCCTTGGTATACCCTATCCGCGGATTACTTTTAATGAATAATTGTTTTGTGGTCAAACGTCACTTGAAAAAACAGAAGTGCATACAAATGGATTTGGAAATATTCAACTGAATTTTTATTCTCAATATATGGCTTGCATTTGTTTTTGATAGTTACTTTGATAGAACACTTCAAGTAGGGAGCAATGGAAAGAACTCAAATCATTGGGAATATCGAACAAATCACGGTCAGATCTAAGTTTTGATGATCCTGATGCAATAAATAATTATTTTCTGAGAAAAACATCGCAAAATTCAGATAGTTCGGTAATTGACTACTATAGAGACAACTCCATTTGCTCCGAACAGTTTAGTTTTCGACTTGTTGATGAAAACACTGTCCTGAAATTCTTGAAGAAACTAAAAAATAGTGCTCCTGGTTGCGATAACCTTTCGGTATCTTTCATCAAGATATGTTGTCCTCTTATCCTTCCATATATTGTTAACATCTTCAATTCCATTCTGCTCAGTTCCAAGTTCCCTACTTCCTGGAAGCACGCTGAAATTACGCCTATTCCTAGAAACAAAAATCCTCAAGAGTTCTCGGATCTGAGACCTATCAGCATTCTATCGGGTTTATCCAAACTTTTGGAAAAAATAATGGCTGACCAACTTTCCGAATATCTGGAGAATAACTTGATTTTACCTGGAATTCAGTCAGGCTTTCGTTCCGGATACAATTCTACTAGTGCACTGCTGAAGGTAACTGATGATATTTTGCGCTCACTTGATGATTCCAAATGTGTTGCCTTGTTTCTGCTTGACTTCAGCAGAGCTTTCGATACGGTTAAGCATGATATTCTCCTAGCTATTTTAAAATCTTGTGGAGTCTGCGAGGATGCGCTACAGCTCTTTCGGTCATATCTCACGGGACGTTCGCAAAGTGTAAAGTTGGGTGAAAAAGTCTCTCGTGCAAAAAATGTTGTAGATGGTGTCCCGCAAGGCTCGGTCCTTGGTCCACTCCTCTTTTTAGTTTACACCAGTCAGTTCGTAAAGTTCATTCGATATTGTAACGTCCATATGTATGCAGATGACTTCCAGCTTTACTACGATTTTACAGTGAGTGACCTAAATAATGCTGCATTGAGAATGAATGATGATCTTAAACAACTAGCGGACATAGCAGCAAAACATTCACTGAATCTGAACCCAAAAAAGTCGTTTGCTCTAGTATTCGGTTCCAATAAAAACAAAGCAATTGTTAGGGATAAGTTCAAGCCAACAATAAATAATGAGGCTATTCAATTTGCTGATAGCGCAAGGGACTTGGGTTTGGTTTTGGACGATTCTTTAAGATTTCGTGAACATGTGGTGAGCGTAGTTCGTAAAGCGTATGGAGCATTGAGACTGCTGTATCCACATAGATCGTACCTGCCCATTCATACAAAAAAGGTTCTGTGTGAGACTTTAGTCTTGTCACAGTTTAATTATTGTTCTCCTGTGTTTAGTTTCTGTCTTGATCAGGAAACGCTGGGCAGGATCCAGCGTGTACAAAACTGTTGCATCCGGTTCATCTACGGAATTAGGAAGTATGATCATGTGTCACATAAGTTGGTGGAATTGAGTTGGCTTCCAATGAAGATTTGTTTTGAACTTCATGCTCTCTGTACATTTCATAACATCATTTTGACGAGAAGCCCACCTTATCTCTACAATAAACTGGTGTACAGAACTGATGTTCATAATATCAACGTTCGTCGTAGAAATATATTATCATGTCCTCAGCACAGAACATCTACTTTTGAAAGAAGTTTCAGTTATAATATTTACAGGCTGTACAACAGTATTCCTAGTGAATTCAAGCTTTTAAATCGAGCTGGGTTCAAGAAGAGAATTAAGGCTTATCTCCTCGATCCCTCTTCGACATGATTTCTTGATTTTCTCCGTGAAGTATGTTTACTGACATTCTCATATTTTTGTCTTTTTTTTTCTCTTCTTTCTTTGATTTATATACATTGTTTGCTCATTTTTTTCTTTTTTTTTTGATTTAGGTATATTCAAATGTATTTTTTCGTAAACTACAAGGGTTAAGTGGTAGAGCACCTTTGGGTGAACTTCCCCTTGGGATTTCTGGTGAAATAAAGACATTTATTATTATTATTATTATTATTATTATTATGTCTGGTCATTCAGAATTGTCATTTACAGTGATAATAAGCCTAATTATAAATAATGAACAAAGGTAGAAATCAAAGATTAAAGAGTAAAAAGATGGGAAACAAAGCGACTGAAGTGAAAAACAGATGGCGCTCACCATCTGTTTTTCAAATGTGTTCCTAAGACCCTAAGACTAGTTAAAATATTAATTTGAGGGCCATTTGCAGAAAATTTTGTAAGTCAGATGGACATTTTGATCAAAGAGGTTTTAAATATTTTGATTCTCGTACCGCCTTTTGTTCATCTAGCTCGTTCTAGTTGAGGATTATTGAATTTTTCATTCATTAATCAATTTTTGTATTTGGTCAAAAAGTAATCATACCAAGAAGAAATCATAAAAAAAGCATAAAGAAACTATACTCACAGGCTAACATATACATCAGGTCTTGTAAGGTTTTTTTCAATTGTGGTTCTGAACATTCTGTAAATAATATGTAAGTTACTGAAACGTGTATGATATGATGGTATATTGAATATTAGTTCATATTGATTTCTGATAGATATATATATATCTATTGCACAGAAATAACACCTTTGACGTATAGCAGATCACCATATACTCTTGTGTCCTAGTCGAATAAGTTCTATTCGTTGTCCATAATTTGGAATTTTTGTGAATTTTTTATAAATTATAAATAAAAATATAGCACATCCAACAGTGTTTTCCATTGATATCACTTGATTCCATACAATGTGCAGATGAAAACTAACATCCTGGTCACAAAACAAAACCATCCTTTTGTTTTGTCGTTCAAGCTGTTTGTTTTCCGGTCTCAACAAAGTCGATTTTGAAATTGATTACAAGGAATAGAATTCGAATTTCGCGCCCTTCAATTATAAAACAGGAAACTGTTATTAAACAGTACGTTTCCAGCGACATCTTATTGTTAAATGTGTTTTCACTAGCCAAAATGTAGTCGGTTTTTAGTACTAGAGATATGAAGGCGTTTCCTATCTTTCTACTCTATAATGAAAAATGAAAAACTACGCTATCAGGAAAATAATAATTTTAACTTGAAATCTTCATAATGAACCGATTTTCATGGAAACCTGGACCTGAAGTAATTTCCCAGATTCATTTTACCTCATTTGCCTTTTTGGTGAAGGTAATGATTGGAAATTCGAATATGATAAATGCTCTTTCGAATTATTCATTGATTGCGTTATTGCCATTATTTGATCTGCCTGCTAGATCCCCTGATCTGACACCCCCCAGTTTTTGCTAATTTTCATTATTCTGTTTGTGCATTTTTGTTAATGAGCTTCATAGAATTTTCTTCGCTCTTATGATTTGTGATAATATTAATTTGAAAATTCTGCCAGAATGACCTTAATAGCCTCGAAAAGCGTTGCATTGACTATCGAAAGTCAAACCCATCACCTCATAAATGACATCTACCGAAACTTGTACTTAACCGGCTTGAGTGAGAACCAGCGTCGATCACTTGTGGTCGATCTGATTCATATGTGACAATCTTTTATTTTTAAATCCGGGTAGCTTCCTAGGAACGACAACCGGCAATAAATACTTCTCAACGAGCTTGAACAATGCATCCGAACGGCAGCTTAAGAGAACATTTCGAATTCTTATAGCGTCGTTTTCGGTTGAACGACGGTTGCTGTGTTTGTGGATTTAATGTCTACTTAAAGGTTCTAAGTTTAACGTTGGTTTTCTCGGTGAGGAGAGAAAGGGGAGGCTGTGAACGTTGCTGTTGAGAACGTATAAGCCACAAGTGCATTTCGAGTTTCCATCTTCGAATTCGGTAACTTTATATTCAGGGACGTTGAAATACAACGCCAAAAAATGTTTTGATTTGTGATAAAAAACTCTGGGAATTGTGAAAACATCTAGTGCATATTATGCAAGAGATGCTCATTTGTTTGTTTCAAATCAGAGTGCAAGCAAAAATGTTCTATATAATATTGAAAAATCGAAAATGTGGCCATGAAAGACGGTGTTGAAGATGAGTTTTTTTTAACAGAAGCTACACTCTATGATATTTTGCATATCATGAAACTTTTATGTATTCTCAAATGTGGAATGAAATATTTATAGATTCTTCCATTTGAAAAGAGGTTACTATGTATTGCCACCCTGTATACAAATGAGTTTTTCTACAGAATTACGGATTTGTTTTTCCAGAACAATTTTGATTTGGCAATGTTTTTGTTACTCCTATAATTTCTTGTACATACGTTGTACAGTATTAGATATATTGTTTCCTTCAGACAAAAATACTAGGTATTTCTATTTGTCACCAGGCCTCCGCGGGTAACTTGCATTCCTTTTTTCATTACTGAGGTTGTCGGTTACGAATGACAAAATTGAAAAGGTGTTTTATGTGAACTCAATGAGAAAAAAATCATTATCTGCGGAGTGCGGAAGACTTGAAGAAATGGCATTCCGTGAGCATGTTCTAGCACAAATAATGCTACTTAAAAAATCAAAGCGACATTTACTGTAGATCCGTTCATGCTCAATGTTTTATGTCATTCTTTATTAGGAAACTGCTCTTATTGACAAAATAAAAAACTACCGTTCTTTTCAACACAAAAATATCACCCTTATGAAAGGTCACAAGGAAAATTGAAAAAATATTCAAATTTAGCTCTATATTGGTAGAACATGTCAAAAAATGTCATTCATTCCACTATCCAAGACTTCCAATGAAAAAATATTTTTCTCGCTCATTTTTGAAAGCAAGTAACTTTTACAGAGAAAGGCTCAAGAGCTTACATGAAAGACTGTCTTCAATTTTCGACAAAGAATCACCCCACTTATTTGTTAACACCCTGTATGTCGGTCGCTGAGCATACTCAAGATTCAGATTTGATATTATATGGAAGCAAATCTATTCAATTTGTCGCATTGGCGATAATAACCATGTCGGAGTACTCGAATAATGAACAGATCTGCAAAACTAATGATCAAGAGCGTCAAACTAACCCAGAATTAAATTTTGCAGAACAGAGACCTGCTAGAAGAAACTGATTTACCCCGGGTTTCATGAAGCTTGATCGGAGAATCAACGCTTGATTGATGAACAGACGTCAATTTGTTTTCAATCGATAATTCAGTTATGAGCATTCAGAATATCATTCTCGCATCAAATTATGATCTTCATACGTCCATTCAATTGTTCTCAATTGCTACTTCTTCAATATATTCAGAAATAAAAAGGTTTCAGTGATTTCGTTTTAGAAATCGGGTGACTGTCAAATCGTTGATCGGACAATCATAGTTTTATGAAACCCGCTGTAAGTGTCACAAAAGTAATCATAACTAAATCAATGTAGAAGGGATATACGTTTCGGTAGTGTACGTCATCTTGAGTATTTCATTTTACCTTTGATGTTTTGTTCCATTAGAGTTCTGAATATTCATTTCAAATCGCTTGTTGTCTAAATAAAAAGCGTCTCATTTATTCATGGTAATGACTGTCTTCCTCCAACCCGAAATTCCCAACAATTAGAGGTACAATTTGATGCCACATAAATCCCCCAAAGTTCCCTTTGAATGTCGAGAAAGGAATGCCTAATCCCTAATCAGACAAAGCTTTATAATCTCATTTAATTGATTCGCCCTTGTTCATTAATCAGAGCTCTATCTCGCTCATAAATCAGAACATCAGTTGATGGAATCTCTGAGAAGACGTTGCTTCAGATCTTCCTGAATTTTCTAAGAATACATTAAAATTTTTGCAAACTTGTTTTAGAAAACTAAACTATTTACTGCAAGAAACTCACCCTTTTTAGTCCATTTTTCAGGTCAAAAAGGAAGATGAAAAAATTAAATGCAAGTGCATAAAAATATTCGGATTCAAGGAACTTGAAACTGACTTCTTACAAGAGAAAAATCTAATTCCTCGAAATTCCAGAACTCCTGAAAGTTATATGTATACTTTTTGCGTAATTTAATGGATAGAAATCCAGATGAATTTTCAAGAGTCAAATGGCGTATTATACAGTAAATTCATATCCATTGTCAAATTTCTTTCGGGTTTCGGTTGCATTTAGGTTGAATCCTTCACTTGTACATCTGTTTGTGAGTAATCTCTAGAACGACCGAACCGATTTTGAAAATTCTTTCACCAGTAGAAAGCTGAATTATTCCTGAGTAATATGGGCTATTTTTGAGCGTGGTTGATGTTATTTTTGAGGTTAAAGCAATTTGTTAAAAATGTGAAAGTTAGTGTGTTCGTTATAGTTTTTGTATTTGCGTTTATATAATTTCGGAAACAGAAGGTCATTCCACTATAGTATAGAGAAATTTGTACGAAGAAGTTCATTCATTCTATGAAGAGATGGCCATTTCGAACATCTCTTATGATAGTACATTTTCATTGTTGTTTTATGAAAGGAATAGGTGTAGGTTTTTCGGAAGAATAAATTTTAATACTTATGTGTGTTATGAAGCTAATACACTCACAGATTACATTTTCCAAGAGGGTTTACATTATTTGTATCTGAATACAATATGCGATTTCCAAAGAATTCATAGCTAGATTTTGCATACTTTTCAATCACTTTTTTACGAACACTCAGTGGGTGCAGAAGGTTAATAATGAAAAAGAGTTGAGCAGAATTTGAAATAATTCAAAATATGGGCAAAAAATAATAAATATTATCACCAAAGGATTAGAAACAGGAACGTATTTCAAAAAAATTACACAAAAGATTCATTCGTCCGGTGCCTATTCTCTTGTGACAAGTGTGCCATGCAAGGTGAAAATTGAATTCCATAGAATAAATTATGTATTTTCTTATGGTGATAACGAAATTTCTGTAAGGAATGTGAAAAATATAGATTTTGGAGCTTGAAAGAAAAATCATGATATGTTAAGTACTGACCTGAAAATATTTAAATTTCATAAACCGTTTGGAAGAGCTTTCTGAAGTGAAAAAACTTCTAAAGTCTAAATCGGACTTTGCATTCCAGAGTTATTGCTATCGCAAATTCAGGCCAATGTTCATAAATCATCCCGTATCTCCAAAACTAATATCCTTAGGATACAAAACAAATTTTCTGAAAGGCCTAGAGGACCTGCATTCACCCTTAGGCTATGGCCAACGACTCATGAAACACCCTGTATATTTGGGGAATAATTATGGAATTTTGCTGCGAACGAAATTATGAATTGAAGGAACATGAAGCTTAGAAGAATGGACGTTGACACTGTTTCAAATTAAAGCTTTCTATGGGCAATTTTTACCAACATAATTCAACGAGACTCTCATACCAAAACCTTAAATTCTTTCTGAGCCATTTAATGTAAATGTAACCAATTTAATAATTGATCAATATAAATATACTGATAGTAAACTGATCTAAACTACTCGTAATTAGGTACTCTATCATCAATGTCAAATTGGTTGATTTTTCTTTTCTGTTCCTGTCTGTAAAGAACAAGAATGCTGTTGTTTTGCATTTGTTGATAATCAATTTAGCCTCAGCTAATCACTCGTCAATAGATTTGTAAACACCATGGCCACTCCAATATCCTCCTAGTCCTTCTTTCTTTTGATGATCTGGGTATATGACCTGCCCATCTCCACTTCATTCTAGTCATGTGTTCAACTATGTCTTCAATTTTTGTTCTTTGTCTGATGGTAATGTTAGGTATTCTGTCTTTTCTAGTAATTTCAAGCATGGCTCTCTCCATTCCTCTTTGGGATATTCTTAGTTTTTCTGATGACCTTTTTGTTATTGTCAAAGTTTCTGCGCCATGTGTCATTACTGGCTCACACACTGCTCATAAACGGCCTCTGCACATGAATGCCCATTTTATAACATTTTAATGATTTTTTTAAATCTCTTCTTGGATGGCTGGTTGAAGAAATAAAAATCTATCATTAGCTTTTTGTAGATTTATTCCCGGTAACGGGATACAGCAATGATGATGATGATGATAGACAATGTTCACATCCTGAACTTTTTCTAACAGCTTCGGTATCAGTTCAAGCATATATTTGTTGTACTCATTTGCCAATTCGTGTAGATCACATACTTTAGGAATATCTCTCCTATTTCTATTTGAGACATGACACAGATTTTGTTTTCATTTCTTTTTCTTTTTCATATTCTTGTTTAGCAATAGCGTATTGCTCATTAAATTTCTTGTGACGTTGCTTTAATGTTTATACAAAGTCTAGTTTATTTTTACATAATGAACCAGAAAACTATTCTATAGTAATTTTCAGTTCAAATAAGTGAAAAGAAAACATTGAAATGATCCGAAGAATATGCCGAAAACATCATTAACAAAAAATTCGTACGATTAGTTTATCGATCTGTTAAAGATGGTCATCACTCATTTGAAGATACCACTATTTATTCTCAGTATATTCACTATCAATCTCATTCCACCGTCTAATCGAAGCTTATTATCGGTTCAACACATACGTTCGTTCCAATGACTAGGATGCTGGATAATTAAGAAAATTGAATTAAGGCCTCAACAAATATATGACTAATCAGTAATCATATTGTTCCTCGAACAGAGATGCATGCCATGAACGTTGTCAATTGGGACGAATTTAGCTTTCGACGTTGAACTTTGACATCGTTTCCGTTGTGGAACAGACCACCGCTGTCATAATTCTAATTTGTCAACTGTTCGAAGCAATAATTGAAAATGGTTGAATCGCGTTCTGCGGAGTAACTATCAATGCCTCAGTCTTATATTCATGCATAAATATAATGGTTCGATCTGTAATTTGAGTTTTCCATCAGCAAGTAGAAGGTGATCGAAGGAAAACCACAATATAAATTGTAGAAGAAAGTTTGCCGATAACACTCTAACTAGTCCAACAGACTAGCAACTGGCAGCAAATTCCATGCAAAGATTTCGGAGTTAAAGGCATATTTTTATTTCATTATTTGGAAAACGTCAAACTGAATAGTTAGTTGACAATTATCGATAAGAAGATATGTACGAATTTCCATAATCCATAGTTATATTCATCACTATGAAATGAAAATAAAACTTCATTATGCAAAATACACACTAAACTTTTGCAAAAAACTTCAATACGTTGTTCCAAAGCCATGTACTTATACTCCATTCACTTTTATTTTAGCAGTCGGTTGGCCATGGAAATTTGAGACATTTCACTCTGTATAGTACGAAAATGTGGGGTTATGACGCTTGTCAAAACAATTTTGGGTTTTAAGTCACCGCTATGTTGCCCGTTCTACGTGAAAGTTTCTGTTATTACGTATTTTATCACAATGTCTAATCTCTTCCGAAAATATGTGACGAATATAATTGAAGTTTATACAAACTGATTGAAGGCACACCAAATCCAGTTATTTGCATGGAAAATACAAGATATCAGTATAATATCATAATATGCACTAACTTGAGGGGAGTTAATGTTCGTTATCTTCTTTGGCTGCAGTGTGAATGCGTTACATCAGTCGAAGATTTCAAAAATATTAACCCGAAGATGAAATGCATATGATGCAGTGGTTGGGAATGGGTAAAAAATCAACACATAATTACAAGATTAAATTCTTCAACAAAAATCATCTTGCATCTATATAAGTAAAAGGAATTGAAGGACGTTTCAAGTCAAGATGAACTTTTGAACACCTTTGAACGAAAATTTCACATGAATAAACAATTATCAGGACACCTGGCGCATATTTGTGGCTGTTCATCTCAATAAATTGATATAATAATAATAATTCAGTATTTATTGGTAGATACCTTGAGACATTTACAATGTATATGACAAGTCAAATGAAAAATAGAAAAATTAATTTTCGAGAACTTATTCTACATTGAAATATGTTCGCTACCGTCTGACGTATTGTGGATTTCAGAATATCAGGCTAAAACCATTTTAATGAGCGGACCTGAATTCTAAATAGCACTTTCTGAAACCCTGTCTCTTTTTTCAATCACTTTCGGCATTTTCGTAGTAAAAATTGATATAAGTTGTGGCAACGGCGTTATGACATTAACGACATTTCATGAGTGCCAACCTTACTCCGTTCTAGTGACAAAAACTTGAGAAAATTATTTCATGACCAACCGACTGCTAAAATAAATGTGAAAGAAGTATAGGTACATACTAGTTCTCAATTCGATGAGATCCCTATTTGTATACTCCATTCACGTTTATTTTAGCACTCGGTTGGCCATGAAATAATTTTCTCAAGTTTTTTTAACTAGAACGGAATAAAGTTGGCACTCATGAAATGTCGTTAATGTCATAACGCCGTTGCCACAACTAATATCAATTTTTATTACTAAAATGATTGAAGAAAAGACAAGACAGTGTTTCAGGAATAGGTATTCAGAATGCAGATGTGCTCATTCAAATAGTTATACCCTGATATTCTGAAATCCACGCGTCAGACGGTAGCGAGCATATTCAATGTAAGTGAATTTATATAATGTTCATCTGAATCTAGACGACTTATATTTTAGCTGAATATTTCCACAATCAGAAAGATGGTGAATGAACAGGATGACTAAGAATTTCCTTCTTAGGGAGACCTAAAAATGTGGTGGCATTTGAGAATTTTAGGTTTGGGTGAATAAATGCAAAAATTTACTACAGAATTTTCAATGAATGTCATCGTAGAATAGGTTCCCCAAAAATTGATTTTTCTATTTTCATTTGACTTGTCCTATTGTAAATTTCTTAAGGTACCAATAAATAAATACCTATTATCATTATATCAGAGTTTCGAAAATAAACAGCTCCAAAAACGAGCCAGTTGTCCTGTTAATTGCTTACTCATGTGAAATTCTTGTTCAAAGGTGAAGTTCCTCTTGACTTGAAACTTCCTTTAATTCCTTTTACTTCCATTGAGTCAAGATGATTTTTGTTGGAGAGTTTAAAATTAAAAAAAATCATCTTCAGGTTGATATTATTGAAATCTACAACTGATGCAACGTATTCAATCTTAAGGCAATTTTCTTCCACAGCAAAACTAAATACAGGGTGATTCATAACTATTGGTACATAGGCTAAGGGCATATTGTTTGTACCAAAATATGGCGATAGGACCAAATACACCTCAATAAAATATTGCTGTGGAAAAAGATAGAGGGCGAAAAGTCCTTTATTGAAAGAATTAGAAAAGGCATAGAAGTCGGAGGAGGCCACTTAGAACATTTAATTTAAGTTTATTCTTTTTATGTTACATTGTTTTTAATTATGCTTTTTCGTCGAAATAAATTAATAAAATAAATGAATCGTTACTTCAAATCCCCTTCCGATGCTCTGAACTGTTCAATTGTGTTTTTCTTAAAAACGGATGAAAAAATATACAGTGAAATTATTAGCAAAAAACGAAAAAAAAATCAACTTTAACGCCCTCTATCTTTTTCCACAGCAATATTTTATTGAGGTATATTTGGTCCTATCGCCATATCTTGGTCCGAACAATCTGCCCTTAGCCTAAGTCCCAATAGTTATGAATCACCCTGTATATTTAAAAACTGATCTCTTGTATTTCCCATGCAAATAACTAGAGTTGGTATGCCTTCAATCAGTTTGTATAAGCGTCAGAGTGAAATGTGTCAAATTTCCATGGCCAACCGAGTACTAAAATAAAAGTGAATGGAGTATAGAAATATTGACAAAATATTTATCCTTCGGGGAACCTAAAACCCGTAATTTCTGGATGATGAAATTGCGAAAAAGCTAATGACTTACGTCAGTGCTTTTATAAAGATTAACATTCTAACTAAACTGCTATAATTTTAAACAAGCTTAAACCGGCGTCTTCGATCTCGTAAAATTTCATGGTATGACGCTTGTTAAGATATCGGTAGAATAATTCAAGATAGAAAATGACTAGAAAATCAACAATCGTCAATATGACGATATGTTGGATTTAATTATATTCCCTTCTCAAACAAGACAAGATAGTGACTGCTTCTTCATCATCTTCAAGCGCATTATTTGAAGGTTCAATTCAGGTGTAGAAATAATGATCCTATGCATGAAATGCTTGTGTTTGTTCGAGGGAACAAGTTCTTTTCCCCAAAATCTCAAGACGAGAATCTCCATTCTCGAAGCCTCTTCAAAGGATCCTTATCCGAATCATGCATGCGCCTAACGTGGAAAACCTCTTCACGAAACTTTTCCTGTGATGTCCAATGAGCAGAATAATATTTCTTCGCCGATAAATTCAGCGGCGGGGAGCCTCGCATCTAAAAATGGATTCGGAAACTTCGGGAGTTCGCAAAGAAATAAGTATAAAAAGAGGAAATCCATAGAAGCAGATAAAAGGACAAAGGAGGCACATTCGAGCAACGTGAAAGTTCGGGTAAATAGTTCCAGAAATGTGGTTTCAGACAGGTCCGCGACAGACAGAGTGGGAAGATTATATTGAAGCGAAGCTTATCATCCATGACGAAAAAGAAGAAGAGACAGGAATACAATATATTCGAACTCTATATTTCACTCTTTGGGAGCTCCGTTTAAAATAGTAGCAATTATCCGTAATATTTTTTTCGATAAGTAAAAATATCTCTTTATACACAGAATAACTGATGTAAGTAAAATGGGGTAAGTGAAATTTTACTTGGACGAAGGTAGCAATGATAGACGCGAAGGGATAAAAAGAATAATTATATTTAATTAAAAAGTCCGGGAGACTTGCTCAGGTACGAGACTTGAATCACCTCAAATATTTCAATTCAAATTTCGCGCTACCGGTATCGTAAAAAGCTTGCGACATACTCGTAACAAGCCACAACTATACTCCATTCACTTTTAATTTAGCAATCGGTTGGCCATGGAAATTTGACACATTTCACTCTGTATAGTACGAAAATGTGGGGTTATGAAGCTTGTCAAATCATTTTTGGGTTTTAAATCAACGTTATGTTGCCCGATTTACGTGATAGTTTCTGTAATTACTTATTTTATCACAATGTCGAATCTCTTCGGAAAATATGTGACGAACATTATTGAAGTTTATACAAACTAATTAAAAGCATACCAAATCCAGTTATTTGCATGGAAAATACAAGAGATCAATATAATATCATAGTATGCACTAGCTTGAGAAGAGTTAATGTTCGTTATCTTCTTTGGCTAAAGTTTGTATCAGTTGTAGATTTCAAAAATATTAGCCCGAAGCTGAAATACATATGATGCAGTGGTTGGGAATGGGTACCTCCCGAAGGAATTAACAGATAATTACAAGAATGTTAAATTCGTCAACAAAAATCATTGCATCAATATAAGTGAAAGGAATTAGAGGAAGTTTCAAGTAAAGATGAACTTCACCTTTGAACAAAAATTTCACATGAATAAACAATTACAACTGGCGCGTATTTGTGAATGTTCATCTTAATACATTGATATAATAATAATAATTAGGTATTTATTGGTACATTAAGACATTTTCTTAGGCTGAAGGACCTCAGGTCAATGGCCAATTGCTTATATGATTATATTTGCAATAAACGACTGTTACTACTACTACTACTACTACTAAGACATTTACAATGTATAGGACAAGTTGAATGAAAAATCAATTTTCGGGAACTTTTTCTACGATGACATTCATCGAAAATCCTGTAGTAAACTTTTCGCATAAATTCACTCAAACATAAAATTCTCAAATGCCACCACTTTTTTGGGTCTCCCAATAGAAGGAAATTCTTTGTCATCCTCTTCATTCACAATCTTTGTGATTGTGGAAATATTCAGCTGAAATGTAAGTCGTTTAGATTCAGATGAAACATTATATAAATTCTCTCACATTGAATATGTTCGCTACGTATTGTGGATTTCAGAATATCAGGGTTTAACTATTTGAATGAGCGGACCTGAATTCTAAATAGCACTTCTTGAAACCCTGTCTCTTTATTCAATCACTTTCGGCATTTTCGTAATAAAAATTAATATTAGTTGTGGCAACGGCGTTATGCCATTAACGACATTTCATGAGTACCAATCTTACTCCGTTCTAGTTACAAAAACTTGAGAAAACTATTTCATGGCCAACCGACTGCTAAAATAAATGAATGGTGTGTGGAGAGTGAAGTGAATGGAGTGACGGCTCCATTTTGGCCACCAACAGAACAGTTCGGGAGTGAGAGGGTTGAATGTAATGTTGTTGTTAGGAAGTGAGAAATGAATTTTGTTTGTTACACTGATAGGTGAGTGGTGTTATTTAGTTTTATCGCTTTCATTGATTAATATTGTTTTACAAACGATGAGCCTTTTTAATAATAATTGTAAAAGTTTCAAGAAACCATATGTTGAATAGACTAAGTGCGAAAAGTTTCCCGCACTGAACTTAGCTAATAGTTGGCCTCAAAAAAAGAAAATTGAGAAAGTGAAATAAATATAAAAAAGTATACAAAGGTTCAAAAAAGTAAAAACATCTCGGAAATAAGTGAGAGTAGAGTGAAAATATGTATTCATACGCTGGATACATCTGATTATGAAAATCTAGACATTGACTATCGTTGGTTATTGGAAACTGTTTTCTTTCAATGTTTTTCCTGATAAACAAACTTATGGTCAAGTCTCTCTCGCCCCCTGTTCAACTATACCATGGGTTATGGAGATATGAGCCAATTTGCTGTACTCAAAATATTCATCTTACCATCACTCCACTATTATTTATTGTTACTTATTTGGGCATGATACCTTCATGCAAAAAAATGAGATGCTACCATTGACAGATAGAACTTAAGTGGCTTCAGAGTGAAGAGGGGTTCAGCTCTCCCCATAAATACAGGGGCGCTAGCAAATTGATTTCATGGTAGCATTGGTATATTTGCCCTGATAAATCTTGTTCAAAGTATTGATCAAATTACTTTTCTCAAGAAGAGCTTTTTCTGTAAACCTTTCGAAATGCGTCGTACAACTCTGTGGCTAATATGGTTTTCTTCTTGAGGTAAGAAGATACTGATCCAGGTTTCTCAGTAGATGTAAGGAACTTCTTCAATTCCTGACCTGTTCTGATTTGGTTGCCTAGCTTCATCTTCATGCCGGTGTTCGTTCTGGTGGGTGATTACAATTTTTGCTTGTATTCAGCCAAATAACAAGTCCAGCGTCATACATATAGTATTCTTCAAATGTATGTATAATCATACATTGTAACAAAAATTGCTCTTTTTTCTAAATATGGAGAAGGTTTTCATGAGCAATTTAAGAAGTAGTGGTTCACAGACAGATCCCTGACGAACACCATTTAGGAAAGTTTTTTTCTTTTTTGGTGTAGCAGGGGGAAAATCTGCAAGTCAGACAAACCACCCTCTCCTGAGGGGGAACAAGTGTGGGGATTCTCACTCTCCTGAGCTCGAGACCCACTGAAAACCCTAAACTGCTTCTTGAATATTGGTTCCGGGCATTTGCCTATAAACCGTTCATCTCTTAGTCGGTTTTCTTCTCGCACACTATCGTGCTGGGATTTATGTATTTATCCTCTATTGGATAACACTGTATTGGATTTTTCAATAAATTATGTTCTTCTTTTAATCGCTTTTTAATTGATCTCTTGGTCTCCTTCGGTAAATTCGCATTCTCCTTTTGTTTTCCTCTGGGTCGTAGTCCACTAGTCTCCTGATTTCTTGATTCGGATGGTTTTTCGCTGTTTCGAATAATTTCTCTGCTTTTCTGTTCATGAATTCCGTTGTGGATTCCCATTTTAGGTCCCTATAAATCTGTCTATTCCTGACAAACCAAGGTGCATCTGTCGCACATCGTAGTAGCTTGTTTTCAGTGGCCTGAATTCTTTTGATGTGGCTCTTTGCCGCGAAACCCCAGGCAACTGATCCATAAGTCAGTTGAGGCCTAGCAACGGCTTTGATTATCTTCAATTTTGTCTCGTTCGACATGTGGCTTCTTCTTCCTATCAGAGGGTAGAGTATATTCATCGCTGCTTTCGTTTTGTCGATTGCTTGTTTGATATGACTTTTCCAAGTAAGTCCTTTGTCAAGCTTTATTCCTAAATATTTGGCTTCATTTTTCCAGTCGATTTTTTCGCCGTCAACTTCCAGTTTCGTTGTGGGTCGCAGTCTTCTCTCCTGTGATAATATCGCTTGGCTCTTTTGTCCATTGAGTTTGATTTTCCACTTTATGCACCAGTCATTTGTTTCGTCAATCGTCTCTTGTAGAACTCGTTCTATTACTTCTGGGTTGCGGTGTCGAGTTGCTTTGCCTGTGTCGTCAGCATATAACGTTAGCATGGCATTTAGGAAAGTTCAGCAAACTCTCGGATCACTCTCGCTAGCTCTCACAGCTTTCCCCACCTATTCCCTCATGAAGACCAATAAATGAAATGACCTCGAGCCAGGTTTGAATACGACAACAACCTCCTTTTTCTTAACGAAAATGCCAATTCTGCGTACCCTAAATTGGGCACGGCCTCCTTCCCCTCGGCCGATATGAACATCAATCCGAGTCTATTATTCAAATAACGGAAAACTAATTCTCTCTCAGACATTGTCTTGAGGCAGTCATGCAAGGAGAGGGAGTGGTACACAACCAGAACCGCCTCCACCCCGGCATCCCCATCGCGGAAGGAAGGTAATGGCTTTTTGATTACGAAGTTACATCGGCAGTGATTGCCCCTTCGTTGTCAACGTCCATTAATCTATATCAGCCCATATATAGAGCGGGATGAGGCATCCTGATCAACTCTTGCTGCGCCTTCGCTCGTACGAATATCAATTTTCGATGTAATTGATTTTTTAACGTTCGGATCTGATGGCGTATGATGCGGGGGGGTTTATTTATGTAGATTTCGCTTTGTGGGCGAGTACCGATCGCTCTCGAATTCGCAAATTGCCTCGGAATGGAATCAAAATATGCGTTACCCGCGATCTGGGGATCGGAGTGTTTGATCTCCTAAAGCGGGACTCGTGGATCAGCCTTCGTCTTCTCCGTTACCAATTTGTGTATTCTCTTGGGTATGAGCGTTTCTCTTCCTGAATAGCAGAATTAGAGATTTCATGTTGCGAATTTTTCGGAAGGGGAGCCAGCCTTATACTTTGTGCTGTGTTTTCATTTCTGATTGGTAAGTGTGTGAGACTAGCCGTTAAACTTGAAATGAGATCAAATCAGCCATACAGTCACTTTGTGCTTTGACTCTCCATTTTCATGTTTGCCCATTCGGGTAACCGGAAAATGGGCCATATGCATGAAGAAGCAGTTAATGCATCTACTTCAGTTTATTGAAATGAACTTATACGAGGATATATTGAAAAATTCTTAGCCTACTATAGAACCAAACAAAATATCAATGTCAAAATATTTTCTTTCTCTTAATTGGATACGTTTATTACAGCGAACCTGCAACGTCTTTAGACCTTTCAAAAAAAAATGTTTCTTCTTGCTCTGCAAACCAGACCTCCACAGCTTTTATTACCTCCTCGTTGGAAGAAAATTTACAACCTTTCAAACTTTTTTCCAGTTGAGGAAAGAGATGATAGTCGGATGGAGCCAAATCTGGACGATAAGGGGGATGTTCTAGTGATTCAAACCCTAAATCACGAATTTTTTGCATGGCAACATGAGATTTGTGTGCAAGGGCGTTGTCCTGCAGAAACAAAACACCTTTGGATAGCTTTTCTCGTCTTTTCTCTTTAATTTTTTTCCGTAGAGTGGTCAGTAATGTCGAATAGTAATCTCCGGTTATTGTTCTACCCTTATCCAAAAAATCAATCATGATTACTCCATGGCAATCCCAAAAAACTGAAGCCAGAACTTTTCCAGCAGATTTTTGAGCACGAAAGTTCTAAGGTCTTGGAGAACCAGAGTGTCGCCATTCCATCGATTGTTGCTTTGTTTCTGGATCGTAGAAATGTACCCAAGTCTCATCCATAGTAACAATTCGGTTTTCTTAAACCGAAAAAAAAAACGATTTGAAAATGATGTAGACTTCTTACAGCCGTTTTCATAAACTTATCTATCTATCGTTTTACTTACTGACGATTGGTAACCATTCTAAAATATATTTACAGATAGATCATAGAATCGGTTTTTCTATCTTCAGTAATTGAAACAATGGATAGATAGGTTTATTGAGAACGACCATAAGTGAAACGATGTATAGATAGGTTTATTGAAAACAGCTGTTAGTCTACATCGTTTTTAAATGGAGCACAGATCGAACGCGATGCTTCTACCCTTGCACGATTTCGGTCAACATTCAAACATTTGGGGATCCATTTTGCAGCAATTTTTCTCATGTCCAAATTGACGTGAACTATATGATGAACGCGTTCGTATTCGTTTTAGCCCAATTCGACGGTCTGATAAAATCATGTCATGAACTGCATCGATATTTTCGGGGACTGACACAGAAACTGGTCTTCCCGAACTGTCATCATCTTCAATGGAAAATTTACCTATTTTGAAGCTTGCAGTACATCTTTCCAGGGTCGCATACGAAGGACATTGATGACTAAGGGTATTAAGCCTTCGTAAATCTGCTTACCTCTTAACCCTTTAAAATACAGGTACTTGGTGATGGCTCGATACTCCAATTCATCATCTTTCTTTGTGTAACTTTTTTTTACTTTTTTGACCTCAAACTTCACACTGACTCTTCTAATGAGTTATTGTTCGTTGCTATGGTAACGCAATATTTTGTCTAGGCTAACTAAATATCAATAAATCCTCGTATATTATATTGAAATTATACTTTTATTAGCAACTGACAAATTCCGTATCATAGTAAAAGCAAGTACTTTTCTTCATCCATTGACCCCTTATATCCCCTATAGTAGGTGCCCTGAACAGTGGCAGACTGCTGGAGGTTATATTCCGACAAAAGCTCATTAGCTGGAAGCTTTTCCACAATTTTTCAGTTCGGCGAAAGAAGGATTTCTGGTGATCAGTTAAGGGATATAATATGCATGATATACAGCCCTAGTGCTACGTGAGAAGCTGGCAGTAGCTGACATCATTTCTTGCAAGTGAGCAACTAACCGTGATAAAATCCATAGAAACAACACAGGCCTGAAACTTTTCTCCGATAAGAGAGAAATAAAATTCTTATTTCCCCTGTCTGAATGGAATCGAAGAGTAGCTGAGCTCCAAACATGACAGTAGTGTTCTAGTTCTGGTCTGATTTGGGCCTTGTAGAGTGAGAGAATCTTATCTGGCGAGAAATATTTTCTATGTTTGATCAGATAGCCCAGATTTCAGAATGCTGGCAACATGTTTCCTCAAGCAGACCCGAATCAGAATTCACGAATTTATTTTTTCGTGAAAAGGGTGTTATTTGGACTTGGACATTTTAAATTGCAGCAGATTTCTTTGGCCCCAACCGTTCATCTGCTTAAGATCTTAGTTCAATGAAACGAAATTCGATAGTGCTCAAAGGTGTGAACGAAGGAGTCAACTTGCTATACTCCGCGAATCTGACGATGTGGTTGATCTTGGATCATTTATATAGAGGAAAGAGGTAATGACGAGCAATATTTCTAGGGATGACAACAATAAGTAGTCTCTGTTCAATGAACTTATGTCCAAGATAGCTTAGGGGTGCTACAAACCTCAGAAGATGCCTAAGGATAATCGCTTTTTCCTATATAACCTTCGAGAGGTGTAGCATATATATGCCTGCAAATGTTGGATGTTAATTAATGATAGAAATGCACAATATTTCATAATGCATTATACATTGAATCCTTGGATTTATTAAAGCCGGGTTTTACAGTCCAGACTCTAGGTCCAAGCCGATTTAAACTTCAACCCCAGTTCAACCTGACAAAATAAAGCTGGGATTAAATTAGAACTCGGTTTAAACCAGGGTACACCAAGGATTTAGAGTAGTTTTCAAGGGGCGAGTTAATCTTTTCAGTACCTAGTTTTTCAGATGATACGCATCAAAATAGTATTTTCCGTAATTTTTTTTCTTCAGAAACGAACCTCTTTCGTTTTTGATTACCTTATTGAAATTTGAAGATACATATGTACTTTCGAAAGGAACTAGGCCTGGTAGAATACCAAGAAATGTGTATCGTATTTATCAAATGAACTTATGCTCGAAATTACTTACTTAGAATGCTATAACCCTCAGAAATGGTCTTTTGGTAATTGATTTCTAAAATATAACTCGAAAACCGTAGATTTTTGGATGTATAATAACATCAAGAGTGATTATCCCACGTCAAGAGAGAGCTTCAGAGTAGGTAAATAATTTCAATACGTATAGGTGAAAATAAGTATAACAAATGTTCAAAAAAGTATCTCACCCTTAGACATTCAATGAATGCAACGACGACTCGAAATAACATGTGCGGATAATATGTCTCAAAACCTTCAAATTATATATAAAATTCGAACTCATAGGGTACTAATTCGCAATATATGATGATAATCGATATAGGTCCTTTCTGGGGGTAGTAACACCCGCAATAAATCATTTCGAGCCTATCACAACACGAGTATGTAATTACTTTCAAAAATAAACTGCAAAGAAAATTATTTTGACGAGTATCACCTAGAAAAAAAGATTATAAAAAAAAGTACAGAAAGAGGTAACCCATCGAAAACTACCTCCGATCTGAAGAATCGGAGGACATAAGCAATAAACAGGCTGTTCCTTTATTCATGCGACAAAATTCAGGAGGTGAATGCTCGTATGAAATTGAGGTGGATCCGAGGGTGGATCTTTGCTATAACAAAATTTCCTCAGATTTCACCCAGAAGGTGATGACAAAAATTCAGTTTTTATTTGTTTTCTAAAATTTCAGTAGAGTTAGAAATTTTTTTTAATATTTTTTCAATATTCCTGTTACATTATACAGGGGTGAAATTAGCAACCCTCCTTTTATTTTATATTAAAACTTTTTTCGAGATGAAGTATCATGAAATGAAATTACAAATTAAAATCCTTGTTTTGTTCACAAATTTTAATACTTGTGTTTTTCCCAAAAACAATAGATGAAAAGAAAAACCATATTTTATAATTATTTAAATGAATTGAGTGGAAAACAGTTGAGATGTAAAATGTTGAGAGATTCATACTAAATGCTGGAAATGACCACCTCTACCTTGTTTTTGATTACGAAGTTTTAGAATAGCAGCTTTACTGGAATCATAGGAGAAAAATAAAAACTGAATTTTAGTCACCACCTTCTATGGGTAATATCTCGAATAGGGTTGAGCTGAGAAAATTTCATTATTAGAAAGACCCATTTTAATTTCTTACGAGCAATCACCTTCTGAATTTTGTCGCATGGATTTAAAAACCCACTGTATATGTTCAAATAATACCCAACAGTGAAAAATATCATATAACTATTTCAGCTACTAATCCCTTAGGAGCTACAACGTTGGAAATTAATTTAAGTTGAGGGCATTATTTCCACTATTGGGAATTCCAAACAAGCCATATGCCTCCGATGTCAATTTTTGTAAATAAAAAGTTAATGGACTTTTTTTTTTACATCGAAGAACGGGGAATATTTTGGTGTTTCAATAAGAGTTTTTATAGAAAATATATCTCAATATGTTGAATATATCTTCATCCATCTCATGACAATGGGGAAAGCTCAGTGAGGTTTTCATAATTTGGATCCTTTGAGCAAATTCCCAATTACTATTTTCTTGTGAAGCTGGCTATCAGTTCTTACTC
The DNA here is from genome assembly GCF_907165205.1 of Coccinella septempunctata. NCBI lineage: Eukaryota > Metazoa > Arthropoda > Insecta > Coleoptera > Coccinellidae > Coccinella > Coccinella septempunctata. The sequence goes on from NC_058191.1 coordinate 11,877,103, forward strand.
TTTTCCACGATAAAATGACCTTTTAGTCAATGTTTAAGGACATACTCCATATATCTATTATACCAATATTGATAACACGCGTTCTAGACTACGACAAAAATTGAAGCCAAATCGTTGGGAGGAATTCACTTGTACGCATGCGCGAATTAGAAGTTTCGAAAATGACAATCAAGATATTGGTTAGGTTGTTTTCATATTTGACGTTGAATTATGGAGGGTATCCTCCATACGTTGAATGATTGAATGAATTCGAATGATGATTTATTTCAAATTCTTGCACAAATTTTGAGAAGAATTTTATATAAGGCGAAAGTTAATGAATATTAAATTCATCGAGAATGTATGTGTTTTTTTAACTTTCAATGAATCAAGGAAAAGAGATCAAACCAAATAAGTGCATAAAAACTATTCACCCTATTATGATATTTGAAATAATAAGTGCCGAATAGGAATGGTATTGTCCATACTTAGTAAACTCAAGAGTGACATAATAACAAGTTCGTTTTATATTACCTACTGTTTCATACCAGTTTCAATATTCCTTGTACGTGTAAACATCATACTTATCTCACCTCCTGAATTTCCCCTCTTGTAAATCTACTCAATACTCAATAAAAAATATTTTTGGGTCAACATTTAATGTAAGATGTAGTTATATTACATATAAAAGTACTGAGTTCTTATTAAAAGAGCCATGCTCCAATAGAACCAACACAATAATCAATATTCAATTGGGCAATAACAATAGGTACTTTGAAGATGAGAAACTGGTAGATATTAGTAACTACAGTTGAGCTTTATAGATATAGATGTCGATTTATATGTTTCACTATTTCAGTGCTGAAAAAACATCATAAATTGAACTAGAATTATTACCTCAACTCCCAACTGAATTTCAAGACAATAACAGACTTATCTAGATACAATGCAGATAATATACGATAGTGAACAACCTAGAAAAATGTATTCAGAGTCCTACAATTTTGTTGATTCAACATCACTTTTGTTAATCTCCGCACTCCGCAGGTTTTCTGTGGAAAACAAATAATATTTCACTTCTGTTATGAATCTGAGCGACTAGTGTTGCAAAATGATAAAGTTCCATGAATTTTGACTTCTAATTATTAGAAATCAACGATGAAATACAAATTACTACGTAATGCAAACCTGAGTTTGAACCTGATTCAAACCAATATCAACAATCATATTGATAGGTTAAGGTCGAAAATATTCGAATGGTTGTGAAGTAAAATCATTTCATTCCTGTCAATTCATAAAACCATATATCAGAAAGAGACAGAGCTAATCAGGTATTTTTATTCTTAATATTTCTGCACATGCGCAGAAGTCGATTCCGGCCACGGGCTGGCTTCAATTTTCGAAGTCCCATTATCGATATAGAATATATAGATATATGACATACTCGTATGTATCTCGTCCATATAGTATGGTTCGGTTTTTGTACATTTCAAATTAGTTACGAAGAATAGAAGGTGAATTAACTATTCTGGATATATAACCTCGAAATGAAAGGATTCACACAAAAAGCGAATCTGTTTCTCCCGGAGAGGAGTTTTTCCACCAAGTGAATTGATGAACGTATGAATTTAGATAACATTCACACAAAAGTGATTTAGAAAATCATTTCTGATTTCCAGTTCAACTTGGACAAGTTTTCTTAGCAGTGTTGCAATTTTTGCCATTGTATATAATGGAGAAGGTAAGATATCATAGTTATGGCTCTCCATATAATCAATTTCCTTCTATTATGGTCGTGTGAAGAGCCAAGAAGTTCGGATTCAAAAAATAATGCTCTGTTTTATCAGCTGATTCAGAACATAGTCGTAGAATTTTTTTCATAAATACTAATACCTCATGACATTTATTGACCTGAAATTGATAATAATTAACACATTAAAATCCAGTTTCGACAAACAATATTCAAAATTCAGAAAAAACAACTACATATAAACTGAGAAAAAAGGATTTTTTTGACGAAAATCTTTAAATCCCCTTCAAAATGTCACTGCAATCCATATTTGAATTCCCAATAAATTACCAAACTTGATTCTTCCAAATATTGGATATAATATCCCGAATCCACAGTAGGTTATCGCTCTCTACCTCGAGCCTGCAGAAGCAACCTGTACATCTTCAATTAGCATGCCCCATTCTACACCGGGTTTGTAGAGGGCCGTAAATCCACCTGCGAAACGTCTTCCGCGACCGTATAAGTGATAGAGAAGTGGACCCCGAGGAACAATACATCCGCCATCGAAACGTCGAAATGTAAATTGTTTCTTCAAGGTCCGAGACGTTTTTGGAGATGCATCTTCGTATCGCTCCGGGCGGGACGTTTCCCTTATTCGACTTTTCGGCAGGTTCCGACAGGAGTGTATTATTGAGAATTCGAGTAGGAGGACGGAAAATTCAATTTCGCGCGAGATTCGATTCAGTCTGGGTCCAAATCTCGGAGGAAGGATGAGCGGATAAGTCTATTTGTCGATGCAAAATCGGGAATGTGCATGAATCAGACCGGCTCGCAGAGTGAAGGGATTGGCAGTTTTATGTCTTGCACTGGATCCGGTAGAGTATCAAAGAGAGCGCCAGATACGACATGGGAGCTTCTCCAATTCACTCGGAAAATTCATTATCGAAGCTGCTAGCTCTGATGACAGATGATTTGATTAAGGCAAACAGGGACTTTGTCGATTTCGTTTTCAAGCTAGAATGTAGATTAGATGTCGGACTGTCTCATAACTTCGATCATGTCGCAATAACGGAAACATCAGGGAATCCATTCCATCAAAAATACTCCCAGTATTTTACACTATAGGAGAAGGAGCTTGGTTAGGCGATCTGTCCACCCTAATCTTAAAGGATATTCAATGCTCCACACGGCGTTTGTTCGAATCTGGCATGAGGAACTACTATAAAAGCTTCTTCAGGCCGACGTACCACTCTCTTTACTAGTTACTAGCTTTGTTCCTGAAGTAGGTACCACAGATTCAGAGCCAGAGTGGACGGAATATTTTCTTCGGGAAGAATTCTAATGGCCTGATCCCCACAAGGATCATTACTATTCCCTTTGCCATTTCCCATATTCGTGTCGGATATGACTATATACATAAGGAACATACGTAGCCCTCTATGCTGACCACACTGCTGTAATATGCAGATCCTAAAGTCTTGAAATCGTCACAAAGAAACTCCAAGAAGCCATCTCGTCATTGGAATTTCGGTTCGTGAGACCCAAACTACTGTCTAGTGCATTAAAGATATACGGTGAGCCCATCGAACAAGTGCAACAAATAAAATTACTGTGAATAACTCAATGATAATAGGCTCAATTGGAATTTTCATCTCAAAAATCTAATATTCAAATGTCAAAACGGATTGAACCTCTTGAAATGTCCGTCTCATCGTTCATGGGAAGCTGACCAGAAAACACTATTGAAAATTTATAAACCCTTGATACAATCAAAAATAGATGATGGCTCCCAGGCCTACGGATCTACTAGCGCTTCACACTTAAGAGCAGTCCAGGTCATCCAAAATACAGAACAAGTCTAATAGAGAGCCTACACGTGTTGACTCGAGAAGTGCCCCTAGAAAAAAGAAGATAATACGTGGACCTGACCTATGCATCATCTCTCAATTTCGAACAAATCTAACCCAGCTCACAATCACACTCCTTAAATAGGTTATTACTTTAGCATTGCAGCTTTCACACTCCTCTCCAGAGAAACCTTCACTTATCCCAGATATCTCAGATTAGGATTAAGCTCTGTTGGAGCCCTTTCCGGGTTTTCGGGCCCGTAGTGGTGGTCGGGTTCGGGACACTCCTCGGCTTCTTGCGGTCGGTTGGATTCCTGATCCACCCGCACTTCCTGTCGAAGCAGACCTCGAAGCAGACCGTGTTCCTCTGTATTCCCCATGTACTTGCGTACAGTTCTGGCCGTTCCCAGCAGTACCGCCTTCTGCATGACTCTATAGATATTTTCGTCCAATTGAAGTTTCCTCAAGTTCTCCGGTAGTTTCTTCGGTGTCAGGCCAGTAGATGAAATGACAATAGGGATGGTCTTTATATCTTTCAGCTTCCACTGTCTCCTGGTTTGTTCCTCTAGATCTCTGTATTTTGAAATTTCTTCAGTTTGCCTTTCTAGAAGATTGTTATTATTTGGAATCGCCACGTCGATGAATAGTGCTCTGTCCTCATCTTTATTGAGCAATATGAGGTCTGGTCTATTGTGGGTTATTTTCCGGTCTGTGAGAACCGTGCGATCCCAATAGAGCTTGTGATGTTCATTTTAAAATACAGCGTCCGGATGGCAATTGTAATGAGGAACCTTTTTCGAACTTAGAAGTTGTTGTTTAAGTGCCAATTCTTGGTGAAGAATCTTGGCAACAGCATCATGTCTATTTTTGTATTCCATGCCTATCAGTTTCTGCATTTTACTTTCTGCAGAGTGTTCGACGGTTTTCAAGTGGTCCTGTTGTAGCTTTAACGGTGTAGATCTATCAGCAACACAAACTACTCGATGGAGTTCTGACGAAGCAGCCTTGCTCAGAAAATATTTTAGAAGGGACTCACGGTTGGACAAATCAATTTCTCTAACCCCAAGGTGTCGTGGCAGCTCTGTCCGTTCTCTTGAGCTTGTGGGTTGAGGTTTGTTGTGTTTAGTCAGCATCGTCCTTATTTTTCTCTGTAAGCTGCTAAATCGGTGGTGGTCTAAGAGATGATACCGAATGAGTAGCTCAGCGCCAAGCAAGCGTAGGTATTAATCTTTTTTATCAGATTCTTGCTGTTAAGACCAGTTCTAAATATTATTATTATTATACAGGTTGGGTAGAGTTGAGGTAAAAATCTATGAACTCAGTGAGGTTACTAAGTCCCGAACAGTAAAATCCTCAGAACCCACTCCAGAAGCAGATAAAAGATATACTCTTTACATTAAAATCAAAAAACAAAATTTTTCAATTTCTATGGTTTCCATCTCGGGGAAATAAGAGGGCTGATCAGGAAGCATCTGACTACAACACCTCATACAATGACATTAGTGATGACCATATCTCAAACGAGGACTTGAAGATATATCTGGAACGTCTTATATCAACCATATGGGAAAAAAACTGGAGAAGGATCAACCGACAACTGGCCGAGTTCAACCCGAACATACCAAGTTTTGTTGAACCGACTTAGAATAGGACATACCAGCTTAACCCACGACTATCTGCTCCAGAAAAATGAAAAACCGAAATGCTCAGGATGTGATGAAGTACTCACAGTCAAATATCTTCTAATAGATTGCCCCAGATACCAAGAGTCTCGTGACCGATACAACATTGAAACAATCACCAACACATAAATCTTATGTGTAATATTGAAATGATTGAAAATTACATATTTAGTAGATATATTCTCACCCATTGGATCATCTGAGCTGTTTCGATATGAGTGACCAATCTGATTAAATATAGCAGTTTCGAACCGAAGTAACTAAGTGTTTTTCCTTTTACGTCGGTTTCTCATACCACCTATCAAAGATAAAAATTATTCTCAATGTTTCATTCATTGGAACGAAGAAAAAAGTTGTAGTTGTACTCACGACATGTATTGAAATACTACTTAAAAATACCTAATTTCGGAATACATTTTGTACATGGAGATCAAGTACATGGATCAGTATTGCAAAGACAGCGCTATAGTATAGACAGAACTCAAGGTCGTGGACAGTCGTTCTGGCCAAATTTCATGAGTGAAACCTGTTGTTGTTTGTATTTGGTAGTAACCATGAAGTTAGTTAAGTTCATTAAGACTTTGCTGCCTGGCTCTTAGACAGCTTGGTGTTCCACATCCTGCTTTCTTATCTAACATTTGTTGACAGTAATATCGACAGGTAGAATACGTCTGAATCAATTTTGATTCTGACCATCACTTCATACCTTCATTGGTGTTAATTTCATTTCACTTGAAAGATGATGATTATATAAAAGATTATATAAAAGACACTGTTCTAAAATTATATGTAGAGAACCAACTTCCGGGCACTGAAAAGCATATTTCATCATACATATTAGGGTTATGATGACATACTTGAATTTTTTCTTTACTTTAGAGGTTTAAGCAGACCTTTTCTTGTTTTCCTAGCAGTATATACGTTCAGTTCATTAAAAAAATATTCCTAGAAGTGGGAAAGCATACATGGAGCATACATTAGCCACTTGGCTAAATTTCTTCACTTGAAGAACCACTATTTAGCATGTCATAGGTCATGACATTCACAAAACTAATACTATAATATATAGTATCTCTTGGAAATCACAGCAAAAAATTCAAGATATATTTTCACTATCTTCGAATCCAAAGAAAATTTCTTAAAAATCTGATAATAACTTTTTTTCAGGTGAGCATTTCATGGTTGATACAGCCTTACTGATAGAAGAACTTCAATTTACGTGAGTTCAATGTTTATATGTGAAAAAATATAATTTAACGAGACTTCAATTAGTTCACAGAATGATGAAAAACAGAGGACACAAATACAACACACATTAAAGCAAAACCTACAAATTGAAATATAGCAAGTTTGATTATATCGAAATTGGTGTTTAACAAAGTTTCAAATTTTGTGTTATAGAATAGTGGTATACACACCTAAGGGAACATTTACAACTATAGCTGTATCATCTAAAAAACAAAAATGATTACTCTCATTAATTCATAAATAGTTGAGGATAATTCCTTTAGGACAAACTGATGATACATATCAGAGACTCCATAATTCGACTGTCATATTCTATTTTCTCGAAGGGAACGATTGTTGCACTGACCTGTTGAATTTGTTCTCTAACTCAGTCTTTGCATCTGCCAACGTGAAATATTTCGATACCGTGTTCTTTTCACAATTTCTCTATAAGTTCTCATATTAAAAATGTACTCGCCAATAATCACAATACCAAGAAATAATCCACATCGAACTTAGATCTCACTTTTTTTCTGGGCAACACGAATCCATGACTGCATGCATTTAAGGTTTCCATATTGAATTCACTTCTCTTCGTCGCTGAAAATAGATATATGTGCAAATAGACCCTCTCATCTAACCCGCTCAAGGAACAGTTCGCTAACAAAGAAACCACAATGAAATCAATTTAATGAATACCCAGGACAGAAAAACTACTCTTTGCTTCATGAGTCGACTCGGTACTACCCTTGCGTCCCTTGCCAGTCTGCAAATTTACTTCTATCAGTCTTGTCAAGCTGATGTGGATTTGTTTACATTTGCGTTTGGTGAACGTAAAAATTTTTCTTGGGCCATTTCTCTTATTTCCGATCTGGCTCAAGGATGGAGATTTTTACCTTGGCACTGTCCGTTTACTCGACTTTTATTTGGTTTTTCAAGTGGCCGGCGAGAGGCAGCGCTTTTGACAAATAGACCACTTTTCAAACTCTCGAAATCAGCTGATTTCCACTCGGTGCTTATGAAATTAGTATACCAAGAAGAAAGATTATCGAACAAATTTCGAAAAATTAAATTTTCCTGAGTCTACTAAAGAAACAACCATGCTGGAAAACTATCATCTGAGATCTTGATTACGTATTCGACTAATTTATCTCCCAAGAAGTCTCGAGACAAATGAGAAAAGTTGTACTAGACCCCCTTGAGAAACGCCTCTTTTTTTTTCTTTCCAGAATTGTCCACTTAATTCAGCGTGCAACAACTTCCGGACCAACATAATTTCCACGAAAGCGCCAAACAATGAACAGGATATCCTGGAAAACTTCATTATTACAGTAGTTTTCTTTTTAGCCAGCTCCACGATTCAAACTCATTATAAGGAGCTGCAGAGAGCCAGAACTCAACCGTCAAGCACTCAAAATACACGGCAAAACAAGTAATTAGAATTCATGGATAGCGTCGTAGTTTTTAACGGTCGGCAATTCCGAAAAGATTTGTGTTTAACAACGGAGATATTAAGAGAGAAAGCTTAGGTTCGAGATATATGACAGTCATGTTCGGTCCATAACTTGTTAGCAGCTTTGCGCTCGCATAGCTCACAGATTAACTTACATAAATTTCTCCCCGCTCGGGCCAAAGATGGCGTCTGTCTTAATTAATGTGCCTACGTGATTAAGATTACGTAATTAGAGAAAAATATGGAGAAGGAAGGAGGGAGAAAGGGAGGTAGAGTGCTCAGAGGGTATCGATAAAGGAGCTCGTTGACTTGCCTCGACCTGAGTTCACTTCAATTTATATTTTCCCAATCAATTTTAGTTATTTTCAATCGACGAATGGCTTTGACGAAGAACTGAAGATCTCATGATGGTAGGATCGCCTGAAAACATCATTCAATTTACGTGTATCGATCGAATGGTTCGAGCTTTCTAAAGAGTGCTTATTCTACTGTTTTAGAGGTCTTTTCAATTTAGATTCTGGAAAAATTCAAGTTTTCAATTTGACTACATAAATCCGTATTTCTAGAGATATTGGAAATTTTTTTCCGAGCAGCCAGGCAACATTGGGCGAGTTCGGTACCTGGATGGATGACCACTTTGGATAGGATAGTATTTTTTTATCGATGCTTCAGACACAAAAGTATAGGACAGGTTCAAATAGGAAGAGAAAACTCATTTTGAATTTGAACTAAAAACAGAGTAAAAATAACTGATTTATAATTATTCTAATTTCTCATTCTCAAGATATTATCTTACGTATAGTTACTTTTATTCAACAATAATTTTTTTGGCAATTTTTTTGAATTCGTTGATATTCTCAATTTTTATAGAAACTGATAAACGATGAAGCATAATAATTTCCTGATAAGCCGGTTATTTTTCTTATTCCATTGTCAATAAACATTCCCAAAAATGTTGTAGCACCTCTGGTCTCTGCATAATAGAAACATCTATATGACCAGATCAATTGTACAATTTCTTAGGCTTAAAAGAATGAATACAGTTTTTCCTACATAGACAATGAATCCATTATGATCACACCAGCGGGCAAACATATCAATAATTAATGCGGTAGCCTGCTTTAACTCTTCCAAGTTCTGTGCTGGTGGTGGTAATAACATGTCATTTTTAAATAATAAAAATTAAAGCAGTCCTGAAACTGAGTCTTGTGGAATGCCATATCAATATTCAATAAGTCTTCGGGCCTTCTGCCTCGTGAAAGGAATAACTGCATTGAGTACTTTGATGTTATTTTGAAATTGAACATCTCAACTCTCTACGAGTATAAATTATTTTGGAATTATTGTGTTATTTTTGGAGTTATTGTGTTAGATTCGCCCATAGTAAAATTGTTGAAATGTTGAATATTTCTCACATTTCGATGTTCGAATGAATATTTTTTTATATGAATAATAACTCTTTTGTGATTTGTGATATCTTTTCTTCCTGATCAGCATATCGTATTTAGCTATTTCACTTTCATCACATGTAGAAAGTAGCAAAATATCAAATCCAATGATATATAATATTATTTATTTATTTCTAAAGGAGTACAAAACAGGAAGGACCCAACAATATGTTACTTACCAATAAACACAAAAAATTACATAGGCAAGTTATGATTCATAAGGTATCGCCTCAGGCCACCAGAAAAACTCTCCGGGGATTGTGAAAAGGAATCCACAGATGCAAGAGTGGACAACGACTTACATGACTCGAAGCATCTAACCAAAGGTGAATTTAGATATTTTGCAATTTGGGCATCGTGTTTTGGCTATTTCACCGGGGCTCTCATTCTTGAATATCAGGGTCTAGAACAACCGAGATGAAAGTCAGAAGGAAATACACAATCGATCTGCGATGAAGTGAGATGAAAGAAAAAAATAAGCTTTCAATTTTATTTAGCTCAAGAATAGGAGCTCAGACGTTTCGCTCATAATTTCGATAGGTAGCTTCAGAGGAGTCTCTGTCCGAGATTTTACCTTACTGATACTCTTATTGCTAAAATTCACAAAGAATCCTGCTGCTGCACTACATTATAATGGACTTTCGCAACATTTTATTTTTTGGTGTAGCAGGGGGAAAATCTGCAAATCAGACGAACCACCCTCTCCTGAGGGAGAACAAGTGTGGGGTTTCTCACTCTCCTGAGCTCGAGACCCACTAAAAACTCTTAACTGCTTCTTGAATATTGGTTTCGGGCATTTGCCTATAAACCGTTCATCTTTCAGTCGGTTTTCTTCTCGCACACTATAGTGCTGGGATTTATGTGTTTATTCTCTATTGGATAACACTTTATTGGATTTTTCAATAAGGTTCTGTTCTTATTTTAATCTCTTTTAATTTGATCTCTTGGTCTCCTTCGGTAAATTCGCATTCTCCTTTTGTCTTCCTCTGGGTCTCCTGAGTTCTTGATTCGGATGATTTTTCCCTGTTTCGAATAATTTCTCTGCTTTTCTGTTCATGAATTTCGTTATGGTTTCCCATTTTAGGTCCCTATAAATCTGTCTATTCCTGACAAAACATAATGCCTCTATTACACATCGTAGCAGCAGCTTGTTTTCAATGGCCTGAATTCTTTTGATGTGGCTATTTGCCGCGAAACCCCAGGCCAATCCATAAGTCAGTTGAGGCCTAGCAACGGCTTTGATTATCTTCAGTTCTGTCTCTTTCGACATGTGGCTTCTTCTTCCTATTAGAGGGTAGAGTCTATTCATCGCTGCTTTCGTTTTGTCGATTGCTTGTCTGATACGACTTTTCCAAGTAAGTCCTTTGTCAAACGTTATTCCTAAATATTTGGCTTCATTTTTCCAGTCGATTTCTTCGCCGTCAACTTCAAGATTCGTTGTGGGTCGCAGTCTTCTCTTCTGTAGTAATATTGCTTGGCTCTTCTGCCCATTTTGCTTGATTTTCCACTTTATGCACCAGTCATTTGTTTCGTCAATCGTTTGTTGTAGAACTCGTTCTATTACTTCTAGGTTGCGGTGTCGAGTTGCTATGCCTGTGTCGTTAGCATGGTTCTTGGATTCTTCGGAATATCCTGAATCCTGAATGTATATGTTGTACAGAAGTGGCCCAAGTACTGACCCTTGGGGTACTCCAGCCTCTATATCTCTTGTTGTGGAGCATTTTCCTTGCACTTTCACGTAAAATCTTCTATTTTTGAGATAATTCCGGATCAACTTGCATATTTTGATCGAATATCCAGCACATCTCATCTTATATATTAGTCCTTCATGCCATACTCTGTCGAATGCTCCGGCGACGTCTAGTAAAACAAGACCTGTAGCTTGTTTATTCTGAAATCCCTCTGTAATGTATTCTGTGAGTCTTAATAATTGTTGCTCTGTTGAATGCTCTCTTCTGAATCCGAACTGTTCTGGTGGTATTAGTTTCAGATTTTCGGTTTCCTCATTTAGCCTCGTGGCGATAATTCTTTCTACTACTTTTCCTAACGCCGACAGTAGACTTATCGGTCTGTAGTTTTGTGGGAACTTCTGCTCTTTAATAGCTTTAATGTATTGTAGTATCCTTTTTGCTCCACAAATGAATGGTTTATTGAACACTATGACTTCCGCTGAACTTTCGCAACAAAAAGTCACACCAGAATTTCTACATTCTCTGAACAATAAGAGTGGAGTCTCATTACTACGACGAGCCTTTTCTGAAATACATGTTTCGCTATCACAATAGCATCGACAAACATACATCGACATTGATTCACAAAGTCAACTGTTGTCAGGTTGAAAAATTCTTTTTCTTCAAACAATTGCAACCTAATCCTCTTCTATCCTCTCGCGATATTCTAGTATGCATGCACACAGTCTGGTTTATTCCCGTCCCACTCGCAAACCGCACAGCTGACAGTTAGTGGTGTACTTAAGTTTGACAATAACAATAATTTGGTCGTAGGCACTAGCATTATTCTCTTTGTTTGAAATTCGCCCGTAGCCTCTAACCAACATTTTATAGACCCCCTGTCTTCCCGCTGAGTTAAAGAAATTACATCGTGTCGCAAACGATGAGGATGCTTTTCGAACATTCAGTCAGAATCCCAATCCAAAATCGTGAAATATATTCCAATTGAATGGAAGGTTGATCGAAATATTTGTTCCACTTTTTTTTCCTCTTAACCATTAACATTTGTCGACGGTTCTTCATAGTGGGGGTTTTTTATTGAAATTTTTTTCATTACAGGGCTGAAATTGTTAAACATATTGATTTCGAATTCTTTTTTTATGTATTCTGAGGCCAATAACACATTCTTTACAAGTGATTGATGTTTTTTTCAGGGAAGTAATTGATGAATTATCTGAAATAAATTTACAATTAAGAAAATTAATAAGCATGTAGTAATTTATACGTTCTGTATTCAGTGACTTAAATGTTGAAATTGGGCACCACTTGCGACATAAAATTAACATTCTGAGTAGAACTTTGTAGAATTTTAATTACATCACAGTAACCAAAAAGTATCAAAATGAAAATTTTTTCAGTTTAACTCTCCTTCTTTTTTTGCAAATTTTATCTCTCTCTAGCAAATAAATGTAAGACTCGTAGAATTTGGGATTTGCTAAAAAGCGCTAGCTTCTTTGTACAGGGTGGGCAAAATTCGTTGTTAATTTAGGGGATCTCGAGAACTTTAAGAGCTAGAAGAAAACACATTTCCTAGCTCTTTTTCAGAAAAACAAAGAATCGTGAGATCGGAGAATCCTAAGATTCTTTGTTTTTGAGTTATTAGATTTTGACAATTTCGGAAAAGTTCTCATAACTTTTTTGTCTTTGAAGTTACAGACCTGAAACTTTATCATTCTTAGGCACTTTAATACATAGAAACTACTGGCAAAAGATATTTTTTTCAATTAAAAAATAACAAATCCAATAAAAGTTTGCATTCAAAAAACCAAAGGTCGCCTAATAATTCGAAATTAAACAATATTTTGAGCGCGTCAGTAGACTATACGTATACGTCAGTAGACTATACGTATAATAGAATGCTTGTAGAAGGTTCAAGTTTCAAGCTTTAGATCTGTAACTTCAAAGACAAAAAAGTTATGAGAACTTTTCGAAATCGAAAAAGTAAAAAACGAAGAATCGTAGGAGGCTACGGTTTTCACCATTTTCTGTTTATCTGAAAAATAGGAATTGTGTCTTCTTCTAGCTCTATATATAGTTCTCGAGATCCCCTCAGTAGACTACGAATTTTGCCCATCCTGTACAATATAGAAGCTTTTTCAAAAAAATATTATTGTCGTAATTTTGAATATATCGATGTGGAAATGTTGTTGCTCGATTGAAACATGACGAAGCCTTTTGATTTTAGTCGGTATCTGTTTAGCGGTTTTTGAGTTTTTTTTATTTACAGGAATTTTGGCTTCCTGTATGTATGGAGATTCTAGAACGTATTGAAAGAGGAAATGTTTTTTCCTCAAGAGAAAAAAAACTATGCAGCCTTAAATACATGTTTCGGCTAAAGATAGGTGTTAACGTAAACTTATAAGATTAGCCGGCTACACTTAGGTTTAGCTTCGGGTATTTGCTAATGTTAGTTTCTTCTATCTTTAGCCGGCTAAACTTAAGTGTAACCAAAGCCCATTGGCTAAAAATGTAGAAGCTAATAGAAAAAAAAGAAAGTATTGGCCAGGCTTGAGAGGGACAAATTTTTGGGCAATTAAAAAATGTAAAAAAAAAATAATACATATAATGAAACAATTAATGCAATGCATGTTTTTATGAATTTCACATATTTTTAATATCAGAAAAGCAATCTGTTAAGCAGTTGAGAAATTGAGAATGAACATATTATATTTGTTTCTATTTGTGACTCAACGCATTCTTATTAGCGAATCTAAAAATCTAAACGCCTGATGACAAAATTTGAGACAAACATGCTATTTTGAGTGTGAGGGAAAACTGTAGAGTTAATCGTTATCTTTCATCTTGTAATTATATAATATATAATTTGCAAGGGAATTGAATAAGCAAAAGGAGAGAATGAAGACAAGAAATGTGTCGCGAACTTCTTCATCAAAATACCGAAGGTCAAGTTCTGTTGAAATATAAGTAGAAGTACCCAATCTTGTTTGTAGTTAAACGGACTATTTCGCTGATAAGCTTTACGGTGACTGCATTTGAATCTTCCGGGATGATTCATCAAAGGTGTTCAATGACTTGGGAAGAAATATCAGCTAGAAAAAGTGTTTTCAACTATTTTCTTCTTCATAATTTTTTGTTTGTTTTTTTGCAAAAGTATTGAGGTTAGAAGGAAATTGCAACATTTTAGAAACTATCGTTCCTATTTCGTAGAAAATTTTTCCACAAATCCAATTATTGTATGGTAGGGAAATGGAAAATAAACTTTTGTTCGCAGAAAAAATACTAATAATGTCTAACATTTAATTTCCTTCTGAGGTCATATTCTGGTTTTTCACAGGACAATTGACTATCCACGTTCCTAGTGTCCTGTGGAAAAATGTATATGTAACTTCTGTATGTGAATTGATTTTAGAAAACTCAGGCTCGATTTGAAGAGCATTAATCTCCTGAAAAGTTGAAAATAACTCACTAAATGTTAAATAGAAAACCAATGGGCGTTATGTCACGAAACCGCCTCAATACAATAGTATTCGATGCTATTTTGCATATTTTTTTCATTTTAGCCGTTTCGTTTCGGATAATGTGCACATTAGCCGGCTAAAGATGAAATTCCCTGACGCAGATGAATACTTTATCGAACTTTAGCCGGTCGCCGAATATAAACCTAAGTTTAGCCGGCTAATCTTAAGTTTATGCTCACACCTATCTTTAGCCGTAACATATACATATAAAAGTGGTAATTTTGGGGTAACTCCTCGGCCTGAAACTCGACAGTTCTTGATTATATTTCTTCATTTCCGAAGATACTCAAATAGGTACATTTTTTTCTTCAGATTACGATGCTCCACAGGGTGTGAATTTTGTAAATAGAGTTAGTATTTAGTTGTTTGTTCACATGGAGAGATGGAGTAGATTGGTGTTTTAATGAGAGTTTCCATAGAATCTACGGATACACTTCGTACGTAGATCTTCTTCTAATCTTGTTATTTCCTTATTTGAATTTCAAAGAATGATACTGCTCAGGGCAAATGTAAAAACTGAAAATGTTTATTATCGACCTCATAGAATATCTAAAAAGTGAAAATTCTAATTAAATGCCCTTAACCATTTCATCTTTATAATGAAAAAGGGTTCTTGAAAAGTCCTCTAGTTCATATTATAATCTTGAGAAAACATGAAAAAGCATAGTTTATTGAAAATGATGCTCGTTCACTGAAATTTCTTCACTCCAAAGTCAACACGTTCGTTTTCTTGTAATACAGAATGCCCCATTTTGTTGAAATACTAGGTTTGTTCAGACCACCAAGAACTTGAATCTCTTATTCTCCGCATTGTCTAAGCTTGTTAATAAAATATTGATTGCCCCATATTTTCTATTGCGAATTTTGTCTACCCTTGAACGAATTACGGAAGTTTCTCAGGATAACGGTATTGTTTTCCTAATTTGCTGATTTGCTCCAATCCAAACCGATGTTTGTTAGGGCACACCAAGGCCCTATCCCTGACCTCTCCCTCGAGCCGATTGTCTCGGAATCCCGCAGCCAGCCGTAGCGGGGGTAGATGGAGGCTCCTCTCGACGGTTAATTCATCACTGGCAGTGTCAAAATCGTAATATCCACAGCACACGCCCCGGAGTGCGAGAGAGAAACGTAGATGTGGTGCATGTGTAATTACACATTTGGAATATTTATAAAGCCCATTTCGAGATTGAATTATGCTGATGATATGAAACGGTCGGCCCTAACTCGACGAAATGCGAGGGCATATGCCGTATTTTCCGTTTTCATTCGCGTATCGTATGCGAGATCAGAAGTTCCTGATTATACAGGGAGGCCGTGGAGGATATTATGTATTAAACGTGTCAGGGGACCCCTTTGGATCGATTTGACTCAACTAATTTCGATTTTTCCAGTATCAAGTTGTGCGCCAAAAACACACCGTATAAAAATATACCAAAAATTGTACAGGTCATTCCTCCTTAATGGTACCCCAAAAAATTTTTAGTTTTGTCTAGTTATTCCTCACTATACTATACTATATATTTACAACTATTCACACAGCGACGTTTCGAGAATATTTCTTCTCTTCTTTAGGTTGAAATTACAACATTGGTATGAACAGTATATAAATCTAAATATTCCGACAATACAATAACTAAATACAAGAAACCAGCAGGGTGACAATTAAATGAAAAACTTTCACGTTTCCCGACACCCTAAGAATGAGGGACATCTCCTTGACTTTGATAATGCCAGGATTCTATTTAAAGAGATCGATTGGTTTAAACGTGGGTGATGTTGTGTAAAAAAATCACCCCAATTCTGTGAACTCAAGGACTATATATATATATTCTTTTGAATGTCAGCAATACATTTTTAGTTATCAAACAATATAGCATATGTATGAGTTTTAGCAAAGGTTAGTGTAACGGGGTACCATACAATTTAGAGTATGATACAAGAGCTTAGGGAAAAACCTCAGTAAAAAAACCCTGTCTCCCCGTGAGAAGTGTAGTGATGACAAATTTGTTTACAGAATAAGCTTTAAATACTGAAGGGCTTCCTTTCTAATACTAATACTAATATCGGTTCATTTAACATTGCTTATGCGAATTTGATTAAAGAAATGAAATAAATATTTTTTTGGAGGCACACATTCCGACAGTGTATGTGGGATTTTCATTGTTCTCGCATTTATGAATGAACTCTTGTCTACCTATACGTCAAGAGATTTTATAGACCCCGTGATGAATCTTCGTTTATCGAACTATTTCACGAATTTGATTTTCTCGAATGATTTTTAATGAATTATTCATAAGGTGAGTGACTTTTCGTTCGAATATTGTTTATCATTTTTTTTTATCTATGTAATTTCAGTGATTTCATTCGTAATTTTGCATTTTTCATTTAATTGTCACTCTGCTGGTTTCTTGTATTTAGTTATTGTATTGTCCGAATATTTAGATTTATAAACTGCTCCTACCAATGTTGTAAATTCAACCTGAAGAAGAGAAGAAATATTCTCGAAACGTCGCTGTGTGAATAGTTGTAAATATAAAGTTCCTAAAGACTGATAACTTTGTTCTTTGAAAAACTAAGATTTGTTATGATTCAATGCGTTACCTACTTCAAGCGTGCAATTTTTTACATACATAAATTGCACTTTTCTCACATGTGCATTGTAGGATATTGAAAATAGCATAAAAGTAAGATCAAAAAGACTTCTGAATATTGCTAGAGTTGATAAAATACCGAGAAAAACGTAGCTTTTGCTGAACTTATACTTAAAATTACTTATTGAGGGCGCTACAACTTTTAGAAAGATCTGTTGATTCTCACTTTTTGCCAAATAACCCCTGAAAGAGTACCATGATGCATCCAGATTATGGTTATTATTTCAGGGTAAGTACCAAGATCCGTTCTATATTATGCTATTTAGACGGTTTGAATTTATAACTCAGGATAGTTTTCCCTTTTCTGAAAAAGATCGGTTATAAGTTCTTTGAATGAAGAGGAGTATTCTTGATATATCAATCGAAAATTAGTTTAATTATAATTCAAATTGAAATGTTTGAAAGAAGTAGATTTCCCTTCGTTAACTTCTCTTAGTGAATCCAAAGGTTGGAGGAAGCATATAAGCAAATGACTTGTCTTGGTATCTCAAATATTACCCGACATTTGAATGCATCATGAAACTCTTTTCGTAAGTAGGAAAAATCCGAATATCGTTAGCAGTTGGAGAGCCGATGATGCTAAATTGGGATTTAAAGGGTGACCGGCCACCGAATGCGAAGTTCAGTATTCCGAGTCAATCGTCATTCCGAGTCAATCGCTTGACAGGAGAAGACGTGCTACAGTGCTCCTAGTGCTATAAAAGAGAAAGCGGACGAGAAAGTCACAGTGCCGTAAAAGTGAAAGCGGAGGTGAAAGTGCCCACTAACCAAGCTACGGAATATTTGATTCCGTCTGTGAAGTTGTGTAGGTTCTATATTTGTTATCGGAATTTTAATTCGTTAAAATTTTCAAAGTTGGTGTTCATCCTAAGTGTCCAGAGAATTTTCTCGTTGGTACTGCAGAAAACATCAGGTGAGCTTATTTTTCGTATCTTTCTTTCTGATTTTTCTCATAGCGTAGAGAATTTTTGATGAGCCGTTTTGCTTTTATGCATGAGATACATTTTTCTTTTGTCTTGAAAAATTTTATTTCCAATTTCTTCGAGTAGCGAAGTAATTATTAATTAGATTCTAAAATGTCTGACCATTCGGACTGCGAGTCCGTAATGGAAGAAGACGCGCCAGAAATCGCTAATGTCGTGTCCGAACACGATATTTTGAGAGAGGAGAACGCAAGTTTGAAAGCGAGGGTGAATGAGTTAGATAGATGCGTATCTAGCTTAGTTGCTGAGATTGAAAATCTCAGGGAGAGGCTCGAGTTGCAGGAGGGAAATAAGGAAAGTCCTTACTCCAAAGCACTCAAGAAGAACATTATTTTGAAAAATGTCCAAGAAGTGAACTTACCGGTTCAAAAACAGAAGATGGAGGTGGTCAAAACCCCTCAAACCAAAATTTCCCCACCCGCCAAAAGAGTGAGAAAGGATAGCTCCTCGTCAAATGAAGAGGCAAACAAGAAAAGAGTCTTGGAAACCCCAGCCCAAGAGAAAACCACTCCAGTGGAGAGAAAAGAAAAAATCCCCCCAGTTACCCTGAGGGGTACGTCCGAATGGACGTCAATTTCCAACGCGT
Source organism: Coccinella septempunctata (assembly GCF_907165205.1). Classification (NCBI taxonomy): domain Eukaryota; kingdom Metazoa; phylum Arthropoda; class Insecta; order Coleoptera; family Coccinellidae; genus Coccinella; species Coccinella septempunctata. The sequence goes on from NC_058191.1 coordinate 11,895,900, forward strand.
TAATGCGAAACGGAATAAATTACAGCAGAGCGACTACTGTGAAGGACGGAATTAGGGTCGTTCCACAAACCGCGGAAGACCACAGAAGAATGACGGACTTCCTTCATAAAATAAATAGGGAGTTTTACACTCTTCAACGGGAGGAAGAAAAGAAAATCCATGCGGTAGTGAGATATCTACCGCTGGATGCAGATATCCCGACGATCCTTGACGACCTCAAGGATCAAGGGATCGTCGATGCTGAGGTCATAAGAATGACCTCAAATATAACTAAGAGGCCGATGCCCTTATTGCTGGTTAAAACCCAGAATAAGGGTATCTTCGAGGTGAGAAGGCTCTACAACATGAACTGTGTTGTTGAACCTAAGAGAAGGACGACCGGGCCTGGACAATGTTACCGCTGTCAGCGATATGGACATGCCCAAAGTAAGTGCACTTTTCCATGGAGGTGCGTGAAATGCTCCGGTAATCACAGCTCCAAGGAGTGTACGCTCACCAGGGAGAACGAGGAGCGAAATGCCTCTTGTGTTCTCTGTGGAGAGCAAAGACATCCAGCCAGCTACAAGGGATGTAGCGAATGGAAATTGGTCACTAAAAAGACCAAGAGATCGCCAAGATCGAACCAGACCAGCTCGAGGCCAACACAAAATACACCGAGGCCATTTCCAAACTCTTCAGAAGTGAAGAAACCCCAGGAAACTGCAACCGAAGCAGTCAAAGAGACGAAGAAACCAGAGAAAAAGACGGAAAAGGCAAAAACCGTCAAAAAAGCCGAAACCAGAAAAGGAATTTCTGGAATCACTGAGGAACTGGATAAGTTCACGAAAAACCTCCTCAGCACGATGATGCAGAATCTGGAGAAAGAGATTGAGAAGAAGATGCAGCAAATTATTAAGAATATTTAATGGCTGACACGACGATAAAGAACAATCTCATAATCGTCTCTTGGAACGTCGAAGGATTGAGAGCCCGCAGATCAGAATTCGAAGAACTGATTGAAGAGAAGAGACCGGATGTCATAGCTCTTCAAGAAACGAGACTTAACCCCAACGTTCGGATAGCATTTCCCAATTACGATATTTACAGAAATGATAGACCTAACAGCACAGGTGGCGTTGCTATACTGGCTAGAAGGAATATGGATCACCATTTCGACCAAATATTCAATGGACAAGAAGTAGAAGCAATATCGATTATTGTGAATACTAATCGAGGGCAAGTGAAGATTATTTCAACTTATAAATCACCGGATAAGGACATGCTGGAAGAGGATCTAAAAATGCTACTAGAAGGAAGACACCCGAAAATCATAATTGGTGATCTTAACTGCAAATCGCAGGAATGGAACAGTAGGGTGGAAAATACAAACGGGAGAAGACTGAAGATTTATGCTGAAAAACTTAATGCAGTTGTGATAGGACCTGATATACCGACCTACATACCAAGAGTAAATGGACTACCCGATGTACTGGACATTGTCGTAATGAAAGACATCACTGAAGAAATCAGCATTGATACAATAGAAGACGGAACTTCAGACCACAATCCCATAGAATTCATAGTGGGACATGGCCCAAGAAACGAAGAAGAGACACAAACCAAGGAACGCACAGACTGGGAGAAATATAAGAATTTACTTCAGGAGAAAATCAGGGAAATTCCCCAAATAAACACCCAGGATGAATTAGATGAAGCAGTTGAAAAATTGGAAAATCATATAAAAGAAGCCTATGAAGAAAGCACCAAGAGAATAAGGAAACCAATTCCGAAACATTCACATGGAGATACGCCAAGGGATATAAAGGAACTTATAAAAAAGAACAGAAGACTCAGGAAAATCTACAGAACAACAAAAAGAGAAGAAGACAAGAAGAAACTGAATAAGCATAGTCAGATATTGAAAAATGCTTTAACAGAACTGCGTAATAACAGATGGCACCAGAGATTAAGGGAACTGAATACAATAGATCACTCGGCTTGGAAAATGCAAAAACGCTTACGACGAGAACAGACAGTTATACCTCCACTGCATGGAGCAAACGGAATGGTATATACGAGACTTGAAAAAGCCGAAGCACTTGCCGACACAATTGAGAGAGAAGCCAGAATAAATTACAGAAATGATGATGACAATGAAGATCTAGAAGAAGAAGTGGAGGCAAACGAAGAACTGATGATGGAACCACCGGAAACCGAAATCATTCCAAAACCGGCTTCACCAACAGAAATCAAAGAGATCATAATGAAACTGAAAAACCGGAAAGCACCGGGAGAAGATAGGATAACGAATTATATGTTGAAGAAATTGCCTAGAAAAGGAATAGCAGCCTTGACGAATATAACAAACGGAGTGATGAGGACCGAATACTACCCAAAGAGATGGAAAACTGCAGAAATGATAGTTTTCAACAAGCCTGGAAAGGAACGGAAATTTTCTCAAAATTATAGACCAATCAGCCTACTATCAGCACTAGGAAAAGTCGTCGAGAGGGTTATCGCCAAAAGGCTGAATGAGGAAACAGAAATGTTGAAGATAATCCCACCCGAACAATTTGGATTTCGACGAGAACACTCGACTGAACTCCAATTACTACGGCTCATAGAATACGTCACCGAAGGAATGCAGACCAAACAGGCCACAGGATTAGTTCTGATGGATATCGAGAGAGCTTTTGATAGAGTATGGCACGAAGGCCTAATCTACAAGATGAAAAGAGCAGGATATTCGACCAAGCTATGCAAGATTATAAGGAATTATCTGAGGAATGGAAACTTTTATGTGAAGATAGATGGAGCAACCTCTCAAACCAGACAATTGGAAGCGGGAGTGCCTCAAGGATCGGTACTTGGACCTCTGCTTTACGTAATATACGTTTATGATATCCCGAAGAATGCTAGGAATATGCTCACCTTGTACGCAGATGACACAGGAATAGCGTTCAGACATCGACGCCCAGAGATCATACACCGGAGACTGCAGGAAGCCATAGATGAATTACTCAAATGGTGCATCAAATGGAAAATCCAAATCAATGGAAGAAAGACTCAAGCAATATTACTGCAAAAGAGAAGATTGAGGATGGAAGAAAACCTTGAAGTTGATGGACAAGAGGTTGAATGGAAAAATGAAGCAACATACCTAGGAGTGACGCTTGACAGAGGACTTACATGGAAAAACCACATCAAATGTGCTGTTGATAAAACAAAAGCCGCAATGAGTAAACTTTATCCACTCATAGGCAGAAGAAGTCATATGAATAAGAACATCAAGTTGACGATGATTAAAACTATTGCGCGACCACAACTCACATATGGATCGGCGGCATGGGGCTTCGCAGCCAAGACCCACATCAAGAGAATACAGGCCACTGAGAATAAACTCCTTAGAATGGCGATGGACGTACCCTGGTTTGTTAGGAACAAACAAATCTACAAGGACTTGGAATGGGAACCAGTTACAGAATTTATGAAGAGAAAGGCGGAAAGGATATTCGACAAAGCCAAACAACATCCAAATGAGGAACTACGAAGATTAGTCGACTACGATCCAACAGAAGAAGCTAGAAGGTCAAGAACCTACCACCGAAGACCGAGAGATCAGTTAAGGATTTAAATGTAACCAAAGAAGAGCTTAACCTATAAAAGCTATAGGCAGCATACAACTATCAACACGACTATGATCGTGTGAGAGTCCAGAAACCAAAAGAGTCACTGGTTAATAGGCAAAATGCCCGGAACCTATGAAGAAGCAGTTAAGGGTTTTTAGTGGGTCTCGAGCTCAGAGAGTGAGAATCCCCACACTGTTCCCCCTCAGCAGAGGGTGTGTTCGTCTGTTTGCAGATTTTCCCCCTGCTACACCAAAAAAAAAAAAAAGAATGCGAAGTTGTGCGAAGCTGAGCGTTTTCAATGCTAATATACATAAATTGACAAGCTACGAATCGAGTGACGCAGCTCGTCATTTAGTATTGAAAACAGTCAGCTTCGCACAACTTCGCATTCGGTGGCCGGTCACCCTTACTCGAGCATTGTGGAGACCTAGTGAAAGAAAAAAAAATTTATGATGTACATATGCACTTTCAGCGCTGGGGAAAGCGTCAGACGGTTTTCAAAGATGTAAAAACAATCGTCAGGTGTACATACTCGAGCGTATCAGCAGATTAAGATACTGTATATGCCTTTGATCTGATAATATAAACTCATGTTAATCTGACAGATTGCGTGGTGGTGCTGGTCGTACGGAAGAGTTGCAAACGTTGAAAAAAATTTTTTTTGAGCGTGTCAGATTTTAATAGGATATGTTAACTGAACCCAAAGGAAGGTACTTTTTCAGAAACTGACAATTCGGACGTGACGAAAGGTCACAGCGGTCCTTTGAAAATGCAAAACAACAAAAATCGTTACTTGTACGAGCGTGTCAGATTTCCATACAGAGGTTCATCTCGGTGTTGAGCCAAGGTCAATGTAGAAACCCAGTCATATGTTCAGTCATCGCTATATACCTCAAAAAGATTCAAAAGTAGAAAAAATTGCTTCGGACAAAAATTTGTAGAAAATGTTACGCTCTACAACTCTTTTAATGAAAACGAAAACAATTTGAAGCCCAGGAAAGCCAGATTATGTTTTTTCCGTTATTCTTTAATCATAAGCTTCGAAAAAAAAGCCACCGCACTCGAGAATAAACACGTGACGTTTTTTTTGCTAGTTTGGCGCCCTCCAACACATGTTCGTCAAGCTCAAATTGTCAGATTATGAAAGAATGTATAACAGGCAATTTATCACATATATTTTCATCTGACAAGCTTGAGTGTTTACAATGATGGTTTTTTTTAATATTAGATACGCCAGGCTTACCTAGACAATTCCCCCTATATACAGGTCTAATTTTTGGTAGAGGTAGTCTACAAGGTACAAGATATGTCCACTTGTATTAATCTAACACGCTCGAGCAAATCCCGAATTTTCCTCTTGGGCTCCCCAACTATAGGCCCTTCTTGACAGATCTCTTATATCTACAAATTTATCTCGAAATTTTCGATTCGCCTTGTCGTCCTTGTCTAGTTCTGAAGTGGAAAGTGTATTTTTCCTTGACGGTTGGATCCAGCATACTGATGCTGCTGTTGAGCTGAAGAGTTTTGGGTCATCTTTTATTTGCAATGATACAATGAACTGATCAGATGATTCTTTGTTATTTTTATTATTTTTGTCAGTAGCAACTCTTTTTTTTCTGTATCGATTGGATTTAGTCGTTTTTAAAGTGTTTTTCACAAGGTTAAAGAAGAGTTATATATGATTTTCTCAATTTATTCCATTATTATCCAGAGGAAGCTGGGACGGGTCAACTGGACTAACGATAGAGATGAAATCTATTATTCGAGCTAGACAATCACGAACGACGTGTTCTCCGCCACAACTGTCTCTGGTCACCGCTTCGGCAAATATCCTCTTTCCGCCGCAGAAATGTGACTTTCCATTAACGTCAACGATTGTTAACCGCTTCATCTTACCTCGCGCCATTTCAGCGGTGTTACCTACATCAGAAATTCGTGTTTATTAAATTCCTGGACGTCGTTGTTGCAGTCCAACGTTTTAATAACACCGCACCCCCGTGCTTCCGTTCAGGACGCATTCCTGAGCCGTGTTCCACGTGTTTAATGGCCGATCATTTGTTCATCTGTGGTTCGGCGTGGTTTACGGTCTCCGTTGTCATTCCTACTGTAGTATGGCATTGGAGGGTATACGTTTTATTCAGTTCCGAATGGGATATGTACAAGTCGTAAATGTGTTGAAATGGCTCATTTGCTAGTCCTGGACATTTTCTGTTGGAGAGGATATATAAATCAGTTTGATGGAAAGAAAAGTATAGAGCAAATGAAGTAACATTTTCACTGGTACATTCACAGGTGAATGTTTGATATTTCAGATATGAATTATACTCATATAATTGAACACTTTCAGCCTAGGCACATTAAGTAGAAAGAGAGCCGTGCTTACTAAAAACTGCTGACAAGCTGGAACGGTTTCAAAAGTCGAACGACATCTACAATACGGGAAATATGAGGCCTAGGATAATTTTCCACTAGGGTTAATGCATCTGACAGAAATTTGTTGCCGTTTTTTTTGTAGAGGGCAAAATAGCCTTTCATAAGACCACAAAATTGTTCGAATCATGAAAGTGATTCAGCTACAATCGATCGCGAAAATTTGGTAATTTATCCTACTCAGTAAAGGAAGGAAAAATCGACTTGCCACGACTATATCATCTGTTTTCATCGATGAATAAACATACTACACTGTATTCCCATTTATTTTAGCAGTCGGTTGGCCATGAAATAATTTCCTCAAGTTTTTGTAACTAGAACGGAGTAAGGTTGGCACTCATGAAATATCGTTAATATCATAACGCCGTTGCAACAACTAATATCAATTTTTATTACGAAAATGCCGAAAGTGATTGAAGAAAAGAGAAGACGGGGTTTCAGGAAGTGTTATTTAGAATTCAGGTTCGATCATTCAAATAGTTATACCCTGATATTCTAAAATCCACAATACGTCAGACAGTAGCGAACATATTCAATGTAAGAGAATAGAGAATTTATATAACGTTTCATAGGAATCTAAACGACTTATATTTCAGCTGAATATTTCCACAATCAGAAAGATTGTGAATGAAGGGGATGACAAAGAATTTCCTTTTATTGGGAGACCCAAAAAAGTGGTTGCATTTGAGAATTTTATGTTTGAGTGAATTAATGCGAAAAGTTAACTACATGATTTTCGATGAATGTCACCGTAGAATAAGTTCCCGAAAATTGATTTTTCTAGTTTTCATTTGACTTGTCCTATATATTGTAAATGTCTTAAGGTACAAATGAATACATAATTATTATTATTATATCAATGCATTAAGATGAACAGCCACAAATACGCGCCAGTTGTCCTGCTAATTGTTTATTCATGTGAAATTTTTGTTCAAAGGTGAACAATCTTGATTGAAACTTCCTTTAATTCCTTTTACTTATATTGATGCAGGATGATTTTTGTTGAAGAATTTAACATTCTTGTAATTATCTGTTAATTCCTTCGGGAGATACCCATTCCCAACCACTGCAACATATGAATTGCATCTTTGGGTTAATATTTTTGAAATCTACAACTGATGTAACGTATTCAAACTTTAGCCAAAGAATATAACGAACATTAACTCTCCTCAAGCTAGTGCATATTATGATATTATACTGATCTCTTGTAATTTCCATACAAATAACTGGATTTGGTATGCCTTTGGTTTACCAGTTTGTATAAACTTCAATTATGTTCGTCACATATTTTCCGAAGAGATTCGACATTGTGATAAAATACGTAATAACAGAAACTTTTACGTAGAACGGGCAACATAGCGTTGATTTAAAACCCAAAAAAGTTTTGACAAGCGTCATAACCCCACATTTTCGTACTATATAGAGTGAAATGTGTCAAATTTCCATAGCCAACTGACTGCTAAAATAAAAGTGAATGGAGTATAGTACCTACCACTATCTCGATAAATGCTGCTGCTTTTTACTTTAACTGCCGCTTTTGAAGCTGATGTTTCAGAATTTCAGATTCATATTTATCATTTCCACTCGCATTAGTCGAAGTCGCTTCAGTTTAACTGATCATTTTATATTTTTAGAAAAACTTACGTTTCTTTCTATTGTTCGGTAATGAATATCCTGAATCAGAATCGAAGACAAATGGTTCAGCAGATGTTCTGTTTAGTGTAAAGTCGATGTTACTTTATGGTAACTGGATATTTTCGATCTTCTATTGAGCCTTCTTGCTGTAATTTTTCTTGTGATGATAACTTCACTAAACTAAACAATGTAAATAGTACAACTTCGCGACGTCATTTTGAGTTCGTCAGAAAACAAATAAATATCGGGGAACCACCAGATTGTCGTGTTAGCACGAAACGCAATCAAAAGTTCGCCGGGCAATCACCATGTACAGGGTGGGCAAAATTTGATGGGATTGAATGAAAGCTAACCGTAAGAGCTAGGGAAAAATGAATGGCACGTATCCGACTTCGATTTTCAAAAGATTGTTAATGGCCATAACCAGACCTCTCTATCTTTTTTTGTTTTCAAGTTATAAGTGAATACTCATTTTTTGATTCATCGTACTGGTGCTCTATTCCGTAAAGTAAATATCAGTGATATCGAAAAGCAAATGTAACATTCTATAGTCACTTTTTCATGTAGAATGCAGTGGCGCAGTAAAAGAATTTTTCAGTCCGCCACTTCGTTGATATAGTGGTAACTTTGTTTTCTTTTAGATATAAACTCTATGCTATTTTTACAAATTCCAGTCCCATATTTTGTCTCATTCAGATTATATAAGTCGTATCTCTCTCTTTTTCTTCTAATAAAAAACTCAAAAACTAGTTCGGCCAAGTTGGCAGGTCATTTTTATGACAGGTAAAGCCTGTGTCATTTAATAAACTGACACAATTGAGGAACATAAAGTTCATTATCATAATATCAATGATATATCATGCCAACTAGGCCGAACTAGTTTTTGAGTTTTTTTATTGGAAGAACAGTGAGAGACACGACGTATGTTATATATTCTGAATAAAAAAAATATGGGACTAGAATATGTAAGAATAACACAAGGGTTATATTCAGTAATAGAGAAATTAGGACACGAATACTAGTGATAGTTTATGTTGAAAAAAATTAAAAGTTATCACTATATAACTGAAGTGGCGGACTGAAACAAATTTACATGAGAAAGTCTGTAGAATGTAACATTTGTTTTTAGATATCACTGATACTTCACGGAATAGAGGCACCAGTAGGTACGAAGAGCGGAAAAATGCGTTCTCACTTATAACTTGAAAATAAAGGAGATAGAGGGATGCGGTTTTGGTCATTAACAATCTTTCGAAAATTGAGCTCGGAAACGTGCCATCCATTCTTCCCTAGCTCTTACTGTTACAGAGCTGCCATTCCATCCCATCGAATTTTGCCCACCCTGTACTGTGTCACTTGTTCATCAAGTAATTTCAAAATTTCTTGATTCAATATGTCAAGAATAGGTCCAGATAAGATTTTTTTAAATTTCTTTTTCTCAAGACAAGACAAGAAGTTTGTCATGAAGACAAGAATTCTTGTCTCGTCTACCCCTACACATATAGAAGAAATTTAATACTTTTGTACGAAGGCGTAGAATGGCCACATAATATTTTAAAAATATTTTTCCTTAAAATTCCGACTTTGAAGTAAGAATTTCATTTACTTCGAAACCGATGCAGGCTAGATGCACAGGGTGTTCTACGACGACATAGATTATTTCTCCATATATACTAAGGGATTGATGAGAGGTTTTGCTTTCGTAATACAATGTATTTCTGTTATACTGAATACTGAAATTCATTCATATTTTGTGTTCGTACATAGGTATATGATGAATGTGATTATTATTTATAAAGGATGTTCTTTGATATTATTCATTTCTTCTTGCATGATGAAATTCTATGAATGTTTGTATTTTGGAAATCTTATACAGGCTGTTCCATGACGGCTTCGATCATTTCTCAATATGCAGAAGGATTTATAAAAACTAGTTTTCTATAAATGTAGGTAGGTACATAGGTACAGGTTACAAGTTCAATATTTATTAAAGAACAACGTGTTTATTTTGTGAAATCTGAATCCTCCCATGAATATCTCAGTATATTTGGAAATGAACCAATTCATCATAGAGCAGCCTATATGAGGTTTTCTCACCGTTGTAATCACCTCTTCATGTAAGAAATCTAAAGAAACATCAAAGCATACCGGTTGTACTGATTCCTTGTTCATTGAGATAGCCTCACGAGTACATATGAGAAAGAAGTTTTTTCATAAAATATCCAGAATATACCTAGAAAAGATTCATGTCATTATGGAACATCTTGTAAAAGGTTGTCATGTCACTGCTATGACATATCGTAGAAGAAGACTCAAAAAATAATTTACACCTTGTGTACATAATCATCCATTCATCATAAATGTGAGAACACCTAGTATTATATGAATTTGAATATTTGTAGAATAGCAAACTGTATTTCAGGAACTAATCTACGTTTACTGCATTCACATTTTTTTTAGCAGTCAGTTGGCCATGAAATAATTTTCTCAAGTTTTTGTAACTACAACAGAGTAAGGTTGGCACTCATGAAATGTCGTTAATGTCATAACGCCGTTGCCAACACTAATATCATTATTACGTAAATGCCGAAAGTGATTGAAAAAAGAGACAGGGTTTCAGGAAGTGCTATTTAGAATTCAGGTCCGCTCATTCAAATAGTTATGCCCTGATATTCTAAAATCTTCAATACGTCAGACGGTAGCGAACATTTTCAATGTAAGAGAATTTATATAATGTTTCATCTGAATCTAAACGATTTATATTTCAGCTGAATATTTCCCCAATCAGAAGGATTGTGAATGGGGGACCCAAAAATGTGTTGGAATTTGAGAATTTTATGTTTGAGTGAATTAACGCGAAAAGTTTACTACAGGACTTTCGATGAATGTCTTCGTAGAATAAGTTCTCGAAAATTGATATTTCTATTTTTCATTTGCCTTGTCCTAAACATTGTAAATGTCTTAAGGTACCAATAATACCACTAATTATTATTATTATCTCAATGCATTAAGATGAACAGCCACAAATACGCGCCAGTTGTCCTTCTAATTGTTTATTCATATGAAATTTTTGTTCAAAGGTGAAGTTCATCTTGATTGAAACTTCCTTTAATTCCTTTTATTTATATTGATGCAAGATGATTTTTATTGAAGAATTTAACATTCTTGTAATTATCTGTTAATTACTTCAGGAGATACCCATTCCCAACCACTGCATCATATGCATTTCATCTTCTGGTTAATATTTTTGAATACTACAACTGATGTAACTTATTCAAACTTTAGCCAAAAAAGATAACGAACATTAACTCTCCTCAAGCTAGTGCATATTATGATATTATACTGATCTCTTGTATTTTCCATGCAAATAACTGGATTTGGGATGCCATCAATCAGTTTGTATAAACTGTTCGTCATTATTTCCCGAAGAGATTCGATATTGTCATAAAATACGTAATAACAGAAACATTTACGTAGAACGGGCAACATAGCGTTTATTTAAAACCCAATAATGTTTTGACAAGCTTCATAACCCCACATTTTCGTACTATACAGAGTGAAATGTGTCAAATTTCCATGGCCGACCGACAGCTAAAATAAAAGTAGAAATTCAAAACTTAACAATATTCCGAGTTTGAACTCGAAATTGAGTTAAATTTCGTCTTTGAACTCGGAATTAATTAAATTCCGAATTTGAACTCGCAATGTAAGGAAAAATATTTTTAAAATATTATATAGCCCTTCTACGCCTTCGTACTTTTGAGTGAATAAAATGATATCTGAAACCAATGAGCAATTGACGATATTTCATGCAATGATTATTAAAATCATAATTTTATCTTTCAATTACTTGAGTTTTCATCAGAAATGCTGCCGTAATTCATCATTTAGTCCGCGGCCTGCCTGCCTACATGCACCATCCATTCATTCCTCTACGTTGATGTTCAAAGAGTCGCCGGCAATTTCAGCAAAATAGCCTATCGTCTATTACCTCGCGTATGGAAATGATCCGACGGCTTTGTCGGGTTTTCGCCAACTTTTCCTCTCAATTAGAATTCAACGTGCGCCCAATCGCTTCGACCTGCCCGCGCCTTCGGGCTCGATCAAAAAACCGAAAACGCACAAAAGCACCGGGAATTTTCACGTGGCATAAAATCCGCATATCATAGCGATGCATATTCAGCGGAGCATTTACATAAAACTTTATATGCTTCATTGTGTGTTTCTGACATTTACATACTGTGTAACTCGATACAGGGAGCCTTCGTGTTACGATGCTAGATGGATGGATTCACCTCGTGTGGTGGCTACGATGAAGTCATCGCATTAATTTCTTTTGTTAGGGACTCTTTACATATCAATTAAGGCCGGAATGGGCTTAATTCGTTTTATAATTCCACTTATTACATACACGACTAGTGTTCGTCGACAGACGGCAAGGAATATGCTGTGTTATAAATAATAACAGACGTTTCATTCAATTGTGGGTATTATACAGGGTGTTTCATGAGTCGTTGGCCATAGCCTAATGGTAAATGCAGCTCATCCAGGCCTTTCAGAAAACTTGCATATTTTGTATCCTAAGGCTATTAGTTTCGGAAATACGGGGTGATTCATGAATACTGACCTAAATTTGCGATAGCCATAACTCTGGACTGCAAGGTCCGATTCCTATCAAATTTTATGGGTTTGTTCATTTCAGAAAGCTCTTTCAAACGGTTCCTGAAATATCAATATTTTCAGTGCAGTACTCAGAATATCATGATTTTTCATTCAAGCCCCAAAATCTATATTTTTTACATCCCTTACAGAAATTTCGTTATTGCCATGAGAAACTACATAGTTTATTCTAAGGAATTCAATTTTCACTTCGCATGGCACACTTGTCACAAGGGAATAGGAACCGGACGAAATAATATTTTATGTCATTTTTTCGAAATGCGGTCCTGTTTTTATTCCTCGGGTGTTAATATTTATGGTCCTTTGCCGAGATTCTGAATTATTTTGAATTCTGTTCAATTCTTCTTCATTTTAAACTCTCAGTACATACTGAGTGTTCGTAAAAAAGTTTTTAATAGTATGCAAATTTGAGCTGTGAATTCCTTTGAAATTACATATTGAATTTAGATACAAATAAAATGATGTAAACCCTCTTGGAAAATGTAATCCGTAAATGTATTTGCTTCATAACACACTTATATGTGTTATGAAGCAAATACACTTATGTGTGTTAGGAAGCAAATACACTTACGGATTACATTTTCCAAGATGGTTCCCATCATTTGTATCTAAATTCTATATGTTATCTCAAAAGAATTCACAGCTCAAATTTGCATACTTTCAAACACTCTTTTACGAACACTCAGTATATGCTGAGGGTTTAAAATGAAGAAGAATTGAACAGAATTCAAAGTAATTCAGAATCTCGGCAAACTACCATAAATATTATTAGGTACCCGAAGAATAAAAACAGGACCACATTTCGAAAAAATGACATAAAATATGATTTCGTCCGGTTCCTATTCCCTTGTGACAACTGTGCCATAAAAAGTGAAAATGTATACCATTTATTCATTCGTGGATTTCAGAAATCCTTTTATTTTCCTCGAAGGAAATGAGTGAATGGTTCACTTTTACATCAATCAATAATCGAATAAAACATGATATTTCGATTTATGTATACCTTTTTTCTTATTTTGTATTTTCCCTATACCCAAGTATAGTTCTTTGGGATCAGCCGAAGATTGTTTTTTTTTCAGTTACACTTGATTCGAGTTGTTTTTTCTGATTTGAAAGTTCTATTTTAATCAAATAACTTGCTTGGTTCAAAAGAGTATTTTTCTCAGCAAAACTACAATTTCATTATTGAGAGAAAACATTTTTCAGAAAATTCTCTTAACAACTGCGCTATATAATGCCGGATTTTCTACTTAACAGTTGCCTTTTCCAATATTCTCCACTGAGTATATTCGAAATTCTGAAGTTGTGTCCCATTGGAACCATTTTCAGGTCAAAAGTCCTAGATCTATATTTGAAAAATATGCCTTCCGGCAGGACATTTGCACACGACAATCAGTTTTGATAGTATAACAAAGATTTGAAATGTTTTTGGTCCTCCCGGCAGGACTATTTTGGCTAAGTAGTAAACTATGGTAAACTAAAATTTACCATAGGCGTGGAATTGTTAATTGTTAATTATTATCAGTTCTTTCGGAATCAAATAAAGTAATGGATTCTGATGAAAAGAAGTCCATAATAAAATGGGCAAGATTTTGAATTCAGATTTGAGACTTGCACATTCAATAGGCAACTTTTTGCGTTCTTACGAATGATAATGATTAAGTCCTCCTAAAAGGACCTTATTCTATGTAAAATCAATCAGGTAAAAGCTGTCCTGCAAGCAGGCCCATTGGACCGTCCGTCAATAACCGACAGGGTTTGAAAATAGTTTTCCATATATATGATGAATAAATCTTTCCTGTTTCAAATGGAACGCTCTGTATATTTTCGACAACAAAGGCTATACTAATCTCTTCAAGTTTCCTAAACTTTTTTTCTATTAATTGAATGAATGATTTTTTGATAGTTGAAATTATTTTTGACTTAATAGGATGGTCCGCAAGTGGTGAAACATGATACCACCTTGCTTTTTCAAACAAAATTTTTATATCATACTCTGAATCACATGAAATTCTGATTTCCCAATACCCCACTTGCCAAAAATTTCTGTGTGTGCCATTTTAAGGAAGGCAAGTTTTTCCCAAAAATTCCAAGGATATGATGCATTCAACCAAAAATCATATTTTGAAAATCGTTTCACTAAAATGTATGTTTTTTTATCGAATACCACAACATATTTCATGTATTCTGCAGTCTTTGTAAGACTCTGCTGTTGGTCCGAAAACCATTTCAACTTTTCGTAAATGACATTCAAAAATTAAATTTTTTCAACGAGGATGCAGTGGACTTTTATTTCTGTTGGATACCTAAGTGGGTGGTCTTCAATGTTATGTAGATCATTTGAGCCTGAAATTGTTTCAGGACTTGAATGTTTCCATAAAAATCAAAACAACTTACTTAGGTATCCAAACTTAAGGGCATGTCGTTTTAAAAAAAGTACTTATTGACAGTTTTTGAAGGTCATTTCATAATCACAATGTGATTCGGATTATCAGTAGAGTGATTCGAAAATGTGCAGAAGACTTGAAAACTCTTTGGTTATGCAATAACAAAATCATTAATCTCGAACGGTTTGAAAGAATCTATAGCTATCATTGCCATGAAATTTCTCGGAAATAGTTTTAATCATTCTGCTAGCCAAACATTTGTGAGAGTTATCGACCGATCGTGAAACCTTGAATCACACTGTATATCATAGGTTGACTTATGATGATTGACATCGTTTGATTCGAAAATTATAGGTATTAGAGCAAGATGAAAACGATTCCGAATTATAGGTACCGTTAATGGGGTGATAATGAGAAGCGAAAAGCTTTGATTGATATAAAAAAAAAATATAATAAATAAATGGTCGAAAAGGTAACAACAATTAGAATTAAGGGAAATTCAAACTGGCTCTACAAAATTTATGTCGGGTATCAAACCCTTTTAACCCTTCATATCATTTATCTCCACCCCCTGACAATTCAACAGTTTCTTTTTCTCATTAGCATCTGAAAAATTGTAATTTAGGCTAAGGAGCTGGAAATTCAATGATGTTGATGGCTGTTCTGGGATCAATCAACATTATCACCGAAATCATTTAAGTTGTATAGAAGAAATGCTGAACCGAAGTGTTTCACAACAGAAAAGTTCGTACAAAATGAATCAGCTCAGTGACATTTGAATTGAAATGAATAAGAAAACAATATTACTTTTCACAAAAGATAATAAAGAAGACAGATTGTTTTCGCTCAAAAGTTTTGGAGTAGCTGAGGAATAAACGTTTTAGGAAATATTGAATTAGTACCTGCAGATACCCAATAAACACAGGCTTAAGTGTGTCTACTTAATTCGAATATTACAAAATTTCCCGAATGACGGGTTTGGCAGATAGACATCAAGGACCATAATTTCACTCATCCCCCTCATTGGGTATGACACCATCCTGTATCATCTTTCACTCACTAATACAGATACGATCTATCGAAGCAACTCGATAAGGTTAACCATACACCATCCAGAACCCAATTACAACTCGCAACACGCATCCGTCAATCCATAAGTAGTTCACCACATGTTCTCTCCGATGCATCTTCATCCCCATAACTTGCCACCCCTTTTAAGATAACCCAGACCGTTAACCGTCTGCGGGATCATTAAATAGATTAAATTTTTGGCTACCGCAAGCTCCCTCCAAAAAGTTCAATATTTGCCCTCGCTAATCCCAACAATAATCTAAGGACATGAACAGGTGCATAGCCTGGAACTGTAATTGTGCACCGATATAAGCATGCTCAGCAAACAAAAGTAAGAACGCCTCTAGTTAAGCAAATAGGGGGGCGACTTTTGTTCCGAATAATAAACAGCCAAAGTTCCTAATTGGGTTGTACGGGCATGATCTTTCTTCTTCTGAGATAAAATTCGAAGGAAAAGAGCGCCTTACAAAATCTTTTCACTGTAATTATCAGACCACATTAAATATTCGAGTTACGATATGGAACAAAAAATTTTTGAATGAGTTATTTTAAATCGAACAATAATATGTTCTGGAAAATAATTTTCCGTTCTACAAGCTCCGAATGATAGCAAATTCCGAAGTCTCTTCTACTGCTCATTATGAATTTGACCGCAATTGATATTCTTAATTCAAATGAATGCCTTAATTTTTCATCGTTTTCCGTGAAAGATGTTAGGTGACTAACTTCCGAAAAAAAAGAGCTGCGAACTAGGAATATAAGAGTCTGTCAAGGCAAAATTTCATGGTAATCTTATGTTTAGGTATTGACAAAAAATTCAAATGAAATTCTGCATTTCGTCAGATGACACATGACAACAAATTTTAGGAGGACGCTAATTCCAGTATTATTCTCAGAATACTTTTGTCTGGTACTTAAGAACTGTTCCATGGATTATCGTTATATTTTGCAGGAAGCGTAGCAACTATAAAATCTTTCTGAATAATTTCAATTGAAATTTTCTGGTCATCACCAGTGACGACAGGAGCAGGAAAATGTTTAATTCTTCCCAAACTGCATTTTTATCACAATTTTTCGATTCTTTCATGCTTTCTACATGACGCAGATAGCTGCAAAATTATTTTTAATTATGAATACTCATCGGGTCATTGGATTCCATATTTTACACAAATGAAATTTTGACAAATAATGTCATGCTTTTCTGTTTATACGATGTAGACGTAGAGTTTCATTTGCGTAAAAAGTGCTATCCAAGAACCCGAAAACCTACCATAATTAAGAGATAGGTACAGTCCATTCAAGAATGATTCACATCCCAGTATGCCTTACAAGTTCAGACGCAGCTTAATATCTGGTCACAGACAACCTCCAATAATTTATGAAGTTTCAATCACAGAACTCACTATCCAGGTAAATGTAAACTAGAAAAGTATTTGAAAAAAAGAAATATTCAAATAAAGGGCATATTACCTAATCCGCATTCGAAATTGATTCAATTATGTTTCCAATTTATTCGATTCAATTGATAACATAAACAGCAGTACAAAATTCAAATTATCATCGGCAAGTGCAAAGATTCCCATATAATATAGTCCATTCAAGAATGATTGACATCCCAGTAGGTCTTGGAAGTCCAGGCGCAGCTTAATATTTGGTCACAAAAGATTTCTAAAAACTTCTGTACTTTCAGTCACAGAACTGGAATATACTAATATAACCTAGAAAAGTATATGAAAATGAGAAATATTCAAATTTGCAGCATATTTATCAGCATTCAAAATTGACACAACCATGTTTCCAATTCGTACGATTAAATTAAGAGCATAAACAGGTGTACAAAATTCAAATAAACGTCGGTAGGTACATAGATTCTTTTATAATAAGTCTATAAATCAATGTTTATTCACAATACCAACCTGAATTCGGCAACACAAAATCTGAACTTATGGGCTATTACCAACTTAAATTCGATTTTCCACAGCCACCCGAGATGTCAATCATTCTTGAATGGACTATAGGTCTGTAGATCACTGTTTATTCACAATAAATACCAACCTGCAACCTGATTCCACAACAGAAAAGCTTAAGATATGAACTACTATAAATTAAATTCCATTTTCTATACCCACTCGAGATGTCAATAATTCTTGAATGGACTCTATACGTACATACATAGTAAAATCATAATAATTGTGCAGTTTCACTTGGGATATCTTTAATAAACACTGACTTCACCGCTATGAAAGAAGGGTACAATATTTATGTAGAAAGTACAGTGATAATTCAGTGGCGTAGAATTTTGAAGGGATTAAAAATCATTCAAATAAACTTTATTAGACAGAAGATTCTTAATTTTCTCAGCTCAGGATTCTATAGATGAATGATTATCAATTCGTAATAATACACCCTTCATATTGACTGCAACTCACGTTTTCTATTCTGACAGATGCTTTGACTTCCGAAATGACAGCATATCATCGATTTCATCTCGTCAGTCTCGTCTGTTTTCCTTTTTTTTCTGCGTTATGGTGGTGACTCTGCAAAATTCTAGACTATCCTTTTTTCACATCCCTAAAGCAAACAAGTGTTCGTCCTTTTATTTCTACCTTCTGTGAGTCCATTTTCCTTCTAATGTTTTTACATATAGTCCAATCAAGAATGATTGACATCCCACTAGGCCTCGAAAGTCCAGACGCACCTTGATATCTGGTCACAGAAGATATTCAATAATTTAGTAGTTTTAATCACAGAATTGGAATAACAAATATAACCTAGAAAAGTATTTGAAAACAAGAAATATTCAAATTCAGAGCATATTAATCGGCATTCCAAATTTATACAATTATGTTTTCAATATGTGAGATCAAATTAAGGACATAAACAGCAGTCAGAATTCAAATTATCTGCTGTCAGTGCATAGATTCACATATAATAGGTCTATAGATCATTGTCTATTCATATTACCAACCTGAATTTCGCAACACAAATTCTTAACTTATGGGCTATTATCAACCTAAATTCGATTTTTCATAGCCACCCGAGATGTCAATCATTCTTGAATGGACTATATTTCTTTTTCAAAGTATTTGTGATATACTTTTTAAGTATCGAGCACCCTTTAAAAAGATTTTCATTTTTCTTTGACAGAAATAGTACGATTTTGCAATACATATATCGATAAAAAATATTGAGCATATTTATAGCATAAATGAATCATGATTTTCATGTCCCAGCCTTTTCGTGACTGCTGGCCATTGTTTTCGTCGTCCTCGGTAAACAAATTCATAACCAATCGAATTTAGCAAACACCCCACTAAAATACCCGGTTTCCGGAAAATCCCATCTTGTCTACGAGAATTCAAAACGTTTCAGGACCTTATTACTCCACTCTAACCCGTGTTTATCTCCTATTCAAACAAACCTAACTAGATCCCGAAATCCTGCATCATATACAGTCTCGTTTAAAACCTGAACGTCCTCCACATCCCCCAATTTAACCCGTCATCCCCCTTCCGATTCGAAGGGTCGGATAAATAGACATCGTAAAATCTTGGACCCACCACCTTACGAGCTGGATCTTCCGCGCTTCAGCTCCAAGCCGATGCCGAGCGTGCGTCAGTGTTGGTTCGGCCTTAAAGCTGTGTGGACGGACGAACCTATCGACTGTGGATTTCGCACTAGCGCTGCGCGCCGCTCTCTAAAGGATACGATTTTCGTACAGGATCTCGACCGGATCTGTTTTGAATCGGGAAAAGGGTATTTTTGGGTGTTTTATACTTCACGTCTGGACTCAGAGTGTTTTTATAGAGGAAGTAAGTGCTGTTTTTCGACTCGTTTGTTGTCTAAGTGTTGAGCCGTTGTCAGGGATGTGTTTTGATGTTCCAGGGATGATATGAGGGTGATATACATCAAACAAAATTGTGAGGATTGGTTTGTTTTTTTTTGTGTGAGAAATTTAGAATTTTATGGTTTTTTGCATAGGAGGCAATTGTTGTGTTCGTGGTTCATAGATTATTTGATTGGAAAGAATTAAAAATTTCGTTTTTGAAAATAGACGAAACATTATAAGATATCAGATCTCGTATATAATGTTCGCGAACTTTTCTGATTTGTGTTTTTTATAGCTACAGATAAATATGTTAAATGAGAAAATTCTTCTTTGTAATCATGTAAACTATCTAATCTAATTTTTATTCAAAAAGATTAAACTACTCGAAATCCACATGACGTTTAACTAACTACTCACCGAGCAACTCACACCAACACAAATAAAATAATGGGTGGAATTGAACGGGAAGTGAATTATATTTTATTTTCTCACGAATTCCGAACTAATATAAAAACACCGAGGGTTTTCCATTTTCCGGATTGATATTCTTCGAAATATTCAGAAATAATGAAATTTTACTAAAATAACTTAGGTGTTTCATTAAAAAATTGACAATTCCTACCCTCACCCGAGCCTTAATCCACTTGAAAAAGCTAGTAGGATAGCGAAACATCTGTAGTTTTAAAAGCCACATACAAGTGGAAATGATAATTACAATTCTATAGATTTTAGTTGGCGCCTCGGTTGGCGCCAAGTGAGAATTTTGTTGCTAATTCGGAATTTGTCCTATTCTTCTGCTTGAAATTAGAAATCTTCGAGGAAATCTTGCTTCAAGTCTAGTGCTCGGTCTAGTGCATCCATGAATCGATTCAAAATAGCTAATGAGCGTATGAACATACCTCGGAACATTCTATGCACCTCACCTCGCTATGCACATATATGAGATACTGAAATGTTAACACCTCTTCATCTCCCATATCAGAATGAAGGAAGTTGAAGCCGTGCAAAATAACTCGCGATAACTCGTTTATCCCAAGCTTTGGACGCGAGTTTGGACGAGTCTCTGGATTTATTTGCTACGTAGTACACAACGTGCTCTTTACTCTAGTTAGTCTAGTTGATAAACACAAATTTCGAAATTCCAGTACTCCACTACAGTATCTGTTCAGCATCAAACATAAAAATCGAATCCTCAAAAATAATGATGTTCCTCGTGATGGTCATTTCCCATTGAAGAATGACATATCGAATGATGTGAATCACACAAGTGAGAAATTAACATGCAATGCGAAAGCGAATTGAACACTATTTCGATGCTTTTTCTGCGTTAATCACATATTACCTAGCGGTATATGAAACTCGACTTTTCATAACTTTTGAATTGGCAGCGAATTGCTGATCTACGATGATCATTTTTAATTTCGCTGGTGGTGATTAGTTCAAAACAACCTCCACGGATTGGTGCCCAAAACCGCCTCCGATGCATTTCCGAGTGCATTTCATCCGAGTTCATCGTAAATTCAATGATTGGACATATAAGGTTACGTCGAGGGTTACGTCGCCTGCCATAATAACCAGCTATATCTAATTGAAGGAAGAGGGTCTTAATTGACCTAATGATCAATTAAAATCAATCTATCAAATTTAATCTTTTCGAATTCGTTTCCGAATTAGCTCGTTATTAACCTCATTCAACTGAAACAATATCTATTCTCTATGAAAATCTATGAAAATGATAAAGGTTTAAGTCGTTATCGAGGTCGATATTAGTGTAATTTTTTGGGGAAACATAAACACGTTGACTGCCAAGCACGAGTGTATCTATGCAGGTTATATCGTTTTTGAGAAACTCGAGGAGAAACTCTTGCCGTTTTCGAGCTAGAGGATAATGAGGGCTACGATCTTAGCCATTCATGCAAAATGTCAAGGTCATAGATATACTAACCTAACAGTTGTAATTTCTATGGTCAAGGTCAATGTAGGTCCCAGTCAAATGTACATTCATCGCTATATATGGGAAAATCCGAGGGAAAATCGTTTCAGCGTAGAAAAAATTGTTTCTGACGAAATTTCTAGGATATCATATGCTTTAAAAACAAAGATTCTGAATCCTAGGAGCGAAAAGAATTAAAAAACCTCGACCTTTATGGACAATTTTTATTGTTTCGGCTCGAGTTTCGGCTAGCTGAAACTACCAGATTATATTTTTCACGTTATTCTCGAATCATAAGCTTCAAAATAAGAGACAAAGCCACCACCTTGGAGAATGTATACGTGAAGTTTTTTTTGCAAGTTTGGCGCCTCGTTTGGCGCCCTCCCACGTATTTTCGTCACGCTTAAATTGTCAGATTAAGAAAATGTATACTATTACATGTAAAACCACATATATATTAATCTGACACGCTCGAGTATGTACAATGATAGTTTTTTTTTTATAATTATGACAAAAGTCAGTCCTAGACAATTTCCCATACAGGGTGGGCTTTTTAAAACGAAACAGACCAGACAACCACCTTAATTGTTGAAGAAAGTAATTACCAATAATAATTATTTCGTTGTCTAATGCTGACAATTAACGGTTACCATCGTAACCACAGAATGAATTAGTCAAATATTTGATGATTTCACATAGCATGGTTAGCGGTATGACTGGTACTGTACGAAATTCAAAATTGAATATCTCGAGAACGAATGCATTAAATGAGAAAAAAATTAATACGCAGAATTCAGGATGAAAAGGCCTTTCAAATGAGGTATCACCCACCCTATTTTTCCTATTCAAAATTTAGGGGTTGGTGTTCTAACACTAGGGCATGGAGCGATATAGTTGTGAATTTGACCTTAAAAGTTGTCCCCCTCGAAACGAAAATCGACGTGTCCGAGCATTTTTTCTAAATGAATTTATTGCGCCCGTTATCTCGTCCGTTTCGTTTTAAAAAGCCCACCCTGTATATAGAGGTCATAGGTATTTCCCTTGGTATCTGCCTTTATATATTAATCTGACATGTTCGAGTCAATCCCGAATTTCCCTCTTAGACTCCCCAACTTTTATTTCAATTCAATATGTTCAAGAGAAAACCCTTCAATTACCAAATTATCCTCAGTAACAAAAGTAATATTCATTTCTAGCACAAAAAGTTTGGGTTGTCATTGGAAAAAAAACTAACCTTCGCCCTCTGTAGACATAGAAAACCCCAAAATTATGTAAGTATGTAAGGTTCGAGCATTTTTGTACGAAATAGTGGGTAAATACCGAAGATATGCATTTTGTGCTTTACCTCGTTTTTTTACGAACTCGAAATATAGTTTTATTCTCGGTTTTATTCATACGCAGATCTCCAAATTTAATTAACTATTTCGGAGAATCCCTCGGAGAATCCTATGATATTTTCGATGCTACTGCATTAGATAACTATCGCGATCTAGTTTCATTTCGAATAGATTAACAAATGCCCTGATCTCAAAATTGGACAGAACTCGCTTTCATTTCGAACGCACGCTTTACTCTATTTTAAGCAGATATCAACGGTCATTTAACACTCCTCACCATTGAGTTTCTTGATTAACTGTGTTCGCTTCAAAGATGGTCGACAGTGAATCTCAAATTCACTTAACATTCTTTTCCTTTTCGTTCAAGCCCCGAATGACAAATGGGCTGCGAAATTAAGTCCATCAATTAAGCCAGAATACGACAAGGAAATGTTGGAACGATAAGGTTCAATAGAATTCAAAGAGGCGATACGATTGCTGTTTACGATAAAGCTTGTAATAAATGCAGTTTTGGAATATCCAAGTTCAATCACATATTCTCGTATTTATTATTCAGAGCCAGACATCAATACTGTTCATGAATATGATATTGAAATTTCATGGACAGGTTCACAAGTGGGTAGAGCTCGCTGCATATGCAGTATCATTTTTGTTCATTGATGCCTCGATTGAAGCAGTGTCTTTGAAATTGAAATTTGACGCACTGAAGAAATGGTAGACCATAAACAAACCTCGGTGTATTGCTTTCATCGACATGATATTTTAGCTAGTATTTTACTATGTTAACACAGTACTGAAGAATCTAGCTAAAAATCTATATCATTTTCGCTTCATACAATGTGAGGGTATTCCGCGAAGTGTTCAATATTTTCTTTTAAATACAAGGTGAATAAAAGTGTTGATTGAATTTTAAGCGTTCTGTCAGTAGGATAATCATGGAAAAAAAGTTTTTTCCATATGCATATCGCCGTTTATATTGAGGAGTTATGTTGCAGGTGTAGGACATGAAAAGCTTGTAGAAATGATCTCGGAAATGCTGGTCTCGAAGCCGTTTGGGTTTATGATCAGTTATGTTCCCATTTATCGTTTGTTGTGAGACGGAAAACAAAGTGGGGCTTTTACAAATCACTATGAGGATTAACTGTTTTTTTTTATTTCTGTAGACGGCCATAACTCCACATATATACCGTGCCATAAAATTCCTTTTTATACGGATATAACTAGTTGTCATTTCGACACTTTAGAAATTTAATGGTTCAAGTTTAATAGTACCGCAGTGGTAAAAGCCAGTGATGTGTTATTACAGAATTCATCATTGTTATTTAGACTATGAACATTATCATCCGAACGCATACTGAAATTTGTTTCATGAGCTTCATACATGATGGAAATTGCTCAAGGGAGAAATTGATATCGCCCTCGATATCGCCCATTTTTATTTTCATACATTCAAGTTTAGATTACTGAATAGATGCAGAATAAAGATTCATAATTGGAAAAAAAACTCATATTAACATATACAATATATACATATAAAACATTTTAAGATAAAAATGGAGACCATAGTAATAGGTTCTCTGAAAGAAATTTCACCGACAAAATAAAGCCAACGAGAAACTAAACTTGAATACCTATTCCTGCTCTATGAAGAAGTTTTTTACTTTAACATGCGACGATGATTTCACTGCTCATTTGGAAAATTAATAGGTACTTTCCCTCTTGGTTGGAACCGAGGTTTAAGCCACGATTTTTTTGGTATTTTCTTTTGAGAGTGCTGGAGCTGTTAGTGAACGGAAAAACAACACTAAACTCGGATTTGGAGTTTTTTCTTCAGGCTTGAGACGTAGTACATAGTTACTGAATAATGGATCTACTTATAATTTATGTAATTCAGCTCATTTTATCTGAGGATACATTAGTGGGTTTTGCATCTACTTCCTTGTGAATAAATGAATAAAAATAAAAAACCAATCGCTCATTCGAAACAAGTTCACCAATATTGAGTAGACAACCGAGTAGATCAAAAAAATCTACCCCTCAAACGGCCACAGTAATCTGGGAAACTTGGTATTGGTGCACACTATTTCATCTTTAGAAAAGGGTCAATAAATACCGAGATAAATACACTGCGCAAAAAAATTAACGCACATTATGGAAATCTCAAATTTATTCTACAACTGAAGGTGTTCTCAATGATAATTATTTTTATCAGAATCATGCATGCATATGTTATCCACTTTCAACGGTTTTCTTCAATACAGATTTTTTTTCCCAGCAGGAATAAAAAAAGATGATATTATCAGATTTTGAATGAATGATTTCAGTTGTTCTCGATCAATTCTAGTGATCAATAGTTTTCCTTTCGTTTGATTTTCTACACTCGATCGCTATGCAACGCGAAACACGCAATTTGACCCAAGAGGAATGTGCCCAAGCGGTAGTTTTGCGAGAAGAAGGGTGGACATACACAAGAATTGCAGAAAGGTTTGGAGTTTCCCATATAAGTGTGTCCAGAATGTTGCAGCGATTCAGGGAGACAGGTATGAATGTCCGAAGACAAGGACAGGGTAGACCACGGGTAACAACTGCCATTCGAGAACGTTACTTGAGAGTTTCTTCGTTGGGACAACGGTATGCAACCGCTCGCCTCCTTCAAATTCAGCTTGAGCAAACTCATGAGGTGCAAATTAGCATAATTAGACAATAAGAAATCGCCTCAGAGGATATGATTTGAGGCCTCGTGTCGCGGCAAGAGGCCCAGCTCTTACCTCAGCCCATCGAAGGGCGCGTTTGTATTTTGCGAGAGAGCATATCCATTGGGAAGAGGCCGATTGGGAAAGAGTTCTCTTCACAGATGAGTCTAGATTCTGCCTCTACCATTGTGATCGACGTTCCCTTGTATACAGACGTCCACATGAAAGATATGCTCAGTGCAATTTCCTGAATACTACTGGTTTCGGGGGAGGATCGATTATGGTATGGGGTGGAATATCTTTGACTGCTCGCACAGACCTAGTGGTCGTTGATAATGGAGCTATGAATTCTGATAAGTATATAAGGACATACATACATTGGTGAAAATTTCATTTTTATGGACGATAATGCCAGACCCCATCGTGCGCGCATCGTTCAGGAGTACCTTGAAGAGGTTGAAGTCTCTCGAATGGAATGGCCAGCAAGAAGTCCAGATCTCAATTCGATTGAGCAGGTTTGGGACAACCTCAATAGAAGGCTGAGAAGTTCAGGAAATCATCCAGCTACTCTCAATGACTTAGCTATCCAACTCGGAGAAATCTGGGAAAGATTAGATCATAACATTTTAAGATCACTCATTTTGAGTATGAATCGTCGTTGCCGAGCTGTAATTAACGCAAGGGGTGGAAATACGAAGTATTAAATCACTTATCAGCATTTCAGTATTTTGAAAATTGTTCATTTCTCTTCTTTCACATAAGATTCGGTGAAATCCTGAATTTTTCTTCCATTTAATGTGTCTTGTTTCGTTCAAAACCTTCCCGAGAGAACATAAAAAATAAGTTATAAAGTCAATGTAGAGTTTACTTTCATTAAAATTGAGATTTTCAGAATGTGCGTTAATTTTTTGCGTAGTGTATATCGGTTGTATAATGAAGAGGAAGAAACTGCCTCCAACGAAATCTTCTAATACGAAGCTGTATCTCGTTTGGGATTTATAATTGGAACCTAGTGAAAGATCAGTTTTTCATATAGGTAACAGATTTCCAGGACACAAGGAGTCTAGCAAGCTGCATTGTTGAAGACGAATGATTTCAGCTTGCAAATGACTTCCAAGCTACAGTTTACCACTATTTGCTGCGATCTTTTGTTATAACATCTCGGAGAAACACATTTATTCAAACAGGAAATTTTTTGGTAAAATCTATTCTGACAAATTGGATGTTTTGATGAAACGTCAGATATAACGACATTTCCTCATAAAAAAAGACTGCCGAAATGAACCTATATACATCAATATATTCATGACTATCGCCCAAATATACCATCGTCAACTACCCTACATTATTCTGCTCCGACGAAAACTTTTATATCCACGTTCCTATACCTCGCTATCGAAACTCTTCTAACTGGAAATAACATCTAGATTCATCCAAAGCTCGAAACTAAGCGAGAAACTGACAGAAGTATCCCATAATCAGGGACATCTTCCTTCGCATCCGCAACTTCGGCAAACTACGGCGGCAAACTTTGCGCCGGGGATACGTTACGAGTTATTCGGCCGATAAAGTGGAGACCTGCCTGCGTTGATCTTGGCCGCTTAGCGAAAAATCCGATGCAGAATGCAGGTGAAGGTTGGATACGATCCCTGGAGATCTGGCTTCGATTTCTCTTCCTCCCGGTCAGAGGCGTAGTACAGTAGGTAAGCCTGCGGCGCTTGGAAGTTTTTGAGTGTGAGTTTGGATTTGAATTTTCAAGTACATATATGATCGGATTTCGGAGAGTTTCGTTTCTCTTGTGTTTTCCTTGGTCATTTGGTCTGGCTTGCTTGATAGAAATGCAGCTGATAAAACTCAGATCCGGTACAGGTTGAGGTGGATTCAACGTTGAATTCGACTAATATGAACTATATACAGGGTGTTCTACAAGCTCTATGACCAACTTTGACAGAAGGTAGCTGTGTTTCTTTTGAACAATTTTTTTCCTATGAACATAGGTCCGATGCCTTACCAGTGTGAATGCAGCCACGAGTTCCAGCCACGCGTTTGCCTCGGCGCCTCGCTGAAGCGGTCGGCCCGCTCGGGGTGTATCTTGATTCGTAATAAAGGCTGGTACGGAATTGATATTGAAAAGTGGTAATGAAAATGAAATTAAACGATGTTCTCGAAAAGGGGTGAGGGTACTGAGTATCTACAACCATTCTGAACTATTACTAGGAATGAATAACGGGCTAGTGGGTCAATAAAATGGAAATTTTCTAGTTTCGAGTAAAATTGAGATATTTGAATTTTTTTTTCGGTGAATATATTCTATTTACAATGCTCTTCAAGACCTATATACCCACTGATTTTGTCGGGCACGAATTCACCCCCTACTACCCCCAACTTGTGTGTCTGAAAAATTATGCAAAGTCGGGTAAAATTGAGATATTTGAATTTTTTTTCAGTGAATATATTCTATTCACAATGCTCTTCAATACCTATATACCACCTGATTTTGTCGGGCACGAATTCACCCCCCACTACCCACAACTTGTGTGTTTCCGAAAAATTATGCTAAGTCGGGAAAAATGTAGATATTGGAATTATTTTTTCAGTGAATATATTCTATTTACAATGCTCTTTAAGACCTATATACCCACTGATTTTGTCGGGCACCGATTCACCCCCCACTACCCCCAACTTGTGTGTCTGAAAAATTATGCAAAGTCGGGTAAAATTGAGATATTTGAATTTTTTTTTTCAGTGAATATATTCTATTTACAATGCTCTTCAAGACCTTTATACCAACTGATTTTGTCGGGCACGAATTCATCCCCCACTACCCCCAACTTGTCTGTTTCCGAAAAATTATGCTAAGTAGGGAAAAATTGAAATATTTGAATTTTTTTTTCAGTGAATATATTCTATTTACAATGCTCTTCAAGACCTATATACCCATATCTCAATTTTACCCGACTTTGCATATTTTTTCAAACACACAAGTTGGGGGTAGTGGGGGGTGAATTCGTGCCCGACAAAATCAGTGGGTATATAGGTCTTGAAGAGCATTGTAAATAGAATATATTCACTGAAAAAAAAATTCAAATATCTCAATTTTACCCGACTTTGCATAATTTTTCAAACACACAAGTTGGGGGTAGTGGGGGGTGAATTCGGGCCCGACAAAATCAGTGGTTATAAAGGTCTTTGCATAATGTTTCGGAAACACACAAGTTGGGGTTAGTGGGGGGTGAATTCGTGCCCGACAAAATCAGGTGGTATATAGGTCTTGAAGAGCATTGTGAAGAGAATATATTCACTGAAAAAAAAATTCAAATATCTCAATTTTACCCGACTTTGCATAATTTTTCGGAAACACACAAGTTGGGGGTAGTGGGGGGTGAATTCGTGCCCGACAAAATCAGTGGGTATATAGGTCTTGAAGAGCATTGTAAATAGAATATATTCACCGAAAAAAAAATTCAAATATCTCAATTTTACTCGAAACTAGAAAATTTCCATTTTATTGACCCACTAGCCCGTTATTCATTCCTAGTAATAGTTCAGAATGGTTGTAGATACTCAGTACCCTCACCCCTTTTCGAGAAAATCGTTTAATTTCATTTCCATTACCACTTTTCAATATCAATCCCGTACCAGCCTTTATTACGAATCAAGATACACCCCGAGCGGGCCGACCGCTTCACCGAGGCGGCGAGGCAAACGCGTGGCTGGAACTCGTGGCTGCATTCACACTGGTCGATGCCTTTTCGTTAAGGAGTTACAAGCATTTGAAAAAATTTATTCTCATGTTTTGATCAAGTAGGACGACAGAAAATATCGATTGATATGGTAATCGACGTTATTTTAATTATTCATTTAACGATTTGACACTTGGTGTACGTTTTGAATAACAATTGATTCATTTACGACTCAGGAATATGCATTAATTGTATTTGAATATTCTAATGGAAACTCCAGAAGAACAGCTGGAGAATACCGAAGAAAATATCCTAATAGACATCTACCTGCTCACACAGTATTTTGTGCATCATTCCGAAGACTTCGAAAAACAGGCAGATACTGCTCCAAAGAAAGCTATTGGGCCAACTGAAGTGAATGCGGAAAATGAGGAAAATGATAATACGAGGATGTATTGATATCTAGTTAGCCTAGACCAGTTCCATGCATTAACGAAATATTGCGTTACCTTAGCAACGAACAATAACTCATTAGAAGAGTCAGTGTGAAATTTGAGGTCAAAAAAGTAAACCAGAGTTACGTAATAAATTAAAAGAAAGAAGAGGTCCACCGAAATTGTGAAAATCGAAAAATTGGAGTATCGAGCCATCAACAAGTACCTGTATTTAAAAATTGTATGAGCTTAGCAGATTTACTAAGATATGCTTAATACCCTTCGTGATCAATTTCCTTCATATGCGACCGTGAAAAATTGGACTGCAAGCTTCAAAAGAGGTAAATTTTCCATTGAAGATGATGACCGATCGGTAAGGCCAGTTTCTGTGTCAGTCCCCGAGAATATCGATGCAGTTCATGACATGTTTTTATCAGACCCTCGAATTGGGCTAAAACGGATGTCTGAAGCACTGAATAATTCATACGAACGCGTTCATCATATAGTTCACGTCAATTTGGACATGAGAAAAATTGCTGCAAAATGGATCCCCAAATGTTTAAATGTTGACCAAAAGCCTGCAAAGGTAGAAGCATCGCGTTCCATCTGTGCTCGATTTGAAAACGATGTAGACTTCTTAAACCGAATTGATTGTTACTATGGATGAGACTTGAGTACATTTCTACGATCCAGAAACAAAGCAACAATCGATGAAATGGTGACACTCTGGTTGTCCAAGACCTGAGAAGTTTCATGTCCAAAAATCTGCTGGAAAAGTTCTTGCTTCAGTTTTTTGCGATTGCCATGGAGTAATCATGATTAATTTTTTGAATAAAGGTAGAACAATAACCGGAGATTACTATTCGATATTACTGACCACACTACGGTAAAAAATTTAAGAAAAAAAGACGCGGATAGCTATACAAAGGTGTTTTGATTTTGCAGAACAACGCCCCTGCACACAAATCTCATAATGCCATTCAAAAAATTCGTGATTTAGGGTTTGAATTACTAGAACACTCCCCTTAAAAGGTCGTAAATTTTCTTCCAACGAGGAGGTAATAAAAGCTGTGGAGGTCTTGTTTGCAGAGCGAGAAGAAACATTTTTTGGAAGGTCTAGAGACGTTGCAGGTTCGCTGTAATAAATGTATCCAATTAAGAGGATAATATGTTCAGTAATAAAATAATTTGACATTGATATTTTGCTAGGTTCTATAGTAGGCTAAGAATTTTTCAATATATCCTCGTAGATGCTGTCATTGGCAACCCTTCGATAAGTGTTTGACGTATAGATTTGGTTTTTTGAAGTTGGGTTTTGATAGAAAGATCCAGAGATGAAAATGTATATGAAGACAATTGACAATGTGCAGAAATGAGACATAATAATTATATGAGCCCAAAATTATGGTGATTTCGGGTCAGATGAACATCGAGATAAACATAACGTTAAGCTAGCAGAACCAGCAGTTTCCGTTAGAACTAAGGAGCAATAAAACTTTCACTAGGAATCTAAATAAGCCCAAAATTATTAGCAGAAAAAGAATTCCTAAAAAGTTTTTGTTATTCAGCATAGAACCATTCAGCCTTCCATTCAGCTTTGCATATGATATCACCGTATTGCCTTCGTTCACCAATGACTGACCTTCGAACATTAGACAGAGATCATCTAAATCAAAGTCTTCAAAGGATAAATGAGCTGGGTGCTCAAAAAATTGTGCAATTCAATGACTCAAAACAACTACGTTTATTTGAAAGAACCTAATCGAGACAACACTCTCAAGGAATGCATCTTTTTGTATTGACTAGAGAAGGAGAAATTTTCTGTGAACATTCAAGGCAGTTTTCTTCATCAATATTTTCCACTCATCATTAATCTTACCAGGAAAACAATCGGATATATCCACAACCCTTTGCCTTCGGCTGGCTGGTGGCTTGTTCATATGCCATCTATGTACTATGAAGGTACGAAGTACAAGCTTCCAGCAATCCTGCATTGCGTCCATTTAGCAGTAGGTATTCGACCACCCCAGAAACAAATTAAAAAACATAAAGCGTTTCTCAGGTCACCCCCGTTTCCTCTCTCTCCCAATTCCTCCTCGTTGTGTGGCGCTACGTACCCTGCTTGTTTCGCCTTTGTTGGTATCTCTTTACGGAATGTATATATAACTTAATCTGACACAAGTGGGTTCTTTGTCGGCGTCTCAACTCGTCTAAATTCCAATTTAAGAATCCCGTCTCGCAATCATCGCGCCTCTCAAGACCTCAAAGCGTTACATCTTTACGGTCTAACATTACGCACACACGTGTTTTAAGGTCCCCGACTACAAGACATGCCATTCCTCGCTGCGGGACATCAAGAGTCGCAATAAAAATTTCATCGAGGCGAATTTGTTCGGCAGGGAATTTTCTCCAGGTTCGCCTTGGCGTTACGCGACCGGAAAATATAAATTTCTTTGTGTTCCGGTCGGACGGAAAAGATAATGAGTTGAGCTGTCGGAGAGGCCGGGTTCGCAGTTGCCGATGCTGTATGAGCAGAGTTGAAGGAAAATAATTTACAGAAAACTCTTCACGTTCGTAGAAGCAAACAGCATATCCCAGTAAATTTTTATTTCAGAACATATCACAATACATGAGTTGTTTTCAAGAATAAAGGTAGACGTAAATATCTTATTCACTGAAAGTAGAGTCATTCCCTCTCAAGAGAAGAAAAAATATTGGAATTTGGAAGTGGGAAATCAAAATAGAGGGGTGCCCTCCGGAAAAACCACTATTTTTCAACTTCTATTGCACCAAATCGAGGTACGGTGAACCTAATTTTTACACTGCAACAGCTGCAAGAGAGGGGCCGTGAACAACAATCAAGGATCTATACAGCCTATATGAATTTAAGTAAGGCCTTCGACTCGGTGAATCGGAGAGCGCTATGGAAAATCATGGGACGACTTGGAGTACCCGAAAAATTCTTAGCAGTGTGGAAAAGCCTCCATACCAACAACACCGCTAGTATACAGCATAATGGCTCTACAACTGACCATTTCTTAACCAACTATGGAATAAAACAAGGATGCGTGTTAGCGCCTTTATTGTTCAATATTTTCGCCATAGCTGTCTCGATAATTGCTGACATGAGTATATGCCTGCAAGAGGTGTTGGTACAAGATTCAGATTTGATGGAGGCCTATATAACCTGAAGCGCCTCAGAGCAAAAACCCTTACAAAGTTTATCACTTATCGCTAGCAGCTCAGAGCATCTACAGATAATGTTGGGCAACTATAAACATATATACGAAGCTTTAGGCCTTAGACTCAATATCGACAATATCAAAATCCTTATAGGTCCGCCAGAAAGCCAAAAAACAGATATCAGCCTGGAGGATGAAACTCTAGAACAGGTCGAGCAGTTCAAATACTTGGGCAGCTTCATATATACTGGGGCTAACCTAGACACGGAAATTCATAACCGTATCAATTGATACAGTTATGTATTGATACCGAATTCGGCATCAAGGGCATTCTGGAAGCTAAAGAACAGAGTGTTTCAAAATAACGACCTCAATCTGAAGACCAAGACAGCATTGATCCTCCCAACGCTTCTTTACGGAAGCGAAAGCTGGACGCCCTACAGGCGACATATCAAACAGCTTGAACAAACGCAACAACGTCATCTAAGACTGATAATGCACACCAGATGGTTCCACAAAGTTTCGACTACAGAAGTCTTGCAACGCGCGAGTTGTACAACAATTGCGACTCAAGTAACGAGGGCCAGACTCAGACTCAGAGCGGCCACATTCTGAGGATGCAAGGCACAAGACTCCCCAAAATAGCTCTCTATGGCGAATTCACCGAAGGAGCCCGGAAACCAAGGAGGCCAGTATAAGTGGTTTAAGGATATACTGTATCAATTCCCAAAATTAGTTAATGCCAATCATAACTGGGAACAACTAGTGTTAGACAGGTCACACTGGAGGTCTTTGGTAATAATGGAGACTCGAGAAGAGTCACGGATGGGTCCCTTCAGTGACAGGAGGGCACACAGTCGCAATTAGCCCTAGGAAATTATAAGTGTTCGCACCCTTATTTTTTTTTGTCTTTTTGTAGATTTATTCCCAGTAACGGGATACAGCAATGAATGAATTCACAGGGTGAAGATATACATACATATCCCATTTTTGTGTAATGTATCCATGAGGAATATCAAACAAACAGGGTCCTCTCACTCCTATCAACGTAAATTATAACTTCGTAATGTTGATTTTTGCAGGATTGGTTGATAAGAACGTGTTCTGTGTTTCTGTGTGTGTGTGTTTTCTGTGGATGGCCTACCGAATGTTTACAGAGAACTTATCACAATTTTGCACACAAAAATTGGAATATTGGAATTTTCGACAATAAACTTTCTACCTGAAATATTTTCAGACCGTTCAGACAGTTTTCCGCAATTTTTCGTAGCTCTGCTAGTCAAAATCCTATTTCAATCAAATTATTAATATCATTGGGTGTAACTATGACAATTCACAATGAAGATAACGTTATTTACTAACGGTTAATTTTTGCTATTTCCATAGAAAAAAATCTTGATTATGATAAACCTTTAGGTGAATGCAGCGCATTAAAAAATTCCTCAAACACTAGTAATTAACTAAGTAACCCTGGAATTTTCAATTCGTAGGAATTTCTGAATATCGAAAGTTCAAATAATACACTTTCATTTTATCGAACAGCAATGCCGCAATTATGCCGTATTTTATTTTAACTAATGCAATGAATGGACCTTTTTGTGTTTGAAAGAGAATAAAAGTGGGTTCATTCCGTAACACAATTATCAGTAATTACTTCATTAGTCTTAAATGGCTATTTTTAAAGATGAACCTAATAACCAGCGTTTGGTCGGCGCTCAAAGAAAGAATCTTATCGTTGCCATAGTTCTGCGTTTATCTCTTGATTTATTACGGTGGACTTTATTTGAAAATAACAATTTAATTGTGAAGTCAGGGACCGTGACTTCTTCATTGCTGGATAATGCAATGCGTGTAATGAGGCTTTTGATTGATGTAATGGTCACAAATAATCTGAGATAACATCTTGAGATTTTTTTGTCAGATAATGAAGAAAGTTCATTGCGTTCAAGTAGGAAGATTATAAGTTCAATGAGCAATGATCTATTCGCGAACTCCAGTAATGGCGCTAGGATTGGAAATTGACGGCAGAAAATAGGAATCGATTTGAAATGTTCCTAACCAATTTGCTAATTATTTAGGGCCCTGCCCTCCCCCATCATGATTTCTATGAGGTAAAATTTGATCCTCATCTGGTGATCAGTTCGGGATTTTTTAATTTCTTAGTATGTCCGCTCTGATGCAGTGTGATTTTACGCAGGATATTACTTTGAAGGATTCAACTTAGGTCATCACATTATCTGACGTGACGTGATAGAAGTCTGTTTCCAGCTTTATGAGTTACAATATTTCTGTTAAAAAAGTAGGAATAGAAAAGTAGTTCTTGTATGACTGGTGTTCAGTGATCCCGAGAGTGATCCTGATTCTCCCTCGGATTCTCTATACAGTCTGTACCATTCATCCGAATAATTATATTTTATAGATAGAGGTACAAACAAAAATATTTATCTACATATCGTATGTAAATTACTTTCATTGTACCGATGCCTGAATAAACAAACTTCAATCTATCTACATGTTCATAACGTACAAAAACTTCAAAGAGCACACCCAAATGAAGGAGATATTCGATATCCCGTTCTGCCGGCTTTCATAATCATCTCTACATCCGAAAAAGGCTTCTTAGACCCGTCAAGAACAAAAGGGATGGAACATGGTTGCCAGATGTGACGTTTCTTCGATTGATTTGAGTATTTTCTCAAATGGATCAGATGGAGCAGTGCACTTCCTCTACAATTTTATTTCTGCGAATTAGGTGGTTATCAGTTCGAGTTTCAGAAAGTACAACCATTTCCTAAGTTGTGTACGTTGAGCTGAGCTTTTGCCTTGTTATACAAGGTGAGTCTTTGACTCGTACAAATGTTCTAACAGTAAATTTTTGAGGTCAAAAGAAACACTTTTTTCCTGTACCATTTTTTCTGAAATTCTGAAAGATACAGGCTATTGGAAAACCACAAAAAAATTTCATTTCAGTTCTATCTCACAAACGGTTTTATCGAATGAAATGAATTTCGGAACAAAGTTTTTCATTTATTTGGATAAATCTTTTCAGAACACAAGATCACCCACAACTTCCAGTCATTATGACTCTTGAAACTAAGTTGGACGATATTTAATGAATATTTGAAAATTTTGTAAAATAAAAGTACATATTCTTCATATTTTCTCGTATAATGCTATCGTATAATTTTATGTTTAAAAATTTGAAAGTATTTGTGAAATTTGAGAAATTGGGTACTTCGGCTGAAAACTATTCTGTTTAAAAGATTTACATATGTGTAGTGTCACAGGTTTAGGTAGTTATTCTGAAGGTAATTTTGTTTTTCCAGGGGTAGCACAGCTCATTATGAAAACTTAGAATAGCTATATCTTTTCATCAGGACAGAATCGGAAGAAATGGTTTAATAGAAAGGTATTTCTTTTGACCTCAAGAATCTATTGTTAAAATATTTGACAAAGAATCACCCTGTATAATATGAAATGTTTTACACTGGAAGATGGCGTTATAGTTGATGACATTGTTTTACGAATATAAAAAATACTACTTCTGTCGATTAAGATCGTCATAATGAACATTTGCTCACATAGTGGAAAATTTTAGACTGAATGATTCCTTTATGGATATTGTAAGATCATTCGCATCCTCGTAATGTAAACAATATCGAAAATGTTGCGAAATTAAAGATTCCGATAGTTCCGATACGTTACTTGGTTTGAACAAAATTGCGCCATAGCGGGTAACAAGTGCTGAATTTACACACCACGTTAGGGCTTTACTGCAAGAGGAATTGGCCTAGGAGATTTTGTGACGCTTATCGATATTTTTTGTGTAACTGCGCAAAGATTTTGGTTATGCGAAAAATTGGCATGGTTTACTTCCTACTCTACATGGAAATAAAATCGATAATGAAATCTGGTGTAAAATTTGCAGCAATTCATTTCTCTGTTCTCTGTTGTGAGTTGGGGGTTACTCAATTTAGCTATGAGAGTTTTTGTGCTTCTTTGTTTTCGACCTGACAACACTGAAACCTTCAGAACGATCCTACACGACCAAGATGACTGTTGGGACTTGTCCCACTTCAAATTACTTATTTACAAAATCTGGGTGGTGAACCTGTCACTGTTTCCACTCACAAGATAGGGTAGGAGGTGCGGCCATCAATTTGGAATTTATGGTAACTTTTAAACGGGGTAACCCGAGACACAGATGCGTACGTTAGATAAGGAAGAAGTTAATTGCTTGTATTTGGTAAGTGGCATGCTCGAGGAATGCTATTAACATTTCGGATACAAATCGACGAGAAGAACGACTACATAGTATTTCCCATTTATTTCTTTATTTATTGAATAACGAATCGATTATCAGATAAAAGCGGACGAACGAACTAGGCTATCATGCTGAAAACCAATAGAGGCATTCTAATTTTAGCCTCACGTTTAGCTAAAGTAACCAAGTTGTTCGTTCGGTTAATATAATTTCTATTAATTTCGAATATTTTCGCATGAAATCTGATGAACTCATGCACGTTTTCACCAACGATCTCTAACTTTTAGGGGATACTTGAGGCCATTTAGGTGACAATCTGCAACAATTGGGTTTTTATCAACGTTTAGGTAAGGAAACTAAGGGAAGTTTTGAGCTAAAAGGGACTTCAAATTTGATTATGAAACTGGACGTAAGCAGTGTAAATTAAATGGCCCGAAAGTTGATCCACTATCGAATCCTCAATAAAAGAGAACTGCAACTGTTTTGGCATACCAAAGGTACGCAGAAAAAGGGTTCTTTAGAGTCGGTAGTGAAAATGGATAGTGATAGTGAATTTGTGGAAAGCGTCGGATGTAATATCCGAGGCCGGTTGCTCAGTTCGGGATTAAAGTTATCATAGATTCATTTTGACGTTTCCGTTCAATTCTGTCAGGTTAATCTAGAATTAACTTAAATCTCGGCTTGATCCTGAACTGAGCAACCGGGCCTTAGACTGTTATTTTTCGCTTATTCTAGAACAAAATCAGGAAAACTCACTCTGAAGCATCCCTTTATCCGAACTACCGCTAGAATCAATGAATTCGATGAAAAACATACCTTGTCTCAACTCAATTTATTCAGGTAAAATTAAAATTCTTGAATATCACTGCCAAACACTCGATTTTCGTTGACGTATTTATTTACACGAATTCTATACATACGCAGAGGTAGTAATCACAGCGTTTCACTGAAAAAGCCTCGGAAAAAGCTTTTGGTTTATAACCATAATTATCAAAAAGCGGATAACTTTGTTTGAATGAATACCCCCTTTTTTTTTTTATGTAGCAGGGGGAAAATCTGCAAGACAGACGAACACACCATCCCCTGAGGGGGAACAAGTGTGGGGATTCTCACTCTCCTGAGCTCGAGACCCACTAAAAACCCCTAAACTGCTTCTTCATAGGTTCCGGGCATTTTGACTATTAACCAGTTGACTCTTATGGTTTCTGGACTTTCACACGATCATAATCGTGTTGATAGTTGTATGCTGCCTATAGCTTTTATAGGTTAAGCTCTTCTTTGGTTACTCAAAATCCTTAAAACTTATCTCTCGGTCTTCGGTGGTAGGTTCTTGACCTTCTAGCTTCTTCTGTTGGATCGTAGTCGACTAATCTTCGTAGTTCCTCATTTGGATGTTGTTTGGCTTTGTCGAACATCCTTTCCGCCTTTCTCTTCTTAAATACTGTAACTGGTTCCCATTCCAAGTCCTTGTAGATTTGTTTGTTCCTAACAAACCAGGGTACATCCATCGCCATTCTAAGGAGTTTATTCTCAGTGGCCTGTAATCTCTTGATGTTGGTCTTGGCTGCGAAGCCCCATGCCGCCGATCCATATGTGAGTTGTGGTCGCGCGATAGTTTTAATCATCGTCAACTTGATGTTCTTATTCATATGACTTCTTCTGCCTATGAGTGGATAAAGTCTACTCATTGCGGCTTTTGTTTTATCAACTGCACATTTGATGTGGTTTTTCCATGTAAGTCCTCTGTCAAGCTTCACTCCTAGGTATGTTGCTTCATTTTTCCATTCAACCTCTTCTCCATGAACTTCAAGGTTTTGTTCCATCCTCAATCTTCTCTTTTGCAGTAATATTGCTTCAGTCTTTCTTCCATTGATTTGGATTATCTATTCGATGCACCATTCGAGTAATTCATCTATGGCTTCCTGCAGTCTCTGGTGTATGATCTCTGGGCGTCGATGTCTGAACGCTATTCCTGTGTCATCTGCGTACAAGGTGAGCATATTTCTAGCATTCTTAGGGATATCATAAACGTATATTACGTAAAGCAGAGGTCCAAGAACCGATCCTTGAGGCACTCCCGCTTCCAATTGTCTGGTTTGAGAGGTTGCTCCATCTATCTTCACATAAAAGTTTCTATTCCTCAGATAGTTTCTTATAATCTTGCATAGCTTGGTCGAATATCCTGCTTTTTTCATCTTGTAGATTAGGCCTTCGTGCCATACTCTATCAAAAGCTCTCTCGATATCCATCAGAACTAATCCTGTGGCCTGTTTGGTCTGCATTCTTTCGGTGACGTATTCTATGAGCCGTAGCAATTGGAGTTCAGTCGAATGTTTTCGTCGAAATCCAAATTGTTGTTGTAGCGATAACCCTCTCGACGATTTTTCCTAGTGCTGATAGTAGGCTGATTGGTCTATAATTTAGAGGAAATTTCCGTTCCTTTCCAGGCTTGTTGAAAACTATCATTTCTGCAGTTTTCCATCTCTTCAAGTAGTATTCGGTCCTCATCACTCTGTTTGTTATATTCGTCAAGGTATTGACGTATTGCTATTCCTTTTCTAGGCAATTTCTTTAACATATAATTTGTTATCCTATCTTCTCCCTGCCTGTCTTATCCGAATTCAGTAGGCTACGGATCCTAACTGTTCAAAATCATAAAAAAATGTTATTTTTGTTCTATCTCACAAACGGTTTTATCGAATGAAATGAATTTCGGAATATAATTTTTCATTTATTTGATGAATCTTTTCGAACACGAGATAGGACCCACGTCTTCCAGTTTTCTTATTATGACCATTACGTACCATAAAAATTGCCAAAAATTCAAAAACCTCACTGTTGAAACCAAGTTGGACGCTATTTAACGAATATTTTTCCCAAAACTAGGCATTCCTCTGAAAACTACGCGAAAAGCTTAACTTTCGGCCCACACAATGCATCATCCACTTCTTTCCAATCTCCCTAATGACAAAAGGAAGATGGCGGCCGATACCCGTATACTTCGGCTGCTAAACTTCAGCCCGGAGAAAAGTAAAGTTCCGAAACGAGAAGGGACTCGCAAGAACAAACATAAAAGGGAATCATTAGAAGCGCGACAGGAAATTAAGTGTGGCGGCCATTGTTTTCGACACAATATGACATTCAAGAACATAACCCGGGCCCCGATGCCAGACGAACAGGAAACTGCAGACTTTACACTGTATACGCTCTTGAGCCGCGCGCGGGCCTTTTGTCCTCGGAGTGTGTACGTATAGAGTTTTTGCGACGGTTGCGAGTTTGTTCGTCATTTTGGAATTCGGCTGTCTGGGATAGATAAGCCGAGGAAAACGCCACTTGATAAACCCTTCCGCTGATATATTGAGTGTCAGCATCTACGGCAACGGACGCTAACTTAATTAGGCAAAAACCTGCCCTTGTTTAGATTGCTGGCATATTGTCCTGGACGCCAGTTGGGATGCCGACAAAGGCCTGGGACTATATTGTAGAATTATGGTAAGCTTATTCTGATTTTGCGTGGCGATTTTTCAAACGTTAGTTTTGTGAAGTGGATTTCCCGACGAGTTCATTGATATCTACCGACATTCAGCATGTGTCCTCGGACATCCACAGACACTGTCGTCGGCTTCTGTCATTCTTACTTATATGAAAAAATATCTGTACGTTCACGATTTCCATTATACATACATCCACAGATGTCTACCAGGTAGATAAAATATTCTTTTCGCGAATTCTGACCACACGGCGGTGGATGACTGTCAATCTCTGCGCGATAGATATAAAAATACGTTGATGCAAACTCCATAGAAGACTTTTATTTTGTCTGCAGATAAGTAACGGTCATGCTGTGTGTCTGATGATATAAATAGACCTTAAATCGGCGTGTTAAATCGAAATTCCGCTGTGGCGATATATCGCCACGGATAGTATACGAGGATGTATTGATATCTAGTTAGCCTAGACCAGTTCCATGCATAAAACAAATATTGCGTTACCATAGCAACGAACAATGACTCATTAGAAGTGTCAGTGTGAAGTTTGAGGACAAAAAAGTAAACCAGAGTTACGCAATAAATCAAAAGAAAGAAGATATCCACCGAAATTGTGAAAATCATGAAATTGGAGTATAGAGCTATCATCAAGCACCTGTGTCTAAAAGGGTTAAGAGGTGAGCAGATTTACGAAGATATGCTCAATACGGTGAGTTGCAGGTACCGAGTTTGTTGCAAGTTGCTAGCTTAAATGTACCAGCAGTTAATCTCAGAACTTTCGAGACTTTTTTCATTCCTTTAAGAAGAACCAATGCATCGAAAAATCAACCTCTATTTCGAATGCTCCGTGCCTGCAATGAACTTCAGGAGGTCGTTGACATTTTTCACGGTAATGTTCTGAATTCAAAATTGCTCCTCAAAAGATACTACCTCTCAATGTAAAATCCATTTTTTTTCTTCTCTTGTTTTTGTATGTTGAATTGAATCTAAATTTTGTTAATTAGTTTATCACTGGTTATTTCGTTTTATTATGTAAAAATGTGAATACTGTTCATGGGTATATCCTGTTTGTATTCCTTGTTCAATAAATAAATAAATAAATAAATAAATAAATAAATAAATAAATACCCTTGGTAATAAATGTCCTTCGTATGCGACCGTGAAAAATTGGACTGCAAGCTTCAAAAGAGGTAAATTTTCCATTGAAGATGAGGATCGATCGGGAGAGCCAGTTTCTGTGTCAGTCCCCGAAAATTTCGATGCAGTTGATGACATTATTTTATCAGTCCATCGAATTGGGCTAAAACGGATATCTGAATCACTGAATATTTCATACGAAAGCGTTCATCATATAGTTCACGTCAATTTGGACATGAGAAAAATTATTGCAAAATGGATCCCCAAATGTTTGAATGTTGACCAAAAGGATAGAAGCATCGCGTGCGATCTGTGCTCGATTTGAAAACGATGTAGACTTCTTAAACCGAATTGTTACTATGGATGAGACTTGGGTACATTTCTACGATCCAGAAACAAAGCAACGAGCAAAGCAACAATCGATAGAATGGCGACATTCTGCTTCTCCAAGAGCTAAGAAGTTTCGTGTCCAAAAATCTGATGGAAAAGTTCTTGCTTCAGTTTTTTGGGAGTGCCATGGAGTAATCATGATTGATTTTTTCGATAAGGGTAGAAAAATAACCGGAGATTACTATCCGACCTTACTGGCCACTCTACGAAAAGAAATTGAAGAGAAGCTATCCAAAAGTGTTTTGTTTTTGCAGGACAACGGCCCTGCACACAAAATAAATAAAATTTTCTTCCAACGAAGAGGTAATGGAAGCAGTGGAAGTCTGGTTTGCAGAGCAAGAAGAATCATTTTTTTTTTTTAAGATCTAGAGACGTTGCAGGTTCGCTGTAATAAATGTATCCAATTAAGAGGAGAATATGTTGAGTAATAAAATATTTTGACATTGAAATTTTGTTTGGTTCTATAGTAGGCTAAGAATTTTTCAATATATCCTCGTAAAACAAGCCACCATAGGATTTCCTTTCCACTTTGCTAGATTTATCTCGTGTAATTATTCACTTACCCCTACAATGTAAACATGCGATGCGGTTCTGCATCTATAACTCCGATTTACAAAAGTGGGGTTAAATCCTCCACCTCCAAATTCCCCTCTAACACTCTGGTGTCTGCTATCTCCAAGGTCAACTTGGACCTTGAGAGGATAATTGTTAACCACATTCTTGGGTTTATTCCCGATATGCAGCATAATTTCCTTACCAGACCTTCAACTCTGACCAATCCCTTGTGACGGTGAATAACTGGATAAAATTTTCGGATGTTGTGCCGATGAGAGTCCACTTAGATTTCGAGTTTTCCATATTGACATTAAGGTTGCCTTGCCCTATTGAATCAGTAGGTACGTTCCTGAGTATCAGAACTTTCAGAGTCAGCGTTAGCGGTGCTCTTTCTGCCTGAGATATGAAGGTTACATGCGGAGTACCTCATGGCTCAGTTCTGGGTCCGGTTATGTTTTTGCTATACTTATTGGTTCTTGCGCTAGAATATCGCTTTCTCTGGCATTTTCTTCTTTTTCGAAGGTATAATGACTTCCAATCGTATTGTACTTAAATAATGAATAATAAATAAATAAAACATAATTTTGGTGTTTTACCTCTGCCAGGCGCCTCACGAATAGACTACAGCTCGCTACAGAGCGAATGATGACTTTATCCGCTTGAATGTGAATTGCTCGTATGTAGAGGATTACAAAAAATTATTTTTATTTTTTTCGGAAAGAACATAATTTTTCAGATGAAAACACGTATGTACCCCCCCAAAAAACTCATCAATCAACAATTTGCTCGGTTCCGAAGTGTTATTAGAATGAACCAAACACATAAAAATGAATTATTCGATCAACTTTACGTGCTCTGCATACAAATATATGTAAAAATTGACATTATCTTTTTTTTTTCAGGTAAGTTGACTGCATTTTCGACGCTGATGTTGGTGTTGGTGAGTTGATAGAATTTGATAAACGTCTTGCAGTGATATTCTTCGAAATATAAAATTCAATCATGATTTTTCACAGTGTAACGGTAAAAAATCTTCGATGAAATTTATTGAGTTCGAGATGAAACTGGACTCAAACTAGAGAAATTTTTTGTTCTCATTGGTTCCTATACAAGCGATTATGGGGAAATTCACAAAAGATTCTTCTTCTTCCGCAACTCTCCTTTTCCGCTGTCAATCTAATCCGGAAGTATTCCAAAACTGCCCCATTTCCTACAGACCATTTCCGATCGACGTCCTCCTGACAAATGGCCCACGTGACCCATTTCCACTGTTAATTCTTCCCCCCTAGCGCGGGGCTTGCCAGACGTCACCAGCCTCCCATTTACTTTCGTTTGTCTTTCCAAATCTGTTGACGGCGTCTCTAAGAAATTGCGTGCATCCCCTAATTTGCTCAAAGGATTTTGTGGGGTGGCGAATATCTGTATTTTCAATTAGGGACTTTCTGCCGGAGCTATTACTGCGCTGCGTCGAGAGGAATTGAAATATTAGACGGGTGTTTCGTTTCGTAGGATTATTTAATTGGGGAGTGGGTAAATTCTCTTCTTCGGTCGTGACATGAGCGTGTTTTATTTGAACGTTGTGCAGGAACAATACGTAGGAAAATGTTTAACGTTGTTTCATTATTTCAAATGCCTGGTATTCAGAAGATTTCCTTGCAGAATCACCTGCGAGTTAAACATAAATCCGCTACGTTACTCCAAGATCCTTGTTACTCGGTGTAGGGTTCTTTGACAGATAGGGTTCAGAATGTGAGTCAATAGTTGAGGTTGCAGTCTATTGAAACACGTGCAATCTGTTTCTTAAGCTCAAGCTGTTAGAATTTTTTTCCTTCTTCACGCGCAGTTCACGTTCAGTTACCAGAACTCAAAAGATTGCGTTCATTGT
The DNA here is from genome assembly GCF_907165205.1 of Coccinella septempunctata. NCBI lineage: Eukaryota > Metazoa > Arthropoda > Insecta > Coleoptera > Coccinellidae > Coccinella > Coccinella septempunctata. Next base: position 11,940,521 of record NC_058191.1, read on the forward strand.
GATACCTCTATGTCCTATATGCCGATCTCTTCTTTCTATGAATTCAGGTGGTTCTCATTTTAATGCTTTTCAGATTCTATCTGGGATTTATTCCTATTTCTTTTTTGGTATTTTTATGTCAAGTCTCAAGCTTGAAATGAGGCTTTTTGCCAGCAAAGTCCAATCAGTAGAAAATAAATATTGAATTTTTCATCCTCAGTTCTGATGAAAGTGGATTCAGATTAAATTATACAGGGTGTCCGCGCCATGGGGCAGCGGTCGATTACTATAATTCTATTAGCTCCACAAAGAAGAGTTTCAAATAAAACTTTCCTGTTTTTAAGTAGAGCATCTCCTAAAATCATTTAGAACTATACAAAGTGTTTTGTTGCTTCTGCACAGCTATCAACTTCGTTATTTCAAATGGAACACCCTATATATTCTTACATTTTTGAATTCCTTGTTAAATTTCAAATTAAGTTTGATATCTCAACTATGTCTGAATTCTCAGCGGTTTTCGAGAAATTTGACTTTTTATCAATATTTTGACAGTTTGATGTACTTACATAAGGGACTCCGTCCCTATTCTGTGTGATTGATTCAAATTTGGACTGTGTCTAGTCAATAAATGAAACACTAAAAATTTTTTTTCAAATAACCATATTATATACAGTGTCCACGAAAACGTAGATCTATCATCAAAACAGAAATTCATCAAAATCTTAATTTGTTTAAATGGCAATCCATGTTTTTTCTCTGTTCATTATTTAAAACAACTAGAAGCGAACAAAAAATGTCTAAATAAAGAACAAAAAAAAATATGGGTTGCTATAAAGAATTCAGATTTTGATGAATTTCTGTTTTGATAATGGATCCTGGACCCTGTATATCAAATAGTTATTTGCAAAGAAAATTTAAGTGTATCATTTGTTGACAAAACACAGTCCACATTTAAATCAATTAGAAAGAATAGGGACGGAGCTATAGTTCTTTGTGTAAGTACCTCAAACTGTCAAAATATTAATTAAAAAGTCGAATTTTTCGAAAACCGTTGGGAATTCAGACATAGTTGTGATATCAAACTCATATTCAAATGTGACCAATAATTCAAAAATGTAAAAATATAAAGGGTGTTCCATTTAAATTAACGAAGTTGATAGCTGTGCAGAAAAAACGAAACACTTTGTATAGTTCTAAATAATTTTAGAAGAAACTCTACTTACAAAGGGGATTGTTTTATTTGAAATTCTTTTTTGTAAAGTTAATAGAAAGGGAATACTCCTTGTTACGAAAATGATGTATTCTTTATGAAATATCTCTGAAACATCACATTTTGAAATAACCATTTCAACCGTTTTCAAAAAAATTATTATATTTTAAGCAATTAAAAATGAAAAATAAAAATGGGTATTTGAAGTTTAAAGCGTTTCATCTCGATTGCACAAGTTGGCAACATCGACTGAAATATGCCTTGATAATAAAGGACAACAAATGCTTTATCTTGATGAGATAGACAAAGATGGCTGTCTATGAAGTCTGCGACGAACGAGGAAGGTCGTAAAATTTTATGGGATTTTTATGGCAGGTTGCAGTTGAAGCTCGCCAGTAAGTACGCGCCTGTAGATCAACAGCTGTTATTTTATAAACAAGATGATCGGACATTGTTCTTTTCATTGTCTTGTATGCGCTGTTGCCAAGTCGTTAACTCCGCACAAATTGATTTAAATTTTAAAACACCATATTTGAAGGATGATTTTGAATAGTTTCCGCGATGAATTTGAAAAAATCATGAATGAAACTCATAATTATTCAAGTTAAACTTGCATATGCAGTGATAACCCAAATTGAGGAGAATTCCCCATTGGAGTAATCGACCGCTGCCCCATGACGCGGATACCCTGTTTATTGTTTTGGTGTGATTCTTATTTTTTTTCCTGGGATAAGATCTCTCTGTATCTCACTGTCTTGATGAGCATCAATCTACTCAAGAATCTACTACTTACGAATTCCGAACGTCAATATTTCCATTCTATTCTTCATTTGTACCTAAAATACTTCACCGAAATCCCTACTCTTTCTCGCGGTAATGTCATCAAGAAATCCGACCGTTCCATAATCAGCAAAAATTTAATTTCCAGATTTGTCCCTCCATCTCTTCCTTCCCATCCGCATCGCTATTCCACTTCAAAGTGGCAGCCGAGCCATAAATGCATCCGGAATCATCAAATATTTATTGGTTTACGTCCGTTAAGCGTGCCGAGCGAAAAATTATTTACGCCCCTGGAACCAAAACGTTCGTTTGGCAAAAAAAACACGCGGTGCGACTAACCGGCAGAAATTACGAATGGATGGACGGAAATGCGCAAAAGACGAGATGCTGAGGGAAAGATGATGTTTCTCGAGACATTCCATGAAATTGATCTATCCAAATCTTCATTCATTGAGATTATGGTATCGAGACTCATATCGAGATGAATTAATGTGGCCACATGAATGCAGAAGTGTGCCACACTTTGTTCGGTTTGAATATGCAACGTAGTCTTTCACCAGGAATAAAATAAACATATTTTTCCATATAGTTCAAGGCCTCAACAACAGAGGTGAACAAAATTTATGCTGACACCAAGCTGTAACCAATTTATGACTTAAGCCTTGCGGATTTCACACCCCCCTCCAGAAGAACCTTCACCTACCCTAGATATCGAAAGGATTATACTTTGTTGGAGCCCTTTCTGGGTTTTCCAGCTTGTTGGCGGTTGAATTCCTGATCTACCCGCACTTCTGGTTAGAGTAGATGGCGTTCTTCTTCATTTCCCCAGCAGTACCGCTTTTTGTATGACTCTATACGTTACGTTACGTTAAGTCCAATGGAAAATTCTCCTCAATTTGGATTATCACAGAATATGTAAGTTTAAACTGAATAATTTTAAGTTTCATTCATGAATTTTTCAAATGCACCGCGGAAGCTATTTAAAATCATTCTTCCAATATGGGATTTTAAAATTTAAATCGCTTCGTTTTTAGTTTATGATATGGCAACAGCGCCTACTTGAAAATAAAAAGAACAATGGCTTGTTTATAAAATAACAACTGTTGATTTACAACCATCATAAGGCGCGAACTCACTGGTTTTCATTTTGGCATTCATAAGCCATTGCTTAAGGGATGCCCAAATCGATCCTTTAATTTTTAGATCAACACTTTCCTTTGTTTCTCAGTTGAAAGTCATGATCAGTTTCTACTAAGAAGAAAACCTTGGATAATAAATATTTTCCAAGGAATATAACGAAATGGAGGAATTCTTAGTAGTTATGGTAACAGATTCGAATGTTTCAATTGAAGGGGCTCTCAGCATCATTGCATTCTTGTATTATTTCCTATATCATTTATAAATTGTACCTTCTTACTTCACTTTCGCTATGAACGAAAGAATTAATCTACAAGTATGGACGTTTCTGATAATCACAGACCATAATGCAGACAAGACTATATGTTCAACTAGTGATTATCAGTTTGTTTCCATAGACTCTTTGAGCAACCGTCTGGTATTCGTGAAACAATCTCCTTTAAAGGCTACTTCCTGTTGCGGGTCTGAAATAATCAGAATTTAATTGGCGTCAAACTCCGATCTCACATTTCCCGAAGAAACTGCTGACCCGAATTGCCAAGGAAATCCGACAGATGTATCGCACAAAGGATAAGTTTGTAAACAGGACTCCGATATTGACTCTGCATTACAGATTGGATGTGGTTTGTTTAGCAGATTACTATCGACTGGGGAAACGGCTCACAATTTAGAGCCCCAAGATAATTATTGCGAAACTTCTCTTTCTCTCTCTCGTGCAACACGATCCTGTTGGCGGGGCCAGGGGCGGCGCCGCTGTTAGTGGATGCAAATTTTTGTCGTTATACGGAAACGCTTCATGTGTTTTTGTCCAGAGGTACACCGTAAGGGGAGTCGCTCAACACAAATCGTCGAACGAAATTGCCCTGGCGAGGGTAGAAATCGAGGTAGAAATATATTCAGAAATATCAGCTTTTTCTTAACGAATTCAGAAAACTAGAATATACTCCTAACCATTTCTATCTATGACCATAAATTATTGAAATGAAACCCATTTTATGAATTGTACTCTACATAGGATATAAATTTAGAAAATCCTAATAATTCAGGAATTATTTATTAATGATCATTATTTTCCTTCTCAGCATCCAACATAATCATAAGAAGTTAGGGTCTGATTTGAAAAAGTAAAGTTATGAGCAAATCTTGATCCCACATTTTGACACAACATTTAGGACACCCTAAGCTTTTCAAAATTCGGGAAATGTACAATATTCTCATTTTTTCGACTTTAAAAAAGTGTAAACGGTTTGTGCTCAAGATATTTAAAATAAGAATAACGAGCATTATACTGAATACGCATATCTCCTTTTTTGAAATAAATTATATTTCAAAAACTATGTGAATAAATACAATAGTTTCAACCGAAATGTATTCATCATTAAATACTCTTATCAGAAACGGAAAAATGAAAAAAAAAATTCATTAATTTATTTTCACTCCTTGTACAACCGGTAGTGGTCAGGCTCCAAAAATATTTAAGCTCGGTAGAGAATTTCGAACAATGTCATAATCCCTATTTTCAGAATTCAAATATGTCCAGTTCTCCAGAAACGTCTAATAGGGACTCGAACTTGGGACACCCTGTAGAAGATGAGATGTTCGGGATATTCGATTCAACTATGCAAGCTGATCAGAAATTATCTGAAATACAGGAGATTTTACGTGAAATCGGAAGGAGAATGCACCACAATCACATATAGGCTCGGATATAGTTATGGAAGCTGCAGTGCCTCAAGGGTCAGTACTTGGTCCACTACTGTACAACATATACATTCACGAAATACCGAAGAATCCAAGAAAGCTATATACTGACGATACTGGAATCACAAGCCAAAAGTCATTGAACCTATTTCACAAGAAGCTGTCAACGACACAAATGACTGGTGTAAATAGTAGATATACAAAAGAGCCAAGCTTTATTACTTCAGAAGAGAAAACTGCTAACCACAAAATATCTAGACGTTGATGGCGAAGAAATCACTAGACAAAGGACTGATTTGGTAAACCCATATCAAGCAAGTCATCGACAAAACTAAAGCAGCGATGAATAGACTCTAACCCTTAGTAGGTAGAAGGAGCCACATTTCGAAAGAGACAATAAATAATTGAAGCTGTTGCTAGGCCTCAACTGATATATGGATCAGTAGCCTGGAGATTAGCGGCAAAAATCCACATCAAAAGAATTCAGCCCATAGAAAATAAGCTGTTACGATGTGCTACCTTGGTTTTAAGGAGCTGACAGATTTATCAAGATTCAAATTGGGAAACCATCACCGAATTTATGAAGAGGAAAGTAAGGAAATTTTCGAATCATGAGCTCAGGAGATTAGTGGACTACGACCCGATAGAAGACAGTAGAAGAATTTAAATAAACAAAAGAAGACCGAGACATCAATTGGAACGTCAACTTATTGAAACAATGAACCGATTGAGACCAAAAGTTTAGCAGGTTTAGTTTATAGTGGGTCTCGAGCCAGGAGAGTGAGAAATCACACCTCAGGAGAGGTGTGGTTCCTCTTTCTGAAGATTTCCCCCTTCTATACAAAAAAACAACCCTCTTCCACGCCGCTGGTGCTCATTTCCCGATCCCGGGATATTTGTTTACAGTCAGATTCCATCAGGACAACCCGGATCTCTGGCCGACTCATCATCGACACAGCGCAAACACGACATGTCAGATAAACACTGCCTCGGAAATGTCGCCTCGACCCGCTACGCTCGCCGGTCCCGCCATCTGTTCAGACAATGACGGCGGTCCTTGTGGCCCAATACTTGTATCGGAATCGTATGTTAGCTCGGATGGGATCAATTGAATGACTTGAATTAGACAGGATTGGCAAATTGATTGAAAGGAATGTTATGCAACAGCACCAAAAAGGAGGTTAATCTAAAGCGAATGTTTTTTCTATCTATCTAATCTAAAGCATAGGTTTTTTCATATTATATTCATGTTGAAGTTACCAAATAAAGAAACAATATAGTGCTCTTCTTAGATTGTGGTATTCACAATGTTATGTACTTCTCGTTTGTGAAAAGGATCTAAAGCTTCGTTCTTGAAGGTTTTCCAAGCAAAACGTTGTGACAGAGCGAGGGCAGCAATGCGTCTGGTACCAACATCCGGATTATAGAGCACACAGTCCATAACTTCTTCCCTCACAGCATCATAATAATTATTTCGGGTAACACCATCAGCACCAGTATGGGAATTGACAATTTCAAACTGCCGCAGCCTTTGATAATCGGCGTACAACACCTGGCGATCTGGTTGTCGTTTTGAAGTCCTGACAAGCTTTTAAAAGTTGTCAGTTCAAAAAGAGAAAATTAATATCTTACGTCAGAAACCACTAATTTACATGGGGTTTCCATTGTAATTCAATTCAATCAGTTCGTCATCTCGGAAAGTTAGGAATTTTTTTATTCGTCGAACGGACAAAAAATAAAAAAAATTTTCATTGAAGAACAAATATTCATTCATGTTATTAACTTTCCGAGGTGAAATTATCTCTTCTATGAATTTCCACAAAAAAACATTTCTCGAAAAGTCTCGCCATTAGCTACAATTCGTATCCTGGTGAAATTGAAAAAAGTGGAAACTATTGTAATATTCGGAACATCTACTTATCGTTCAAGTGTTCTGGCAACAACCCACTTTCTTTCCCCCTTTACGCCTTATACGGATAGTATAAACTCCTCTTAATACGTTGTCATCACAAATAATGGATCTTCGTTAGAAAACTGCATATCCAAGAAAAAAACTAAATCAAAAAGGCAACTTTTGAATTGGTAAACAAATTTTTTTCCTTTACCAGGTTAAAGTCAACTCATTTATTTATGCAACCTGTTGGAAAAGATTATATGTATTGTCGAAGGGGAGTTGTAGTCATATAAGTATATAAGTCAATGACATCTCAAAGACCTACTCGACATTACATATTCCTTAATTTTTTCTAGGCCTACTGCAATTTATGAAATTAAATAACTGATCGCATACAGAAGATATTTTGAATTTTGAATTTGATATATATATATCAATTAAAAGGGCTTATTAATTTGCAGTGAATTTGGGTTTTTTGTCGTGTCAATGCACAATGCGTTTCTTTGTTATATTTATTTATTTTAACGTTATTGAAACTGCAGAAATTATTCATGATCTTTGGTAACAGTTTGAAGCGAGCAGACTCAAATAATATACTCAGTAGATATACATAAATGTACTCGCTTCGAGAATAATTGACATCGTAGAAGGTCTTGAAAGTGCAGACGTAGTTTGATATCTGGCTTAAAAATATCAAAAATGACTTCTGTAGCAATAATTGAAATGAAATATACAGGGTGAGTCTTGGACTCGTATAAATATTTCGACAGTAGATTCTTGAGGTCCAAAGAAACACTATTTTCCTTCACCATTTTTCCCGAATCGGTTCGGTTTAAAAGATACAGGCTGTTGAAAAACCATAGAAAAATGTTATTTTTAGTTCAATCCTCGGTTCTATCCAACAAACGGTTTTATCGATGGAAATGAATTTCGGAATATAGATTTTCATTTATTTGATGAATCTTTTCTGAACACAAGATATCACCCACGTCTTCCAGTTTCCTCATTATGGCATACCATAAAAATACCAAAAATTCAAAGAACCCTAGACAGTTGAAACTAAGTTGGCCGCTATCTAAGGAATATTTGAACGTTTTGTAAAATAAAAGAATTCTTAATATTATTTTCTCGTATAATGCGCCGTTTTTGAGTACTTTGATGTTAAAAAAAAATATCTCTGTAATTTGAAAAATTTAGTACTTTGACCGAATGCAACTCTTTTTGAAAGATTCACACGAGGACCTACAGATGCTATATCTTTTCATCAGGACCGAATCGGAAAAAAAGGTATGGGAAAAGTGTTTCTCTTGACGTCAAGAATCTACTGTTAAAATATTTGAGCGAGTCGAATTCAGAGTAAATTAATCAGCATTCCAAATTGAGTCAATTATTTTCACAATTTCTCCGAAGAACATAAACAGCCCAAACTCAAAATATCCTCGGTCAGTGCAAAGGCTCATTTTCTAATATGTAAGTACATAATATATGGGCTTATTTCCAATCTTAATCTGAATTTCGCAACTCAAAATTTTACTTAGTTTTTCCTACCCTCTCTAGATGTTGATAGTAATTCTTGAAGCGAGTAATTAATGTTGACATTTACTCTGCATATACTGAAATGTACAACAGATTTAACTTTTCTCTCGGACGATTTTATACTTGTCATCGTGCACCTGACATTAAGGAACATATATGTAGAAGATAATCTTTGTATATTCAAAGGTTAACCCTGGTACGTAATTAGTTTTCTCTTGCCTGTTTGTTCCCCTCGAGTATATTCCATCGAATAAAAATGCGAATAGCCTGGAGGATTAAACCCAACTCTCTCTGGCCGGATTTTCTTTATCTCAATTTTTCCCATTCCCTGTAAGATCACGTACCCAAAACATCCCCTCGTGCCCTGGTGAATCCCTATCAATTAATAAAATCTCGTGCCCGAGACCCCTGCCTCGCGTACCTTTCACTATCTCGGGTTATTGCTGTCCCCCCTCTCACTCCCACGTCAGAAATAATAAAATTAAAGAGTAATCTTTTCGAATGTACACAGATATTATCTGGAGGGGTCGTAATGGAGTAGCCCGCGGCGCGGGGAAAGCTCCAGAGAGGTCTTTATGGTGCCTGTTCGACCAGGTCAGATTTCAACGACGCCGAGACCACTTTAACGAACCGAAATTTTGCATTTTCACGAACGCGGTCGGGGGAAATATGCACACGAAGAGGGTGCTTATCGTGTCCGGGATGGGAGTTGAAGTAGTGGGAACGCTCGAGTCGATGGTTTATGCGGAATTTCGGGAAGAATAAAGCGGTCGGGGGTCAAATACGTTATCATAATGGATGACGAACGGTTTTTCTACGCGTTTCCCGGGTTTTCCCCTCAAGAATAAATCTATCCGATGCGGAGTTATGCGAACGGGCAGGTTTTAAGCGGACGCATTACTTCGGTTTATGTCGGAATGTGAATATATAAATTCAGTTTTTTTTTTTAAATTAATTGTTGTAAGAGGAAATATAACTGGAACGGAATTCATTTTATTAATAGCAACAATATTCCTACTTTTATGATACTCTATGTACAGGGTGGGCAAAATTGGTTATATCTGAATTACAACTTTATAACGCAACGAGATAGAGGAAAATGAATGGCACATTAAGGTGGTCTTTTTTTCAAGAAACTAATAATGCCATTAACTGCATTCCTCTATCTTCTTTTGTTTTTGAGTTATAAGCAAAAACTCAAATTTGGTCATTATCTCCGTTTCTGTTTGTGCTAGTATGTTAAAATGAAAACATTGTAGAGACACTTTTTCGATAGCAATCCAGTGGCGTAATATGATTTTTTCCAACAGATGTATTTGCTGAGCTATAACATAAAGATGTGTGTTTCTTATGAGAACAGTAGTTTAAATTGACTCTGAAAGACTGAAGGCGATGTATGATATATTTCTGAAACGGTAAAAAAATGGCGATTTTTTCTAAGTCATTTTAAACTACTGTTTTTATAAGAAAAAACACAACTTTATGTTATAGCTCAGCAAATAAACCATAGTACGCCCCACTGGATTGCTATCAAAAAAGTGTCTGCATTGTGTCTTCATTTCAACATCCTAGCACAAACAGAAACGGAGATAATGACCAAAGTTGAAAAACGCCCAAATTTAAATTTTGGCCTATAACTCAAAAATAAAAGAAGATTGATCGCATTATTAGATTCTGGGAAAAAGACGACATGAATGGCACATTCATTTTCCTCTATCTCGCTGGTTTATAAAGTTTTAGTTCAGCCAAAGTATCCAATTTTTCAAATTTCACGGATATTTTTAATTTTTGAACATCATTGTACGAGAAAATTTAAAGAATAATTTTAATTTACAAAACGTTCAAGTCTCGGTTCAAGTATTCATCAGATAGCGTCCAACATACTTTTAAGAGTTGGGTTCTGGATTCTTTGAATTTTTGATATTTTTATATTACGTAATAGTCATAATGAGAAAACTGGCGATATCTTTTATTCGAAAACGGTTCATAAAATAAATGAAAAACTAAATCGTGAAACTCATTTCATTCCATAAGACCGTTTGTGTGATAGAACTAAAAATAAAATTTGTTTATGGATTTTGAACAGCCTTTATGTTAACCGAGTAGAATTGGAACTAGTGGTATTGGGAAAAGTGTTTTTTCACTTCGGGAATCTTCTGTTAAAATATAAGTACAAGTCTAAAGACTCACCCTCTATAGTCTTATGAAGAGTTAACTGCTCGAACAGAAACTTTTGAACACAAAAATTAGTTTCACCCATCGCAATTTTATAAAGACAGTATCAAACAGCGGACTAACCACAAAATAAACATGTTGGTATTGGCCATGAGCCTTTTTTGCAACAGAAGGTAGAATTGATCGAACTAAACCGTTTGACCAAAAATCGCCCACACAAAATGAAGTTGAAATAATAATCGCAAAATTAATCCTGATACGACCCTAAATCTTTTGTGATCTGGATGATCGGAAAACCAAAAAACATAATTCATGGATACATTTATATACTTTTTCAACTTTCCCAATTGTGACTGGCGACACTAAGCAAATATCTAATATCTCACTCGAGTCTTTCGACAACAACTACTGTCGGCGTTGGGAAAAGCAGTAGAAAGAATTATAGCCACGAGGCTAAATGAGGAAACCGAAAATCTGAAACTAATGCCACCAGAACAGTTCGGATTCAGAAGAGAGCATTCAACAGAGCAACAATTATTAAGGCTCACAGAATACATTACAGAGGGATTCCAAAATATACAAGCTACAGGTCTTGTTTTACTAGACGTCGCCAGAGCATTCGACAGAGTATGGCATGAAGGGTTAATATATAAGATGAGATGTGCTGTATATTCGATCAAAATATGCAAGTTGATCAGGAATTATCTCAAAAATAGAAGATTCTACGTGAATATGGAAGGAGAATGCTCCACAACAAGAGATATACCTAGAGGCTGGAGTACCCCAAGGATCAGTACTTGGGCCACTTCTGTACAACATATATAATACATTCACGATATTTCGAAGAATCCAAGAACCATGCTAATGTTATGTGCTGACGACACAGGCATAGCAACTCGACACCGCAACCCAGAAGTAATTGAACGAGTTCTACAAGAAACGATTGACGAAACAAATGACTGGTGCATAATGTGGAAAATCAAGCTCAATAGACAAAAGAGCCAAGCAATATTACTGCAGAAGAGAAGATTGCGACCCACGATGAATCTAGAAGTTGACGGCGAAGAAATCGACTGGAAAAATGAAGCCAAATATTTTAAAATAACGCTTGACAAAGCAGTCATCAAACAAGCAATCGACAGAACGAAAGCAGTGATGAATAGACTCTACCCTCTGATAGGAAGAAGAAGCCACATAAGAGACAAAATTGAAGATAATCAAAGCCGTTGCCAGGCCTCAACTGACTTATGGATCAGTTGCCTGGGGTTTCACGGCAAAAAGCCATATCAAAAGAATTCAGGCCACTGAAAACAAGCTGCTTCGATGTGCAATAGATGCACCTTGGTTTGTCAGGAATAGACAGCTTAATATGGACCTAAAATGGGAAACCATAACGGAATTCATGAACAGAAAAGCAGAGAAATTATTCGAAACAGCGAAAAACCATCTGAAGGAGACCAAGAGATCAATTAAAAAGATATTAAAATAAGAACAGAAACTTATTTATTAATCCAATAAAGTGTTATCCAATAGAGGATAAACACATAAATCTCGCACATTATGTGCGAGACGAAAACCGGTTTATAGGCAAATGCCCGGAACCAATATTCAAGAAGCAGTTAAGGGTTCTTAGTGGGTCTCGAGCTCAGGACAGTGAGAATCCCCAAACGTGTTCCCCTTCAGAAGAGGGTGGTTCGTCTAACTTGCAAATTTTTTCCCTGCTACACCAAAAAAAAAACAACTTGGCCAACAATAAATGTTCAATTCCCATTCCATGAATTTATGTTCCAATATTGGAGTTGACGAGTATCATGCCAGGCTTAATAAGTGGAGCTTCAGGTATCTAGAACGGCTCGAACAGATCTTATTTTCATACCTAGTGCATCCAGACTTTGAAACTTTCTACCACCAGAGATTTTCCCCGAGAGCTTTGATACTCATAGCTTCAGGTGTTCCTTTCATAAAATTCCCCTTTCTACACACCATTGATCAACGGTACAACTATTTGTGTCCAACCTGCATGGATTATTTAAATAAAAAAAATTTACAACACCAATGTTTTGTGCCGATACAAAAAAGATAGAATTATCTTGGCAAATCGCCTTCGTATCACCCATACCTATATAAATTCCCCCAAATCTAGTTCAAAACCAATATCCGTTCGGTCCCGTCGATTTCAACGAAGACACACGACTTCCTCCCTCAGCTCGGGACTTGAAACGAAATATAATTCCCCAGAATCGGATCCGGTCGAGTCCGCCCTGTCGAAAATGGAAAATAATTGATTGCGGCGTCTCCTACGAAAAGTCGCATTTCGTCAAATAAATATAGATAAATCCGGGGTAAAACGGACGAAACGCCCGAAAAACATGCCCGCTTTGATTTTCGCCCCCTGCGGGAGAAGGAACGTCGGGTCCTCGGATCTCCCCGGAGTCGCGGGAGACATGAAACCTCCTTACTTCCGCTCCATCCGGTTTTCAATCAGCGATTCTGCCGGAATCGATACGGCAGGGACGCCTCGGGCACCTCAGGAGAGCGACGTTCCTCGCACTTTTTCTACTGGGGCATTAGTGTGCCGCGAGAAAATAATCCGATCACTTGAAGTGATATTCGTTCATCCGGCCCAAGGACCGATGTGGGGAAATGTCCGTGTAGTTGATGAAACAGGTCCCAACCAGTTTTAACCGTGTAATGGCCGGTATACATTCGAGGAATTGTCTTGATTGTTATGGGTATTAGTTGATGTTAAGAGACTTGATCCCAGGAAAAAATTTGATACTGTTGTTTCTCATCGAATTAACGGTGAACGAATGAAAACCTTTAAACATTCAAAAAATGTATTCATTATGGACTGAATGATTGAAGAAGATCCTTTAAATCTATGCATTTTTTATTATATGAGTTCCACAACCGAATCCAAGAAATATACACTGTAACAAAATTAGTGAGGAAACCTCGGAGGAATATTCCTTAAAAATATCTGGCTTGATATTCTCACGATACAATGTTAACTAGTTTTTGAAAAATTTATTTTGAAAGTTTTTAAAGATAGACTAAATTTGATACAATATGATACTATACCTTCTCAAGTTCAAATTGGCGTTAATCAAAATCAAAATGACATTAGTCAAAATCAAATTGACAATATCAAGTTGAAACTGGCATTAATCAGAAGCAAATTGGCATTAATCAATTTCAAATTGGCATTGATCAATTACAAATTGACAATAAACAAAATCAAATTGGCAATTCTGAATTTGAATTTTTCATTGGAATAAAATGTTTCGATGAAAAAATTTTATTGAACGATATATACGGTAAATAACGTCATAATTAATTAAAACTATTCCAGAATAACGAATTTTTTGAAAAAAATTAATCTTTGGATATGAGCGATCAATTTTGCACAATTAACAACCGTTGCCTTGACAATATTTTGAATGATATTCTCTAATTCCTGAAAATTCTGGATTCTACCATTTCGTTTCATTTACAGAACAGAGACGGAAGATCGTGTGTTTTTTAATAAGTTATCATAAAAAGAGACGATTTCAGACTCCCATTGTGTTTCAGAATCAACGTTTCCTACTGTTTGCTGTTCTTTGGATACCTATTAACTATTTCAGTTCGCAGAGTATGCTAAAATTTGAGAGACTCCGAATACATATTTAGTAATACTTTTCGAGATGAATCAGAAAACTCATAATTTTTGAACGAAAAAGACAGAGAACAAGAACTGTGTTGATCTGTGTGATCAACTGGTTCAGTTCCATTCGAACGTTGATGTTCGATTTTTACAATTGCAATTTTATTATGTTTAATATCAATTTGAAATTGAGTAATGCCAATTTGAAATTGAGAAATGCCAATTTGAAATTGAGAAATGCCAATTTGAAATTGATAAATCCAATTTGAACTTGATTAATGGCAATTTGCTTCTGATTAATGCCAGTTTGAAATTGATATTATCAATTTGATTTTGACTAATGTCATTTTGATTTTAATTAGCGCCAATTTGAACTTGAAAAAGTATATATAGAACTGTCGAGACCGAGGAGTAGACCCAATAGTTTCCGAGATTAAAGCTTTTCAAAGTTTATGATCATCATCAAGACCATGTTGAAAAAGAAAAAGAGAAGTGCAAACCACGATGTTTGTTTAAGCTAAGCTACGAATAATGAAGTAAAAAAGATAAGTACAAAAAAAGTGAATAAGTTTGTTCTTTATAGGAAATTGAGTAATATGTATTAAAAATAAAAAAAAATCATTAATTTAGCCATCTTTGAAGGTCCCGGTTGAGGTTCGCCCGAATCTGGATTGACGTATTGGGACGGCATATCCAAATCAGGGGATGGTGATGAATCTTGATGTTCTCAAGGGGAGAAGACTCTGTACATCTCTTTCCTTCACTAGGCTCACTTCACCTTCACTTAAAGTCTCCATACATATAAAACACAAACCCACGCTGGGACTGGGAACAGACATTCTGTAAACTTTCGTGATGGGCAGCAGGCCAATTGAAATATTGATTAGTCATAGAATTTCTTCTTTTTGAATCCTCAAGTAGGTCGAGTGAACCAACAATTTAATAATCTAACAGTGTTGCCAAATTTAAGTATCCCTTAGCTAAGGGTCCGTTAAGCGGTACTCGGAAACTATTGAGTACACAGAGACAATTCCAGTATCATATTGTAGCAAATCTAGTCTTTTTTGAAGACGTCTTGAAATTTTTTTTCCGAAAGCTAGTGCTTCGGGGTTATAATCGCCAAAATAAACACGATTTTTTCGCGTTTTTCCGATTTTTGACAAAGTTCGGCGCTCTAGATGACAAACTTGGATTATTTATTGGGCAAACATCATGAAAACGTCTGCAAAAAATCAGAACTACCGGATTTGACGCATACTACACCATGCGACAAAGTTACTGGATTACAAGGTAAAAACAGACGAATAAAATTCGACATTCCGTTTGGTTCGATTAGGTCGATAAAATGTTAGGCTGGTTCTATAGATAAAAATTGAATTTAATCATAGTTAACCATTCACTCGCCAACCATCTACGTTAACAATTCAAACAAGTCACCGTAGTCTAATATTTAGAAGTAAAATTGACTTATTTAAAATAACACACAAAACTTGTGAAGAAAACGATTATTATAACAGAGATTTCAGATCCTCTACATACAGTTTTGAAGAATTCAGTTGCAGAATTATAAATTTATTCCTGAAATTCTGAGTATTTCTTCAATTACGCTCCTCTTTTTTTGAGAGCGTATGGAATTGAAATTCAATAAATGTTCTTTTAATTTTGTTCAGTACAGCAAGCTCCCACAAAATTCCATTTTCCACAATGTGTAATGAATAAATCGGAACAGAAATTCATAAAATACACACTTGAAAACTATTCGCGAGCGTATGAATTTTTATTAAAACCAATTTAATTTTTCAGCCACAGGTTGCACTTGAAATTGCGCATTTCCAATTTTCCGCTCTTCCAATTGCATACAAAGTGCAGTTCGATATTTCGTTATTGTCTGGATAACGGTATGAGGAAGATTATTTTCATCGATATCCCCTTTTTTTTACTCGGGGATATAACAGCGTAAAACCTAGATAACCGGATGGATTTTCAACCGGCTGATGAAAATTGGTATGACCAACATTTTATCAGCCAAGCAATTCCAAATTGCTGCAGAACCGTTATATATCATGTGATACACCATCAAAGAAGTGTGCGTCAATAAGCTCCTTGTGTTGGAGTTTGTTTTCTAGACGTTGAGGAATTACTTTCGGAAGCATCGATTAAAATAAATAGAAAATACATTTGACATCGATATCTCTTTTAAAACTAAGGGGCACTTTCAGGTATTTATTAATGCTACTAACATTACTTTGCTGATACTGAAAAAAAAAATATATAGATAGATATAAATTTTATATCAATGAAAATGATGCCCTTCAGTATGGAGAGTAGAGAGAAGGAGAACGATCGCTGTACTAAAAATATGTCTCCAAAAACGGGGAACATAGGAGTCGCTGCGATCGCTACGTTTATTGATAAGGGGTGCATGGTGATTCAACCGTCAATTTGAAATGAACAACCTTTATTTTATTTTAGGTTTTGTGGCATCGTTGTTTTTTCTGATGATTTTTCAAATACGTTTCTTCAAATGTATAATAAGTATGAATATTTCACTTAAAATTCTTGTAATTATCTGTTAATTCCTTCGAGAGATACCCATTCACAACCACTGCATCATATTCATTTCATCTTTGGGTGAATACTTTTGATATCTAAGTACAACTGATGTGACGTATTCAAACTTTAGCCAAAGAAGATAACGAACATTAATTCTCCTCAAGCTAGTGCATATTATGAAATTATTCTGATCTCTTGTTTTTTCCATTCAAATTAGATTTGGTATGCCTTCAATCAGTTTGTATAAACTTCAATTATGTTCGTCACATATTTTCTGAAGAGATTCTATATTGTGATAAAATACGTAATAACAGAAACTTTTACGTAGTGCGGGCAACATAGCGTTGATTTAAAACCCAAAAATGTTTTGACAAGCGTCATAATCCCACATTTTCGTACCGTACAGAGTGAAATGTGTCAAATTTCCATGGCCAACCGAGTGCCAAAATAAATGTGAATGGAGTATAAATAATATGTCATCATATTGTTTATTGAAAACAGGATATGTTAGTTGGTTAAATGTAATCTTCAAATTTATATTAACTCGCAGTGAGGAGTAGAACATATCAAGACAAATGGTAGCAATCTCAGATTTATCACTTATTGGAGTAGATTCAGTTGCCATTACTAGGCTGATAACCGTTATAAACCATAAATTATGTTATTCCAACAAAATTCTTCAATGATAACCATTTCTGAACCATGTAGTTTTATTGGTTAGATATTCTTATTCAGAAGAGTCCACTTCTCACGAAGGATGACAATTTCGATTTCGTTTATAATGAATCCATTATTTTTTTGATATCTTCATCGCAAAAGTGCTCTTGACACACAAATTGATTCCGAGTCGATTATTGAGGTAAGGTTTTCTACCAATTTTTCTCTCAACAATGCACTCGGAAAGTTTATCTCTTCTCGTTTTCTTTACGGTGCCAAAACACTCTTACACTAACGCACGCTTCAACATTTCACTATGGTTACCATGGTTCTCTCATCAAAAATCGAAAATAATAATATTATTCTATTCATTTGTCACCAGGAAGACAGTTCACACAGCCAACTTCAATCAATCAAAATTTCGTCATCCCGTGATCGCCAGCGCGCCTATTGACAAAAACATGAACTACTCTATCGGTACATATTTTAGGTGACAAAAAAATCTATGGTCTCCAAGCAGCGATCGTTCTCCTTCTCTCTACTCTCCATTCCCTTCAGTATTAAACGCTTATTCTGTGTACAAATTTGACATCTCTACACACGGGGAGACAGGGTATATCTCGGGGCTTATGCTGAGGTTTTTCTTTAATACATATATATAATTATAATTTCGAAGTTCTTCTTTTCATTTCATTGTCAAGCAACAATTTTTTATACTTGATTTGCTCCTGACAAATTAGAGCCAGAATTTACGCAGGAGAAAGTCGTTTATTCCAATTTTTTTAATTGATTTTTTTCCAGAGATTGGGAGTGAATACCATAAAAAGCTTCAGAAAATATTCCATAATCAGGTCGATTCTGTTCGCATCTTGTTATAACATTGCTAAATCTACAACATTGTTATAATTATAAAATATAGCAATATGACTGAGCGAACGAATATTCTGTTTCACCGTTTTACGCAAGATTGGTTATGAGTTTTGGCCATAGCAATATTGTTGAAAAATAATCGAATGTTTGAGCTGACAACACTGTTTTGAAGGGTGAGATTCTCATTTCATAGAAAAAAACATGTAATTCTATAATTGTTCTATGGAAAAGAAGAATAAGTTGTGTTACTTGTGTTTAATCAAAGAGTATCATCAATTGATACTCTTTGGTTTAATGTTTTATTCGGTATTTGGATTGCGAGTTTTTGGTTGAACTGTGCATCATGTCTGAAAATAAGCAAACAACAAAAAATCAGATGGAATTGATTTCATAATCAATCTCCTAGAAATTCTCTATGGATTTTCACCCACTTGTAGGTAAAAAGGAACTGTATTTTTACTGGTCGGTTCCTCTACCAATCTATTCAAATCTTCTCTCCTTATTCAAGCGAAACAGTTCCAGAAACTTTTCATCAGGCAATTCAAATGAATTACTGGTGTCCCTAATATATCGAAATCGTAGTCTCATATTTTCGCTATAAATGAAAAGTTCAAGTGAAGGTTTCCAAAAAGTTACTAACACGAAGCATGTTTATAATAACTTGCCTATTTTCTAAATTTCTAACGCTTGGAAGAAATGTAAAAACAAGAGATCCACTGCCATTTCCAACTTTGTTATGAAATAGCAAGTACTTAAATGATATTGCTGATATAGCAAACTGAAATAACAAGATCTTCTAGAAATTGACAGATCATATTGCTCAAAATCAATGATTAGAATACCAGTTTTTCAAACTTTGCTGTGATAGCAATATCTTTTCTATAACCATATTACTATTTCCAAACAGAATCGACCTGAATGTCTGATACCTAAAATGTATTGCTGACAATTATTTTTATTGACATGAGGAAGTAAAAAAATTAATTGCTTTTTGTTTTGAATCTAAATACAATAAATTAATACGACGAAAAATTTGTGATTGTGGACAAGGTCAGAAACTGCATGATCAATTTGCCAGCCCATAGCCCATGATGAATATTCACGAGCCGCCTCAAGCTAGGTACTGCATATTATGCGTCAATAATTCAACTTTCTTCCATAGCAAAATAATAAATATATTTAAAAACTAATTTCTTGTATTTTCCATGCAAATAACTACATTTGTTATGCCTTCAATTAGTTTGTATAAATGCAAAAAATTATTGTACCGGGAATATTCTTGAGTTTTCTCTTCTCACGGATTCTGTAATTCTGCAAATAAATATCGAGCAAATTAGACGTTCTCTCTTGACTCGGGCCGTTGAGCCCCCGCAGTTTCTCCAACTCCACGAGATGATAAATGATACATCTCCGGGATCGATACCGCGCCCCTCTCCCCTGCGGGACAGCAGCAGCGCTGGGCACCCTTCACCCCCTTACTTTTTAAATCACTCAGGGTTATTTCTCAAGGATCACATTTTTAAATTTCACTCGGCTCCTGAGGCCATACAACCAACAGTCTTTTCCGACCGCCACCCAACCCCCTTCCTTTCGGCGTTTCCCCGACCTACATACAGCCAAGGCAACGTTTTAATGCGGTTTTTCTGCTCCTTTCGAAATTTCTTCCTTATCGACTTTTGTTCTCACGGTTTCCTTCGACTCGATGGACGCAAGAGGTATGTTCTTTGAAAGGAGCAAGAAGTAAGCCTGTAAAAAAAGACATATACGAGTATACTGCTGAAAGAATCTTTCTGCATGGAATAACTTTG
Organism: Coccinella septempunctata; assembly: GCF_907165205.1. Taxonomy (NCBI): domain Eukaryota; kingdom Metazoa; phylum Arthropoda; class Insecta; order Coleoptera; family Coccinellidae; genus Coccinella; species Coccinella septempunctata. The sequence goes on from NC_058191.1 coordinate 11,960,467, forward strand.
AACTCTCGTTTGAACTATTCTAAGAAGAAAAGAGGAAATAGTTATTGCAGGTTCAAATTTAATATTTCGACTTCTGCCATATGAATTTCTGTTATATTTTCGGAGAGCTGGCAAATCGGTAAGAGTCTTGTAACGGCTCATAATTAAATATGATTTAGTATTGCGGGTGTACATTAGTCAGCACCCACTCTCAAGGTCAGGTAGTGGAACACCAAGCGGCAACGCGCTTTAATGTAGGTATATAAAATTACAACATACTCTACAAGTATTTTGTAATGATTGAATCAAGTCACTCAACAAGTTTATAGAACAGAAAACTTCAGATAGCGGTCAGACCTCATTTTAGTGAAACGCGGTGGGTCAGTACCCCACAAAAGTTGCTGCGGTAACGATGTCGTTTCAAGAGATTTCTAATGGCTGAAAATGCATTTATTGCTCAAATATATTATTTGAGAATAAAATAGTCAGACCACATATTAATAGAACAGAGGTAGTCAGCAGTCACCCAAAGTACGGATGTTGTAATTTAACATAAATCAAAGAGCACCTGACCTTGAGAGTGGGTGCTGACTCATGTATACCACCCTCTGATAGGAAGAAGAAGCCACATGAAGAAAGAGACAAAATTGAAGATAATCAAAGCCATTGCTAGGCATCAACTGAATTATGGATCAGTTGCCTGGGGTTTCGCGGCAAAGAGCCATATCAAAAGAATTCAGACCACTGAAAACAAGCTGCTACGATGTGCAATAGATGCACCTTGGTTTGTCAGGAATAGACAGATTTATAAGGACCTGAAATGGGAAACCATAACGGAATTCATGAACAGAAAAGCAGAGAAATTATTCGAAACAGCGAAGAACCATCCGAATCAAGAACTCAGGAGACTAGTGGACTACGACCCAGAGGAAGACAAAAGGAGAATGCGAATTTACCGAAGGAGACCAAGGGAACAATTAAAAAGAGACTAAAATAAGAACAGAAACTTATTGAAAATTCCAATAAAGTGTTATCCATTAGAGGGTAAACACATAAATCCCAGCACGATAATGTGCGAGAAGAACACCGACTAAGAGATGAACGGTTTATAGGCAAATGCCCGGAACTAATATTCAAGAAGCAGTTAAGGATTTTTAGTGGGTATCGAGCTCAGAAGAGTGAGAATCACCACACTTGTTCCCCCTCAGGAGAGGGAATTGCAGATTTTCCCCCCGCTACATAAAAAAAAAACTTTTTTCCTTTACCATTTTTCTCGAATCGGCTCGGTTTGAAAGATACCGGTTTCATCGAATGAAATTAATTTCGGAATATAGTTTTTCATTTGTTTGATGAATAATTTCCGAACACAAGGTATCACCCGGCCACGTCTTCCAGTTTTCTGATTATGACCACAAAAATACCAGAAATTCGAAGAAACTCACTATTGAAATTGAGATGGACGTTATCCAATAAATTTTGGAACGTATTGTAAAATAAAAGTATTGTTCATATTATCTCGTATAGTGCGCCGTTTTTGAGTAATTTGATGTTCAAAAATAAAAAATATCCGTTATAATCGGAAAATTGGATACATTGGCTGAATGCTAGTCTGTTTAAAAGATCCATAGAAGGGTAGTGCCATAAAAATAGCTTGTTATTCTGAAGGTAATTTTGTTTTTCTAGGTGTAACATTATGAAAACTAAAAATGCCTCCTTTTTTTTATCAGGGCAGAATCGGAAAAAATGGTGCAGGAAAAAGTGTTTCTTTTGACCTTAAAATCTACTGTTGAAATATCTGTACTAGTCAAAGATTCACCCTATATAATATTTTAAGCTTTAAGAAAAAGCCAGAAGAATACTAATCCGTCTCAAGTCAGAGCATTCCCAGGAGTTTTCATTTTCAATTGAAAGTTTCACTCCTGAAATTCTAGGCTGATTTGTTACATTACCATGAACTCTGGCGCTCAAGTTCAGCTATTCGAAGAAAAATTCGAATAAAATGGCAGGTATCAGAAATACCCGGAAATGTTGACAGGAAAATTTCAGCGGAACTGTTTGGAAGTTATTTGGTGAACTCATTAATTCCGCCAGTGTTCATGAGAACTCGAGCTATCGATGAAAACCGATTGCGTGAATTGTTTGCAATCATTCCGATTTCATAGCTTCTAGGAACACCCTCCAAACTTCCCCTACTCGCCAAAAATTCCCATTCATCAACCTTAGCTGCCTCCTAGAAGCTTTCACAAACTCCGAGATAGACGAAGTAAGGAAAGAGAAAAAAGACGAACACAGGAGCCCGCGAAAACCCACGATTGAAAATTCTAATTTCGCCGGCAAACTTCGGACCGAAACTTCCGAAAGAAAAGTTTCTAATCAGCGAATTCCGTAATGGCATTTCTATTTCCCGTCCCCGAGAAAGGGAGAAAGACGTTCTCTCTACGACTGCACCGGAGCATGTAATTCCGAAGTTGAAGTTGTTTGCTGCTCTCCATTCCTTTGAAACAAGTATAAAGAATTAGGACTCTGGACGGAAAAACCACACAGCTTGTGACAGTTCTTTTATCTTTTCCGCGAGTTGTCACTTTCTTACGCCATTGTGTTGCGGACTCGGTCGGTCTTGGGAGAAGGAGAAGGATCGAACTTTGTGAGGAATTTAATTGAATTGAACTGGACGGAGGAATCGCTCGAAGAAACCGACTTTTAGGTTATCCGGTGTGGAAGCAGAAGGGACATACGGTTTTTCAGGGAATAGAGGTGACCTACACTCAATAGAAATGAAATAATGGATACATTTTTGGTTATCAAACAATATAGCATATGTTTTAGCAAAGGTTAATGTACCGGGGTATCATACAATTTGGGGTTTAATACAAGATTTCAGAGAAAAACCTCAGTTAAAAACCCTGTCTTCCCGTGAGTAGTGTAGTGATGACGAATTTGTTTACAGAATAAGCTTTTAATAATGAAGGGCTTTTTTTCCATTAATATAAAAAAATTTCTTCATGAATCAAGGAAAGAGGTTTCCATTTCAAATTAATATCTTGAACAAAGAAACAGAGCAGAACACGAGAAAAAAAAATGAATAATAAAGCTTTCATCAAAACTTATTCAAAGACTCGATGATGAATGAAGAAAAAAATAAATAATCATAGGTACATAGCTTGTCCTTCAATTGCACTGGGAGGAATATCATCTCTGCTTCCAAAAATTCTGCTGATCTTTATGGAGGATCATCCTCGTTGTTAGAAATGCCTTCGGTACTCAAATTAATAATAGCCAAATCTTGCTTTTGACTCGGAGGGTCTTTCGACCAGGTCCAGTCTTCCAAGTGATGATTCTTCTATTCTTCAGTTGTTCGAGGAACGCTACAGGACCCTAATGTTGGGGAATCATCTCCCATAGATATACCAGTGGTTATTCAGTATAAAATTGAAAAAACGAGAAAGAAATTCAGAAAAATTTATGACACTTTTTTTGACCTTTATGAAGTAATAGAACTCAATTTCAACTTATTGAATATCTCATAACACAAAGCTATGCTTCTCTCTATTTTTTCAGGTATCTCTGCTACTGATAACACCAATGACTTATAGTCATTTGCATGAACGTCCATCCTCCATTAACAGGTGAAAAAAACAACATTCATTTAATTGTGGATTAAAGTTTTAATGCACCATTTAATTTCAATTGACTGTTCCTGCAACTGGGCGTAACTCTGCTAAATGATAAACATGATTTCAGATGGATATAATCAAAGAAATATAATTACGACAAACATATGTGTGAAAAGTGCCACATTTTTCATCTTGCAATTAACGATCAACTACTTTTACATTAAACCTAATGATCAAGAAATGTGTAGTTGAATTTTCAACTAAGCACTCCGGAAGATTCAACATTTTTGATACAGGGAGAGTGTTTGACTCGTACAAATATTTCAGCAGAAGATTCTTGAGGTCAGAAGAAACACTTTTTTTGCCATACCATTTTTTCCGATTCGGCTGTGATAAAAAGATATAGCCATTTTAAGCTTTCACAATGAGCTGTGCCACCTCTGGAAAAACAAAATTCAAAATAACTAGCTAAATCTGTGATACTTCACATCTGCAGATCTTTCGAGCAGAGTTTTATTTAGTCAAAGTACCCAATTTTTCAAATTTCACCAATACTTTTCAATTTTTGAACATCAAATTTAAAAAAAATCGAAAACGGCTAATTAGAGTCATTCGGGGTTACTGAAATCAGAGGGTAAGTGATTGCAGTGCGTATATCTCGATTATGAAATGTATGAAAGGGGGTTGCATTTGGTTGAAGCAAGAGCGCAGAATCGCCAAATTAGTTTTTCATAGGACTGCGCCATGCGAAGTTTCGTTAACTTTTTATTTGCAATCAATCAAATTCATTAGTTTTCTTGTTAATTTTTAGCATCTCTGCAAATTTTGCGAGGTCCAAGTTCCGAGTCCGATAGTGTTAAACAATATTTTATTCGATCATATTAATTTAAATATATAATGAAATTTTTTAGGTTCTGTTAGCTGCTCAACTCTATAAGATTCAATTTACATTTTGGCTTACTGGAGAAAGTGTGCGCGGGTAAGTGTGCGCATAGATTCCTCATATGGACATTAGTTCTGACTTCTGTGAGGAATAAATGACGACATTGTTGATTTTCTTGGATTTTCTTGTTCAGAAAAATATACCTAAAGAGCTACCAACAGAGGAATGTTGGTAGTGTTGTTGTTGTATTTACCAGGAATGGTGGCACGAACAATAATGCACTGCTTGTATAAAGGCGCATCATTGACGATGAACAGCATTTCTCTAATATTGTAACATTTTGATGACATTATTTTGTAATTTGTTTCGATTGTGTGGTTCACTAAGCACTGCGTTCACTTACTCCGTGAGAGTGCTCCCACTTGCTCGCAATATGGGGAATGTGAATGCATTCCGACTTTCACTATTATTTTTTTTTGCATAAAAAACACGTTTTTGTTTGTTTGCTTTCTGATGTTTTTTTATAGATTAGAAAATGCTCTATATTATTAATATGTTTTAATTTTCCTATTATAGCTTCAACATTTGAAACAGGGTATGGTTTGAAAGGCAAAAGTGTGCACAGTTGCCCCGAATGACTCTATATGAGAAAATATGATGAATATTTTTATTTTACACAACGTTCAAGTATTCTTTAGATAGCGTCGAACTTAGTTTCAACAGTTGGGTTCTTTGAATTTTCGGTATTTTTATGGTACGTAATGGTCATAACGAGAAAACTGGAAGACGTGGGTGATAACTTGTGTTCGAAAAAGATTAATCAAATTAATGAAAAACTTTATTCCGAAGTTCATTTCATTCGATGAAACCGTTTGTGAGATAGAACTGAAAATAAATTTTCTTATGGTTTTTCATCACCCCGTATCTTTCGAACCGAGCCGATTCGGAAAAAATTGTGAAGGAAAAATGTGTTTCTTCTGACCGCAAGAATCTACTGTTAAAGTATTTGTACCCTGTATAAGTAAACCGGTTATTATTCTCGCTGACGATTTGCATCTTTCTGAATCTTTCGTGATGCGTTGTCACTCTTCAAATATTTATCTGATTCTCTCGTTCAACCATCAATTTGTCGAATTAGATCATAGGACTAGATCTGAGGAAATTAAATACACCAAGAAAATAGAATTGATTAATGAAAAACGTATATTGCACACAAATGACACACGTTCAACTATTCTGATTCATAGCTAACTCAATTAACAGAATTATGTGGTTACTATGAAACATGATGACTACAGAATATTATATATTAGGTTGTGTTTAATATTTTTCCAACATCCTCCCTTAAACATAACCCCATCTTCGAAGAACAATAAACCAATTTAGGGTGTGAGGTGACTTTAGTGAGTGCATCAGCAACCATCGCATCCGTCTGTATGTAGCGAACATCAATGGCCCCTCCAAGTACTCTGTCACGAACAAAATGGTGCCTCACATCTATGTGTTTGGTCCTGGCGTGGTAGTTGTCACAACCTGAAAGTTTTATAGAACTTTGATTATCACTGTAAATAATCATGGCCTCATCCTTGAGTTGTGGCCAAAAACTTTCTTGAAATTGCTTTAACCACAAAGCTTCTTGTACACAAGACGACAAAGACATGTATTCAGCCTCTGTTGTAGATAGAGCCACAGTAGGCTGACGCCTTGAATTCCAGCTAATTGCTCCTCCCTGAAACAGAAATGTGTAACCTGTACAGGAACGCCGGTCATCTTCTGAGCTGGCCCAGTCTGCATCACAGTATCCATGGGTCATAGTCTCCTCCAAGTTTTGCTTATAACTCAGTCTACAATCCTGAGTGCCTTTCAAGTAACGCATAATTCTCTTAAGTGCAATCCAATGCTTCATTTCAGGCTTGTTATTATATTTGCTCAACATATTAATAACAAAACTTATGTCAGGCCTTGTAATTTGAGAAATGTATAACAAGCATCCGATTATCTCCTGATATGGAATATCATGTAAAATTTTTGTTTCCTCTGATTTTTGTAACTTGGAATTCAAATCCATTGGAGTTTTCACAGATTTACAATCTGACATTCCATATTTTTCTAATACTTGTTGTATATATTTTTTCTGATCTAAATAAATTATGCCTTTCTCTCTATCTCGTTCAACATGTATTCCTATACAGTAACGTATCTCTCCAAGATCCTTCATTTTGAATTTTTTATGCAATTCTCCTTTTATGTAACATTTCGACTCCTCATTATTAGTGAATAAAATCAAATCATCAACATATATGGCTAGAAAAACCATGTTGTCTTTGTCTTTGATTTTATAATAAATGCAAAGATCCTGCTTCGACTGTTCTAGTCCCATTTCTTTCAATGTGAAATCAAGCTTCTTATTCCATTGCCTGCTAGCCTGTTTCAAACCATAAAGTGATTTCTTTAAGCGACATACTTGTTCACCAATGCAGTACATAGGAGGCTGCAACATATAAATCTCCTCTTCTATGTCACCTTGAAGAAAAGCAGACACAGCATCCATTTGCCATATATCCAAATTATATTTAACAGATAAGGCAAATAAATATCTCAATGATGCAAGTCTGACAACAGGTGAAAAAACCTCCTTGTAGTCAATTCCAAATTTTTGTGAACATCCTTTTATCACAAGCCTTGCTTTGTACTTTACTATCTGACCATTTTCATCTGTTTTAGTTTTAAAAACCCATTTGCATGGTATTGGATGTTTATTTGATGGGAGATTAGTCAACTCCCACGTATCATTTTCTAATAAACACTTATACTCTTCATCCATTGCTTCTTTCCATTCTTTAGCATTAGTGCTTGATAAAGCTTCTTTCTCAGTCAATGGATCTGAAAACTGTGTAACACACATAAAATTATTGCCCTCCATATTATTCCTTTGTTGTGATCTCAAATTATAATCTCTCTGGAAATCATCAACATCGCTATCATGATCACTTGTAGTTGGATAATATGTAGGATCGTCAGTCCCAATACTGCTGGCAAAAGATTCATCACTAGTGGTTGCCATAGTGCTATTTTGTGAAACATCTTCGCGTTCCAATGTACTATTGTTGGAACTAAGAGTGATTGAAGCAAGGGGTGGTTCTGATATAGGTTCCTGTGATATATTTTTCGCTATCTCCGTTTTCTCGATGAAAATTACATCCCTGCTGATTATAATCTTTTTACCAACTGGGTCAAATAATCTGTATCCCTTTGTATTTTCGCAGTAACCCAAAAAAATTAATCCACGTGATTTACGGTCCCATTTTGAACGATTATGCTTAGGAACATGTACCATAGCCTTACAGCCAAAAATCTTCAAATGTGAAAGGTTCGGTTTCTTACCAGTCCATTTTTCATATGATGTTACCTCATTCAAAACACGTGATGGTGATCGGTTAATGATATAAGCTGCTGTAGCAACCGCCTCAGCCCAATACGTTTTCTTCAGATCAGCTTCAAACAGCATACATTTAGCACGCTCGACCAACGTTCTGTTCATCCGTTCCGCTAGCCCATTTTGCTCAGGCGTGTATGGAGTGCTGGTTTGATGCTTGATTCCAGAGGCTGCTAGAAAATCAGAAAATTCTTTATTACAAAATTCTTTCCCGTTATCGCTCCTTAAAATCTTAATTTTCTTTTCTAGTTCATTTTCTACCTCTTCTTTGAACTTTATAAACACAGATTTAATATCCATCTTATTTTTTAGAAAATAAACATACACTTTTCTAGAAAAATCATCTACAAAGGTTATGAAGTACTTCCCACCTCCAGCGGAAGATGTCTCCATCGGACCACAAAGATCAGTGTGAATTATCTCTAGCAATGCATTTGCTCTTGAATTTGACGGTGGAAATGGAAATCTGGTTTGTTTCGCTTCGCAACATGGTATACATACTGAATCAATTGCCTTGCTACTTATTTTTACACCTTCAGCACATGACTCTAACCTCTTGACATCAGCAATATTTAAGTGACCCATTATTTTATGCCATGTAATCAAGTCTGTCTTACTTTCAACAGTAGTAACATATGCGTTACCAGTTGCTATATTGAGTTTGTACATGTTATCAGACAGTTTTGCAGTTGCAATAAGTACTCTATTGGCATTATAAATGTTACAACCCTCATCAGTGAATTCCAGATTACATCCATTCTTTGTCAACTGACTGACCGATAACAGGTTTGCACTTAGCTCAGGAATAAACAAAACATTCCTCACCTGGATTTGATGTGCATCCTTACATACATTGGTCTGAATGTTTACTTTACCCATGTTCTGCACGGAGACTGCACTGTTATTCGCCACCATTATCTTCTGAATCGGAGGTGACTCTAAATCGTACATCCAGTCTGAGCGTTTTGTCATATGCATTGTTGCCCCTGAGTCTATATACCAATCATCTGAATTCAATGAGCTGTAAGCTGAAAAAATAGCTGCAAAATTATTTTGATTATTATTCTTTCGGCATTGACTTTTATAATGTCCATATTTATTGCAACCATAGCAACGTGGGCCTTTTCCTTTCGATTTGCTGTTTTGTGAGTTTGTGTCGTTTTTTCTGTGTTTTGTGAGAAATGCTGTGGATTCTGACACTTTAACCTCTTGTAACAATTTTGTCTTGACAAAATCTGACGAAATTTTAATGCTTGAACTTTCTAAGCCCATTATCATTGGCTTATAATTATCCGGTAAGCCTGCCAACATGAGAGTTCCAAGCCACTCGTCTCCGACTTCAAAACCAATATTACGTAACTTATAAGCTGTGCTCATAATTTTGTTCACGTATTCCTCGACACTGGTACAATTATCTAACGTTGTGTTGATTAGGTCCTTCAGCAAGCCGACTTTTCTTGACAGCCCTGAGTCCTCGAAAGCATTTTGCAAGTTCAACCAAACTTCTCGAGATGTCGATGCATTTTCAATATGAACGAAGTTGATTGGTTCTACCAGCAAAATTATCTTGGTCTTGGCTTTTAAGTCTTTCTTCACATCTTGACCTCCAGGATCAACACAATCCCACAATTCTTCGTGCTCCAAGTATGATCTGACTGCAAACTTCCAGGTCGTATAGTTTTCTCTACCGGCGAGCTTTGAAATTTGTAGATTAGACATACTCATGGTGAAAAATTTTTACGGTTCACTTTTTATTTCGTCTGCAATATTATATCAATCACGGTTCTAAGCTTGGTGTATGGTACGGCCCATAACCTGAGGAAATTAAATACACCAAGAAAATAGAATTGATTAATGAAAAACGTATATTGCACACAAATGACACACGTTCAACTATTCTGATTCATAGCTAACTCAATTAACAGAATTATGTGGTTACTATGAAACATGATGACTACAGAATATTATATATTAGGTTGTGTTTAATATTTTTCCAACAAGATCAAATAGCACAAGCCAGATATAATTATCGACTATTCATATATCTTATCGAATATGTATATGCATTTCGGATAGTGCAATCGGTGGAATGTTCTAGTGTGTGAAGTACTCGTAAATCCTAGGCATTCTAATATTTATTTATCCTTGACAGGTATGTGTTCTTAGTTTAACTTAGTTTGTTGAAGGTCGGGAGATTGCGGTCAAAAATTTAAGGTTTGGGCTATAGGATATTAATGGAAGTAACGTCTGTATCTGTAGATTCGAGTAAAGAACAGCACATTGAACCAACACATTTTTTATGGATTGAGTATCATTGATTACCGTACGTCCCCTTACATTGCATATAATAGAAATTGATATAATTTAGTCCACACAGTTTAAAGTTGAAAGAGATTTGATGTAAACACCTCCCAAGTTCGTCATTCGACATTATGCATGAAATTTAGTTGTTTCTGTTCAGGATAGCATTTCCAACCGGAACATATTGGTGAAAAAACAAGAATACTGAATATGTTATAATGTCATAGATAAGAAAATCCTAATTCTGGGAATAGAGTAGCACAACATATACCTAACTTAAATTTCAGCAGTTTTTGTTTGGAGATGTGAAGATCTCTGAAATATTTCAAATTGTGAATCGAAATATTGATAGTTAAAATATAAAAAAAATTATCCCTCGTGTAAAGAAAATTCGACAATTAAGAGCATGGGTAATCATTTATAGTAAAACTTCGTAACTTTGAACAGAAGGATAACTTATAACAAAACTTTCCTTTTTTAGTATTTGTCCGATTTATTGCTACAGCCCTTATTTACTGGGTGTCACTCGCTCTGACATGTCAAAGGAGAACGATGCCACTATTCTGAATTGAATTCGCATGCGAATGTGAAGTCACTTGTTATGATTGCAACAATAAAAATGTGTAATTTCAATTTTCAGCCATAGTCCTCATTAATTCTTAAATTTTCTGATACAAATATAAATAAAAATCATAGCATTGGGAATAGTAGCAATTTTTGAACCAAAACGTTTTCAGTTCTGCATGTATTGTTTTCGTTTCTCTGGTCAATTCAATCAATTTTCACTGAAATCAAAATACTCGCACCTTCCTTAATGGAAGCCTGTGTTATTGCATCATTCCTGATATTCTTTTCACGGTGAAAGTGTTGAAAACCATTACCGAGTCACACCAAAAGTTCATTGAGATAAGCACTTCATCTTCCCAGAAACCAGTTACCAGAAATTCTTCTATCTAATTTTTCTTGATAACCGACCGATTCTTCATTTCTTTATCGCCCAACGTTCAACACTAAATCTCCCAACTCCCACGTTCTTCCACCATCTATCATCAATCTTCATTTCCGAGAATGGGACTTTTTCCCAATCTCCATTCATACGATCACATTATTTCTAATTAAAAAAGAGCTGTCGGTAATCACACCTAAGCATCGAAGGAATTGATTAGGAAAGCGATATTTATTCACTTTATAGATAGGATTGAGCGTGGGACCAGATCACAGTCAACTACAGGAAAAAATACACAATGGTTAAATGCACATGTATATATTCAAAACTCCTAAATAAGGAGTTAGTAGTAATACTACCGAGAAGACATAAGAAAATTTTCGCTACATATCAAAACTATTCGGCATATTATTGTTATATTTGGCAGATAGACCCTACTAAAATATGTCAAATGAATGTTTCAGGCTGATATCAGTGTTGACTATTCAATTGCTCTCAAATTTTCCACCACTGGCGTAGTTCTTGTTGTCAAAATATTTTGATTCGTCAATATTTTCTACGTAAATACTGTACTCTTCTTTCATACCGAGAAAGTCATCATGTTTCGAGATATTCCAAGTTAATTATGAAGCTGTACAGTGTGTTTTGGGTCACTGGATTTTGTGATTTAATTATTGAAGATAATTAAAAAGTGAAACATCAAAGTCATAGTATTTTCCAAGGGCTATCCAAATGTGCTACCGGAAGAACTATCGAATATATAATTTTAGACTTGGAAAGTTATCACGAAAAAATCATTTCTCAGAAATAAATTTTTTTGAAGATTCCGATGCCTTTCAAAACGAAATGGTTGAGAGACAATACCTGACCATTTTTTTTCTCAAATTAACGTCCGGTTTTCACAAATATGTGAATTTGAAGGTAACTTTCCATTCATTCCAATCCATTCTATTCAAAGTGACCCTGGGGAAATAAAATAATCATTCGGAAAATATATCCATGTTGTCTTTGATGCAATGAATACTTGATGTCAAATATTGAAGTTTTATTCCTATTAGTATGCAATATTTACATAGAAAATATTGAAGAATCGAAAATTTGTGATAAGATTTCCGTTATCACAGTGGAGTAGGATTGGCAAGGGATTAAGCAGTAACCTGCCCTTGTCGTGAGCCAGAAACATATATTCAACATAATTTAATAAGGTTTATAATAGTGTTTACATTCTCTGCCAAATATCAATAATATGTTTTGAGGTATTGGGAAAGAGTGATTTATTCAACCAGTTGATGTTGCTATGATGGAAGTACCTAAGTATTATTTAACAGTTGCGAAATATTTTAATTTTCCTGACTAGTTACGGAAAATGCTTCAAAGTATCAATGAGTTTTGAAAAAGCACGTAAAATACTGATATATTATATTCTTTTGAATGTAAGCATAAAATTTTTGGTTATCAAACAATATAGCATATGTATGAGTTTTAGCAAAGTTTAATGTAAAGGGGTACCATACAATTTGGAGTATGATACAAAAACTTAGGGAAAAACCTCAGTAAAAAAATGCTCTCTCCCTGTGAGTAGTGTAGTGATAACAAATTGCTTACAGAATTAGCTTTTAATACTGAAGGGCTGCTTTTCCATTGATATAAAAATTTCTTTATCCTCTTTCCATTTCGAAATAATATCTGAAACAAAGGAACAAAGCAGAAAACGAGAAAACAAAGTGAATAATGAAGCTTTCATGAAAACTTAGTCGAAGACTTGATGACGAATGAAGAAAAAAATAATAATCGTAGGTACAAACCTTGTCCTTCAATTGCACTGGGAGGAATATCATCTCTGCGTCAAAAATCTTCTGCTGATCTTGGTGGAGGATCACCCTTGTCGTTAGGAATGCCTTCAGTACTCAAACTAGTAACAGCCAAATCTTGCTTTTGACAGGGAGGATCTATCGACCAGGTCCAGTCTTCCAAGTGATTGTTCGAGGAACTCTGTAGGACCCTTGTGTTGGAGAATAATCTCCCGCAGATAAACCAGTGGTCATTCAGTAGAAAATGGAAAAAACGAGAAAGAAATTCAAAAACTTCTGATGAATCTGATGTCTGGTTTACGGAAAATTCACCAAAATGTTTATTGGTTCAGAATGTTACAAGAAAAAAATGTTTTATTACTAATTAGTACTACTGCAGGTGCAGAATATGAATATTCAACCCTTATAACTCATATCAATTGCATTGAATTAAAGGGGAGTTTATACCACGGGACTTTCTTGCCATCCGTATGGCCGTAAGGGGGGAAAGACTACCAGAAAATGGGGTGTTGCCATTTGAACGATCAGTAGAAGTTACGAATATTACAACAGTTTCCAATTTTGTCGAAAATATTGCAGCACTTTCAGTTTTTTCAATTTCAGCAGGTTTCGAATTGTAGCCAATGACGAGACTTTTAGAGAATTCTATCAATGTGAGAATTCCTTGAAAAAATCATTTCACCTCGGAAAGTGAATAACACAAATGTGCATACATTTGTCCTTCAATGAAAATACATTTTTTTCCGTTCTACGAATAAAAAATTTCTTGCTATCCGAGATGACGAACTATTTGAGTTGAATTATAATGAGAACCCCTTATAAATTAGCGGTTTCCGACGTAAGATTCACCTTTTTGCTTTTTGAACTGATCACTCAAACCTCAACTGTTGTCGAGGTGTAAATCCCTTTTAATGTGGCCGATGAAAATTAATCGAAATAAAATTAAGTGGTGATCTTATCAATAGAAACATTTTGCCAACTGATACAGTTACCAAATTTCGTAAAAAACGTCATTTCAAAGCCGCGTAGTGGTTTTCATTCCAAGTTGATCGTATCATCATTTTTGCAAGTATTGAAAAAAAAATTTTTTTCTTCATGGGGCCAAGCGGCGATGGGCGAGTTGAGTACCTGGATGGGTGATCAATATAAAAGCTCTTTACGTCACATCAGTGCGTTCCCAGCTTTTTTACGTTCCTCTCTTAATTACTTGGAGAACTGAAACTTCGCAGTTCGACCCTCGTACCTTCAATTCAATGACAATAACTCACTCGGTAATGTGCCATCGGAATAATCTATAACAAGATCTGAAATCGTACGTGCTCACACGCCATTATCTCCCCATAAATCTCTAATTACGGGGGTAGAACGGCCTCCCACTGTCTGCGATAACGCAAAAAGTCGGTGTTTTAAATTCACAAGTAGCCATTTCGCTCAACTTCTCAAGTACCTGCAATGTACAATTAGCGAATGTTTATATGAAGTCCGCGACTTGAGGGGGGCATTAAGCGAGTTGTTTTGTTTGCCATTTATAATGAGCCAACAGACGTTTACTGCGCTTTATCAGATTTTAAGTCTTCCCTGTCGCGCCCTATTTTCAGGAAAATATATGATATTCTCCGGGTATAGTCGCAGCGGCAATGAATGACGCCATAAATCACGTTGAAAAACGGTTACTCCCACCTAATTCTAGATAGTTGCTAGTTTCGAGCGACCTGAATTTACGTCCGAATTTTGCATTTGTTCGTCAGCTGGAAAATGCGGCAATTTCCAAACCCTGTAAAAATTCATCTGTCGACATCTACTTTCCGGATGTGAATCGTCGAGCTGATTTCATTTCAAACGAATGAGACAAAGAGTAGGGTTGGTGATTCCTGAAACTCATTGCGTAGTTACAATGAAGAACGACAGATCATCCGTCTGTTTCAACCTCCAAAATGTTCACTCAACCTGATAAAAAGGCGCATCATTCGAAATAGCTGCAGAACAAACCAGCAGAACATCTCCAATCTCTCGGTATCTGAAGCAAAATGGTTTTTGTTTCAGATAACTAGTGTTAGGAATGTTATTTTTTGTGGTGATTAGATTCTGCAATGTCAATCTATTATTAGTATTAGTATTCATTGACGGCTTGGCTTAGCCTTTCAGAACTTCAACTCCTTGGATGATTTGCTGATTCCATTACATGAAGAGAGCATTAATGTTATTGAAAAGTTCGACGACGTCTTTCCGTCAACTGTAATCTCGTGAGGATCCAGGACTGGCTTCCCATTTTTCTATGTTTAGTAGGCCAGTCAGTTCTGAATATTTGCATATTATGTATTTAGCTGTTGAGTTCTTATATAGAGAGCCTGTAGGTCTACTTCCCATTTTTCTATGTTTAGTAGGTCAGTCAGTTCTGAATATTTGCATATTATGTATTTAGCTGTTGAGTTCTTATATAGAGAGCCTGTAGGTCTACTGTCTTTCCCATGCGATGATAAATATATTTGTTCGTACAAGTCCAGGAATTTCAATCTAAAAGTCGCTTGTCACTATGCTGAATATAGAACTTATTTTGGTACAGAAATTCGTGAATATTCAATGTTCAACACGGAAATAAGTGAGGTATTTTGCAAAGTGACGAGCGGCCCTAATACCAATCCTTCTTTGTGTGAGGAGTAATGACAAAAAGTCCTTATAATATTCCACTAAACAGTTTGAAATAATTCGCCAATTCTCGATAAGTTAGTTTTCCTTTCAAGAAACACAACATTTTGCTGTATAAAAACTTTAATATACGGGACAAGATAGCTTAGATCAGATAAAACTAGATCTGGCCTTAAAAGGACACTTAATATATCGCGATCTCAAGATGTTTTCTGCTTAATCATACATTCTACGGGTGTACCAGGAAATCGACTTCTTATGAAGCAAACAATTAATCAGGAAGACTAACATCTTCTACTGTTAGTATATTTTGTTTTTCTATCGGATCAACTTTTTCATGTGGCTTCGACGTTACATAGAGTTCGATGGATTCGTCAACCGAATTATACAGGGTGTAAAAATTTCCTTTATATTTCGAGACGTGATTCTTGAAGTAGAAATAGAAACTTCATACTAGCCTAGATCTCTTGGAGAGTACTCCAGCGGAGTACTCCGGGCAATCTCCAAATTCTTACTACTCTTAGGTTTCTGTCTGAGGATCTTTCAGGCAGAAATATGTACTTGCAATGAGACCGTCAATACTAGATATTTACAAATCCGACGACGTCCTTGGGGACTTGGCTGTTACCTCGTAGCTTACCCACATGTATGATTCATAGGCCAGACAATTCTGGACACTCACTGGCTTCATAACAGGGCACTGCCGCCCCAGAATGGACCTTATGAAAATATGTGTAGCAGAAAATGATTGGACTCACATTAAGGCTATGGAATCTGGAAGGCAAGCTGTAGATGCTATATCGCTGAAAGATGGCACAAAAAAGATTAAAGAGAAATATGTTAATTCGATCAAAAATTCAGATCATCAGCTCAGGAATAAGGAGCCTCTTTGTGGAGTCCTTCCAAGTATCTAAAATGGTCTAGTACGTGGAGAACAAAAAGGGGTGTTTGAATGCAAAAGGTGGAGTGGGAGCGATTTTTTGGTTTATGGTTAGGCTTGAGACCCTATTGAAAAATCCAAGTTTTCGACCTCGAGGCGTATGCGCTCGAGCCGCCATCTTGGATTTTGGTTTTTTGATAATAACTCGAAAACGTTGGCTTCCACGACAACAGATGTTGCATACAAAGTCAAGAGTACAAAATTTCCTACATTTTTTATTGGAAAATTTTTTTTTTAGCACACATATGTTAGGAGTTATAGCTCCGTGAAGTTGTGCTGTTTGAAAAAAAATTTTATATATTGATATTTGGCTGAAAATAAGGAGTTAAACAAATACAAATCATATTAAAATATTTTGAAAGGGACTAGGATACCCTAAACCTCAACGGATAGGCAGCGAGAGCACAAGTGCTGTCTAGTAGGTTTTGATGCCGATGTACCTATTGCCAACACTGCAATTTCATCATGCACTGAATCAACATTTGATGCGATATTTGTGATCGGGGAAGACGTCGACCTTTTAGTACTTCTGACAGCCTAAGCACCAGCCTAAAGTTCTATAGCTACTTCCGTAAACCTGGTAGAGTAAAAACTGCTGAGAGGATATATTCAGCATGTAGCTGAAGAAGCAACCTCACACATTCTGTTCTTGCATGCCTTCAGTGGTTTTGACACTACGTCATTCCTATTCAATCAGGGAAAACCAAATTATGTAGGCTGAACAGAGAGAACAGAGTGGTTCATGAAAGAATTGAAATTTTCATTCAAGAAGATGATACGCCAGTGGAGATTGCCTAGGCCGGTGTATGCTTTCTTGTAGCTTCATTTGGTGGCAACATTGATAAAGAGAGTTTGGAAGAGATTTGTTTCCAACGCTTCGCCCAATCTACGCTGAAAAGTAAATTTAGTCTTGCCTCTTTGCCACCTATAAAAGACGCGGCGCAATTTCACGCCTTTACAATTCAACAAGAGATATAGAAACTGGAGTACCCCAAGGGTCAGTACTTGGGCCACTTCTGTACAACATATACATCCACGATATTCCGAAGAATCCAAGAACCTTGCTAACGTTATATGCTGACGACACAGGCATAGCAACTCGACACCGCCACCCAGAAGTAATAGAACGAGTTCTACAAGAAACGATTGACGAAACAAATGACTGGTGCATAAAGTGGAAAATCAAACTCAAAGGACAAAAGAGCCAAGCAATATTATTATAGAAGAGAAGACTGCGACCCACAACGAAACTGGAAGTTGACAGCGAAGAAATCGACTGGAAAAATGAAGCCAAATATTTAGGAATAACGCTTGACAAAGCACTTACTTGGAGAAGTCATATCAAACAAGCAATCGACAAAACGAAAGCAGCGATAGATAGACTTTACCCTCTTATAGGAAGAAGAAGCCACGTGTCGAAAGAGACAAAATTGAAGATAATCAAAGCCGTTGCTAGGCCTCAACTGACTTATGGTTCAGTTGCCTGGGGTTTCGCGGAAAAGAGCCACATCAATAGAATTCAGGCCACTGAAAACAAGCTGCTACGAAGTGCAATAGATGCACCTTGGTTTGTCAGGAATAGACAGATTTATAAGGACCTAAAATGGGAAACCATAACGGAATTCATGAACAGAAAAGCAGAGAAATTATTCGAAACAGCGAAAAACCATCCGAATCAAGAACTCAGGAGACTAGTGGACTACGACCCAGAGGAAGACAAAAGGAGAATGCGAATTTACCGAAGGAGACCAAGAGATCAATTAATAAGAGATTAAAATAACAACAGAACCTTCAATAAAGTGTTAATCCAATAGAGGATAAACACATAAATCCCAGCACGATAGTGTGCGAGAAGAAATCCGACTAAGAGATGAACGGCTTATAGGCAAATGCCCGGAACCGAAATTCAAGAAGCAGTGCAGTTAAGGGTTTTTAGTGGGTCTCGAGCTCAGGAGAGTGAGAAACCCCACACTTGTTCCCCCTCAGGAGAGGGTGGTTCGTCTGACTTGCAGATTTTCCCCCTGCTACACAAAAAAAAAATGTACCACTAAGTACAGAAATGGAGTGGCATAGAGACTGAAGACTGGATTTCATTAAGAGCGTGAGCTTGACAACATACTAAAAAATCGCTACTGCCCCACTTTTTGCATTCAAAAAACCTCCACGTACTGGACTAAAAGTTTTTATTCGAAATGGATTTCCAGAAACACACTGTGGCTCTGTCGTAGGTACCTACGAATAACCGGACGGTAATTCAAACTTCATTATCGGCCGAAAATCGGCCGTATAAACAGGGAAACGCCGACTTGGTCATACCGTCGATCACGACTTTCCGTCGAGTCGAGACCGACCATGAATAACGCCGTACCAGTCACGCGACGTCATCCGTCTCCCTGTCCGTCCGTCGTTAGTCGGCGTCGTCGTCCATTTTTGAACTGATTTACGGACGGGGGCAGGGGCGGCAACTAGGGATAAATTGGTCCGCGGTACGTTATTGATGGAAAACTATGATTGGAGTTCAATGGAAAACGCAAGTGCCGGCGGTGAACGTCAAACTCTCATCCGAAGTGAAAATTAATTGCGGACCGGCGATTCGGGAAAGTTGGACGCAATCTGTCGACGTCCGCGGGAGGGGTTACATCACCTGGTGCACCCTTTGGACGTGACAGGGCCACAATGGAAGGTTTTAATTAGTGGCCGGCTGAAACGGGAAAAGCGCAGGTTGGTATGTTGGACTTACATGCCGTTCCTGTAGTCAAGTTGACAGTTTCACAGTTTTCACAGGTGATTGCGTTCGATAATTCAGCTTCTCCATTCATTTGAAACCATTTAAGCGGACACTTTCGAGATATCTCGAGTTTTCTCGATTTCAAAAAAATGGTAGTTTTATACCCAGTAAGCATTGATGCATCTCAGTCGAGATCTCAGTAATATACCTGAAACATTTCACTTGCAACATGAGATCCTTAATGTTCTACGACAGTGATGTTTCGATGAAACATATCTCAGAAAACGTTTCAGTAACGTGTATCAGTGAAGCATTCATATGTTATTTTCAACGTTAATTTTATCTCATTGCAACATCACGTATCTTATCATTGTCTCAGGAATATTTTTCACTGATACCAAAAAGTTCAAACAGATTTTAATCCTTTCACAGAAAAATTTTTTTTTACCACGACACTTATTTCACTATTACAATATTAGCTTAAGGTGGGTGAAAGTAAACTATGCTATTGTGATAGCGAAACAGGTGTCGTCGTTTAAAACTCATTTTTGTGAAAATCATAATCTGCTTTAAGTTGAATTATGGATTTTCATCAAGTATATCGGCCACATAAATCCAATGTTTGAAACAAAAAACTTTTGATTTTACTTCAACCACGTGTTTCATTGTTAGCAGTACATTTAAATAAAATCCTTGTCAAACATGAACAGGAATACTGTCAAAGATTCTTATAAATGAATTAAGTTAAGATTTATATTTATTCATCATAATTCATGCAGAGGTGTGAAAAAAAAACAATAAATGAAATCGCATATTATAATATGAAATAAAAATATATTTTAGAAATATAAGAACAAAATATCATATGATATAAAAATGATGTATTATGAAAATATAATGTCAAAATAGAAATAAATGAAAATATATTGTATATAATATAACAAAAACATAATATACTCTGTGAAACAAAAAACTTGTGTGTGTGTATGTGCGAAACTAACTAAATAAATGAAATGATGTAAAAGAAAAATATATTACAAATAAAGGAACAGAATATATGAATTAAAAATGACTCAATATAAAAATATACTATAATGTCACAATAATGATAAATAAAAATATAATAGAAACATAATATGAAATTATAAGGATATGCTAGAAACAAAATATTTTTATAATCACAATGTTGTTAACCTTTATGATGTTAGTGTGGAAAGAAAAATTAGATGTTAGAATAACTACTTTTCATATTTCACTTGTCGAATTTCCTGATTGACTAACCTTTTTATTTGGTGTTTACCAAGTAATAAATAACTTATTATTTATGAGATATAAAAAAAATTGTTATTGAAATCTGGAACCCCTGGACAAAAATTATCTTCAGAATAACTAGCTGTATCTGTGACATTACCTATCTGTGGATCTTTAAAAAAAAATGCATTGTGCATCCTAGAGAAGAAACCCTTTGTTCTAAATTGAAAAAGAATTGTATCAATGAATTTATTTGAATGCACTGGTGTACTATTTTTTTCCTCAGAAATATGAAAATAAATGCTTGTACGCACGCCAATATAGTTGAAGATGATGAGGTATTCAACGTGGAATAATCACCCTGCAAAGGTTTCAATTTTTACCAAATCTCGTTTGAATAACTCACTCAAGCGTTAACGAATATATTGGGGAATCAGTTATTTACTTCGAATACATTCAATCTTGAATAACAGTCATTTCCGAACAAAGGACAACAAGACATTTTCGATTTCGACTCCAAGTACCTCAAAGAACAAGATCCTGAAGTTATTCGTTATTTTTATGAAACACTGTGTATATATGTACAGGACAATTTCAATACACAGACTAGAAAAAATATTATTTCGCTTGAAAAGTAGCTGCAACTGGATTATTTCGAATACAAATTCACAAGAATGCTGTGTTTATTCACGAACACATACAACATAATCGAAAATTAAAACCGAATCTTTCAATTTTCTTCTTACCCATACTGGGATACACATTCCGTCTGACGTATTTCGAAATATATAGTTTCCGCACAGCGAAATTTACCTAGTGGAGAATCATGAAAACGCAACAAAAGGAGCGATGCGGTAAGGTTTCGATATGATTTCCCCAGAGAATAATTTATTGCCTTATTTATCGTTGTTTTTCGTGAACTCTGCTTGTTTATATTTCCAGGGGAAGAATATCAGACGGAAGTGGTAATCATTCAATATATTCGAGTTGAATTTGGCTGAAAATACCTATATAAAAAAAATTCCTATATCATTTAACGCAATCTGAATGTAATTCATCTTGTCCATACCTACTATTTAGCGTCTGGACCAGAACTATCTTTGAAGGCATGGTATAGACTTTTCATCAGTGATGTTACGATCAAAAAAGTTAGCATTGAAAAGAGCTTCAATACGATGCACTTGTAAAATTGAAGAATGGAAAAAGGAATACACTTCCCACAGCAAATACTATAAAATGGTACACAGATACGGGACAAGCACAAAGTGTGTATCTACTGCTGTTATAGGTTCCTGAAATCGAAAGATATATGGATACTGAGCTGAAAAGAAACTATCAAGACAGAATGACATTAAAGAAAATCCTGATAATGAAGCTGCCATCGAATAATTGAATTCCTATGTCATCGACTCAAAGGTGATATTATGAGGGTGCCGACGAAGACAGAAAGAAAACAATAGTGACACTTAATGACCCAATGTGATTTTCTTTTGGGGTGTAGGAAAATGTCCGTATAAGAAAGTGTTTTTGGAGGAGGAGGAAACCGAAAAAGAATAATTGTGATGGAATCGTTTCCGAACCTTAAACCACTCTTCATAAATGATAGCAAAATGAGGTGGATATGAGTCTGGAAAGGAGTGAAATTTATTTCAAGAATTCATAACTGCACTCTGTCTACGAATATGGCACGGTACAATGTTTGAAAGATTTGGAAACCATTGAATAGGGAAAGAACTAATATTTTCATGGAAACTCGTCTTTTATTTTATAGGTATCTATATTTGAGTTCGTATATGAAAGTGTTTTGGGTTATGCTGCCTCTTTACGTATATTTTGTATTTTACCAGATAGGTTTATAATCGCTCCTGACGGAGCTCAATCCCTAATTCCCTAATACTTTTCGAGATAAATGTGGAAAAACATGAAAGGGAAGCATCTTCAGTTGGGTGAAGTTTAGGTATTTACCCTCACTCAACTGAAGATACTACTGTGAGCTAAAGACTTGTCAATGTTGAATAATTCATCTTAGTGAAATTCATGATATCTAGTTTTTAGTGTTATATTGAGAAGTTTTGAGGAATAGTTTTGTTGATCAATATGTTTATATTTCAATCAACTATTACTATTGGACACATCTATTGTGAGCATCGTGTTAGGCTATTCGAAAATCAATATGAAATAAAAGTCTCATTTCTAGAGACCACTGCTGGCAAAAGTGGCATTATTGAAGATAAGATGGATGATCACCATACCTGAATACCACGCCACCTGGACAGGCTTTCATGCCACAGTCTGAGTTCCACACCTACTGTCATTAAAGTACCCTGCTGGTGTGGATACCCCTTCTCTTTCCAGTTCACCCCTACTGTCATAAAAGTACCCTGCTGGTGTGGATACTCGAGGGGTACCGAAGGCACTTTGGGTTGGCTCACGCTTCCCTCACTTTTCCTTTTTTTTCTCTCTCTCGTTCCCTTGTTCACCTCTACGGTTAGGGAAGCACTCTGTTGGTGTGGATACCCGGGGAGTGCCGAACGCGTCTAAGGGTGAGCCGTCGTAATTCTATGTCGTCATTTTTCATCGCCTAACCTGGCTGAAGTCCGTTAAGTGTGCGTCTTAGGTTCTGGCTGGCGAACAAGACCGTAAACCCCCGTATAACGTTTGAGATCGGATCCTGTTTCATTCCGTCCGTTTTGCCCTGTAAATTCATTGATCTCGAGTCTTTCACTGTACGAATTTTATAATAGTGCCATTTGTGTTTCCTTGTACGAGTCGACAAATATAATTTGTGTGACTCTCACCGCTAACACCCCAGACACCGAGGAACCTTGTCTTCGGCTAGTAGCTACCAGGGTAGGTTTGCTATTTTCCCTTAAAGAACAGCTGGCGCTCGAGTACACCGAGAAAAAGGTGTTACAAGGTTTCTCTTGTTTCAACGCACAAAACGACAGTGTGATCGGTTCTTGATCTCTATTCTGTTGTGAATTACTATACGCGAGCGTTTCAAAAAGTAGGTACACGATCAAAAATGGATATAGACATTGAAAAATTAATCTGTGAGGTACAGAAGAGTAGAAATTTATATGATACCTCAACAGCAGGATACTCGAATAAAATACTAAAAAAGAAACTGTGGAAGGAAGTGTCTATTCAGTTGATTGATGACTGGGATAAATTCAAAACGGGTATAAAATTGGCTTTTCAATAAACGCTGAGAAATTACTGGATGCACCCAAAATATCCTATTTCTGCTTTCTTTCTTCGGTACCTCAAATAAACCTCAAACATCTCAATCTCATCGTATTCCTATCCATCTCCTGTTACAATCACCGACTGAATGATCGTTCGTGTGTGTTGACCACCGATTTTATTGGTAAACTGTCGTCCGTGTGCGTTGACCTCCTACGAAATAGTCGTTCACCGACTATCGGTCGTGTGCGTTAGACCTATGCACCAACGCACATGACCGACTTTTAGTCGGGCCGGATCTTCGCGAATGATTTCTCAAGCAATTTTCACTGTTCAACCCCCTTTCATGATATAGGTACCGAGTTTTCAAAAACGACTCTAAAGTAAGAAATCGCCGAACTTTCTTCGTCTGTCCATTCAACCTCCAGTACGCACACAGGTGCGACGCGATACGCATCCGCACGTTTCGGCGTCGCATTTTTATTTCGACGGCCTAACGACCGCGTCGGTTTTATCAAGAGACTCGTTACCGCCCGCACATCCCCCCGCCCGCTGGAGTTGGCGGAGAATCTCCCGAAAATGAGATTGTCACGTACGATTGTAATGTGACCGGCTGCGTCCTGGATAGGACGAAAAAAGGAGAGTTAGGGGGTTTTTCTCGCCTCGCCCTGTTCGCCCGGAGTAGAGGCGATTATGGGCGTCGTAAAACAATAAACTAAGGGTAGCAGTCCACGGGATGTTCATGTCGTTGGTCTCATCAGCGTTGGAAATCAATGAATGGATTTGGTTTGTTTTAATTTGGGGTGGAACTGGGCTAAGTTATTGTAACGAGGGTGTCGGTTTGTCGATCCGAAATAACTTCTTGGCATTGCATGGTTCCATGATAGTTTTGAGCACTGTTACTTCTGAAAGAAAAGATGTGGGGACTTATCAGGGTAGGTTTAGGGTACAAATACGAAAGTTAAGTAAGGCGAAATCAGCCTGATGGTATTGCAGTTATAAGAACATTCAGTGTTCTCCTCGGTATTTTAAAAAATAACGAACGTACTAGATCCTACCTACACTGTAAGTGTAACTTATCAAGGTGAAATAAATTCGAATTAAGTGTAAATATATAGGTGATGCCTTACATTAAGCCATACGTCGATAGGGGACTGTTTAGGTTCTATGGTACTATGCTCGGTTAAAGCCGAGCTCCATGTCAATCCCAAAAAACTGAAGCAAGAACTTCTCCAGCAGATTTTTTGACACGAAACTTCTTAGGTCTTGGAGAACCAGAGTGTCGCCATTCCATCGATTGTTGCTTAGTTTCTGCATCGTAGAAATGTACCCAATTCTCATCTATAGTAACAATTCGGTTTAAGAAGTCTACATCGTTTTCAAATCGAGCGCACAGATCGAACGCGATGCTTCTACCTTTGCACGCTTTTGGTCAACATTCAAACATTTGGAGATCCATTTTGCAGCAATTTTTCTCAGGTCCAAATTGGCCTGAGCTATATGATGAACGCGTTCGTATGAAATATTCAGTGCTTCAGATATTTGTTTTAGCCCAATTTGACGGTCTGATAAAATCCTCTCATGAACTGCATCGATATTTTCGGGGTCTGACACAGAAACCGGCCTTCCCGATCGGTCATCATCTTCAATGAAAAATTTACCTCTTTTGAAGCTTGCAGTCCAGTCACGGTCGCATACGAAGGACATTGATCACCAAGGGTATTAAGCATATGTTCGTAAATCTGCTTACCTCTTAACCCTTTTAAATATAGGTAGATACTCGATGATGACTCGATACTCCAATTTTTCGATTTTCACAATTACGGTGGACATCCTCTTTCCTTTAATTTATTGCGTAACTCTGGTTTACTTTTTTGACCTCAAACTTCAAACTGACACTTCTAATGAGTTATTGTTCGTTGCTTTGGTAACGCAATATTATTTTTTTGGTATGGAACTGGTCTAGGCTAACTAGATATCAGTACATCCTCGTAATAAATATTCTGTATTCTCATTTGGTTACGTGGTATTGTGTTTCACCACGAACCACGTCATAAATTAGTTCAGCTCATCCTCTAAGTGGAGTGGATTCCGCGAAAGTTTGGATCATTTTCCTAGCCCAAAATTGTAAAGAGCTATCTACTAATCGAGCACTGTTGACTCACCCTCTATAAGAACAAAATTCATCTCGGCTAACTTGATATTTCATAGTACTACTGTCAAAATTGTCATGATTGTAACAAGTTTCCAATTTTTGAGACTTCCACACCCTGTCTGCAATATTTTCATACAGGGTGAGTCTTTAACTCGTACAAATATTTTAAAAATCAAAAATAGAAATTACGTCTAGAATAAATAGCTAAATCTTTGACAAAACACATCTGTGGGTCTTTTGAACAGAGTTGTATTCAGCCAAAGTACCCAATTTTTCAAATTCCACAGATTCTTTTCAGTTTTGAACATCAAATTACTCGAAAACGGCGTATTATACGAGAAAATATGAGGAAGACTTTCATTTTACAAAACGTTGAAATATTCTTAGTTAGCGTCCAATTTTTCAAGAGTTCCGTTCTTTGAATTTTTGGTATTTTTATGGTTCGTAATGGTCGTAATGGAAAAACTGGAAAACGTGGGTTATATCATGTATTCGAGAAAGATTCATCAAATGAATGAAAAACTATATTCTGAAATTCATTTCATTCGATAAAACCCTTTGTAAGATAGAACTAAAAATAACATTTTTTTATGGTTTTTCAACAGCCTATATCTTTCAAACCGAGCCGATTCGATGAAATGATAACAAAAGTGTTTCTTTTCACTTAAAGAATCTACTGTTGAAATATTTGTACTGGTCAAAGACTCACCCTTCAGCTTAAATATCATATATATAATTACGTGTTTCTGGATTATCTTTTTTACCTTTAGGCCCTGTTGTGAAGTTCTGGATTGAGCCTGACATCAAGCCGATTTCCACGTTAATCCAATTCAACCTGACAAACTTAAAACTCTGCTTAAACCTAACCGAGCCTTAGAATCACTGCAATTTCCAGAGAAACTCCCGAGTATCCAGGTGAATATTCCAAATATCGTCCGAAATTAAAATGACGAAGCCCGCCCAGAATTTGGGAATGACTCGCGAATTTCCCGCCTATCCGGAAAATTTCGTCAGGTCATGCAGCCTGCGAGAAAGTTTACGAAGGATGCCTTTCACTCGCTGCCCTACTCGAAAAAAAAAAAGGCGAAAAACGTCCGAAATTCCCCATTGATCCCCCCATCCATTAATTCGGAGCGATCCCGAACCGTCGAATCTGGAATGGCGGACGATTCATTACGGAAACGTCGAGGGATGAAAGGACCCGAAAGGGACGGGAAGGGATTCCTCATTGTCATGACGGATAATCAATTCCGGTCATTTTGAAAGCTTGTCGAATGTTCGCCGCATAATGTGTGTTATTATAGCGGGCGGGCGTTAACGCTCTTTCCGATGGTATTTTTCACATCGCCGGAGAGCGTGTGTGCTCGATGAAAATCGACGTCGCATCGGTTCGTTTTACGTCAATTGGACATACTTTCTGTACGAGTGAGAATGAACTTTCAGATTTGTTGGACTCGATCGTCAATTTCATGACAGGGATGTGAAAATTGGATATATACAGGATGGATCTTTGACTCGTATACCTATATAAATTTGTCACCACCCTCTTTGTGATCCATAAAAACAATAATAAAAATTAATTCAAATCCGTACCACCCACCGATATGAATATCAACAAGTGTTACGATCCGAATTGAACCAGCCAATGGGGACTTTCCTCAATTTGGGTTATCACAGCATATGCAAGTTTGAACTAAATAATTAAGAGTTTCATTCATGAATTTTTCAAATGCACCGCGGAAACTATTCAAAATCATTCTTCAAATATGAGGTTTAAAAATTTAAATCGCTTCGTTTCTAGTTTACGATTTGGCAACAGTGCCTACTAGAAAATAAAAAGAGCAATGGCCTGTTTATAAAATAACATCCATCATAAGGCGCGTACTCACTGGCGAGCCTGTACAGCAACCGGCCAAAAAATCCCATAAAATTTTACGATTTCAAATTCAAAATACCCATTTTATTTTTCATTTTTGAGTACTTAAAATATTTTTTTCATAAAAAGAAGAGCATATAATGACCATTTGACCTCGTGAGATACTTTTTATTTTTTTTTTGGTGTAGCAGGGGGAAAATCTGCAAGACAGACGAACCACCCTCTCCTGAGGGGGAACAGTGTGGAGTTTCTCGCTCTCCTGAGTTCGAGACCCACTAAAAACCCTCAACTGCTTCTTGAATTGTGGTTCCGGGCATTTGCCTATAAACCGTTCATCTTTTGGTCGGTTTTCTTCTCGCACACTATCGTGCTGGGATTTATGTGTTTATCCTCTATTGGATTAACACTTTATTGAATTTTTCAATAAGTTTAGGTTGTTATTTTAATCTCTTTTTAATTGATCTCTTGGTCTCCTTCGGTAAATTCGCATTCCCCTTTTGTCTTCCTCTGGGTCGTAGTCCACTAGTCTCCTGAGTTCTTGATTCGGATGGTTTTTTCGCTGTTTCGAATAATTTCTCTGTTTTTCTGTTCATGCATTCCGTTATGGTTTCCCATTTTAGGTTCTTATAAATCTGTTTATTCCTGACAAACCAAGGTGCATCTATTGCACATCGTAGCAGCTTGTTTTCAGTGGCCTGAATTCTTTTGGTATGGCTCTTTGCCGCGAAACCCCAGGCAACTGATCCATAAGTCAGTTGAGGCCTAGCAACGGCTTTGATTATCTTCAATTTTGTCTCTTTCGATATGTGGCTTCTTCTTCCTATCAGAGCATAGAGTCTACTCATCGCTGCTTTCGTTTTGTCGATTGCTTGTTTGATATTACTTTTCCAAGTAAGATACTGTGTGGCGCTCGAGTACTACTCGATACAGCGTGACAAGGTGAAGTCCCATCGTATGGGAGCAAGCTATTAGCACCAATCTTACCTTCACCAAATCGATTCCTTGAACGAAGATCTCGATGGGACTGGAACCAACAGGACCTGATATGGTGCAATCCAATGCTTCGAAGAGTCAAACAACTTTCCTTCGAAAAACGCAATTCTTGATTTTCACTTGATGATGACTCAACAAATTATATGCGTTAGGGGACGTTGATTACAGGTAATTCTTTGAATCTCGTAACGAACATTTTATAACCTTTATTCAATCATACGCTGATTTCACTTTTAATCGTCGTATACGACTCATTTTGTCAGTGTAGTCACCAATACGAAACGTGTACTTAAAGTGCTTCTCCAACATATATTCAGTCAGAAGTTGACCACGTTGAACGAGAACCCTTAACTAAAACCACAAACGAGAAACGTTAGTTCAGGACACCAAATAGGTGACTTGATGAAAATCCATAATTGGAAAAGTGAAAAAGGAAATTGAATAATTTTCACTAATATATGAGTTATTTAACCACTACACGTATTTCACTATCACCGAAGGATCTTGAGCTGGGTAATGGTAAATTCCACCCCTTTTGAATGTTGGCTCACGTTAAGAGAGATGCACGGACTCCCTTGATTGAATCAACCTAAATTACTTTGAACCTTCCAAATAACTCTTGGAAGGTTTGATAGGAATAGAACATTCCTCCCTTTCACATTGTTCTAGAACCATTTCTGGGCACCTGCAAACAATAATGACAGGATGATTACTGAGTTGAACCTGGCTGATCCACCAGCAATATTTTTTTGATAACCCATGTTTTGAGATGGGCAAAATCGAATGAAGGTTACCTAAATGAATTCTGTCAGTTCACTTCAGGCTAAAGGATCACATGATTTAGATCAGCCTGAGGTGATGCTAATGCAGACTGAATTTGAAAGATTGCAAGCACATCGTCCCAGTGACGAAAATTGAGTTGATGGCCTGGTTGATGGACCCCAGGTCAGAAAAATAACTGAAATATCCATCCTTTAGAATTTCTATCAGCTCTGTTAGAATACAACACATTAACCTTACAATAAAAAATTAAAAAACACGCTCAACATCAAGAGACACGATATGGCGGATTAGGCGTCAGCAATCAGCAGATACACCTGAATATCATAAACGACTGGGATTTCAATAACCTCGATTTAATTCAATAGAAAATGCAGTTTATCCAATGAAACTCAAACAAATCTGCTGCCAATATTTATGAATGTGCAGACACTGAAGCATAGGGAGCTGGATGGGGAGTTTTAGCGACTTGTTGGAGTCGGATTGCTGCTGGACAGGACCTGGGATTTTTGTTCATGTACCGCAAATATTTTTATCGATCACGATCAGGATTAAATACTATTCCCATGTTTGGTATGCTGATGCTGAATCATTAACATCATCTGCTCGAGTCGAGACTCAGTCGAGCGGTGGGCTATTCGATTGATAGGTAACTCCAACATAAACTATCCTACTATAAACATATATACGAAGCTTTATGCCTTAGACTCAATATTGACAAAACCAAAATCCTGGTAAGTCTGCCAGAAAGCCTTCAAACAGATACCAGCCTGGAGGATGAAACTCTGGAACAGGTCGAGCAGTCCGAATACTTGGAAAGCTTCATTAATACTAGGACTAACCTGGACACGGAAATACTCAACCGTAACAAATGCGGCATCACGGAAAATCTGGAAGCTAAAGAACAGAGTGTTGCAAAATCACGACTTCGATCTGAACACCAAAACAGCTGTTTACAAAGCAGTGGACCTCCCAGCTCTGTACGGCGAATTCACAGAGGGAGCTCGGGAACCAGGTGGCCAGTATAAGCGGTTTAAGGATATACTGCATCAATCCCTAAAATCAGTTAATGCCAATCATAACTGGGAACAACTAGCGTTAGACAGGTCACAGTGGAGGTCTTTTATAATAATGGAGACTCGAGAAGGATACAGCGGCGGCCAAATCTGGTTGGTGACTATCCATGCCCGGAGTGTGGAAGGACCTGTAGGTCACGGTTGGGTCTCTTCAGTCACAGAAGGGCATACAGTCGCAAGTAGCCCTAAGAAATTATAAGTTTGATCGCACCGATAGTGTTGTTTATGAGTTTTTTTTTGTAGATTTATTCTTGGTAAAAGGATACATCAATGAATGAATGAATGACATTACCGAGCGTTTGGCTCCTCTGTTATATCGCAGTGTGGCTGATCTTGCAGTGTTCTGTTGATGCTTTTATGTCTCAGAGTATCCAGACATTGAAAATCTGTATCACAGCTTTGGCCTGCAAACCTTCAAGTCACGCATTAATTAACTTCCTCATCCTACACCCCACACCATTGATTGGTAATCTCTGTATTTGGGCTAACCTGCGTGGATAATCTTAGTAAAAAAGTGTTGTAACATTCTTCCTACAAAATGAAGATTTTAGCGGCATGCAGACAGGAATTCTGAAGATAGTGGTTTCCAGACAATGCAGATGGATCCTCACGCCAGCCCGGGTAGCTCAGTTGTGAGAGTACCTGACCGGTAATCGGGGGGTCGTAGGTTCGAATCCTGCTCTGGGTGGTACTTTTTTCAGAATTCAATTCCTGTCTGCATGCCGCTAAAATCTTCATTTCATAATATTTCAGACACTAAACTGTCATCGCAATTCTTCCTACAGCCTCCGTTATCCATACATATAATCGAGGATCTTCATAGGTCGATAGTAGCAAGACAAACAAAATACCTTCCCTTTCAATCGACCGAATGAAATCAATCTCGCACACACTTCATTTTCTCATTAACCAGCAACTGCCAATAAGCAAGAATGATAAGTGGCCGTCATTCTAACCCCCTTTTCAATTCTCTCACAAATTACGGCCTTAACTCCGATTACACATTTACAACAACGATTAAATAAACGACATGACGAGTGATTGTACTGATCGCCGGTTACTCCTAACCGCGGTCTAGGGGGTGGTATTTTATCGCCCAACAACGATCTAGACCCGTCAGACTAAACAATACTTGCCCCTGGCACGGGAAGAGGTGATTGCTACGATGCCAGATTTAGAATTGTCGACACGCGATAGTTCGGTAATCATCTGTCGGCATGCAAACCCGGTTGTCAGTCATGTTTGAACACGTTACGGCGAAAATTCCGGTTGCTTCTGGAAAGGAAATCGTCTGGAAGGGGCGAAGACTGTTGGATCGATTCTTGGTGTTAATTTGAATTAATGACTCGGCTTTGGTTTCACCCAAAACTATTCTCATCAGTCTACTTGGCAATTTCATAGTGGGAAGCACTATTCCAGTATTTTCCTAGTACTATTTCAAAATAAATCAAATCTTTCAGATTTATTCTCCTAGTTAAAGTAAAATTAGATTGGTAAATACTCTACTAGGGCTCATAGCAGTATGTAATGAAAAAGTTAGGCCAAGAAGAAAAATGTCTTTATTCATGTTGATTTATTGAATTTATTGAATTTATTGAATTTTTTGCTCAACTAGAAGAAAAGTTTCCACAGTAAGAAATATGTACGGTGTGTTTCATTTGAGCGGGTCAGTGGATTTTGTGACTCATTCATTGAACAAAATTTGGAAGTGAACCATCAGTATGAAAGTGTTCATTATGGGCTATCTAAATATGGTCGGAAAACTATACAACATAGGTATGGAAAGTTCTCAAGGAAAGATCGGGTTTTCTTAAACCAGAAAATTTCTGTTCGTTGTTTTTTATTTCAACTTTGTCTTTTCCCAGAAATGACAAAAAAATTTTCACACCTCATACTTAGAAAATCATTTCTCTTGTTTCCTGAATGCTTAATCAATCCTGAATTAGAATGTACATATAAATATAATGATAAGGTTATATTTTTATGTCCAGCAATTTCATTCGAAAACTTCAATAGTTGATCTAACATTCATTGAAACGTCAACATGGATATATTCTCGTAATTTTGATTTGAAATTTTCACAGGGTAATTTGTATATGTAAAAGTATACTGTGCCAGAGAAATTTGACCGATTTCGGGAAACGAAACAAAAAATATTCAATTATCAACTCCATCCATACTATTCAATTTCAAAAAGAGTTGAATTTGTGGGTTTGATTTATTTTTCCCCTAAAAACGGGTTTTCCGCAATAAATTCATTAGTTTCTTCCATAGCATATTTGGAGAGCCCGTGAAAAATACTGGTGTTTCACGTTCCAATTTTACTCAATGAATGAGTGCAGTTTATACAGGGAGAGTCTTTGACTCGTACAGATATTTCAACAGTAAATTCTTGAGGTTAAAAGAAATACTTTTTCTTTTACCATTTTTTCCGAATCGGCTCACTTTGAAAGATACTGGCTGTTAAACACCATAAAAAAAATTCACAAACAGTTTTATCGAATGAAATAAATTTCGGAATATTATTTTAATTTATTTGATTAATCTTTTTCGATCACAAGATATAACCCAAACTTTCCAGTCTTCTCATTATGACCATTACGTACCTTAAAAATACCAAAAATTCAAACTCTTGAGTTGGACGCTATCTAATAAATATTTGAAGGTTTTGTGAAATAAAAGTATCCTTCATATTTTCTTGTATCATGTTTTTGTGTATCTTGAGGTTAAAAAGTTGAATCTGTGTAATTTGAAAAATTGGGTACTTTGGCCGAATACAGCTTTGTTCAAAAGATCCACAGATGTGTAGTAGTGTCACAGAAGTAGCTAGTAATTATGAAGGTAATTTTGTTTTTCCAGGGGTGGCATAGCTCAGTATTAAAACTTAAAATGTCTTCAACTTTTTATCAGGGCCGAATTAAAAAAAAATGTTATAGGAAAAAAGCCAGGAAAAAGTGTTTCTTTTGATCTTAAGAATCTACTGTTAAAATATTTGTACGAGTCAAAGACTCACCCTGAATAATGTCTCATACAATATATGAAGCCAGTCATTAGAAAAAAAGGTTGTGGATTTGGCTATTTCACAATACTACCGAAGTAATAATAATTTTTGCACATCCCTATCCTATTCATTCATGTGGTTAGAAATCATTTTAATCCCATTTTAATCAGATAGAATGATCGTATGTCCATAGTACATCTTAGTGGTAGTATTCCTGCAATAGTAATGAATATCTCGCAGTAAGGCAAGAATAACCAAATAATTTTCAAATAGTGTAATAAAAATAAGACCAAAGTCTAAAAGGTTCAAGGTTACCTGTTCTGAGTTGTTATTTCAAAGTTGGACTCACTATAAAGAAACAAGGACCTTTTTGTGAGAAGCATTATCGGAAGTATTTTTGCAATGAGTTTACACTTGAGCCTTTCGATATACATTCGATCAAACTAGAAAATGAATTCTATGGTTTCACTCGGATAAATTACGAGATACATTATTTCACCACTAGCAGGTAGCGCTATACCCGAGGCTATACCACAATATCATCTTCGGGTGATTGAAAGTATATTGTTATGGCGAAACACGTGCAGTGGTCAAATTACTTATTCGAGTAAGAATCATGTAATTAAATTTCTGATTTAGTTATGGATCTTCATCAAGTATCTCCATATCAATTCAAACATTCGATTAGACGATCGATTAGAAATTGAAGGAAAGTTATATTTTCATAAAGGTAATAATAAGTTTAAAATTATCCTCGATTTATGGCGTAGAAAATATCCGGAATCAACATAGAGTGTTTCCATTTTTATATCACTCAGTTTCTTTTCTGTGAGGTACCTATATTGCGAGCTAGAATCATCATGTATGCAGTGTTGGAATTTCGGAGATGATTGCAAATGATTGTCATTTTCACATCTACTTATGTGTATTCCTCCGTGTAACCGTTCATCTTCCTTTCACTCCTTCCCACCATTGAATGAGATAATTATTCCTGATGTAACTGATAGTGGGCCTATGTATCGAATATCCTAAATCGCCCCTGCAGAGCCCATTATCCCTCCCAGGTTCTACAAACAGTCCATTTCAACAATTTATGAATTGGATATGGTTTTGTATTCTGATTTGAGGTCCTGATAGCGATCGTTACCTAAGTGTTCATGCATTTTATACAAGCCGATGGCTGATAATTCACCTTTTCAAGTCTGAATTATTCCAGGATTCGATTTTATCAGTCGTAAGCGCATAAATTCGCACTTGGTGGGTTTGCGCTCGAGTTCGTGTGGGTTTTTTGCATCCGTTGTTTGCCGTATAAATATGAGCTATAAATATTAATATATTGTTTTATTTTTCAGGTGAGTGAACAGCCTTATTCAGCCGTGGTGTTGGTGAGTCGATCATGTTTTATTGAGTATCTTCACACTGAGAGGTAATTCGAGAAGCCTAGGGTAAACGGCTTTCAGTATTCAAGATGAATATCTTTTGTGCATGTTATCCTACAGGGGCTGGTCAAAAGATGGTCTGAGGCTTCAGACTGATTTTTAATAACCCCCATTTACTGGCAATAAAATTGGGTGTTTCTTTAACTCCTTATGCAACCCCCTCCAACACAACTGAAAACATATTCCATATGTGGGCTCGATGGAAAGCTCACGGAGAATGGAGTCCTACCAACATATTTGTTTTTTTCTTTAATTTCTTGGTTATCAAAAGAAACACAATAGTCCCTCGAAAAAAAGTAAAATTAATAGTTTCTTAACCGATAACTTATAGTCCGAGAGCTGGCGAGGAAAATCAGCAAAAGTTTTGTAATGGCTCATATTTAAATATTACTTAGTTTTGGTGTTGTCCAGAGTCAGCACCTACTCTCAAGGTCAGGAAGTGGAAAAACTGGCGGCGACGCTCTTTGATTTATGTTAAATTACAATATCCGTACTTTGGGTGACAGCTGACTGCCTCTGTTCTATTGATATGTGGTCTGACAATTTTATTCTGAAAATATATAAGATATTTGAGCACTAAATGCATTTTTAGCCATTACAAATCTCTTGAAACGACATCGTTATGGCAGCAACTTTCTCAAGTTTTCAGTTCCATAAACTAGCTGAGTGACTATTTTCAATCATTATAAAATACTTGTATGTTATAATTTTATATACCTATGTCAAAGCGCGTCGCCGCTAGTTGTTCCACTATCTGACCTTGAGAGTGGGTGCTGACTAATGTACCCCCTCAATACTAAGTCATATTTAATTATGAGCCATTACAAAACACTTGCCGATTTTCGTTGCCAGCTCTCGGACTATTACATAAAGCTGAAACACGTGGAGTTCAAACTATACTTATTCTTGGGCAATAAAGTTGAAGATTTTTCTCCATCACATAATTTTCCAAATAGAAACATATACCATGCTGGTTGGTTATCTCACGGAAAATTAAATCTCAGTACAAACTTCGTTTTTTTTTTTAATTACTTTATAAATTTCATTTTTCTAACATACTTTTGTGTTTCTTCTGATAAACTTTGAAAAAAAAAACCAAGATTAGGGTACGATTTTGCGATTCCATTTACACATGGTTTATGTTTCCATTTGAAAAACATAAGTTGGATTGAGTTGCGGTTGAGAATTAAGGAAAAATATTTCAATTCCATTTTCAAAAAAATTAGTACAGTCGGAACGCAATCAAAGTCGTTAACTCGGTCTTTAAGAGGCTTAATTGCAAGTCATAGGGAGTGCGCAACCATAAAAACTGACATTTGAACAAAATGATAACGCACTCTTTCTAAGGAACAAGAGCACAAAAAAAAAGAAATTTTTTTTTTTTTTTTTGGTGTAGCAGGGGGAAAATCTGCAAGACAGATGAACCACCCTCTTCTGAGGGGGAACAGTGTGGGGTTTCTCACTCTCCGAAGCTCGAGACCCACTAAAAACCCTCAACTGCTTCTTGAATTTTGGTTCCGGGCATTCTTGGTCGGTTTTCTTCTCGCACACTATCGTGCTGGGATTTATGTGTTTATCCTCTATTGGATTAACACTTTATTGAATTTTTCAATAAGTTTCTGTTGTTATTTTAATCTCTTTTTAATTGATCTCTTGGTCTCCTTCGGTAAATTCGCATTCTCCTTTTGTCTTCCTCTGGGCCGTAGTCCACTAGTCTCCTGAGTTCTTGATTCGGATGGTTTTTCGCTGTTTCGACTAATTTCTCTGCTTTTCTGTTCATGAATTCCGTTATGGTTTTTCCATTTTAGGTCCTTATAAATCTGTCTACTCCTGACAAACCAAGGTGCATCTATTGCACATCGTAGCAGCTTGTTTTCAGTGGCCTGAATTCTTTTGATATGGCTCTTTGCCGCGAAACCCCAGGCAACTGATCTATAAGTCAGTTGAGGCCTAGCAACGGCTTTGATTTTATCTTCAATTTTGTCTCTTTCGACATGTGGCTTCTTCTTCCTATCAGAGGATAGAGTCTATTCATCGCTGCTTTCGTTTTGTCGATTGCTTGTTTGATATGACTTTTCCAAGTAAGTCCTTTGTCAAGCGTTATTCTTAAATATTTGGCTTCATTTTTCCAGTCGATTTCTTCGCCGTCAACTTCCAGTTTCGTGGTGGGTCGCAGTCTTCTCTTCTGTAGTAATATTGCTTGGCTCTTTTGTCCATTGAGCTTGATTTTCCACTTTATGCACCAGTCATTTGTTTCGTCAATCGACTCTTGTAGAACTCGTTCTATTATTTCAGGATTTCGGTGTCGAGTTGCTATGCCTGTGTCGTCAGCATATAACGTTAGCATGGTTCTTGGATTTTTCGGAATATCGTGGATGTATATGTTGTACAGAAGTGGCCCAAGTACTGATCCTTGGGGTACTCCAGCCTCTATATCTCTTGTTGAGGAGCATTCTCCTCCCACTTTAACGTAAAATCTTCTATTTTTGAGATAATTCCTGATCAACTTGCATATTTTGATCGAATATCCAGCACATCTCATCTTATATACCTTCATGCCATACTCTGTCGAATGCTCTGGCGACGTCTAGTAAAACAAGACCTGTAGCTTGTTTATTTTGGAATCCCTCTGTTATGTACTCTGTGAGCCTTAATAATTGTTGTTCTGTTGAATGCTCTCTTCTGAATCCGAACTGTTCTGGTAGTATTAGTTTCAGATTTTCGGTTTCCTCATTTAGCCTCGTGGCGATAATTCTTTCTACTACTTTTCCTAACGCCGACAGTAGACTTATCGGTCTGTAGTTTTGTGGAAACTTCTTCTCTTTAAATGGTTTATTGAATACTTTGACTTCTGCTGTTTTCCATTTTTCTGGGTAGTGTTCTGTCCTCATAATTCCATTCGCGATATTTGTTAGAGCGGCTATACCTTTTCTAGGTAATTTCTTTAACATAACATTCGTTATTTTATCGCTTCCGGGAGCTTTCCTCTTCTTCAAACTTCTAATTATTTCCCTGATTTCATTTGGCGATGTTGGCTTGTCTATTTCAGCAGTCGCTGGTAATTCATCCATTTCTTCATCATTTTCTTCAACCAGTTCTTCCAAATCTTCATTATCGTCGTCTATCCTGTAATTTATTCTCGATTCTCGTTCGATCGAGTCCGCCAATGCATCTGCCTTATCAGTATTGGTATAAGCCATTCCCCTTTCTTCGTGTAGGGGTGGAATTTTAGTCTTTTCTCCTCGTAGGCTTTTTTGCATAAAGAAAATTCGTGAAGATGTCGCTATACGCTACAATGTAGCGATGTAAAAAACATAAATCCCTGGACGCAAGTCGCTCACAATTATTTTAGCTTTATCCCCTAAAAAAATATTTTCGATGTATCAGTGAATGAGAATTTCAAATTTTCTCATACTCTTTTCTGTAGATGACGAACGCAGATGCCCCAGATTCCAAAATTTTGCGGATGAGATTTCCATCATCCAGTTCAATTAAGCGTACATTTCAGAAGACAATTATGGTCTGAAAGTTTCACAGCGTCCCCGTTCGGATCTCTTCCCCATTGTGCCCCCATTATAGGCTTTCCAGTGAAAGACCCGTCTCTGATCTGACGGTAAACAAAAGACCGATCAATGGAAGAACTTGGATAATGAGTCTGATATCGGCGTCCATTGTTGAACCTTGAAATTCGATCATTAATTGGATCGAAGAATATCTTCTGCATCCCTGACACTATACAGGATGGTGCTCGTCGAACAGAATACGTTCAGGCAATAATATTTTTCTGGTAGGTTTACTCGCTTCATCGTTCAAAACAATGAACCAAAAAGAAACAGATCTAATGAATTGTACAGCAAAGGGGTGAAATAGTGATACGATTCTCAAATGAGAATATACAGGGTGATTCAACGCGATGACCTAGTAGACATTTATGGATAACTAATCACAATTATGTGCTGAAAATTTGCATTTTGGCGCTTTCGACAAAGAACTTTATCTGAAGAATATTTTCAGACCTCGGCACTTCCGGTTATACAGGAAACAGCCTAGTAATCTTTCATTTCAAATGGCATACCCATCTCA
Organism: Coccinella septempunctata; assembly: GCF_907165205.1. NCBI lineage: Eukaryota > Metazoa > Arthropoda > Insecta > Coleoptera > Coccinellidae > Coccinella > Coccinella septempunctata. The sequence continues at coordinate 11,999,591 of NC_058191.1, forward strand.
TCGTTAGAAAGCTGATTTGATGGCAACACTATAGCATACCTACCTTGAGTAAAAACTCAACGGTTTATGAATTATTGGAGATCTATTATTCTTTATTTAAAAGACCTTTGTTCCCTGTTTGTCCAATTAAAGTTTCCACACTGATGCCGCATGTTTGTTGCTACTAGCCGGATAAATTGTGTTTCGATATTTTAGTATCTTTCAAAATTTCATCAAGAATTGGGACCGATAATTCTTTAGGTGCAATTTTGAAAAACTGTGAACCAAAACTATCGGAACAAAATTAATGAGACGTTCACCAATTAACATGCGGTACCTGTCCAAAAACTTTACGATTTCGATGAAAATTACAAACATTTCCATAAGTCAAATAAAAGTCTAAAGTTCAAGCTATTGGAAAGTTTACCAATTACCAGAGCAATTACCCGTTCGAAATATACTGGGAATATATTAAATAACGAAGACAGAATGGCCTGTTGAATGTTTTCCTTTAGGTAGAGAGGGTTAGTGGAATTTCCATAGAAATAGATTTTTTTTTGTATCTGCTCATTTTGAACCTGTCACTGTTTTTGAAATATTCTACCACCATTTTTTGTAATAAATATCAGTTTTTTAAAAACCTCGGAAAAAACCTCAATTTAGCGAAACGTCTCAAAAGAATAAGTAGAGAAATCAACATTTATACAGGTGTTCTTAAATTCATGTGACAAAATTCAGTAGGGGATTGCTCGTATGAAATTAAGATGGGTCTTACCTTTAACAGAATTTCCTCAGCCCAGAAATGGCAAAAAGAGACAGATCTTAAAACCTGTTCCTCGTTCCAGATCTCAGTGTTAGCAGAGGAAAAATGACAACGGGGTACCATACATATCCTTGTATGATACATAAAAGCAGAGATAGAAACCTCAGATAAAACTCTCTCTTTGTCCGTATAAGTGTATTGATAATGAATTTGTGTGAAGAATAAGCTGAAATTATTATATTGAAGGACATCTTCTCCATAGGACAAAATCCAAAAACTTCTTCCCCCTTCTTTCTACATTGATGGTTGACGAAGTGAGAATAATCTGAAAACAAAAAAGAAAGGAAAAACGAAACGGATATTTAATTTTATATTTTTCATATAATTTTGAAATTTTTAACCCATCTCAAAAAAGAATCGGTCACCGAATGAATGCCTTCGAAACCACACAGAAATTTATATATTCTGCATCTCTTTACCAAGTGGTCTATAGTTTCTTCTTCTGCGCCACACTCACATCTTGCACTATCAACAGCATTCCACCTTAAGAGCATGCTAATACACTGACCATGGCAAGTCCTAAAAGGTGGTGAATAAAATTCAGATTTTATTTTTTTTTCTAAAATCCCAGTAGAGCGAAAAATTTGAAATTCTATAATTTTTATGCGCTTGCACAGGACTAACCGGGTATTTTTTCAATATTCCTGTTACATCTTATAAAGGGGTGGAATTGGCAATCCTTATTTTATTTCATATCAAAAGTTTTTTTCGAGATGAATTTTCATGAAATGAACCATATTTCATAATTAAATACATTTATTGGAAAACAGTGAAGATGTAAAATGTGAAAGGATTCATAATAAGTGCTGGAAATGACCACCTCCACACAAAATTCACTAACAGAATTTCAAGTTTCTAGCTTTAGTGGAATTAGAGAAGAAAAATACAAACTGAATTGAAAACTTGAATCACCACCTTTTAATGGTGATATCTCGGAAAGGGAAGGACTGAGGAAATTTTTAATTTGGGTTATCACTGCATATGCAAGTTTAAACAGAATAATTATGAGTTTCATTCATGATTTTTTCGAATTCACCGCGGAAACTATTCAAAATCATCCTTCAAATATGGGGTTTTAAAATTAAAATCGTTTCGTGCGGAGTTTACGATTTGGCAAAGGCGCATGCAAGACAATGAAAAGAACAATGTCCGATCAGCTTGTTTATAAAATAGCAGCTGTTGATCTACAGGTGCGTACTTCTGGCGAGCTTCAACTGCAACCGGCCATAAAAATCCCATAAAATTTTACGACCTTGCTCATTCGTCGCAGACTTCATAGACAGCCATCTTTGTCTATCTCATCAAGATAATGCATTTGTTGTCCTTTATTATCAAGGCATATTTCAGTCGATGTTGCCAGCTTGTTCAATTCTCACAAAACGCTTTAAACTTTAAATACCCATTTTTAATTTTCATTTTTAGTGCTTAAAATAATTTTTTTTTGGGAAACGTTTGAAATGGTTATTTCAAAATGTGACGTTTCAAAGATATTTCATAAAAAATACATCATTTTCGTCAGAAGGAGTATTCCCTATTCCATACGAGCATTCACCTCCTGAATATTGTCCTATGAATTTAGGAATGTGAGGTATTATTAATTGATTTCCTAGATTCTTTCAGTAGCCTCGGACAGATACAAATCGACAAGATTCCCACAATACTCGAGATGTTCCAAAGGATTCCGTCGCAGACATCGCCGAGGAATACCTAAATTCATTACAAATCCCCCAGATGCCGGATAAAGAGCTCTACGGTTCCAATGAGATACTTATCGTCATCAAGTCCAATAAACAAGAATGAGGAATGCCTGTTGGTCCCAGACCTCGGCTATGGTACACCCACCGAAATATGCAACTGACATTCCATATTTCCTTTCGGTGTTGATTCACGAGCTGCTCCATAATCCGGGAGTTCGGTTTTATCTCGAAAATTTCAATCATCTCGTATAATTCGAGAATCAGTCACTTGGCTCTTATCTTTATTCGGGGATTTTCATTTTTTCCTACAGTCGGTGCGACGCCAGGACTCGCTTTTTTATAGACATTCCTTATATCTGATGATGGTTTAGAGGTGCGGTTTTTAGCAGTACTGAACGTCGACTCAGTTTATGTGTGAACGTATCGATTATTTTGGTCTACATTTGGGATAACTAGATCACAAAGGAGGGAGCTAATTTCAACATCAAACTTCGAAGATGTTCATGACGACAACTCAATTTTCACTGGAAGTCCATTCCAGATTGATTTACATCCCAGTAGGCCTTGAAAGTCCAGACGCAGCTTAATATCGGGTCACAAAAGATAAAAGATCTTCAATAATTTCTGTAGCTTTAATCACAGATCTGGCCTATAATAATATTACCTAAAATATTTGAAAAGAAGAAATATTTACATTCAGAGCATATTAATCAGCATTCAAAATTGATACAATTATGTTTACAATTCCGCAACACAAAGTCTAAACTTATGGGTTATTACCAACTTAAATCGTTTTTTCATGGCCACCCGGGATGTCAATCATTCTTGAAAAATTCCTCCTGATAAATTATGAAATAACAAAAAGCTCGATTAGCCTGTGCTGAAACGGAGACTGCAGGGTTCATCTGATGCCATCACGGTCAAAGGCACATTAAGAACTAGTATTTAACTCCGATAGGAGATGGGTTGTCCAAAGCGTAGGCGATAGGCCATTACGGTACCACATGTAACATTGGTCGCATTCAGCGGACGAAACAGTTGCGCAACTGTTACCAAACGCTAGCGTAAACGTTCGATGACATATGCGCTACATTCTCAACACGTTCTGGAGCGGACGCCACTTTTGGGAGCGGATTTGATTTGTGCTAGGTAGCGGTAGCGGAAAGGAGCGAAAGTTGGACTTGAACTGAGTAGGTAGTTGTTATTTAGTGTGGAAGATGCACGAGCTTGAGTTTGTTGAGGAAAATGAAATGAAAATTGATGGAAGGTAATAAAGAAGGATGTTAAATAAGTCATAGGAAATATACTAGAGCAACAAAGTAATTCGTCAGAATTCTAGGTTATGTTTTTCACAAAAAAAAACTGACTTAACTAGCACAAGGTTAACGAAACTTAAAAAATCCGTTTGTTTACGTCTTTCCTACAGACTTCTCAACTAATCAGCTGATAGTGACAGCTCGTTGGACTGCCTTATCCTATCTCGGCTTGCCAGCGAACGTTCAACATTTTCCCGACCGCTACCGCTACCGATGGGTAGCAGAAGCGTTTTGCGCTCCGTCCGCTGAATGCGACCATAGTACCATAAAGTTACAGCATTCACGGATTTTGAAGTCCGTTGCCGCCCCATTATTATATGATTAATCGTTGGGAATGGTAAGTTCTCGTAGGTTCGATTGTCTCGGGTTAACAGGCGGGGACATATCGATGCCATTAGAAAGCCTGTTCCTATAGCCTATTTCGATCTGCATCTCGAAGAAAAATGAATGAATGGATTCGAATATAGAAAGGTTTCGTCTTAGGACAATTTTTCTTATGCTTATCGAACAGTTATTCTGTTGAACTGAAACATTATACGAGGATATATTGAAAAATTCTTAGCATACTACTGAACCAAACAAAATTTCAATGTCAAAATATTTCATTACTAATCATGTTTTCCTCTTAATTCGATACATTTATTACAGCCAACCTGCAACGTCTCTAGATCTTTCAAAAACAATGTTTTTTCTTGCTCTGCAAACCAGACCTCCACAGCTTTTATAACCTCCTCGTTGGAAGAAAATTTACGACCTTTTAAACTTTCTTTCAGTTGAGGAAAGAGATGATAGTCGGATCAAATCTGGTTGAATAAGGGGGGTGTTCTAGTAATTCAAACCCTAAATCACGAATTTTTTGCATGGCAACATGAGATTTGTGTGTAGGGGCGTCGTCCGGCAAAAACAAAAAACCTTTGGATAGCTTTCCGCGTCTTTGCTCTTTAATTTTTTCCCGTAGAGTGGTCAGTAATGTCAAATAGCAATCTCCGGATATTGTTCTATCCTTATCCAAAAAATCAATCATTGATTTGATTGATGGCAATCCCAAACAACTGAAGCAAGAACTTTTTCAGCAAATTTTTGGACACGAAACTTCTTAGGTCTTGGAGAACCAGAGTGCCGTCATTCCATCGATTGTTGCTTTGTATCTGGATCGTAGAAATGTACCCAAGTCTCATCCATAGCAACAATTTGGTTTAAGAAGTCTACATCGTTTTCATATCGAGCACAGGTTGAACGCGTGCTTCTACCCTTGCACGCTTTTGGTCAACATTCAAACATTTGGGGATCCATTTTGCAGCAATTTTTTCCATGTCCAAATTGACGTGAACTATATGATGAACGAACGCGTTTGTATGAGATAGTCAGTGCTTCAGATATCCGTTTCAGCCCAATTCGACGGTCTGATAAAATCATGTCATGAACTGCATCGATATTTTCGGGGACTAACACAGAAACTAGCCTTTCCGATCGGTCATCATCTTCAATGGAAGATTTACCTCTTTTGAAGCTTGCAGTCCAATTTTTCACGGTCGCATTCGAGGGACATTGATCACCAAGGGTATTAAGCATATCTTCGTGAATTTGCTTACCTCTTAACCCTTTTAAAAACAGGTACTTGATGATGGCCCGATACTCCAATTTTTAGATTCTCACAATTTCGGTGGACATCTTCTTTCTTTCAATTTATTGCGTAACTCTGGTTTACTTTTTTGACCTCAAACTTCATACTGACATTTCTAATGTGTTATTGTTCGTTGCTATGGTAACGCAATATTTTTTATGTACGGAAGTGGTCTAGGCTTACTAGATATCAATACATCCTCGTAGAGGATGCATCAGGTTGAATTGACATAATATGAGTAATCAACGTTAAAAATTAAAAGTTTCAAGAGAATTAGCTTGTCCTGGGGCTTTAGACACTGATCTATGCAACGAATGTATTCGTACGTTTTTTATTTCATAGAGAAAGGACCATAATGATGCAGGTGTGAAAAAAACTTTCTGTCGAACTGGATTTTACGATATTTCCGTCACTGTATTCCGATTCAATTTCTGCAACTTCCAGGATGAATCTTGCTTCGAATCTCCATATGGAAAATATCCCATTACAACGGTTCGGCTCACCCCCATTTCGTGATAAATGGAAAAGTGACACATTCAATGGTAACATTCACTTATCCGGCCTTCAAAACCGCGCCGTGGCAGGGACTCGAACCCGCCTCATTCTCCCGATGGAAATCGCTGGAAAATCCGAGATTGCTTCCTCGCATTACAGGTCGCGTTGTTATCACCGTCGTTTTCAATATATGTGTACACGATTTTGCAGGCGACGTTTCCTCCGGAGAAATGTGTGTAATTCAAATTTCCGTTCTGTAATTTCACACGGAACGCGGTTACCTTCGGCCCAACTCCAATTTCCCCCAATTTCTGAACTTAATCGCGTCTTTTCCGGACGCAGAATGGATGAAGTCAAGGAGGCTGCTTCGCTTGGATTTTCTGGATCAATGCAATGCTGGGGTATGTGAAGAATGTGCGCTGAAATTGTGATTTCAATTACTAAAAACGACACTGGTGTGGGTGATGACAGCTGAACTGAAGAAGTTTGGAATTAAATGTCCATAAATGGTACGAGTATTATCCTCGATATTATCTAAGAAAAAGGAAACTAAAAGTTATTAAAAAGGATGGGCATAGGGTAAAATCTTCTATACTCTTTTGTCATTATGGAGTGCCACAAGGAAGCATCTTTGGTCCAATAGTATTTCTGATATTTATCAATGACTTGTGCAACTGTGTCAAACTACACAGAATATCACAGGCTATGTTGATGACACGAATGTTGGTGTCGTTGGTGGCGACATTTTTCCAAGACATTACCAGTAATGCCTCTTTCATCTATACAGTAATAAAACACTGGACAACTATGAATAAACTTAATATTAATAACAAGAAAACTACAATGATATTATTAACAACAGAAAGATCAAGGGAAGAGTAGACTGAAGAGCTGAGTATTGAAAACGAGAACATTGTTTTAGAATAGACAACTAAATTTTAAGGGCTTTATGTTGATGAATTTCTCAGATGGTCTCATCATTTAGATTGGCTTAGTATGAAACTGGGCAGTATATGTTTTGGAGTAAGAATCATGGTTAATGGAATGTGGAAAATCTGTCTATTTTGCAAACTTTGAAAATATTGCAAGAAATGGAATTATATTATGGAGAGCCAGCTCAAGTGTTAATAATCTATTTCTCATACAAACGAGAATTGTAAGAATTATTTTCAAAATATCATATCGGGGAGTGTTCAGGAGGAATGGTACATTAACTTTGAGTGGTCCGAATATTCCTGATTGTTTGAATATTTGTATAAACATAGATCTCGTTTTGAGAGCTACGAGGTTGAGAGATATTCTGTAAGGACTATGAATAATCAATATCCAAAACATCGTTCAACACTTACAAAAAAACACACGTACTATATGTGTAGAAAATTATTCAATAAGTTGCCACCACGGTTGGAAAGTTTTGATCCGTATAAAGAGAATAAAAAAAATTTTGGTTAAATTATAACCTTATTCTTTGAATGCAAAGTTTTTCAGAAATAATTAGAATTCTGCATTGTATTCTTTTGCATACTCTTATGATTGTATGAGTTCATGTAAAGTTTTTGCTATGAGAAATAAAAATTTATTCATTTAGTTATGAGCCATTGTATGAGTGCCACAAATTCAAGACCGTACGTGCTTCGAAGAGTCTGTATATGTATAAGATTGCTTCAACGATGTAATGTCTTGGAAGTGTAGAGTACATAGATAAAGTTTATCGCGTGAGAAAGCTCAAAATGCTTCGGTTAAAAAAATGTTAATAATGAAAGTAATGATAATTCGAGAAAAACAATAAAAGTTACAAAAAACTATCAAATATTCCACCATTATAACATTTGGGAATAAAGTTATATGTCTTATGTAATTGGTTTATTCACGAATTATTCAAACAACGACGTTTAGAGAACGATTGTTCTCTTTTTCGGGCTGAAGTTTTGTAACAATTGTATGAATAATCAATATATTTCAAAGACAGTTAAGAACACAATTCGAGAACCAATTGAACAAGAAAGAAAGAACAGTGTAAAATGAGGAATAGGACAGTGCACTTTTTGAATATGATCTCGGCGACTCAAATCATCTGGAATCTTCTGATGGCCTACTAGTCGACTATTTCAGTTTTCCCCCAATGTTAATTTCCGAGTTAATTTCAGATTTCAATGGTTTCCTATCATCATCATTATCAAACGTTGCACGCATCCCAGTGAAGATAGACTTTTACCCATCTTTTTTTATTATCTATGATGCAGATTTTTACCCTTTCTAAAAAAGTATCCATAAGCATAAAAAAATCTTAGTATTAATTTCATAGATACAGAAGTTTAGAGATGAAAAGTGGGTGAGAGGTACTATGTATGTTAAGCAATCTATTGGCGATCGATTGAAAAAAGAGATTTGAGTGAAATTGAGATAAAAAGAAGTAAATAAGAATAAATAAAATATGTGATCAGAAAATGTAACATTTCTTATAGTTTACAGTTTTTATTTTGTACAGATCAATGAATTGTAGAATAATTTCTGTATCTTGCATTATTACAGCTGGCCTGATGACGGCAAACGGCGAAATCGATTGCCAATAGATTGCTTACCATACATAGTGTGTTTTAATGACCTCTCATGAAAACTAAACACACTGATGGAGACGTTCATCGCAAATATGAAAAGTGAAGTTTCAAACATTTCCTAGAATTAACAAATCACCCTCTTCTAATACCGAGCTCTTTTGACATCACAATGATATGATATTCATTATAATAAATACGATTCTTCTCCGATTAGTGCTCTGGTTGGAAGTATTTTCTTCAAAATATTCAAAAACTAACCTCAGGTAACCTGAAACTAGTCCCGTGAGAAATAAAAACCACTCGCGAGTATTGAAGACAAAACACATGAAATATTCTTCTCTATCCCCATTGACATGTAACCGCAGAAACGATTAACAATTAGTTAAAGACAGGAAATGCCCCTTGTAATTAACTTTCTACCATCAGGAAATAACATCGTCGAACAAAGCGCAGCCATGCCCTTCTCACACAAACCCAACATGACTTTTTTCAGGTTATTTTGACAGCAGGGTCGGCTCGAAAAAGAGAACACGCGGACCATATCAAACGCAGACGACAACAAATAAAGAAAAAACTAGTAATGAGCCCTATCAGACCGTCACAGGTGCGGCGTATGAGGAACAGAAAGTTAATTATTCTACCCCAGCAATAACAAAGAACAGCTGTCGACCTAGCGGGGGTGACGACACTTCTCTCGTCACCGGGAAACGCGCAGTCTAGGCCGCATACGGCGTACATGTGATTTGCATTAGATAAGTAAACATTCTGTGACTGTTTTGTTTTTCTTTGACGTTCGTTCGTGACTGCACGAGGGTCAGATGATGGAGGACGCAGTCTGGGGGCAGAATAAACAAAATACGCGGTACCGATGAGATTATACCACAGATTTTTAGAATTTTCGCGAAATGTTTACTGACGAGGCATAACTGTCGTCCATGAGACCCGTATCGGATTTCATGGCTGTAGTTGATCAATATTTGCGGTTCTTTCTTCTTGAAATTTGTTCCTATGTCGAAAAGCCCCATCCTAAACTACACGAATTTCGGAAGATCGAAATGTAACATGCAACACAACGCGAATTATTATGTCGTCGTTTTGCCCAACAAAAATATCCTCATATCTCCTTTATATGTATAATTGAGCTTCTGTACCATTCTCACTAAACCATTATGTTGCACATACCCTTCATGTTGTATTGCATCTTGCATCCTCTATGTTTTGAAACAAAGATTCCTTAGACGATACATCGCAACATCGATCGGAATCGCTGAAAGTTGATGGTATAGGAACATTGCGCATTGCACATTTGCAGATGTGCAGTGTCACAGAATTAGATTATTCTGAGAGTAATTTTTCCTGGGGTGGCCCAGCTCAGTATGAAAATTTAAATGGCATATACATATATTCGAGGATGTATTGATATCTAGTTAGCCTAGACCAGTTTCATACATATAAAAAAATATTGTGTTACCATAGCAACGAACAATAACTTATTAGAAGTGTCAGTATGAAGTTTGAGATTAAAAGAGTAAACCAGAGTTACGTAATAAATAAAAACAAAGAAGGTGTCCACCGAAATTGTGGAAACCGAAAAATTGGAGTATCGAGCCATCATCAAGTACCTGTATTTAAAAGGGTTAAGAGGTAAGCAGATTTACGAAGATATGCTTAATACCCTTGGTGATCAATGTTCTTCGTATTGTTTGAATTTTGACCAAAAGCGTGCAAGGGTAGAAGCATCGCGTTCGATCTGTGCTCGATTTGAAAACGATTTTTTTTTTGTGAAGCAGGGGGAAAATCTGCAAGACAGACGAACACACCCTCTCCTGAGGGGGAACAGTGTGGGGATTCTCACTCTCTTGAGCTCGAGACCCACTCAAAACCCTTAACTGCTTCTTCATAGGTTCCGGGCATTTTGCCTATTAACCAGTTGACTCTTTTGGTTTCTGGACTCTCACACGATCATAGTCGTGTTGATAGTTGTATGCTGCCTATAGCTTTTATAGGTTAAGCTCTTCTTTGGTTACATTTAAATCCTCAACTGATCTCTCGGTGGTAGGTTCTTGACCTTCTAGCTTCTTCCGTTGGATCGTAGTCGACTAATCTTCGTAGTTCCTCATTTGGATGCTGTTTGGCTTTGTCGAATATCCTTTCTCTTCATAAATTCTGTAACTGGTTCCCATTCCAAGTCTTTGTAGATTTGTTAGTTCCTAACAAATCAGGGTACATCAATCGCCATTCTAAGGAGTTTATTCTCAGTGGCCTGTATTCTCTTGATGTGGGTCTTGGCTGTGAAGCATCATGCCGCCGATCCATAAGTGAGTTGTGGTCGCGCGATAGTTTTAATCATCGTCAACTTGATGTTCTTATTCATATGACTCCTTCTGCCTATGAGTGGATAAAGTCTACTCTACGATGTAGACTTCTTGAACCGATTTGTTACTATGGATGAGAGGTACATTTCTACGATCCAGGAACAAAGCATCAATCGATGGAATGGCGACATTCTGGTTCTCCAAGACCTAAGAAGTTTCGTGTCCAAAAATGTACTGGGAAAGATCTTGCCTCAGTTTTTTGGGATTGCCATGGAGTAATCATGATTGATTTTTTGGATAAGGGTACAACAATAACCGGAGATTACTATTCCACATTACTGACTTTTTTTTAAAGTTCTAGAGACTTTGCAGGTTTTCTGCAATAAATATATCCACTTAAGAGCAGAATATGTTGAGTAATAAAATATTTTGACATTGAAATTTTGTTTGGTTCTATAGTAGGCTGAGAATTTTTCAATATATCCTCATATATATAATGTTCATCATGCCTGAATCGGAAAAAATGGTAAAGGATAAAACTGTTTCTTTTGACCTCAAGAATCCATTGTTAAAATATTTGTACGAGTCAAAGACTCACCCTTTTTTCATGCATGGAGACCAACAATTAGTAGGTATCTGGTCAATTGTTATTTGTTCACGACTGTACTCTACTGTGAGAAATGTAGAGGGATTAAAAAATGGCAGATGGTTGATGAAGAATGCGTTTCTTTATTCCTGCAATTCGATAGAACCGAACAAGTTTGTGTTACAAATATGAGAGATGAAAAAGTCGCAATATTTCTTGTTCAGCCTAGGAGCCAGCCATTCATTAAGATTCATCGAACACAACTTTCATGCATGAGCTGAAGCGCTATGGAATAATCGTGAACACAAAGCTCCGCGTCGGACTCTTCTTCAATCGCCATGGGCTCGGTCCAGGTAACGTGATAACCAGTAATTAATCGAGTTGACGTCCCGTTCCATCGGAATCCGACGCGTTGGCGTCAAAATCGAATAATTTAAAAGGCAACGCCGATGGGCCTCAATTAACGAGCGTGCGTAATCATTTGGCGCGCGCTATCCCCGAGCACAGAATACGATTCCGTTCTTCTTCTTTCTTCTCCGCTCTTTTGTTCTTGGCCTCGGTAATTGGATTGCGCGACGGTGGGAAATTATACGGCTCGGGTTTTCTTCGACGTTTGCGCCAAATGAGAGACGTACGAAGCCGTCGTGAAAATAATGACGAATTATGGCGGCGTTATTCGGGGACTCGAGTTAATGAACCGTTGTGTGGATGGCCGGGATGGGTATTTGAATGGAATGCTGGAAAAATGGGAATCGAATGCCCGCGGGTTGTTTTGTGCATTGTTCTTTTTCGTTACGGTGGAAGTGAACTTCAGGCAATATGGATGGTAATTTTCAACTGCCATAAAGATTCGGTTTCCCGAAATGTTGGAAAAATTCATTTTGGATTCATTCGGAACCTCTAGATTTTCATCCGTGAGAGGTAGGATGAAATATATTATTTTATGATACTGCATCAACCCATTGAACCGATGGGTCTTTGTAAAACTACGAATGAGAATAAAAGTTACTTATGGACATATTTTTACCTACTGTATTTTTCAACAACTAAAATATCACTCATTTCTCGCCAGTACTGATTCCCCAGTGCCGAATATTTCTAGTGTATCACTAGAGATATTCGCTTCAGAGCTCAACCCAGAATCATGCTGGCAGTTTTATGGTCCCATTTTGACAAATTTTTGTTATTACAACATATCCTAGACTCATTTCTCAAGTTATACCTCGCTTTCGTAATAAATGCAGCCTTATATGATTCGTCCTTATAGAGTCAGAGAAGAGAACTAGATTCTGGCGCCATTGGCGAAGTCTCATAATGCGCCTCCTAAGAAATTCTTTATCTCTATTGTTGATTTGTATTTATCTTTCATAATCCAATGACTTTTTTCCTGGAAAAATCTCTACAATTTTCGAAAGAAATCAATAAAAATTAAATCAAAACGAAAGGAATATAAAATAACAATAACATGTATTCAAAATGAACTATAATTTGACTTTTCCCGCTTTGCTTTCTGAAAAATCATCAAGGATGTCGTCATTCTTCTCTATCAATAGTACGGTTGAATTAGTAAGCCTTTCCTGTCCAATAGAAGATCTTAAATTGGTTTTCACTAAATTCAATTTGCTGAAAAATAGTTTACATGTTGCGGTGACAGCTGTGGTTACTAATAAATAAAAAAATATTTTGAGTGGCGACAAATTTCTATGGATCTGAATCAGAACAAACTTTAATGCTTTCTTGTTTAGTTCCCTATGTGGAAAGTCTTTCAAACATATTGCCTTGAGGTAGCTGAAGTCTTCAGCAACTTCTGGCAAAGCACTAAATCTTTCTTCAAGTTGCACTGAAATGGAGTTCAATACTTATTATTCCAATCAAAATTAAATGTTTCATCATCAGCTTCTTCTCCAGGCAGTTTTTTATTTTTCTTTTCTTTTCCTCTTCTATAATCTCTGTCTGTAATATTTCGCCAGCTCTCCAGATCGAATGATTTCTAGGCGTTGCTGATTTGCTTGTAGGTATATCATATTAGCTTAGTGGATATTTTAATGAAAAGTATCACTGTTTACAGTGCTCGTTACAGTGTTGATCCTTAGGAAATAAATGCACGAGCGTGGTCTACGATGAGAGGAGCTACATTCTGAAGGAAATACTGTCAATCGGCTTGCGCCTAAATAGGTTGTCATCGTACGCTGATTCCCATTGATAGAAGATAACCCAAATTACGCCATCTATCTAATTGCGCCTGTCCAATAGTATTTTGCGAGTAGATCGATATGACCTTGGTTATTGCGTTGGTTGTTATGCGACGCCGCAACCGTTGATAAAATACATGGCGTAATTGGTTACAAATGAAGGTGGAATTCAAGTATTTCCAGGTGGACTGAGTCTACTCTACGTTACTGTCATTTTCAAAAAGGTCAATATGATATCAAAATTTCACAATAAGTACCTATAAAGAAAATAATTCTGAAGATTTCACTAGATTTTCTGATGAAGTAGACTGATACAGAGTCCGAAACCTTCCTTAACGTAATTTCAATATCGTTCGTTAAGCTGCATCCACATTATGCCGCTGTATGCAGAGCGGCAAGGCTTAGCTTGAGATAACAATAATTGGTAAAGAGGCGTTATGGAGAAACATTCCTAAATTTTTATTATTATGTCTTGGTAAAAAATCCCACTCGTGGGACCAATATTCTTGTACTGTCAATAATTCAGTACAGTCGTGAACGGGGGTCATCATAAAAATCCGTGCATTATGCCGAGTCCAGACCAAAGATCCAAGGCAAACTCTATCGAATGTACGGATTAGCATTGGCATTCGAAAAGATTTGAAGCGATTCGGAGTGGTCTTTTAGATCGCGGATTCAGTTTACTTGAACTTGAAAACAGACTATAACTCATATAATGAGTTTTCCAACAACCACACGTGTTTCGCTATCACAATAGCATCTTCAGGTGGGTGAAGGCAAACTCATTTTGTGAAAATCGTATATCCAATTTCATATTGGAAACCGTTGGATGATGTTTGGTGATACCTTCGATGCCAGGAAATAATGCCAGAAAATATTCAAATCTCATCTGCACCCAAACGAAAATCGCTTTGATGTTCCGCTTCCTGACCGAACACAGTCTAACGCCATCGAACCGTTGGAAAGTCTTCATGCACATATACCTACATAAGTCAAAAAATTCATGTCTAATTATGAATCTAAAAAATTCTCTCCCGTAATCTAATAGTCCATAAAAATGGATAAAGAGGATTTTCCCTTTGCGGAAAAGTCCCTGAGCAAGAAAATAATCGAGTCGATTTAATTCCCACTTTGTGTTTCTCCCAACAAGTCACAGGCAGTTTGTGAACGTTCGTAATTGAAAATCGTGTGTGAGAAAGCACCTCTGGTTCCTGTGATACGCACACTGTTAATTTGAACCGAGTCCACGAGCATTTTCCCATGTTTTTATTAAGTGATAGCGCCATGTATTCAACTCTAACGACTGCTAGGACCCGACTATAATCGACTACTGGAGGCAGTCGGACACCCTCCCACGGCATTGTTCGACTAATTAAAAGTGGCCGAGGCCCCCAACCCTTCCTTCTCTACTCTTTTACTTCTTCACGGCTAATTAGGCCGAGCCCGGGCCAGTTCTTGGCTTGGCGACTTTTGTCGTCCCAAAGTTCAAAGTCGCAAGTATCAATTAGCAGGCGGTAACGACCTCTACTTTTACCGAGTGGCTGGAAGCGGAACTTTACGCCGGTTTTAACTCGATTTCCGGCAAAAGGACCGTTTTGCCGGCGGAGATAGTGAGGCATCTTCTTCACGAGGTGGATTTGCATCAGAATACCGTGTTGGCGTTTGCTACGTGACAGTTAAATTGAGGTAGCAGTGAGATGTTCTCGCCCTGATGTCAGCGGATAGCGCATATCATGAAGTGCATTGCATATTCAAGGAATATGGCAAGCTCAGGGGAAATTCTATGAAACCGTTTGGATGTAATAAAGATTGACTCATTTTTCCACGATTTTTATCAAACAGAATGATTGTCCCAGGGTTAAAAATAAATGTTAAAAAAATCACTTCAATTTATGAATTTTTAATTGATCTTTTCATTCTTTGGAACGTTCTGAATCCCTTTTGTCTAAAATACCCTTAAACGTTAAAAAAACGGGATATACGAAGAAGAGGTCGAAAAGAATTTCCATAGAATAAAAAATATCATTATGCTAAATAAATCTAGAGAGTACCATAGGCTCAAAGATTGAAAACTGGATATGAACCAACTTTGAAATTGAAGAGCGCCTTTTCAACCCGTCAGGTGAGTAAATACATACATATTTCGAAGAATATGGTAAATAAATTCAATTCAATTGCAATATATTTTTATGATGTTGTGATTGCCGGTCTAATTTTTCAAATCTAAATTTTTCTTTAGTTTTCTTGAAAGTTTTTTCATCTATTATTAGGTTTATTTTAATATAAAGTTCATAAATGTCGCGCTCTTTGTCATGGAAATATAATTTAAAAGATATGAAAATTATAGATATTAAAGTATGTGTACCTATTATTTGACATAAACCATTATTAGAAGTTTTTGACCATTGATATGTTTCATCGATTAAAAGAATATTAACTATTTCGTTGCTAAGATCAGAAGAAAATGGTAGTAGATATAGAGCCTTTGACTCATAGAAATATTTCAACAAAAGATTCTTGGGGTCAAGAAACTACTATTTTCCTATAACTTTTTTTCGGTTCAGTCCTGATGAAAAGATATAGCCATTTTAAGTTTTCATAATGATCTGTGCCATCCCTGGAAAATCAAAATTGCCTTCAAAATAACTAGCTAAATCTGTGACACTACACATCTGCGTATCTTTTAAACAGAGTATTATTCAGTCAAAGTGTCCAATTTTTCGAATTTCACAAATACTTTTTAATTTTTGAATAACAAATTACTCGAAAACAGTACCTTATACGAGAAAATATGAAGAATACTTTCATTTTACAAAACGTTGCAAGTATTCTTTAGATAGCGTCGAACTTGGTTTCAACAGTGGGGTTCTTTGAATTTTCGGTATTTTTATGGTACGTAATGGTCATAATAAGAAAACTGTAAGACGTAGGTGATATCTGGTGTTCGAAAAAGATTCATCAAATAAATGAAATACTTGGAAACGTGATATTTGTTATATCCTAGCTCTTAGCTCTTTCAGTTTCCGAAATCTGCTCACTGCATATCGCATTCGTGACACCCTTTACATATTCCGATATTTCGAAGATATTGAAAATATTTGTGTAAAATTGGCTTAGACATGAAAATTGTTTCCACGCAGATGATTATTACTATTGTACCTTGTAGACTTCGTTTTCTTAGAATAGAGAATAATAACATTCATCATTCAAAATAATCAAGAAAAATCCAGAAGTATCATTATCTGCCTAAGTCGAGGGGTGAAGTTGAATTCCTTCCCTGATAAAAACAATTTTCACGTCTTTCACTCGGCAGTGTATGGTTCTTTTCGTTCCAATTACCCATGAATAATTTCATCCAGCGCAAAACACCCTCCTTCGAAGTTTATGCGAGATGAAAAAGTTTCTACGCCGCTGAAAAGGGTAGTCGTGAACCGGGGAAAGAAATGGAAAAGCTGCGAGTTCACAAGGGAGCTATAAATTGTTCTTTTCGAACATTATATTTATCGATAAAATTTCGCAGTTTTATTAAGGGTCACGGCGTTTTATTACGGTTGGATTGGGTGTTTCAGACAGGTCTCGGAGTTCTCGCCTGCAGAAAGTTTCTTGCTGACGGTCGTCATAAGTATTTTTCTTCGTTATCGCATTTTTTCGGTCTAACATTTGATTGAATTGAAATGAGTCGACGCTAAAATTTGGCAATGTGAGAAAAACGTTTTTTTTTCTTGTGAAAATATATCTTATGTTCAATTATGGATTTGTTATCGGCCACATCAATCCAATAATACGCTTTTTCCGGCTTCTTGTCAATTCTCGAGCTCGTAAAGAATTCGAGTCGAAAACTTGACTTTTTATCTTTGACACCTGGTATTTCGAAAAATACAATTTTTTTTTGTGCCTAAGAACACTCTTACGAGGAAGGCAAAATCTACAACATACGCGGTTATATTAAAAAAATTCTTAGCCTACTATAGAATCAAACAAAATTTCAATGTCAAAATATTTTAATACTCAACATATTCTCTTCTTAATTCAATACATTTATTACATCCGAGGATATATTGAAAAACCCTTAGCCTACTATGGAATTAAATAAAATTTCAATGTCAAAATATTTTATTACTCAACATATTCTCCTCTTAATTGGATACATTTTTTACAGCGAACCTGCAACGCCTCTAGACCTTTCAAAAAAACGTGTTTCTTCTTGCTCTGCAAACCAGACCTCCACAGCTTTTATTACCTCCAAGTTGGAAGAATATTAACGACCTTTTAAACTTTTTTCAGTTGAGGAAAAGATGATAGTCGGATCGAGCCAAAACTGGTGATTTTTTTTTTTTTGGTGTAGCAGGGGGAAAATCTGCAAGACAGACGCACCACCCTCATCTCCTGAGGGGGAACAGTGTGGGGTTTCTCACTCTCCTGAGCTCGAGACCCACTAAAAACCCTACTGCTTCTTGAATTTTGGTTCCGGGCATTTGCCTATAAACCGTTCATCTCTTGGTCGGTTTTCTTCTCGCACACTATCGTGCTGGGATTTATGTGTTTATCCTCTATTGGATTAACACTTTATTGAATTTTTCAATAAGTTGTTATTTTAATCTCTTTTTAATTGATCTCTTGGTCTCCTTCGGTAAATTCGCATTCTCCTTTTGTCTTCCTCTGGGTCGTAGTCCACTAGTCTCCTGAGTTCTTGATTCGGATGGTTTTTCGCTGTTTCGAATAATTTCTCTGCTTTTCTGTTCATGAATTCCGTTACGGTTTCCCATTTCAGGTCCTTATAAATCTGTCTATTCCTGACAAACCAAGGTGCATCTATTGCACATCGTAGCAGCTTCTTTTCAGTGGCCTGAATTTTTTTGATATGGCTCTTTGCCGCGAAACCCCAGGCAACTGATCCATAAGTCAGTTGAGGCCTAGCAACGGCTTTGATTATCTTCAATTTTGTCTCTTTCGACATGTGGCTTCTTCTTCCTATCAGAGGATAGAGTCTATTCATCGCTGCTTTCGTTTTGTCGATTGCTTGTTTGATATGACTTTTCCAAGTAAGTCCTTTGTCAAGTGTTATTCCTAAATATTTGGCTTCATTTTTCCAGTCGATTTCTTCGCCGTCAACATCCAGTTTCGTTGTGGGTCGCAGTCTTCTCTTCTGTAGTAATATTGCTTGGCTCTTTTGTCCATTGAGCTTGATTTTCCACTTTATGCACCAGTCATTTGTTTCGTCAATCGACTCTTGTAGAACTCGTTCTATTATTTCAGGATTTCGGTGTTGAGTTGCTATGCCTGTGTCGTCAGCATATAACGTTAGCATGGTTCTTGGATTTTTCGGAATATCGTGGATGTATATGTTGTACAGAAGTGGCCCAAGTACTGATCCTTGGGGTATTCCAGCCTCTATATCTCTTGTTGAGGAGCATTCTCCTCCCACTTTCACGTAAAATCTTCTATTTTTGAGATAATTCCGTATCAACTTGCATATTTTGATCGAATATCCAGCACATCTCATCTTATATATTAATCCTTCATGCCATACTCTGTCGAATGCTCTGGCGACGTCTAGTAAAACAAGACCTGTAGCTTGTTTATTTTGGAATCCCTCTGTTATGTTCTCTGTGAGCCTTAATAATTGTTGTTCTGTTGAATGCTCTCTTCTGAATCCGAACTGTTCTGGTGGAATTAGTTTCAGATTTTCGGTTTCCTCATTTAGCTTCGTGGCGATAATTCTTTCTACTACTTTTCCTAAAGCCGACAGTAGACTTATCGGTCTGTAGTTTTGTGGAAACTTCTTCTCTTTGAATGGTTTATTGAATACTATGACTTCTGCTGTTTTCCATTTTTCTGGGTAGTGTTCTGTCCTCATAATTCCATTCGCGATATTAGTTAGAGCGGCTATACCTTTTCTAGGTAATTTCTTTAACATAACATTCGTTATTTTATCGCTTCCGGGAGCTTTCCTCTTCTTCAAACTTCTAATTATTTCCCTGATTTCATTTGGCGATGTTGGCTTGTCTATTTCAGCAGTCGCTGGTAATTCATCCATTTCTTCATCATTTTCTTCAACCAGTTCTTCCAAATCTTCATTATCGTCGTCTATCCTGTAATTTATTCTCGATTCTCGTTCGATCGAGTCCGCCAATGCATCTGCCTTATCAGTATTGGTATAAGCCATTCACCTTTCTCCGTGTAGGGGTGGAATTTTAGTCTTTTCTCCTCGTAGGCTTTTTTGCATTCTCCATGCAGAATGATCGATTGTATTCAGTTCTTGAACCCTCTTGTTCCATCTGCTTGTTCTTAGATCTTTCAGGGCATTTTTCAGAACTTGGCTATGTCGGTTGAGCCAAAACTGGTGAATAAGGGGGGTGTTCTAGTAATTCAAACCCTAAATCACGAATTTTTTGCATGGCAACATGAGATTTGTGTGCAGGGGCGTTGTCCTGCGAGAACAAAACACCTCTGGATAGCTTTCCGCGTCTTTTCTTTTTAATTTTTCCCGTAGAGTGGTCAGTAATGTCGAATAGTAATCTCCGGTTATTGTTCTACCCTCATTCAAAAACTCAATCATGCATGATTACTCCATGTCACTCCCAAAAAACTGAAGCAAGAACTTTTCCAGCAGATTTTTGGACACGAAACTTGTTAGGTCTTGGAGAACCAGAGTGTCGCCATTCTATCGATTGTTGCTTTGTTTCTGGATCGTAGAAATGTACCCAAGTCTCATCCATAGTAAGAGTAGTTAAGAAGTCTACATCGTTTTCAAATCGAGCACAGATAGAACGCGATGCTTCTACCCCTACACGCTTTTGGTCAACATTGAAACATTTGGAGATCCATTTTGCAGATATTTTTCTCATGTTCAAATTGACGGGAACGATATGATGGACGCGTTCGTATAAAATATTCAGTGCTTCAGATATCCGTTTTAGCCCAATTCGACGGTCTGATAAAATCATGTCATGAACTGCATCGATATTATCCTTGAAACATAGATACTAGGAATGGAAAATAAACATTTGTTGTTGTCCAAAGACTGGAGTGAGATTGTTGCATAGTTTCGTCCATTTTCCGTACAAAAAGGTAGGAGCTATATAAATTTATTTATTTTACGCCACTGCCTTAGTGTCGCGCTAGACAGAGAAGCATCGAATGTTTGTACCACAACAAATACATTCATAGCACGTCAATGTCCATTCCATGTATTTATGTTCTAAGATATTTTCAAGGACTGACACAGAAACTGGCCTTCCCGATCGGTCATCATCTTCAATGGAAAATTGACCTCTTTTGAAGCTTGCAGTCCAATTTTTCACGGTCGCATACGAAGGACATTGATCACCAAGGGTATTACGCATATCTTCGTAAATCTGCTTACCTCTTAACCCTTTTAAATACAAGTACTTGATGTTGACTCGATACTCCAATTTTTCGATTTTCACAATTTCGGTGGACATCTTCTTTCTTTTCTCTGGTTTACTTTTTTGACCTCAAACTTCACACTGACACTTCTAATGAGTCATTATTATGCATGGAACTGGTCTAGGCTAACTAGATATCAATATATCCTCGTGATCTAGTGAAGTCACTGTGAACCTCGCTGTGAACTAATGGGAGACATCGCATCGTTTTAAATTTCATTCTGTCTACGCAAGCGGAAAAGCATCGAAAAAAATTCTCTGCGTAACTTCATATTCCATCTCAAAAAAACCATAAATAATATATCAATGAAGTTTTTTCCCTTGATTTACTTCGTAAACTAGACTGCCATTATTCTCGACGATGGAGAAAATCCTCAAAAATAAATACAGCGCCCGGAAGCGAGCTCCGAAACAAAGAAACCGATGACCATATCCGCCGACATCAATAAATTACGATATTCCCGAAAAGCCGAATTTAAGAGACCTCGAGATATATCCCCAGGTCTCCAGGAAAAACGAAAGGGAAACGGGTCCTTTCGCAGTAATCGATGATGAACGATAAATGTTTGTAGATTATAATATGAAGTTAGATACGGAGGGGAGAAAATGTGGATTTATAAGTTGAGTTACGAAAAAGGATACAGAGAAATTCTTTAGAATCAAGTGTTATATCCTCATTTTCTAAACATAAGGGAATTTAAGAAAGATAATGGAGTAAAAAAATAATTAATTGGTCAAAATATAGATGAAAGGAGTGTACAAAAATTTTTCGTAAAAAAAGTTGTCTGAAAGTTGAGGTGTTGAAGTCCTACTATATATTTTGTGGATTATTTTCAATATATTATAGATACTTTCGTTTGCATAGCAAGTGTAGCACTTTTCTACACTTGGTGAAATTTACACTCGATTTTAGTATTCGTTTGCTGATTGGATTTACACAAGTGTGGAAGAGGTGTAGTTTATCCACAGTAATCTACACCTTTGGTCAAAAGGAGGTGTAATAATAGTGTTCTGTGGTGTGAAATGCAAAATTTGATAATAATGTCACGGACTTCACAGTAATCTGCTTCAAAACGTATACAAATAAATTTAACATTTGCGATAAGTTCATAACTTTACAAGAGAATGAAAAAGTAACAAATCTTCTGAAAAACATAACAATATATGAAATAAAAATTATTAGCCTGTGGGCATGACACCGACTAACGTCAGTGATTTTTTCATTTGTTTGCGCGATTACACTGAAAATCAGCTGATTCAAAGTGCAGTGTAGATTACACTACACTGAAAAGCAGACGAAAGGACCTACTGTCACTAATTGAAGGATATTTCGGGAGAAGCATGAATTTCGTGGAACTTCTTTTGGGTTGATCGCATAAGGAATGAAAAAAAATTTAATACTGTTGTTTTCATCAGAAATGGTTTTCTAAGCGAATTACAAATTATTCGGAAGCAATATTAATGAAAAGATATAATTCAATGCAACGTTTTGGAGCTTATATCAGACAAAATGTTAAAAATATCTTCTTGGACTGTTAAGCTTTTCTTTCAGAATTTTATTCGTATTTAGATTTTTTTTCGACTCGATGTTACGGTCCGTGCTCTATATCAGACAAAAGTCGTTAGGCAAAAAATAAAAAATTTCGGAAGTATTCTCTTGAATGTCTGTTGTTTTGAGAAGTTACTTGCATTAAAGTTTATATCGATATGGAAAATTACAGTAAACGGTTAAGTCAAGTCAGTTCGAACAGTGCCAGAATTGAAAGTTATACGAATTATGATAATGAAAAATCCAGTGTTGAAATATAATAGAATACACTCAAAAGTACCCCATCTGTCTCCCCACAAAGATATTTGGAGGTAGGGAGTTTTCATTCCATATATTTCGTTTAACGCCACAGTGGAAAGTATGTTTTCACGCTGAAAATCAAATACTTACAATACGGCATTCCCTATTTCATTGAAAGTGAATTTATTGGTGATTATGAATGACGAAAACAATTCAATATCTAAAAATCGGTATCAGAGTTCTTTTTCTGCTATAATTGGTTCGAAGTAAAAAAATTTCTATAAAATTAAAAGAACAACTCAAGAACAAATATTAAAAAAAACTGAAAAAAACAACGCAAAAAAATAAAAAATTTTGGAAGTATTCTCTTGAATGTCTGTTTTTTTGAGGAGTAACTCGCATAAAGGTTATATCAATATGGAAAATAACAGTAAACGGTTGAGATAATCCAATACAAGTCAAGTAGAACAGTGCCAGAAATGAAAGTTATACGAATTATGATAATGAATAACCCAGTGTTGAAATAGACTAGAATACACTCAAAAGTACCTCATCTGTCTCCCCACAAAGATATTTGGAGGTGGGGAGTTTTCATTCCATATATTTCGTTTAACGCCACAGTGGAAAGTATGTTTTCACGCTGAAAATCAAAAAATGCTTACAATACGGCATTCCCTATTTCATTGCAAGTGAATTTATTGGTGATAATGAATGACGAAAACAATTCAATATCTGAAAATCGGTATCAGAGTTCTTTTTCTGCTAGAATTGGTTTGAAGTAAAATAATTTCTATAAAATTGAAAGAATAACTCAAGAAGAAATATAAAATAACTGAAGAAACCAAAGCTAGTCGAAGGCCGAAAATTTCAAATTAAGTATTCAAATAGTTGATGTCAAACAATGGCCAAATCCATTTGATCGAATTCGCTCAAAAATGAATGAGAAAAATATCAAACAGCAAAAACTAAAAAATGCACGTTGATGCATCTAAGACATGTAACAAATTTCATAAAGAAGTCTACAGTTTTTTCAAAAAAACTGTTCATTTTTTCAAAATTTTATTACCCTGTATCTTTATTGTTAGGATTTTAAGATTCTAAGGACATACGTTCATAGGAATTTTTTTTTTCTTAAAATTTGTTAAACAATCATCCCTTAATACATATAAGCATATCTTCAAGGAGCACTCTGTATATAGTGTATATTACCACTGATGTGGTACATACGAACATTCCTCCTTTGAAATTCACATGTCTCAATACTTTCACTGAGCAAATTTCCGTAGAGGGTTCGAATTTCTTGTCGTGCTCGATTCCAGAGGTTCATTATTTCCAATGAGGAATATACCTATCCATTTTCCATCAATAATGACTCCTCGAAAGCGATTTTCTCCTCAATTGCCAATTTTCCGCACGTGCTTGTTTCGCGAAAGTCTCGAAATAACACGGATGCAATTCCTTCTCGTGCTCGAACAAGAGTCCCGATCTCGACCGGTCAAGAGCCCTATTTCGATTTCGTCTGGTGAATCGACGCATTCTTCGCGACGCAAATATAGCAGAAAGGTTGCACTAATGAGCTACGAAACTGGTGCCGCTGGCTGAAGATCAAAGAGCTCTAGGTAACTTGCATCGGAAGCGAGCTCGTTGATGGAAAACCGACGTAAAAATTATGGAAACGCAGTCCGGGACAAAGAAACGTTGAGTGAGACGAATAAATCAGGGGAATAAGAAAGCGAGCGCTTCGATTAATCTTGTCCATGATGATCGCGTATGATTGCTGTTGTCGGATGAACGTGTCAATTTGGTTTCTGTGAACGAGACTCGGTACAATTGTGTCTGTGTTACGATGCACTCGTTGATAATGATCACTTTCAGACGTACGACATTGGTTGTAGAGAAGATTCCAACAAGAATAGAATAGTCTGTTCTTTCGTCTTAGCGAGCTGGGTTCCAAGTGGATGCTTTGAAGTTTAAGACTTCTACTTCTTTGTACGCTCAACAATCTACATTGTAGTTGGGGAGCCTAAGAGCGCAATTAGTGATTTACTCGAGCGTATCAGATTAATACGAGGAGAGATACCTTGGACCCTTAGATCTGTATATAGGGGGAATTGTCTAGGATAGCCTGTCAGAATAGTGAAAAAAAAACGAACATTGTACATACTGGAGCGTGTCAGACTAAGATATATGTGGTTAATTAAAGGTTGAAATGTATACATATATATTCTTTAAATCTGACAATTTAATCGTGACGAAAATGTGTAGGAGAGCGCCAAACTTGCAAAAAAAAAACGGCACATGTACAGGGTGGGCAAAATTGGTGATACCTGAACTACAACTTTTTCACCCAACGAGAAAGAGGAAAATGAATGTATCATTCATGTCGTCTTTTTTCGAGAAACTAATAATGCCATCAACTGCATTCCTCTATCTTCTTTCGTTTTTGAGTTATAGGCCAAAATTTAAATTTGGGCGATTTCAACTTTGGTCATTATCTCCGTTTCTGTTTGTGCTAGAATGTTGAAATGAAGACATTATAGAGACACTTTTTTGATAGCAATCCAGTGGCGTACTATGATTTTTTCCTACAGGTTGATTTGCTCAGGTATGACATAAAGTTGTGTTTTTTCTTATGAAAACATCAGTTTGAAATGACTTAGAAAAAATCGCCATTTTTTTACCGTTTCAGAAATATACATACCTACATCGCCCTCAGTCTTTCTGAGTAATTTTAAACTAATGTTTTCATAAGAAAAAATACATCTTTATGTTATAGCTCAGCAAGTATACCTGTTGGAAAAAATCATAGTACGCCACTTGTCTGTATAATATTTCATCCTAGCTTTAACAGAAACTGAGAAAATGACCAAAGTTAAAATTTTAATTTTGACCTATAACTCGAGAACAAAAGAAGATAGAGGAATGCAGTTGATGGCATTACTAGTTTCTTGAAAAAAGACGACCGTAATGTGCCATGCATTTTCCTCTATCTCGTTGGGTTGAAAAAGTTGTAAATTCAGGCATCACCAATTTTGCCCACCCTTTACATTCTCGAGCGCGGTGGTTTTTTTTCTTATTTGGAAGAAAATGATTAAAGAATAACGAAAACAATATACCTAATCTGACAGTTTCAGCAGGCCGAATACAAATTGGCCATAAAGGTCACAAAAATCAGTTTTTTTAATTATCTGCTCTCCTGGTCTTCAAATTGTTTTTGCATTCATTGTAGTTGTAGAACATTTTCTGAAAATTTTGTCCGAAGCAATTTTTTCTACGTGTTAACGTTTTTGAGATATGTATATGGTGATGAATGTACAGGGTGGGCAAAATTCGTTGTCTACTGAGGGTATCTCGAGAACTATGGCAGCTAGAAAAAAACTGATGACACATT
This sequence comes from Coccinella septempunctata, assembly GCF_907165205.1. Taxonomy (NCBI): domain Eukaryota; kingdom Metazoa; phylum Arthropoda; class Insecta; order Coleoptera; family Coccinellidae; genus Coccinella; species Coccinella septempunctata. The sequence continues at coordinate 12,025,765 of NC_058191.1, forward strand.
TTCGAACACTTTTTCAGCAGAAAATTAAATTTCGACGATTTCGAAAAGTTCTCATAACTTTTTTGTCTTTGAAGTTACATTTTAAACTTGAACCTTCTACAGGCCCTTTTCCGCTGACGAGCACCAAATATTTTTTCATTTCGAAACATTGGGCGATCTTTCGTTTTTTTAAATGCAAACTTTCATTGAATTTGTTATTTTTGAATTGGAAAAAAAGGTTCTGTTAGTAGAATTTACGTATAAAAGTGACTAAGGAAATTCAAGTTTCAGTTCTGCAACATTAAACACAAAAATGCTATAAGATCTTTTCGAAATCGTCAAAATCGCAATTTTTGTTTATAACTCAAAATCTAGAAATGATAGGCTGGTTCTGTTTTTAGATTTGGAAACTCATTTGGACTCATGAGAAAAGAGTTGGAGAATCCGTTTTCTTCTATCTGCTATTGTTTTCGAGATCTCCTCGGTAGACAACGTATTTTGCCCACCCTGTATATTAGACTAGAATTCTACCGAGGATTCTACATTGACCTTGTAGTCCGAGAGCTGGCAGCAAAAACAACTACCTCATGAGTTACCAAAGGTATCAACTAACCATCTGTATGAAAATCTGACACGCTCGACCGCTGTGACCTTGCTTCACCCAATGGGCAAGTTTCCTAAAACTCCAAAACCGAATTTGAGATTATTTATGGAAAGCCTTTTCTACTAGTTATCCAACACGTAAAAGATTCGCTTCAAAATTCAGACATTTCAGAAATACACCCTTCGAAACTTCGACTATATGAAAGCTTGTGACGTAGAATGCCTTTATTAAAGTATAGTAATTTTTGTTAATTCGACAACACTGGAACCGATCAAGAAGATATCCACAGATTGAAAAAAAAATTGTTTCTGCAATCTGTGTCTCTACCTTCTTAAAACCGATGACATTTTGTGTCATTGTGTGTTTTTCTTGTCAAATGTGATCATCAAACTTGACATTTATTACATCTATGGTGATCAGAAAACTTTCATGACCATTACTGACACAAATGGGCGTTGCCGGATTGTGAAAATGACGTAGATTGTTCACAAGAGCACACTCTGAAATCAGAATTTTCGTAATCGAATACAGACAAAATGCAATATGTTAAAATTCGAAAAAAATATATTTCGAAGTATTTGAGTTATAAGGATTTTTATGACATATATTTTGAAATTTAGGAAAATACCCCATTTTCAGTATCTTGAAAAGAAGCTCAAAATTTTGTTTTTTTAACGTTTTCAACTCTTGCGTACGGCCAGCCCCACCACGCAAACTGTCAGATTAACATGAATTTATTATCAAAGACACGTAGGGCATATACAGTTTCTCAATCTGATACCTGACGATTTTTTGTATATCTTTAAAAACCTGCAGACGCTTTTCCCACCGCTGAACGATGAGTCAATTCTATTTCTATTTATTCTAGGAAATATGCAAGATTCTACACGCATTTCGCTCGAATCCAGTCCTATCCATGGCTCTTCTTTCTTTAGTACATTTATAGTAAATCAATATGTTCAGATAAAATCAACGGAAATAAAGCATTTAGGAAGAAAAAATCACGACTAGCATATCTGGACCATGTTAACAAACAATGCATTTTGATTGCAAGATTACATATGATAGACACCGTCTTATTTGTTCTAAGTACCATGGAGAGTATCATGATTTCTTTACCTACCAGGTGACGCTGCATCACATAGCACAGTCATTTAATTCTGCACCATCGAGGGTGCAGTTTCATGTTTCTTTGCTGAAGCCACCGAAAACCGAAACCATGTTCAGCATCTATTTTTCTTCAATAGGAATGGTTCTTTTCTTGGTTTCTTCGAATGATAAAGCAGCTGGTTCGTTTCAGAACTAACATTTGTCATTTAAATTCAAAATAATCTGTGTTGATTAAGCAGATGATAGAGATGCTTATAAAATTCTTGGAAACTTTGTATCTGATCGCGATTAGCTTACCACAATCAAACTGTCGAAGCACGCCAGTACCGAAAATTTCATTATCGACATACCCCATAAGTCATGGTGCTCGATGTGTGTGGCACCATACTCGAAGTGACGGCAGTATGTCTTTACTAATTGCCGCCTTTTCTCTCGTTCCAAATGAATTATGCGAGGGGACTGGATGTAAAAATACTAGGAGGAATTTCTGGCATTTGGACGGTCCGCCACGTTCGGAATGTGAGAAGATAAAAACTATGTTAGTTAGGCGGATACACTTCCAGATGTTGCAAGAAGGTGGAGGAAGAGGATATCGAATGGTCGATTTAATTGGCACATAAATTTTGGGAGATACAAGACGTTTGGGTAGAAGAAGCAGGGATTAAATTACACTTATCATTTTTAACATAGTTGGGATCTGTATCAACAAATTAGACGAGATAGGGGATGGGATTGAATTTTTTTCTTTGGCTGTGATCACACTAATTTTATTGGTCATTGGAGAAGTCGATTTTGTTCAGAGGATCACTTGGAAGAATGAAAAACCGCTTACAAGTTAAATTCATTGAATTCAAATATTCACTTTTTATCACTTATAGTGAAGTCGGCTACAAAAATTTTCAGTGTTTTTCTTCTTCTCTGAGCAGTATCATTCTTTTGAAATCAAATAAGAAAATAACAAGTCCCATATTTTGCGCACTTGTTGCGTGCAATGCAACAAATGAGAAAATAGGGCACCACCATTGTTAATGTGAAGAGTTTTTCCTGGTACAGGGTGTCCGAGTTAAAGTGTCCCTATACCTTATTGTGGAAACTAAAGGAGCTAGAAAAAAAAGGTTTATACAAAACTTGTCTGTAATCGATTGAACTTTTATTTTTTATAACCCACCTTAATACAGGGTGCTCCGATTTTTCCCTGTTGGTATCAACTTCCTTATTTTGAATGGACATCCTGTATATTATTGCATCTTTGAATTCCTTGTCAAATTCTAAGATAACTTTGATATGACAACCATGGTCCCATATAGCACCGATTCTGAGACATTCGACTTTTGCCTAAAATTTTGACAACTGTAGGTGCTCACTAAAATAGCTGATACTGGATTTCTAATGAATGTATCAAAACCAGATTTTGCCAGCATTTTTCAAAATATTGAATCATACGTTACATCTCTGATATACAGGGACTTCAAATATTAAAGTTCAAAATTCAAATAGAAGTTGAATCAAAACTTTTTTTTTTCAAATTCATTTCACTGAATAAATAAGGTAATAATTACGTATAGTCCATTCAAGAATGATTGACATCTGGGGTGGCTATGGAAAATAGAATTTATGTTGGTAATAGGCCTCGTAATAGTCTATAACTTAAGATTTTGTGTTTCGAAATTCAGGTTGGTATCGTGAATGAACATTGATCTATAGACCGATTATATGTGAATCCTTGCACTGACTAAAGGTAATTTGAATTTTGTATTGTTGTTTATGTTCTTAATTTAATCGAACGAATTGGAAACATAATTGTATCAATTTTGAATTCTGATTGTATCAATGCTGAATGCTCTGAGTTTTAATATTTCTTCATTTCAAATACTTTTCTAGGTTAGATTTATATTTTCCAGTTCTATGATTGAAACTGCAGAAATTATTAAAGATCTTTTGTGACTACATATTAAGCTGCGTCTGGATCTTCGAAGCCTACTAGGATGTCAATCATTCTAGATTTTATTAATTTTTTTCCGGAATTATACTTTGTTTTTGAGATAATTCACCCTAAGGAAAAGGCATGTTTTCGATATCACTTCAAAAACATCAACCACTCCTAAAGTATATGTCATTGACCTCACATTACATCGAAAAAGTATAAATCTGAGTTCAATAAGTTCAACCATTTCATCCTTATATTAACAAGAACTTGATAAGAAACTCCTAAATGACCAAATCATCCTCTACAACAAAAGGTCTATCCTTTTGTTGCACACTTGAATAAACACTACTCGCAAGTTTTGAGTTATTTGGAAAAAAGTATCGACTGCATCGAAATTTTGTAAAAAACATTTTTCCCATAAGTGAATGTCTCTCTAACAAAAAAATTATTGCAGAAAAATCGTATGCGGGTATTTCCAATCTCCCATGTTGAAGTGAAGGGGTCGAAAGGATTATGTCAAGAACATCATATTGTTTCACAATATGTGGAATTATTCTCAGTTTTTTTCAGAACCCGTAAAAAATGAGAACCGTCACTCGTCAACATATTCCATGGGTTATATTTTCAAATGATGCGTGATTTTAGCAGAAAAATATTATGAAATACCCCTACTAAGTTTTATTTGAATACTTCTGTATATCGGAGGATTTGCCAACGTATCCTGAACGTCTGGCAACAATAAATTATGGAGAGAGTATTCCTGCGACTCCAAAACTCGGCGGCATCAGCGATAATTTCCAGAAAACTTCCCGTTTTCCATCAGGGCTACGACTGCGAAGCTCGCGACCGATAGAAACCACGTTTTCCCTCCCTCCCTCTTCGCTGATAAATTAAAATTAAGGCTCCCTCCGAAATTTATAAGTCGGAGTTGTTGCGGAACCCGTTCCGCAATATCCATTTATCAGGGGTTATGAATGGCGGCCTCCGGGTTTTACCTTGCAGTCTGGAGGAGTCTTTTCATTTCTACAATACGTGCCCCGTTTATAGGTGTTTTAGCCCTCGTAAAGTGGCGGGGTCGCAATTAACCTGCCTAGATGAGGGGGCGAGATGTATGTTCCAGCCGCGGCGGGGACGGGAGTGGATTCAGCTTTTCGGGAACGTTAATCCGAAATTTAATCGGCGATATTCGCTCCAGCGAATGGCGCATGATATATGCGAGTTGTGTAGATAAAACGGTAAAACTGAATGTGCTGAGATCAATTTGGAGAGAATGAAAGCGTTGTTTCCGTGCTGGAATTCAGATGAGGGTGGCTGAAGAATATCCTGCTTGATTTCAATGGGAATTCTTCACGAAATATTCAATACTGGCTTGAACTCGCAGCTTCACTTGCCTAATAATATTTTGAAACGCAAATGCCAATACATGCAGATTTTGAGCATAAGGCATACACATAATCTTGACCATGAGAGAAACACCGAAGCGTGGTTCATGCCCATGCCGAAATACACAAGTCAATAATAATTGGATATTTTTCAGGAAAACAAGTTCTTACGTTTGACATCAACGTGAATATTGTGAAGATGTTGGTTGACATTATCGCCATTTTGAGCTGGATTTTTGGACAAATTATTCGATCAATCGACTTTTCGTAGAACTTCATATTTCTGAAGGACCTAGACTCTTAAAATTAAAGAAATGTTCCGTTTAATAATATTTCATACCGCATGAGTCCAACTTCACCAATTATACCCACTCAAAGCAGTTCAGAATTTTCACAGTGGATTAATTGATTCTTATTTGCAGAATTGCAGAGGAGAAAATATTATGCAAGCGATAAGCAAAGTATCTGCACCAGTGGTGCCCGTGGCATTTGTCGGCGGAGTACTGTATGTTCTTCAGTTCACCTACAGTTGAAATGTTCATCACTGCACTGTACTTATGAGGGACAACAATCCCGACACCGGTTTACAGTTAGTGATTAGATGTTTCAGCCTTTCCGGTAACTCCTGCGCTGATTCATTACTAGCTTGCATCAATGGAACGACAGTTTCTTGAATTGTCGTCTCCATTTTTCATATACCCTTATCCTGTATCGATGAAAATGTAGTGAACAAAGGAATTTGTGCTCTTGAATCGCACACAGAAAATAAATTGTGTTAGGTATAATAACTCTACTGTTGCTTCAATAGGGAATAGTCCTTCAGAAAAAAATGTTGTATTCTTTATGAAATATCTTTGAAACATCACATTTTGAAATAACCATTTCAACCGTTTCCCAAAAAAGTTTTTCTGAAGTTCCTAAAAATGAAAAATAAAAAATAAAAATGGGCATTCAAAATTTAAAGCGTTTTGTGTCAATGGCACAAGCTGGCAACGTCGATTGAAATATGCGTTGATAATAAAGGACAACAAATACATTATTTTGATGTGATAGACAAAGATGGATGTCTATGAAGTCTGCGACGAACGAGGAAGGTCATAAAATTTTATGGGATTTTTATGGCCGGTTGCTGTTGAGGCTCGCCAGTAAGTACACGCCTCACGATGGCTGTAAATAAACAGCTTTTATTTTATAAACAAGCTGCTCGGACATTGTTTTTTTTATTTTCTAGTAGGCGCTGTTGCCAAATCGTAAACTCAACACAGCGATTTAAATTTTAAAACCCCATATTTGAAAATTGATTTCGAATAGTTTCCGAGGTATATTTGAAAAATTCATGAATGAAACTCATAATTATTCAGTTTATACTTGCATATGCTTTGATAACCCAAATTGAGGAGAATTCCCCATTGCAATGCGTTGACGTTGAAGGCAAAATTGTTTTAATACTTGGGTAATTATGGTACTTCCTAAATTTACGTTACCATTCTTTCTACGTTCCAGGTCAGCTTCATTAAATTTTGAAGATGATATGGGCGGTATCCAGTGAATCCTGTGAATATTCATAATAGAGTGGAATAGTGTTACTTTGTTTGTTTTTGGAGGTACACTATGGAATTTAGTTTGCACTTTGTTTTGTTATATAGAATCGAAAATAATGGATTTTGTCTAAATATTTACCTGTTTGTGACGATATTTCGTTTCCCATGCTCTGGGGGTTTCAACCCTGCGAACATCGACCGAGTGGAAAGCTTGGCAGTTATCAGGCTCGCTTTTCTCACTTAATAGGGCATTAGCGGAGACAATGGGTGCAGCGTCGATGTTAATTGCTGACGACTGCCCATATTAATAGGGCTTTGAATTTTCCCGCTTTTCAACCTGTCCGTGAGCCGCCCTACGCCCCGTTTTAATTTCCTCCAAGGTTACCTTGAATTTATTCGTTATTAAGTCCCCTCCCTCTTCTTAGTTAAGATTCCTGGGTGCAGGGGAAGAAACCTTCCCGTTATAATTACCCTGTATCTACCCTTTGGAATTAAGAGCAATTGGTGCTGGATAACAGATAGCTGCTTCATCGCGCTGTAATTTTCTACACGAGTTTCGCTAAATGTCGACATCTTCAGGTGCCTAGACGAAGGGTTGGTATTATGGCAGAAAATTTGTGGAAGTTTAAGATGAAATATTCCTCAGTATTCTAAATATTTCAAAATGAGATTCTTCTGCTTTCGCTTTTCTAATAGCTAATGCAGCTCAGACACATATTAATTTATCGAACGTTATGGAGTGCAATATTTGTCAGACATTACTGTGAAATAGTGTAAAGTAGCCTAGGGTAACGTGAAGAATGTCTTTGAATGACATCAGAATTAACTGTAATACTATACTATCTTCTGCCTGCTTTTTTTCTCATCCTGATCAGAGTACATCAATAATTTTTTATGAAAAAAATTGAGGATTGAGCTTACCTATTGAGAGTATTTTTGATCTGTGTCACTTCTGTTCTCGTTTCTGAAACTGCATTCCAATCACTGATTAATTAACTCGCGCATAATGGAAAATTAATGAGAAATATTTAAGAACTATTTTTTCTCTATAAGATTGGCGGACATATAGTTCTACTAACGCACACAAAGATAAATCAAATCTTTATACGCGGATATAGTACCTATATCTGGAAATCGTTATTATCAGACTCGTAAACCTTCACATTTACATAATATCCACAATTTCAACTACGGGATCGCAAACCTTTCGGCTGTATATTATGTTACGGATATATTCATGAGTACACACACAGTGGGATCTGTGTTTACTTATTTGACGTCTACTTATCGATCTGTCTGTTTATGTTAGTGCCTCCTCTGGAAGCGAAAGACGAATTGTATCCAAGAAAGGATTTGAGATTCACATTAGTTAGTCATCACGCACATCCAGACCTTGTTATGTGTAGTTCAAATATTTTTTAGGTCTTTTTTTCCGCTTCCACTGCAGGGGGCCCTCCAAATCAAAACAACTAATTATCATGTCAACTTTTTCTGCAAAAATAATAATTCAAACTCGCTCATTATTTTCTCCTTTTCGAACTGGCAACTAACAGTAGACTGGTACAAGATTTAAGGATATTTATCTATTTCGAGATTTTCTCAAAATTGGCCATTTTTTGGTAATCTTGATTTCACGTGAGAGAAAGGAATGTTCAATCGTTTCATATGAGTGCTTTATTTACTCTTCTGTCTGGAGATTTATCAGTAATAGTAGAAATCTGAGTTTTTTCAATTCTGTGTTTTTTATTTTCGTATCAAAAACCAAAACATGGGGAAACTCAAAATTGATAATATTTATGACTTCTTTGAGCGTTGATTAGACCCATCTAACGCCTCTATGTTGTTAATCAGGGGTTTGAATTAGGTTTGATCAATTTACCTTCTGCTTGAGTTCGTCCAGAATTTTAGGAGTTGGTTGATACAACGCCCGAGGTTGGGCATTATTCTTTAGGATGAAGAAAAAAAGGTAAATGGATTATTCGACTAAATGTTTCAATTGAAGCAGCTCTGACATCATCCGACCGTTAGGTAATTATAATTTGTCCACTGGTAGACACTGTTAGAAACCGCTTGTGGTACATCTCGGCTCATCACTACTTGATACATCGGTCACGCTTGCTGTTTCTCGATAGCGATGGGTGAGATTCAAAATCACGATCAGAGTACAACAGGTGGTACTAGTTATGCTATGTCCTCGATGCGCAGTTAGCTTTAAATGAAAAAACTTATGGGCTTCTCACTATCATAATAACAATAATATTGAAATTAAATACTCCATTGAATCTGGAATCTTAGTCATAGATTCAATCAAGAGATGCTCTCGTGAATTGAAAAAATAACAATCGCACCAGACTTTTGCAGTTTTACACCTGATATACCCAATACTTTGTGGAAATACCACAGGGAGATGGTTCAAAAAGATTATTACAAGCAAGGCCAAAAAAACTATATTTTTCCTGGATCTGGATCATAATTCGTAATACACCAAGTGAAACATTATATAAAAGCTATAAAATCTGGAATACTTAGAGAGATCAACTAATTTAGGGTATACTCTGAAGTACTAAATAAAAATATAAATGTCGAATTGAGACAAAACGCAGATATTTTAGCAATGTAGCATCAGACACTATTGACTCTATGGTATCGATCATTCGGGTTCTATTAATATTCGAATATGGCAAGTTGCAATATCAATATTGGAACTCAACCATAAAGGACCTATAAAAAATAATAAGGCAAGCAAAAAAAATTCTCCAATTGTTAAAATCTTGGAAATACATAACCAAGGGAAATACTAAAAGAAGTAGAATATGAAAGTTTTACAAATCGCAAAAATTACTTTGAAATGATCGATAAAAGAACTCAATGTTCAAGTATGGTTTTCTATTGGAAGTTCGAAAACATAAAGAATTTTTTATCATTATTCTTATCGATATGAAAATATATGAAGGCGGAAACCTAAAAAAAGGCTGATCCCAAATTATCAGAAACACAAAATATGAAAATTGTCCTGAAACAGATAAACTATTCAGATTCGAAGAAAACTACGACAAACATACATCCCTTAAGTTGGATTTAGAATTTTCGAACTTCCCTTACTTATGTGGAGCACTATATAAAGTGATCATCGACAAACTCTTCACTGCCGATTCATTTAAAATGAGGCTTTCAACTCGAGTACCGCCGTTAAATCCTAATTGACGCGGACATTTCCCCGACCATCGGCATATTATTTTTCCATAATTTCCGAATTCACGTCTCGCCTCTCTCTGCGTCGAGAGCTCCACCACCCCTTGTTCCGTCGAGGGGTTGAAATCAGCAAAGCCGAAGTGATTAATAAATATGTTCTCGAACGCAGACGATGAAATTTGGAGAGCCCGAACTTCGGCTGTTTGTTTTCTAATAATTGATGTTCGGCTGGTGTATTTTCGAGTATTATTCAGAGTCTAAATTTTAATAACGTCTGCTAATGTTATTTCGCTGATGTGGGGTAATGTATTGGAAAACGCTCCGTCTCCCCCTGCCACCCCGAGGCTCGAGGTTCGCCTGGTAGAAATTAAGGGGGGGAGAGAACACGACCGTTTTAGGCGTAATGAGTGAGGCTGCGAAGATCTGCTATGAAATAGTTCGGTGGGCCTTGATCAAACTTCAATTAAAATTTCGAATTGTTCCAGTCCGTTGACGAATAATATCAATAATGTATGTTGCTGAAGGAAGCCTGCATGGAAGATGATACATGTGGTAGGGGGTCGCTTCAAGTTGATGAAGATATTCGCGCTTCCATTAGATAAGAGGCTTTATTTTAAAAGAAAGAGTGATTTCCTTCCATAAAGATACGAGAATATTGGGTCAGATGACGCGAATGAATTTATATAACATTGATTTTTTCGTTCTTTCGTTGCTATCAAAATTTGTCTTCACTCCATTCTGGCGGAAGTGTCATTTTTTACCTGACTGCTACAGGAGGATACTGTTCATTTGTAGTGGCCCATATAAAATAGTAAGGTCTGTAATGAATCCCAGTTTTCTGAGGAAAATTGGAGTTCATTTTAGTGCATTCCTTTCGTTTCATATTTCCGCCTTTCGAAATATTTAATTCTCAAATATTCAGTACATTCATTCCGATAGGCAGAGAGTAAATGTAAAAAACCGTTTATCTGTGTTTAACGTTGTTTTTCTTGCATGCCGTTGAAGATTTCGACGTTTTTCTGATGTTGATATGCGATAAACCGGAGCTGACGACGTTTTTCATTCTTGTCGCATTCTGGATTTGCCTATAAAAGCAGATTTTCCCCCGCGAAGGTCACTTTTGACTTTTTCTTTCTCTCTTGCTTCAGTCTCTTTTACTTTTTGCTTTCTGCTCTTTCACTTTGACTCTCTTACGCTCCGTACTTTTCTGCGATTCGACGTTAATTGTGTGCACGACAAGCCGTTCTTTAAAAATAATTTTGTGTTGCAAGTATCAGTGCTATTAGGAATTAACTTTCAGTTTTTCATTTGTTTTCCGCGAGTGCCTGAAATAAAGGAGGTGGGTCCCCGTCTTTACCGTTCAGTTTCTTAATTAGACCTACACCGGTTACTTCTTTGACACTGCTGTACTGTATCGCTTTCTGTTATATTTTATCGTACTTTACCCTGTTTCGCGAGTCTGACTTTTCCCTTCGCTATCAGTCATGGCGCGTAAGCCCTTGGGGTACTGAAGGGAAAGTCCCGTCAACCCCCCCTGTCCGCGTCATAAGTGTTGAATCCGAAATCTCTTCTTTTCTATCAGTCATGGCGCGTAAGCCCTTGGGGTAGAGAAAAAGAGATACCGCTCGTCGTCAGTGAAATCCCGTAGTTGCGCTAAAAATAGACCTTTTCTTCGCTATCAGTCATGGAGCGTTATAGCCCTTGTGTATGTTGGCTGATAGATTCGCTCATATTTCATACCTACACATATCTCCGTTGTACATATAATCAGTTTCCGAAGGTGTGAATAAACTAGTACATAATTTGATTTTGACTACTTCGTTATCGCTACCACCCTAGATAACAGCGAACTCTGTCTCCGACTGGCAGCTACTCTGGTAGGTTTGCTATTCTTCCTATTGAAAAGAATAGCTGGCGCTCGAGATAAATTTTCTCTGAGGTAACCACGTTACAGGTCGCCTACGAGACTCAACTACGACATTCTGACATTGTGCCCTTGAAAAAAAATGTGCCTGTATATTTTCCAAGATATTAAAACTTTTCCGCTGGGTCTCTAACTTGAGGCCGGAACCCGTCTATGGAATTTCGACAAATGAATATAAGGATAATTTTGTGCCAATTTGTGTCTAAGGAAAAAAGTTTTGTGTCGGTATATTTCCCGATAGATCCCGACTTTTCCCCTAGGACCAACAGGACGCTGTGACCAGTCAATGGAATTTCGACAAATGAATATAATGATTATTTTGAGTTCATTCTGTGGAAATTTGTGTCTTTGAACTTAACGCAGACATGTCGCGTACAGATTTTCAACAATTGGTTGCATGATAATTCTTTTGTCGTTTTTTGCTCATTTGTGCTGTATCAGAAACATTTGGTGCAGGTATATTTTCCGAGATATACTGACTTTTCCTACTTGACGAGTATACGGATCTATGCAGTTTCGACAACTGATTGATAATGGTAATTTTGTACCTATACTCCATTCACTTTTATTTTAGCTCTCGGTTGGCCATGGAAATTTGACACATTTCACTCTGTATAGTACGAATATGTGGGGTTAGGACGCTTGTCAAAACATTTTTGGGTTTTGAATCAACGCTCTGTTGCCCGTTCTACGTAAAAGTTTCTGTTATTACGTATTTTATCACAATGTCGTATCTCTTCGGAAAATATGTGACGAACATAATTGAAGTTCATACAAACTGATTGAGGGCATACCAAATGCAGTTATTTGCATGGAAAATACAGGAGATCAGTATGATATCATAATATGCACTAGCTTGAGGAGAGTCAATGGCTAAAGTTTGAATACGTTACATCAGTTGTAGATTTCAAAAATATTAACCCGAAGATGAAATGAATATGATGCAGTGGTTGGGAATGGGCATCTCTCGAAGGAATTGGCAGTTAAATACAAGAATGTTAAATTATTCAACAAAAATCATCTTGCATCAATATAATTAAGTACAAGGAATTGGTGGCAGTTTCAAGTCAAGATGAGTTTCACCTTTGAACAAAAATTTCACATGAATAAACAATTAACAGGACAACTGGCGCGTATTTGTGGCTGTTCATCTTAATACATTGATATAATAATAATTGGGTATTTATTGGTACCAAGACATTTACAATGTACTCCAATGCCACCACTTTTTTGGGTCTCCCAATAGAAGGAAATTCTTTGTCATCCTCTTCATTCACAATCTTTGTGATTGTGGAAATATTCAGCTGAAATATAATTCGTTTAGATTCTGATGAAACATTACAGAAATTCTCTTACATTGAATATTTTTGCTTCCGTCTGACGTATTGTGGATTTTAGAATATCAGGGTATAACTATTTGAATGAGCGGACCTGAATTCTAAATATCACTTCCTGAAACCCTGTCCCTTTTTTCAATGATTTTCGGCATTTTCGTAATAAAAATTGATATTAGTTGTGGCAACGGCGTTATGACATTAACGACAATTCATGAGTGCCAATCTTACTCGGTTCTACTTATAAAAACTTGAGAAAATTATTTCATGGCCAACCGACTGCTAAAATAAAGGTGAATGGAGTATATTCGTCATATTATATAATATATGACGTTATACATCGCTTTGTACAGAGTTGGCCATTGAAAACGAACCATCGGCTTTGTAGAATTTATTGCAAACGCTCGGACTTAAGATCAAATTCGAAACCGTATCGCTTCAACCCTTAGTAATACACAAAATACTACTTCAGAAAGTAAAAGAAAAGGGAATTAGGGGCATTCCTTTGAAGCTAATGTCAAGTTACTTGTCAGAGGAAAAACAGGTGGTTATGTTGGATGTAGAGGATGTACTCTTTTCTTCCGAGATAACATTATCAGTGGGGATTCCTCAGGGTAGTATCGCGGGCCGATATGGTGATGACCTTCCGGATACCTTGAAGCAAGAAATCACTTCTGAACGCTCAGAAGTGGATGCCTTGGAGCAAGGGAGGACCTCTGAACACTTGGAGGTATATACTTTCTTGTACGCTGATGACACTAATGTTCTTATTTCATCCCACAATGTCGAACAGTAGACAATTGGCCTAAAAACTGCTGTCTCAACAGAAAAGCATTGGTGTTGTCGCAATGCACTAAATTCTGAAAAAACAAATGTAGTAGCTAGATTCACAAGCCTCTCTGGAGCTGCACATCTTGCACCCTGATGCGGATCAATTAACAATTCGAAGTACTTCTGTTTATCAAAAATCCTTCTAACAGAACTGGGAATTTCTCAAATCCTTCCGCTTGTTACGTTATATAATATTCTGCAACAGAAAACAACAGTAAACAGGCTTCCGCCACATATGTTTTCTTGTCCCAGGTGGACCAATATAAAACATAAAATTATCAATAATTCACATAAAAAAATTCCATCGGCTGGAATCGCACATTGACATCGAATCCTCTCACTAGTCACCCTGAAACCCAATTAACGTCTAAAAACGCCAAAAGCCGTATATGCCGGCACAGAAGGGGCCCCATCAGTCCTCCTGCGGGTCTATCTGCCCCACATTCTGTCCGTCTGTCACGACCGGGACGAATGGCTTTTCCGACGTAATATATAATTCATTTACAAGTTAGTGCGACGACCGCGCTGCCCAGAAAATTCATAACTTCACGTCGTTCATTACAGCTGTCATCCGCACTCGCATACGCGCGCGCGACGAAGACGGAAAGTGCGGGAGGGTCGAAAGGGGGCACTCCCGTCGTCCGTAAAAAAGACGACGTGATTTTTTCCTTACGCCCGCTGTCGTTTTCACGAGATGAATTACGCCGAAACGATGCGGAAAATATAGGAAAAAATTAATTTTGTACGCGACGTTTTAACGGATACGGGGAGGGTTGCAATTTTGATGATGCTTTCTGCTGATTATGCAGCTCTCTGCTTTTTTATGTCTGCATATCAGAATGATAGATGGGCAGACACGTGACGAAATGAATGGAGGATGTGAATGTATGTGTTTATGTGTAACTCTGAAATTATGAGGAATACCCTTTCGCATGGCGAAGAAGGGGCTAGCATTTTGTATAGGTTATTTGTTTCCGATATCGTTTCAACTCATTGATATTCATTCGTAACAGTATTACCTTCGGAAATATCCAAAAATTATTATATCGCCTTCAAAGCAGCGCGCAGCGCCACGATCAAGGCTGGGCTTTATTGCAGCAGAAGATAAAATTTATACGAATAAATTGGGCAAAAAGGTTTACCAAATGGTATAATGATGGATCAAACTCTGAGGCACAAGCATCGGATATGACATCTCTGCCTTACCTCCGGAGACGCAAACTGTCTACACATGTGCTTAAGGGTGAGATGAGCCTTAAAAGGGCACATATCTATATCACAACAACTACAGCCAGGGTTCTCTGCTAACATGGAAATATAGTAATAGCATTAAGTAGCCGACCAAACGCTAATGTGAATCTCCTGTGGGAGCCAGGGTATTGTGGTATTACAGAAACACACCAGAGGCAGAGAGACTCATGTTGCTTTAACTGACCTACACCAGAAAGCTACTCAAAAAGAATGGGACTCACTGGCTAGAGAATGGGACTGACTGGCTATAAAATGGGACTGACTTGCTGATTCCTGTGCCGCTGGTGCAGGAGCACTGTAGAGGTTGAACATTTTTTGTTTATCTGCAGCAACCATGAAGAGTTAAGGATGACACACCTAGGCAACAGAACGCTCCTCTCTGTAGACCTGTGGCGCTTTTGTCAGCGTGCCTTAGGGTTTGAGTCTCTCCAACTACAAGCGGATAAACAATGGAACACTACCCCCAAGTTCAGCCCGGTGGGGCACCGCACGTAGATGAAGAGAAGAAGAAGCTACTGAAGCTGTCACGAGCTGAAATTAGGTTAATGGACTGCTAAGTCAAAGACAGAGTTCGGGGTTATCTTTACTGATAGCATTAAGAACGGAATAGTAAATTAAGCTTTCATCGATGTAACTCCAAAAAATTAATTAACATTAGATAGAGTTTGACAACGAGCACTACTTGTTAGCCACAAGTTGTTGTGGTTTATTTTCCAACCATAACTATATCGTATTGCATCCACAATTGGGAATCGGGGAAATTCAACTGAATTGGGTTCACAACGATGTTAGAGATATACGAAACGTGACAGCTTCCTAAAGTGAGAAAAACTAGCATATTCGCATTCAAATCTACTACCGATATGTTCAGACACACACATTGAAAGATGACAGAGTAAAAGCAAAATGAAAGGTAAATGAATCAAAGCTACTAATTACTATCCGGAAAAATTGTATCCAGATTTCCACTGTTCGCTTATCGAACAAGATTACAGTGAAGATTCATTTGATGAGAACGGGGAATTCTCCTCAATTTAGGTTATCACAGCATATGCAAGTTTACACTGAATAATTATGAGTTTTCATTAATTTTTCAAATGCTCCGCGGAAACTATTCAGCATCAAATATGAGGTTTTATAATTTCTAGTTTACGATTTGGCAACAGCGCCTTCTAGAAAATAAAAAGAACAATGGCTTATTTATGAAATAACAGCTGTGGATTCAGCCATCATAAGGCGCGTATTCACTGGCGAGCCTCAACAGCAACCGGTCATAAAAATTCCATAAAATTTTACGACCTTCCTCGTTCGTCGCAGACTTCTTAGACAGCCATCCTTGTCTCTCTCATCAAGAAAGTGTATCTGTTATCCTTTATTATAAACGCATATTTCAGTCGATGTTGCCAACTTTTGCAATAGAAACGAAACGCTTTAAATTTTGAATATCCATTTTTATTTTTAGTTTTCAAGTTCTTAAAATAATTTTTGTTGGGAAACGGTTGAAATGGTTATTTCAAAATGTGACGTTTTAAAGATATTTCATAAAAAATACATAATTTTCGTCAGAAGGAGTATTCCTTATTGCACATAGTGTTAAATTTTGAGTAGGGAATTACGCCTGCTCAATTTAATGCATATCCTTAACAGTTCTGGAAAAAAGTTATTAATGAAATAAATATAGATCGTCTATAATAGGTAAGTCACCCAATCAAAAGACATTCCTTGCGTCACGGGAAAGATCTTTAGTAATAGTAGAGGTGAAACTCAAATCAATACTCTTGACCAAATTTCCCCAGAAAACTGTGGTTTGACAATAGTTTCGACAGGAGAATATTTTCAGCTCTATTTCATCATTTATCGAAGTGAATTAAAAATGCCATCTTTGTAAAACTAAAGTGGGTATCAATAATTAGATTATTGATATTTTGATGATATTACAAGAAAACGGAGAGGAACAATAGAATAGTGATGGCAACACTTCTTTGAACTGATATTGAAATACTGAGTGCTCACGACACAGATTTGCTCGATGCAAATGGTCCAGCTTATTATCATATCACTCCTTTCCTTCCCAAGTGAAACTATCAGTACACCCCTCTACTCATGACGGACTGAACTAAATCTTTTCCAGTTAACGAACCCTTCCGATTTACACGGCTCCCTTGATAAAACTCTCTAAATCGCATATATTCGAAATCGTGAAAGGAAACGCGCGAACCCAATGAAAAATTCAGGTGGCGGAAAGTCAGGACCGCCGGCATTCGACTCGCTCTACCGTCCCGAAGGTACGGACCGGGGTAATTTCTTGCCAATCAATGGCCCTTCCAGACCGGACACCTCGACCGCAGTCCGGCTTATCGGGGATGAGTTAAGGCTCTCCGAGGGCGTCGCGGCTGGGGTTTCCCGGGGTCCCTGGGGATCGCGTCCAGGTCTCCGGACCGCACTTCGAATAGGACCATGTATACTGAATGATTCGCTTCGTCGGCCACCCCCGTGCCACCCGCCGGTCCGCCGCCCCCGCAGTTTTCTTTCGAAGGTCGCTTGATTTATAAATTTGACGGGTTGAATTGGCCAACCCTTGCCGGGAAAAGTTCACCGGCCATAAAGGATATTCATGGTACACTAGTAGGGAAGACTTTATGGCCTCCGTCTATGATTTTGAAGCCTGTGTTTGATGATTCCTTCTGTTAGAAATCTACGCAGTGTTCGTACTATAAATTAGAAACTTCACAACATTACTCGAAACTTCTTCGCAGAATTGATTCATATTTGGAAAGAATGGGTACATAGTACATTCAAAACGCGAAAAATGCTCCCTGATTTGGAAGATATTAAAAAATGAGTTCCATTTTGTCCCTATCAAGTTTTGGCCTTCAAGTAGCAGACTTGGCAAACGATAAAGATGCTGTTTTCGAACATGTCTTCTCAGCATTATCTTCTGAAATTTTGGCAATGGAATTGAGCCCAAACGCCATGACGCCATCATATGAGATCCATTTTGACATGCGACTTTTCCTGTAGAGTTATCTCACCAAAGTCGCCACTTGAAGGGGATAATTTTATGAGTAGTAGTAAAAAAAATTTTTTTCGAGCTTGTCACACTTTTAGAAGATATGTTAATTTGTCCCAAAGGAAGCTACTTTCCAAAAAACTGACAATTCGGACATGATGCAAGGTCAGTGCGGTCCTTTGACAATGCAAAAAAAAATTGATATTTGTACATACTCTAACGTGCCAGATTTTCATACAAATGATTAATCTTGGTGTTGCAGACGTGTTGACCCATTAATCTGAGACTAATCAGGGGTTTTTTTTAATCTGACAGTTAGAAGATGATAACAACTCATTTTTTTTTAAATATCTCCCTTACTGTACCTCTGATAGTTTCTGTATTCATTATAAAAGTTGAAGATAATAACACTTTATACAACTTTTGTCTGAAGCAATTTTACATACTCTTATCCGTTTTCGAGTTAGAGGGTGATAAGGGCGAGGAGCTTAGCCACACATGCGAAAGACCAAGGTCAATGTTCGAAACCCAGTCTAATGTACATTCATCGCCATATATCACAAAAACGTTAAAACGTAGAAGAAATTGCTTCGGACAAAATTTGTAGAAAATGTTATGCTCTACAACTTTTGTAATGAATGCGAAAACAATTTGAAGCCAAGGAGAGGAGATAATTCAAAAAAACTTATTTTTGTAACCTTTATGGCCAATTTTTATTCTTTCGGCTTTCTGAAACTGATGCTTCACAATAAGAATAAATGCCCTATTTTTTTGGTGTAGCTGGGGGAAAATCTGCAAGTCAGACGAACCACCTTCTCCTGAGGGGGAACAAGTGTGGGGATTCTCACTCTCCTGAGCTCGAGACCCACTAAAAACCCTTAACTGCTTCTTGAATATTGGTTCCGGGCATTTAAACCGTTCATCTCTTAGTCGGTTTTCTTCTCGAACACTATCGTGCTGGGATTAATGTGTTTATCCTCTATTGGATAACACTTTATTGTATTTTTCAATAAGTTTCTGTTCTTATTTTAATATCTTTTTAATTGATCTCTTGGTCTCCTTCGGTAAATTCGCATTCTCCTTTTGTCTTCCTCTGGGTCGTAGTCCACTAGTCCCCTGAGTTCTTAATTCGGATGGTTTGGAATAAATTCTCAGTTTTCTGTTCATGAATTTCATTAAGGTTTCCCATTTTAGAATCCTATAAATGCCACCGCGCTCAAGAATATACTCAGGACTTTTTTTTTGCGCAAGTTTGGCGCACTCCCACACATTTTCGTCACGTTTAAATTGTCATACTGAGAGAATATATCCCGAACTAGAAAGGACACGTTTCCGAACTTTTTTTCAACAAAGAATGGTGAGAAGCGTAGCCTACAATCCTTCATCTTTGAAGCTAGAGATCTTAAACAAACCTTCTATAAGCACTTTTCTTCAGTTTTATTTCTATTTTGGATTGCGAATCATGGAACAAAGTTGTTTTTTTTTATTGCAAACTGTTATTGAATTCATCGTCTTCGGATTCAAGAATTTATAAATATGTCTACTCATTCTTCTGAAAAAAGCTATAAGCTATAAGAACTTGAACGTTTAAAGGAATTCAACATGCTGGAAGAATTTCTGCGAGTCTGCCTTGAAAGCAATAAGTCAAAAATGAAGTATTGGAGGACGATATGATTTTCAGAATTTTTTGAGACGGGAGTCACTGGGCATTGAATTTAGGACGCCCTGTACATCGACGGAAGAAGCGACTTCGTGTTTGTTCTACAAGAATTTTCATTTCAACTATCCAAAGGGAGAAAAAATTAGACAAAGCTGATTTTCGGAAGCAGCAGACAACTCCCCATTTTCACTAAATGAGATTTTGTTCAGACAACAATTTTCTCGGATGAGGATCTATCTCAGTAAAATGCAAAATGAATATTATGAATAAACAATCAACTTTGTAGCACATGTACTGTGACCCGATCACGTAAGTTCCCAAGGCCCAGTGTTCCCAACCGACCCTCATTTTACATAACCTCTTGCCACACTGTCGAAGCCCTCCTTTGTCTCCGTTCACTTTGGCCCACCCGGTCGGCCTAACGCCGCTATAAACAAACTTTTGTTATGTTATAATAGGTGCAATAAAGTACCTGAGACCCATAACCCCCTCGACTCTGGACCGGTGTTTATTATCGACGCCAACGCGATCCCAACGGACGCGATTCCATTGTTTTGAACGGCCAAGATATTGCATCGCCGCCTACTTGAAGCGGAGGAGAGGCCCCTTGTCTATTTTTACGTACGATAGGAACGTATGCTGTAATCTTACTTAATCTGTAACTGAGACATTACACATACACTCGACCCACATGGTTGCAATGCGGAGTTTCATGATTTATAAATGATCGAAAAGAGGAAATGCGCGATATAAATGCTGTCTTGCATGCAAACTGGAGGAGAAACATGCTGAGAAATTGACGTCTCGCTCTCGATGCAATGCAAATCTGGGATTCGAGAAGGTCAGAACACAATTAAATCATACGGTTGCAGTAGTGCCCCTACTTTCACCTCTATGACTGGCCAGATTACAGCGAGGTATGTGGTGTGGTTTGAGAGAAGAGAAAAAAAGATTCTGTTATTACTCCACATGTTGCGACAGTATGTTTAGGTTAAAATACGGCATGAGAAAAGTACAAGACGTAAACACCTCCATTTCACTGAAATTCAAACAGGCTTTCATCCAATTCGAAGTATGTAAAATTTTCTTGCTGGGAAAAGCCTACTGGTTTATTCCTGCCAGTATACAGATTTTGTTGTAGCCTAGCGATAGCTTGAGAACTTGAAAAACCTGCCACAATAAATTCATGTGGGGCATTAAAAAGTTTTAAAATGAACGTATGATTCGCCTTTTAGCATCTGCGCTAACAACACTTTTTTGTGATGCAACCAAACGTCCTAAGAACACCAGAAAGTAGACAAAGAATTCAATAAGTTTAAAAAAAATGATTTGTAGCATGTTTTTGAAGAAGTTTTTTGTACTAATCTACAAATGGTGATGCAAGGTCGAATGCGTTTCCTTGTACTTTCGAACACTTCGAACGAAATCAGTAGCATCTGATCAATTGGTGTGAAAATCGCCCAACACAAAAAAAAATTGTGGGCTGAATTGTGCTATATTTGTGCTACACAAAGGTGCAGCACAGTGCTTTACAGTTACTGAGTTGTGCCGTTCGAATTCAGTCTTACTTCTCGGAAAATCGTAAATGAAGAGACAAGTTGGCCAGCACTTTTTTTTCGGAGAAATGAGTAGAAAACTGTAATCTACAATGGTGCTGTGATTTCAACTTTGGTCATTATCTCCGTTTCTGTTTTCTGTTTTGATAGCAATCCTGTGGCATACTATGATTTTTTACTACAGGTTGATTTGCTGAGTTATAACATGAAGTTGTGTTTTTTCTTATGAAAACAGTAGTTTGAAATGACTTAGAAAGAATCGCCATTTTTTTTACCATTTCAGAAATATATCATACATCGCCCTTAGTCTTCCTAAGTTATTTTAAACTACTGTTTTCATAAGAAAAAACACATCTTTATGTTATAGCCCAGCAAATATACCTGTTGGAAAAAATCATAGTACTCCACTGGATGGCTATCAAAAAAGTGTCTGTATAATGTTTTCATTTCAGCACCCTAGCTTAAACAGAAACGGAGATACTGACCAAAGTTGAAATTTTAATTTAAGTCGAAAAAAAAAGAAGATAGAGGGAAGCAGTTGATGGCATTATTAGTGTCTCGAAAAAAGACGACCGTGATGTGCTATGCATTTTTCTCTGTGCCTTGAAAACCGTATGGGGTAAAAGAAAAATTTCCACGCTGCAAAGGTGCTGGGCCAACTTCACACACAGATCTGATCAGTGAGATTAGATGACTTGAGTTCCGTATAAAATTCGGATGTTGAATTTGATCATTTTGGTTCATGTCAAATGCAGCGAGTAGAAATAATCTAGGGGAGCACAAATCTCAAATACTAAACTATGGAGAGAAAAAAAATTTTTGGCGTAGACCCGAATATACACAAGTGTAACTCACAAACACGGTCATCAGGTCGAATCTGCGGAAAAACAAATAAAATGAACGTGTTTTTACCGACGATTTTCACTGTCCAGTTTCCGACGAGGAGGGGAATATATTTTCGCTGACTAATTAAAGGGTGCCCCCTTCAAATGAATGGCGAAGGCAATTATTCAATGTAACTCGCGGCCCAGAGAGACAGACGGGGTATCTCGTGCTCGGCATTCGGTTTTGAAGTTATTTTTACCGCACGTGAATTATCGGACGGAATTCACCCGATGAAAAACATTTCTCAAACGGAGAATACGTTCAAGGGAAAGGAGCAGTAATTATATTCTTCAAAAGACGATGAAACTTTTCATATCCATCACCTCCTTATGAGGTGGCGCAATGAAAAAAACATGGGGAACATTTTTGTCATACCGAATAAAAAAATTTTGGACTCAAAAGCCAGCATCAAATATTCTTTATATTGTTGTCGTCGTCTGCTAAATGCTTTTCAATTGTGCAGGGAGCGCGGTCGTATAGGGACCTGAATAACACTGGGACCCTGAAAATCTCGGTTTTCGTCCAACCAAGAAAATCTCCCACCTATTGCTGATGGATCGAATTACGACATCTTGAGGGTAGAGGAATTGCTGATTTGGCCAACCGTATGTCCCAGGCAATTGAAGGACTTCGAAAATATTTCTTAAGCAAGGCAGCTTCATCAGAACTCCATCAAGTAGTTTGTGTTGCAATGCAGAAACTGATTGGCAAACCTTGGCATGGGAGGCACCAGAACGAGGTCAACCATGATTACGTCGACATATCTGCGTCGAACTACTGGTTGACTTCCGGAAGGTTGTTTCCCGAGACAGAGGGCT
Organism: Coccinella septempunctata; assembly: GCF_907165205.1. Classification (NCBI taxonomy): domain Eukaryota; kingdom Metazoa; phylum Arthropoda; class Insecta; order Coleoptera; family Coccinellidae; genus Coccinella; species Coccinella septempunctata. Next base: position 12,048,769 of record NC_058191.1, read on the forward strand.
TCATGCTCGCCATCCAAGATCAGGTGATTCCAACAAGGAACTGCATGAAATATATCGCCAAGGATGCCTCAGTGGCGGATGATAGCTGTCGTTATGGCTGTGCGACACATGAAACTATCCAGCACATCACCGGGGGATGTCAGAAGTTCGCAGGCATGGAGTATTACAAAAATAGACATGAGGCTGTTGCCAAGATTCTTCACCAAGAATTGGCACTAAAACACCAACTTCTAAGTTCGAAAAAGGTTCCTTATTATAATTACCATCGAGATGCTGTATTGGAAAATGAACATCACAAGCTATATACTGGGATCGCACGGTTCTCACAGACCGGAAAATAACCCACAACAGACCAGACTTCATATTGCTCAAAAAGGATGAGGACAGAGCACTATTCATCGATGTGGCGATTCCAAATAATAACAATCTTCTAGATAGGCACACTGAAAAAATTTTCAAAATACAGAGATCACGAGAAACAAACCAGGAGACAGTAGAAGCTAAAAGATATCAAGACCATCCCTATTGTCATTTCATCTACAGGCCTGATACCGAAGAAACTACCAGAGAACTTGAGGAAACTTCAGTTGGACGAAAATATCTATAGAGTCATGCAGAAGGCGGTACTGCTGGGAACGGCGAGAACTGTACGCAAGTACATGGGAAATTTAGAGGAACACCGTCTGCTTCGACAGGAAGTGAGGGTGGAGCAGGAATCCAACCAACGGCAGGGAGCCGAGGAGTGACCCGGACCTGACCACCACCACGAGCCCGAAAATCTGGAAAGGGCTCCAACAGAGCTCAATCCTTTTGGTATCTGAGATATCTGGGATAAGTGAATTTTCCTCTGGAGAGGAGTGTGAAAGCCACAAGGCTACGGTCATAATAATTCATAATTCTTCAGAATTATCATCATAGAGATAACAAAATGAAAACATGTCACAAAAAAGTGATTAAGCTCCTTTTTCTCTCGAATCATCATCGATTGTGTCCAACATGATAAGCTTTCGATGAGACTTGAAGCATATGGTGTTCGGGGTATTGAACATTAATTGACTTGACAAACTCATAGAAAAAATTGTGAAACAACGCTGACATGATCATATCAACCAACATTCTGTCGGGGCAGGAATTACTGGAGCCTAACCTTGCAGTTTGAGTTTGTAGAGAAATTCTGAAATCTGCTAGTTAAAACGACAATCTATCTTGATTCTACAATCTGAGCATAAAAATTAATAAAGAATAGAAAAAATTCCTACCAAAACGATGAATTATTAAACATCCACATGTGTTGCTCTTGGCGAGAATGAGACAAATTTATGAAACTGCAACGAGATCTGGTGGCGACTAATTGACTTTGAAAAATATTCCCGGGTCACGATCTCCCAAATATCCCACCCGTATGCCGAAGATTCCGAAACAAAGAAGGTCGACATATGCTCAATTCCCAGATTAAACATACCATGATCGATCGTGGATGCCTGAAGATGTGTGTGGCATCGTCGGGGCGCTTCCTGTGACCCCTCTAACATCTGCATTAATAATAGAGAACGTTAAAAGATTTTAATACCGCCACTCGGAACGTGACTCGATTTACAGACGCAGCACAGACTTGACGAAAGAAAAGAGAGGAAGCTGGTGCAACCACCACAAATTACTCATTTGTCTCCGCGGCTTAATTAGGAATGGTCCCGGTCAATGATTTCAGAACGAACGAGTTAATTCTTTTGTACGTCTCATTGGTCCGTGGAATATTAAGGACTTGGGAGGAAGGAGAGTTTTGCAGCATGAAAAATTGTAGCGTCGGTCGGCTGTAATTATCTTTTTGTACGATCTGAAAAGGAGCCTGTCTGGTTTTGGTTGATTGAAGGGCTCTTCCTAGGTTTTTGTTGCGGAATGAATCTCGAGGGGAAGGAGAGTAGTCTCTTGAGCTATTCTTCATTTTATTTTCGATCTTCTGATATTTAAAGCTGGAAATTTTCACTTCACTAGGAATGCAAAAATCCAGATGTGGAATGAGTTCAATAATTCCTATTTCTTCACTTTGATGACTGAATGTAGCTACTTAGATTGTTTATTGTGATTAGCTCAAAATCTTTTTTTCATAATATCCAACAAATGTTTGATGGGACCATTGTAAGAAAAACGTGAAATGTTCATGTCTAAAGCCCGTTTGCAACAGCCGAGAATTTTCTGGAGAATTCTGTACAAAATTCTCGCAAGAAAACGGCAGGGATTATTTTGTACGCAACTGAACAGAGAATTCTACCGAAAGTGCGTATGTAACGGTACATAATTCACGGCTCATAAAATCACGAGTAAATTTTCTAGAGAATTCTCGGCTGTTGCAAACGGGCTTAAGGCATTTTTCTAAGTCTATCTGCATATATCCATGCATATCCTGCATGGTTATAAAAACCTTTTTGAAATCAACGTGCCAAAACACAATTTGAGAACAAGTAAAACTTTGTTGTATTGAAATTAAGCGAAATTTTTATCTTAGCACAATATTAACTTCGGAATCGGTCTTATAGTTTAAGGCCTAGCATATTTGCCAATTTGCTTTTTCAAACACAGATTCGAAGTTCAGGTTTGGTGCTCTGAATACCAAAGTTACATACGAGTTACATTTTGTTTTGTATATTTTGGATAGCTTTGGAACTCTTTGGTCTTACTAAATGATTCTTTTCCATATCCACTGACACAATTTTCTCTGTATGAGTTATCGGTTTCAACTATCTATCGTAAAGTTTTTTTTTGCTTGGTGGTAACTTTGTCTGGTTGTTAAGGCTGTAGGCCCCTTGCATATGAGTCTGATTTTCGTCAAGAAATGCCTTCAATTCTTTGTCTTCGAGTTTTTCTGGCTGTCCAGAGAGAGGCCCACCGTCAACGCTGAAATTACCATTTCTGAAACGTCAAAAACCTCCTCTATCTCGTCACCTACACTATTTATTATTTGGAGCATTGTCACCATAAACTTCCACAAGCAATATATGCATTTCAGGTGCTCTTTTCTTCTTGATAAAGCAGAATACTGTTATCCGTCTTCCTGATGTCCTGTTTCCTTCTCGTCGAACGATGAGTTCGTGATCTCTCCACACAAGTGGATGGTGATTTTTCTCATATTTGCATATTCAATGTATTTTCGTCTAGTTGAAGTCTCTTCATATTCTCTGGTAGTTTCTTCGGTGTCAAGCCTGTAGATAAAATGAAAAAAGGGATGGTTTTTTCCTCGAGGGAAACTTCCTCAATGTGCCCGTCTAGTGTTGTAAGTATTTGGAATCGCAACTCCAATAAATAATTCGACGCATATAATAATATGTCGATGTTGACTTCGTTCTGGTGTCTTCCATGCAGAGGTTTGCCAATAAGTTTCTGCATACTGCTTTCTACAAACTCTTCGATGATTTTCAAGCGATCCTGTTACAATTTCAAGACAGTAGAATTGTCAGCATCACAGACTACTCGGTGAAGGTCTGATCTAACAGCCTTGTTCGGAAAATATTCTCGAAGGCCTTCGATTTCCTGAGACATACGGTTGGACAAATGAACAATTCCTCGACCTCGAGGTGTCGTGGGAACTCTGTTCGTTTTAATGAGCCTTTAGGGTAATGTTTATGATGTCTCGTCCGCATTGTTTTCTTCTCTGTGTGGCTGTGTGGTAATTCTAGATTCACCAAAGTGAATTACTTGTAAGTCTTAAGCTATAACCAGGAGACCCATGATATGCTATATTATCAAATAGCTCTTTGGACGCTTTAAGCGAAAATGTATTAATATATAGGGTGTTTCATTAAAAAAAAATGATAAAAACTACAATTTTCAAATGTTGGCAACACTGATTACTTGTTGGTAAATTTCAAAGTTTGAAAGTATTAATAAAAAGAAGACTAAATTACAATTATTTTGACACCACGTAGGACTTACTGGGTTCCATAGAATATATTTTACAGGCCTTTAAAGTTGGACACTTTTGGACATATAAATGTTATAAGTCAAAAACCAAAATTGTAGACCCTCTTTGACCTATGTTCTTGAAAATATCTTTTCAAGTACTATTTAAATATCTTATCATATACAGGTAATTTCTTGTTACCACCCTGTCTGTAATTGATTCATTTAATTTTTTTCATCAAATGAGTAAATATCGAAAGAGCACGAACTACTTTCATGTGAAACTATTTTTTGTAGCTATTACAATTTCTGAGATAAGGGGATAGGGAATTTTAAACCGGCCACCATGTACACTTATTTATTGATTTATTCAAATAATACAACCATTTCACAACCGAAGGCAACATAAACAACAGGAACTCAGTTAGAGATAAATAACAAAATGGCAGTTTTCATTATTCATCTCAGTGTTCAAGTAGACACCTTCGTCAATTATTTCTCCATCTTCATATTATTATTAGTATTATTATTATAAATTAGAGATAAGCGGGAAAATTCTTTTGACCTCACTTTGAGCTGAGGCTCTGATTCGCGTTTCATTCTAAGCGCTGTATAAAACTTGCATGATATTTACATTTCCAGCGTTCCACACAGCCCACTCACATACATACCTATTTCCCGATCTGATAGAGCCCATAGAAACCAGAACCGATAATATAGTGGAGCATAACATGAACTTTCACTCTCTTGTTCAGTCTCTCTTCGTTTAAATATCCAATAACGAGATTTGAATAATATTTGCTTATCATCCGTCGACGTAATCCATCTTTCTCTTGTCAGGCTCCGATTTTCAGCCTCCACTTTATTCCGGGGATCGCTTTCGGGAGAGCATTAGGGCCAGGCTGCGATATATAGCCGCTTTCGATAATACGACATGTAATTATTTTGGCCATTAGAGGAACGCGAGTCTAGACGCAGCCGGGCCGCGTGGATGGAAAATAGGAATGCGGGGATAGAGAGATTCATATTTGTCTATATGGCCAGATGAGATGTAGTTCATTAGGGTGTAATACTCGTTGCTTGTTGAAATTGGTTCGTGTTTTCTTTCTCGACCGTTAACGCACTCATTTATCTGTTCAATGTATTTTTTGGTTTACTGTGTAAATAGAGGAATGCATTCCTGGATGAATAAAGCACGATTGATTATACAGGGCAGGCAAATGGAAGAGTCCACCTAAAATATTTCTAATGGCAAGTTCATATTAATTATAATATTATAAACTCACTCTCTAGAATGTTGACGAAACTCAAAAATTTGACTCCTGAATTGTAGATATTTGTAATACAGCTTTTATTGAATTTTGTTATTATTATTAATACTTTAAATTGTCAGGTTTCTTATTCGAAAATTTTGGTTATGAGTCAAAGTCACTTCACATGTAAATTTGTTAAGAAAAAAAAAAACACTTGGGAATTGCCATGTCAGGTGAATCTGTGTTTCTCGGCGTTGTTCTTCCGTTCACAAAAACACACCGAATTCAGCACAAAAACAACGTGGATTGTAGATAACGACAGTTTCTTTTACCGATAAAAAGATAACCGCCACCGAGAATATTTCTTCTGGGGAGAATATTCGAGAATACCGAATTTTTGGATGCAATTTTGATCACATGAGCGTCCACATGTTGGAATGTTGATGAATAGGGCCGCACCACCAGACGTCGTCATTCATTATTCTTGATTCGGCGATTCTAGATTCTTTATACTTGATTCCTTATTCTGTATTCGATCATTCTTGATTCATTATTCATTATATTAATTGTTTTTTTTTCTAAATTCGAAGATCCTACGATCTGTTTTCTTTTCTTTTCTCCAAGTGGTGGTGTGACCGTACCGGAACAAACCGTAAGTCTTTTCTTGATACCGCATACTGATTCAAAGTTGCATTCTTTTATTTGTTTAATTGTGTTAATCCCCCTGTTCAACGCAGACCTCTATCGCCTGGTTCTCTGGTGAACCAAGAACAATCGACAGAAGTCTCGAAGACGTTCCGCTGGTAATGCTTGGCGTGTACACCCGAGGTTGCCACGGAAAGACCACAGTAGCCTATCCCATCCTACCCCTGTCGTGTCCCGTTTTCGTTTTCCTGTTTACCGCAGACTTCTGTCGCCTGAATCTCTTGTGAACCAAGACCAACCGACAGAAGTCTCGAAGTCGTTCCGCTGGTAATACTTGGCGTGTACACGCAAGGTTGTCAGGGAAAGACCACAGTAGCCTATCCCATCCTACCCCTGTCGTGTCCCGTTTTCGTTTTCCTGTTTACCACAGACTTCTGTCGCCTGAATCTCTGGTGAACCAAGACCAATCGACAGAAGTCTCGAAGTCGTTCCGCTGGTAATTCTTGGCGTGTACACCAAAGGTTGCCACGGAGAGACCACGATAAACTACCCCGTTATCCTGTGAATTCTTACATTGTGTTTCACCTGAATCAACCCCGTCCCGTTTATTGAATAGTTTCAATTCTGATTGGCCTGTACACTTGAAATCACTGAAAGTGCTCGGGATCAAACCCATCGCTAAATTCATTCCGAGTCATTCACTTGACAGGAGAAGACGTGCTACAGTGCTCCTAGTGCTATAAAAGAGAAAGCGGACGAGAAAGTCGAAGTGTCACAGTGCCGTAAAAGAGAAAGCGGAGGTGAAAGTGCCCACTAACCAAGCTACGGAATATTTGATTCCGTCTGCGAAGTTTTTGTAGGTTCTATATTTGTTATCGGAATTTTAATTCGTTAAAATTCTCAAAGTTGGTGTTCATCCTAAGTGTCCAGAGAATTTCTCGTTGGTACTGCAGAAAACATCAGGTGAGCTTATTTTTCGTATCTCTTTTCTGATTTTTACCATAGCGTATAAAACATTCGACTTTATACCATAGTTTTATATTAGACTATTTTAGTGAAGATTTCTGAATATTTTATTATTTTGAGATTTTTGATTATAAAACCATGTCGGAAACCTCAGATAATGAGGGCTCCTACATGGAAGCGACCGATGCTGAAGAGTTCAGCGAAGGCGAACACGAGGAGCTTGTAAAGCTCAGAGAAGAAAATGGGCAGTTGAAAGCTCAAATAGTCAAACTGACTGAAACTGTGTCACAGTTGGTCGGTGAGATGCGCCTATTGAGGGAGGAAATGACCCGCAACAATATGACGAAACCTCCCACGTACGCCGCAATCACAAAGCCGGTACAGGGTTCCAAGAATAATTCCCTTATAGGAACTGCTTCACAACCCGAAACAAGGAAAAATGATACAACCCAAGTCGCGAAGGCCCCAAACGCGCCCCCAACTAAACGCGCGCGAAAAGAAAGCTCCTCTTCTGATGAGGAGACTGTCAAGAAGGCAATGGAAGTGCCTAAAAAAGATAAAATTCCACCCATCACGATGATGGGCACCTCAGATTGGGTAGAGATATCTAAAGCTCTCTACACAAAAAGGATAAATTACAACCGTGCAACTACAGTTAAAGACGGTATAAAAATCATCGCGTCAACCGTAGATGATTTTAGAAAAATCACGAAATTCTTCGAGCAGCGTGGTAAAGAATTTTTTACCTACCAAATGGAGGAGGAGAAGAAGATATATGCCGTTATTAGGCATTTACCAATCGACGCTGATCTTGCGTTGATTAAGGACGACCTGATATTCCAGGGAATAACAGACGCTGAGGTGTCCAGAATGACATCGAACAAGACAAAGAAACAAATACCTCTCTACCTGGTTAAAACCCAGAAAAAGGAAATATTCGAAGTGAAGCGACTCTACAACCTCTGTATTGTGGTTGAGCATAAAAAGAGGCCTGAAAGTCCAAGCCAGTGCTTTAGGTGCCAAAGGTACGGGCATGCACAAAACAAATGCTCCTTCCCGTGGAGATGCGTAAAGTGCTCAGGAAGCCACAGCAGCAATGACTGCACACTCACCAGAAAAGGTGAAGAGAGAAATGCCACATGCGTCTTATGTGGAGAAGAGGGCCATCCAGCTAGCTACAAAGGATGTAGCGAGTTCAAGTTGGTGACCAGAAAGAAAAATTCCCGAAAATCAGTTGAACAGAAAAAGAAGGTAACAAAAACAACAACTTCTGAACAAAAAATTCAGGAAGTAGCGAAGACCCAACCTACAGAGCAGGAAAAGAAGAGGGAGACTCCGAAACCCGTCCAGAAAAAAGAAGGACAGAAAAAGCTTACAATGAAACAAGCTGTGAACAGTCAACAAGATAAGAAAAAGATATCTGAATCAGCCGATGATTTAGATATCTTCACAGAAAAAATTTTCAACAAGATAATGTTGAAAATTGAGAGGGAAATGGAGAAAAAACTCCAAGCATTATTCAGTAAACTGAATTAATGGACCTTACGGATATTAGGAAGAAATCCCTCAAGATAATCTCGTGGAACATAAACGGGATCAACACTCGGAAAGCCGAGATAGAACAAATAATATCAGAAAGACAACCTGATATTATAGCCCTACAGGAAACAAGAATAAACCGGAACAGAAGACTGAATTTCATGAATTATGAAACATATAGATGTGACAGAATTACAAACACCGGAGGAGGAGTAGCAATATTGGTGAGAACAGATCTGAAACACTACTTTAAAAGTAGATCCGACGAAACACAAGGAAAAACAGAAAAAGTGACGATTGTTGCCGAATTAAATCGGCAAAGAGTCGAAATAACCTCGGCGTATAAGCCACCACAAAACAATCTATTGGAAGAAGAGATAAACAACACGTTGGAAGGATCAAACCCGAAAATCTCCATCGGAGATTTCAACTGTAAATCCCCATTATGGAATAGCATAACAGAGAATAGAAATGGCAAAAAACTCAAGGATTTCGCCGAAAAACAAAATGCCATAGTTATTGGACCAGAGCTACCGACATATCTTGCTTTTGGAAGAGGAATACCAGATGTAATAGATATCGCGATATTGAAAAATATAAGTCAAGAATTCTCGATTGAAACTTTGGAAGATGGAACCTCAAACCACAATCCCGTGGAATTGACAATTGGAGAAGAACCAAGAGAAAAACTGTTGGAAATAAGAGAATATACCAATTGGACTAAATACAGCCATTTAATACAATCGGAAATAACAGAAATTCCAACAATAAACACTCCAGACGATCTGGAATGTGCGGTTGATAAACTGGAAGAGATTATATTGAAAGCTTACGAAAAAAGCACGAGAAGAGTGAAGAGACCAGCTCCAAGTCATCCGCATGGCGATACGCCTAAAGAAGTAAAAGATCTTATACAAGAAAATCGAAGACTAAGAAGAATATATAGGATGAACAAAAATGATCTGAATAGAAGGAACCTCAACCGACATAGCCAAGTTCTGAAAAATGCCCTGAAAGATCTAAGAACAAGCAGATGGAACAAAAGGGTGCAAGAACTGAATACAATCGATCATTCTGCATGGAGAATGCAAAAAAGCCTACGAGGAGAAAAGACTAAAATTCCACCCCTACATGGAGAAAGGGGAATGGCTTATACCAATACTGATAAGGCAGATGCATTGGCGGACTCGATCGAACGAGAATCGAGAATAAATTACAGGATAGACGACGATAATGAAGATTTGGAAGAACTGGTTGAAGAAAATGATGAAGAAATGGATGAATTACCAGCGACTGCTGAAATAGACAAGCCAACATCGCCAAATGAAATCAGGGAAATAATAAGAAGTTTGAAGAAGAGGAAAGCTCCCGGAAGAGATAAAATAACGAATGTTATGTTAAAGAAATTACCTAGAAAAGGTATAGCCGCTCTAACAAATATCGCGAATGGAATTATGAGGACAGAACACTACCCAGAAAAATGGAAAACAGCAGAAGTCATAGTATTCAATAAACCATTCAAAGAGAAGAAGTTTCCACAAAACTACAGACCGATAAGTCTACTGTCGGCTTTAGGAAAAGTAGTAGAAAGAATTATCGCCACGAGGCTAAATGAGGAAACCGAAAATCTGGAACTAATTCCACCAGAACAGTTCGGATTCAGAAGAGAGCATTCAACAGAACAACAATTATTGAGGCTCACAGAGTACATAACAGAGGGATTCCAAAATAAACAAGCTACAGGTCTTGTTTTACTAGACGTCGCCAGAGCATTCGACAGAGTATGGCATGAAGGATTAATATATAAGATGAGATGTGCTGGATATTCGATCAAAATATGCAAGTTGATACGGAATTATCTCAAAAATAGAAGATTTTACGTGAAAGTGGGAGGAGAATGCTCCTCAACAAGAGATATAGAGGCTGGAGTACCCCAAGGATCAGTACTTGGGCCACTTCTGTACAACATATACATCCACGATATTCCGAAAAATCCAAGAACCATGCTAACGTTATATGCTGACGACACAGGCATAGCAACTCGACACCGAAACCCTGAAATAATAGAACGAGTTCTACAAGAGTCGATTGACGAAACAAATGACTGGTGCATAAAGTGGAAAATCAAGCTCAATGGACAAAAGAGCCAAGCAATATTACTACAGAAGAGAAGACTGCGACCCACAACGAAACTGGATGTTGACGGCGAAGAAATCGACTGGAAAAATGAAGCCAAATATTTAGGAATAACGCTTGACAAAGGACTTACTTGGAAAAGTCATATCAAACAAGCAATCGACAAAACGAAAGCAGCGATGAATAGACTCTATCCTCTGATAGGAAGAAGAAGCCACATGTCGAAAGAGACAAAATTGAAGATAATCAAAGCCGTTGCTAGGCCTCAACTGACTTATGGATCAGTTGCCTGGGGTTTCGCGGCAAAGAGCCATATCAAAAGAATTCAGGCCACTGAAAACAAGCTGCTACGATGTGCAATAGATGCACCTTGGTTTGTCAGAAATAGACAGATTTATAAGGACCTGAAATGGGAAACCATAACGGAATTCATGAACAGAAAAGCAGAGAAATTATTCGAAACAGCGAAAAACCATCCGAATCAAGAACTCAGGAGACTAGTGGACTACGACCCAGAGGAAGACAAAAGGAGAATGCGAATTTACCGAAGGAGACCAAGAGATCAATTAAAAAGAGATTAAAATAACAACAGAAACTTATTGAAAAATTCAATAAAGTGTTAATCCAATAGAGGATAAACACATAAATCCCAGCACGATAGTGTGCGAGAAGAAAACCGATCAAGAGATGAACGGTTTATAGGCAAATGCCCGGAACCAAAATTCAAGAAGCAGTAGGGTTTTTAGTGGGTCTCGAGCTCAGGAGAGTGAGAAACCCCACACTGTTCCCCCTCAGGAGATGAGGGTGGTTCGTCTGTCTTGCAGATTTTCCCCCTGCTACATCAAAAAAAAAAAAAAAAAAAAAAAAAAAAAAAAAAAAACATCGCTAAATTAACCGATTACAGGGACTTGGATCTTTCTGAGACAACCGGTTACTGTAAATTTTATGTAAACCACGTACATCCCTCATTGTCTAAGAAGGAATCAAAGTGACCGCTATTGATTCCGTTCTTTCTTTAATGCCTGATATTTTGACTGAATATAATTAATTTGAATATTGTTTAATTTCACTGTGTTGAGTTTGAATTTCTGATCACCATGACAGGTTAATTATTATTGCATTTCTATTTTCCTCGTTTTGAACTGGGTCATCAGCTGTATATATTTCTTGACTTGAAATAACTGTATTGTTAACTGTAATTTAGATTGTTGTAATAAATTCGGTTTTGAAGTACTTGTTATCGCTACTACTCGAACTCTGTCTCCAACTACTAGGTACCTGGGTGGGTTTGCTATTTCTCCCTATTGAAAGAATAGCTGGCGCTCGAGATAAAACCCTTTGCAAACTGAACCTGTTACAACGATAATAGTTCATTTATGTACGAAGGACGAAAAATTGTCTATTACAATCGAGCCTGCTAATTGATAGCAGAGACCTAGCTGAGGCTAGCAAGCAGGCAAGACAATATAGACAGTTTTTTGCTGAGGTCCATATTACATTTTTTTCTTGGACCTCACATAACCTTATGAGAGAAAGTCATTCACAGAATTTCCTGAAAATACGGGAGCTAATCAAATGAACTAATCACTCTAGTGATACGATGAACCATTCGAATGACTCAATAACAATACGAGTAGCAATATGTTCAGCCAAAATTAGGGTGGCATGGAAATTCCTAGGGAATCTGGGTTATACTCTAGATTAATATAGACTGGGTAATATTTTATCACCGCAGTGATTCTCTAAAATCATGTCCTACTTTTAATGGCGTTCAAATGACTCTATAAAATGAGAGTGCCTCGTATGAGATGTTGTCTCGGTGAATGATGTCGGTGTCACTTTAGTGATTCTTTAAACCAAGAACGATTAGAATGACTATTTCACCCATCTCTAGATAGAATCATGGAGCGCGGTGTTCTTTTGGGGTCTTGAATTGATGCGGCACTTGAGTGATATTGAAATATTATAGATCTGAACATGAAGCGTCTACATAAAATTTTGCTTCTTGAGTGAGTAGCTGAATACAATAATCTTCGTCACAAGGGAAGACTCGAGTGAGCCTTGCAACGAAGAACGTGCATTCGAAGGAGATCATTTCTTGCGAAAAGCATATCACTTGTAAGATTCCGGATTTAGATCACCCTGGGGATATCTTGGCCGCGGACGTCCGGGACTTCGCCTACCGGAAACCCGTATCTCGTTCAGCCCGTCCCTCCAGAAATTAATGAATACTTTGATGCCCAGACGGCGGTCCATGTCCCGTGGCAACTTCCAATATCGCCTCCTCAGTCAGAATTTATCTAACGATAATTGAAATACCCCGCCTGCGGCTCGAATTGTTCAGAAATTTGTTAAGTTCCTTGATGTTTGCGGAGTTCGGGAGAAGGCGCCACAAGCGTCCAGTTAATAATAGAAATTCGGCGCTGTGGAACGACCGGCGTTCCGTCTTCAAATCCGGGTAGATTTGTGCTCTGCTCAATATATGCTCGGATTGTTGCCGACGAAATGTTATTTAAGGGGTGAGGGCGAAAATAATTAAGGGAATAACGGATTTTGTGTATATTGTTGGTTGGTTGTATTAATGATGTTAGTGATATCTTTTTATCTTGAAGATATGTACTAGATACATGTCCTCGAGACACTTGAGTTCATTTTTCAATTCAATTAATAAATTAACACAAAATACGTCGTCAATATTGTGTCTTTCTTGTCATTCTTTCCGAAAACCGATCCGAGGATGTATTGAAAAACTCTTAGCCTACTACGGAATTAAATAAAATTTCAATGTCAAAATATTTTATTACTCAACATATTCTCCTCTTAATTGGATACATTTATTATAGCGAAACTGCAACGTCTCTAGATCTTTCAAAAAAAAATGTTTCTTCTTGCTCTTCAAAACAGACCTCCACAGCTTCTATTACCTCCTCGTTGGAAGGAAATTTACGACTTTTTAAACTTTTTTTCAGTTGACGAAAGAGATGATAGTCGAATGGAGCCAAATCTGGTGAAGAAAGGGCGTGTTCTAGTAATTTAAACCCTAAATCACGAATTTTTTTAATGGCAACATGAGATTTGTGTGCAGGGGCGTTGTCCTGCAAAAACAAAACACCTTTGGATAGCTTTCCACGTCTTTTCTCTTTAATTTTTTTCCCGTAGAGTGGTCAGTAATGTCGAATAGTAATCTCCGGTTATTGTTCCACCCTTATCCAAAAAATCAATCATGATTGCTCCACGGCAATCTCAAAAAACTGAAGCAAGAACTTTTCCAGCAGATTTTTGGACACGAAACTTGTTAGGTCTTGGGGAACCAGAGTGTCGCCATTCCATCGAATGTTGCTTTGTTTCTGGATCGTAGAAATGTACCCACGTCTCATCCACAGTAACAATTCGGTTTAAGAAGTCTACATCGTTTTCAAATCGAGCACAGATCGAACGCGATGCTTCTACCCTTGCACGATTTTGGTCAACATTCAAACATTTGGGGATCCATTTTGCAGCAATTTTTCTCATGTCCAAGTTGACGTGAACTATATGATGAACACGTTCGCATTAAATATTGAGTGCTGAAGATATCCGTTTTAGCCGAATTTGACGGTCTGATAGAATTATGTCATTTTTTTTTTTTTTTTTTTCTCATAGTTTATTTAGCAATCAGATATATACACATAATCTATAAGCTAAAGTGTTGATACAAAATTTGAATAAAAATAAAATAAAAAAAGAAAAAACTATTGTAGGTTAATGCCCCATGGCATTACCTGTTTGAATTCAACAATTCTATTGGCCACATCTTCTTCAATCTTTTGTTGATTACTGGGTTCAGCATAGGTTGCATCAGGTGGTTTTGGTGAGCTTCTAATCTCTGGTGGTACGTTTCCGATCTGCTACGGATGGTATCTTGGACTTTGGGGATGTTTAGATCCGTGTGTATGGTATGGTTTGTGACAAACCATGGAGCACCAATCATTTGTCTTAGAATTTTTGACTGACATCTTTGTATAATGTCAATGTTCGACTTTGATGCACAGCCCCAAAGTTCAATTCCATATGTCCAGATGGGTTGAATGACACATTTATATATCAGGACTTTGTTGTCAAGTGATAAATTGGATTTTTTTCCAATCAGCCATTGCAGTTCTTTAACCTTTATTTCCATTTGTTTCCTTTTCTTTGTTAAGTGCTGCTTCCAAGTGAGCTTCTGGTCCAGATGCATGCCCAGATATTTGACTGATTCAGATTGTGGTATGGTTACATTGTTAATTGATACTGGAGGACATACTTGTTTTCTGAGAGTAAATATTATTTGAGAAGATTTGGTTTCATTAACTTTCATTTTCCATTTAACCAACCATCGTTCAATTTGATTCAAATGGCTCTGTATATTGTCCGACGTTTTTTGTGGGTCAGAATCGCTCGAAAGAATGACGGTGTCATCTGCAAATGTTCCTATGGTTGTATCACTTGTAATTGGTAAATCTGAAGTATATAGAAGAAATAGTATAGGACCGAGAACACTTCCTTGCGGGACTCCTGCGTTGATTGAATATTTATTAGATGAATCAGTATTTATCGCGGTTTGAAATGTTCGATCACTAAGATAGGATTTTAGAATGGGGAAGAATGCTGGAGGTAATAATTTTTTAATCTTATAAAGTAAACCTGCATGCCAGACCTTATCAAATGCTTGTTTTACATCTAAAAAGACACCGTTGCAATATTCTTTGTTTTCTAAGGCTTTGTTTATTACCTGGACAATACGATGAGCTTGCTGTATTGTTGAATGACCTTCCCTAAAGCCGAATTGATAGTTAGGTAATTTTTCAAATAAAGAGGACTCAGAATGTAATTTCCGGAGGATAAGCTTCTCAAGAGTTTTCGAAATAATTGGTAATAGACTTATTGGTCTGTATGAAGAAACTTCTGATGGATTTTTACCTGGCTTAGGTATCATAATGATCTTTGCTATTTTAAGACATTTAGGCCAATATCCTGTTCTTAGAACTGCATTAAAAATATATGTTAAGTACGTAAATCCTTTTTTGGGTAGTTCCTTTAACATTTGTGAAGTTATTAAATCGATACCTGGCGACTTCTTCAATTTTAGTAGATTGATTTCTTTCACAATTTCTTTAGTTTTGAAATATTTTAGGGAATTTGTTAGCGATATTGGTTCAGACAAGCTAGCTTCTATTTCTTGATCTATAATATCGTCAAAAGGTTGAAAAACAGAAAATAAATGTTCAGCGAACACTTTCACTTTTTCGGGGTCATTTTTTGCCCAGGGGTCGTTACAACTTCTTCGTACGGGGGGTATGGGAATTATTGGTTTGTTGTTTGATTTAATAGGTTTCCAGATGGAATTATCTGTTCTTGATAGATTTCCGATATAATTTTTAATATCCTCATTTCTTATCTCTCTGAGTCTTTTTTTTAATTTTTTACAGTGATCGTTGTAAATTTTTCTGTCCGTCGGCGTATGTGTTCGCTGCCATTTCGATCTTGCCCTTCTTTTTTCTGATATTAATATCTTTATCTCCAAGGGAACATCCCTAGCTCTCTTTTGTATTTTAATTTCTGGCGTGGAGTCTCTAGCAGCTGACTGTAATTTTTCAATGAAGTTTTCTGCAGCTCGTTCATGAATTATGTCATGAACTGCATCGATATTTTCGGGGACTGACACAGAAAGTGGCCTTCCCGAGCGGACATCATCTTCAACGGAAAATTTACCTCTTTTGAAGCTTGCAGTCCAATTTTTCACGGTCGCATACGAAGGACATTGATCACCGAGGGTATTAAGCATATCTTCGTAAATCTGCTACCTCTTAAAACCATTTTAAATACAGGTACTTGATGATAGCTCGATACTCCAATTTTTCGATTTTTACAATTTCGGTGGACATCTACTTTCTCTCAATTTATTGCGTAACTCTGGTTTAATTTTTTGACCTCAAACGTCACACTGACACTTCTAATGGTTGGTTGCTATGGTAACGCAATATTTTTTTATGCATGGAAGTGGTCTAGGCTAACTAGATATCAATACATGCTCGTAATAATTGAACGAATATTCATCTCGCACTCATATAAAGACACTCGATACTCTTATAGAGGCCGATCAACACTACTCGTGCTCGTGCTAGTATTATATATTTCCGATGGCTTGGGAGTGATGTGGACAAAAGGTCGAGCCAAAGGAAAGGATAGGTATGCTCGTCAAGCTGCCCGAGTTATGTGGATGACAACAAGCCTGCAAATGAAGCGGGTCATAGCTTGATAAGCAACTGAGATAATGTGGACAATGAAAGAAGGAACGCGTCCGTTGGGGTCAGCATTTTTAAAGCCATAGTAAAACTCAATGTAATATCTCTATACTTCATAGCGTTTTATGTTTTGAGCTCAATTCTAAAAATGGAAATTTTGTTTTACATTCGCAAATAGGCTCGCAAGTAGGTAATTGGTTTTGTTTCGTAACTGTACTGGGCCAATATATAGTTTTATTATATTATATACGTGTTCTCGTCGAATACCACCCTGCCTTATTTAACCCAATATTATGGGTCATATAACGCAACTGTTATGACGCTACTACCACTAGAACTAGGCCCCTCGACATATACAACTGGGTGTGTCATAATGAAATCCTATACGACTCATTTGTTGGGAACATTCATTAATTGATAATTTCTTCTCTGGGGGACTTCCCCGTACCACCGAAAATTGCTACCAACTGTCAGATAGATAGAAATTGATGCCTTCATATATATTTCGTTCACTTACGCACGATTTGCTGTAATAATTCTATTATCGGTACAGGAGCTGATAGATCGATATTAATTCTGATGAATTTTCGCCTAGTGGGATTTCCAGGGAGGATTGTCGGTGTATGCATTCGGCCAAAATGATGTTCCGTTAATAGAATTTCGTCTGGGGAATTATTTGATATGAATATGTTGACTCTAAACTTTTGCACTTTTTTCAACATGATGAAAATAATTTTTTTCTGTTTCAGGTGAGTGAGATAACTAACCCTTCAACACATGATCTCACATCACTATGAGCTATTCTCAAGGTTGGTACCACTGAAATGCTAATCCTGCATGTCCATGTGTATGTAACATGCATGTGAAAAAGCAATTACCATGGATAAATATTCTCATCTTTTCTCATTCGTTCGAAAGTTTTCTTAGTGAGAACTTTCAATAACGTTCAATAGAATATTTTAAGTAACGGCTGTGCATGTGTTCAGGGCTGAAATAAGTGAAATATGTAAAAATTTCGTGTTTATATAAAAAAGAAAATTACAATGACATAGCATAAGTGGCGGACTACAAAAATAGTCTACCTGGATCTCGAAAAACATAAGGAGATCCCATATAAAAGAAGAATCAATTGAATAATTTTCATTTGTGATATTTATTCATAGGAGAGTGAGCAAACAAAGATAAAACAGGCATAACTAACACGAAAACCAAAACGTCGGCACCTACTTAATAGCAACAAATAAATAATACAAAAACTCATAATACACATTAGATACAGAACGAGATACAGAAGAAGTACCCAATAAAATATTCATCATTGATAAAAATTTTCACCATTGCATTATATCTTACTAATTAAACTGTTCAATTTCCGTCCATTTTCTTTAATACATAATTGACAAACCTTTTCAATATGCCGGAGTGCATTTAATATTATAAAAGGGCGGTTTTGTAAACCCCGGAAAGCTGCCTCTGCTGATGCACGAAGTTCTTCGGGACTGTTGCGTCTGAAACACAATAATAATTCATAGCGATGACAGCTAGATCAGATTTTTTTTCTCCCCAATGCCTACTTGATGAAACAATGCTCCCAATAGCCTATCCATAATAACAACAAGGATGTTTGTATCATCCATGATGATATTTTTTTTATACTATATAGTAGTTATTTTGTAAATTTTTCTGTAATTGGGTTTTTGTACCTATAGAAAATAAAGGGCTTATTATCATTATTATTATTTTTGTTATCATCCATGACCTACTACATACTTTTAACAATAGAAAGTAGTAATCCCCTTATTGAAACTTTGGAAATTATGGCCCACTAATAAAAAATCATCATTATGTGATGTTTTAGCGTTTTTTAGCATTACTGAACATCCTTACTATATTGTTTTATAAAACATTTTGAAGGGAAAAATAACGCATTCAACGAAGTTATAAAATACAGGGTGTTCCATTGAAGAAAATATAGGTTCGTGTCGTATCTTCAAAACCATACCCCGAAAAAAAAAATCGAGTAAGCCTCTGGATTCTACGCAGAATTCTGTATTAGACGTAGCTCAGCATTATTTCAAATAATAAAGGAGGGGTCCGAAAAGTATCAATTTCCAAAATCGCCCTGTATATCATAAACAGAAACAGTTAGGCAAAATCTGATTAGGCCAACTTGAGTTTCACAAAAAAGGAGGAATGGAACGTGAAAACCGTAAAACCCTAAAAATAACAAGCGAGAAACCTGGCTGTCTCACCCAAAATGGATGCACTGTACTCGTCCTCAAAATTTGTCATATTTTTGTTGTATAAATTTTTTTTTCCTGCTGCTCCAGAATGCATATTGGATTGGGTAAAACTATTTACAAAACTTCGATCTTCTGCTAACAATATCATTATGATATCAGGGAAAAATAAAAGATTTAAGTAAACAAAAGCGTGTTTACCAATAAAGGGAAACGCAAAACCTCTGTTGAACTTTCAAATCGACATCTATTCCACTGAATAGTGGTAAAGCTGGTTCAAATCAGTTGATGCTGATACGTATATTTGTATATTCATATTTGCAATAATTCGTCGAATCTAGAATTCATTGCAGATATACCTCAACATATTACCAACCATTTATATTTCAATATATCGATGTCAGAGCGAACTAGGTACCCACATCGAAATATCAGCTTCAATTATGTGTTTTTGTGACATTGAATCTATGTTGAATACACTATGCAATAATAAATCGGTATCGATAGTTATCTATCGTAGTCATTTGCGTTATTTTTCTAGCTTCCTCTTACAGCGTCTTCTAAATGCGGATAATTCTTACATCCACTTGAACGAGTTTAAAATGTAAGTTATCTGGTTCTTCTGGAGGATTACTCAATGCGTGACTTCTCTGGTATTCACACGGTAACGCGAGATTCTTTTCCTAATCCCAGAGGTGGAAAAGACGATTATTCATGCTAGTACAGATTAAAAATTGGATACGCTCATATTGATGTTCCTCAAGTGTTCACCAGAGGGATTAAACGGGATTATTTTTGGATCAAAATAATGGGAACAGGTGTGGGAGAGCTTTAAGCTCTTGAAACGTTGTTTAATGGATGCTTCAACGTGAGCTCGCTCAACTCACTCTGGGTAGATTGACTTGTTGAAAAAGTAAAAATTGATTTGTTTTGGGTCTCCTTCCTGAAACAATAGTCAAGACAGAAACAAGGAACATGAGCAACCTACACTTTATGGTAGAATAATTTGATTGCGGTTTAAATGTTCATACTGAGGTTTATTCTTGTAGAAATATTATACAATAAAAATTCTTAAATAAAGATTGCAGGTAAAAAAAGTATTCGGTTCGACCTGCATTTACATCTGCAGGAAACATACGGTATATGAAAGATAGTACATATAAAGAGCAGAATCAGAATTACAAGTTGAATGAATATTAAGCTTAGATCATGAACTACACGGTCAGATTCACATTTATCATTCAAGAATCAGAAGAAGTGGAATGAACCAGATATACCTACTCTCTTCAAGAATCATGGAGATCGAAGCAGGATCTGTAAGTCCAGACGCAGCCTCATATCTGGTTACAAAACAATCACTAAAAATTATTGTAGTTTCACTCCTTAAATAATATATAAATCTCTAAATATAACCTGAAAGATTTTGAACTGAAGAAACACACGAATTCAGAGCAGAAGAGAGAAGTATTCAAAATTGATATATATATTTGTTTTCTCAATTCGAAGCAGGATCTGTAAGTCCAGACGCAGCCTCATATCTGGTTACAAAACAATCACTAAAAATTATTGTAGTTTCACTCCTTAAATAATATATAAATCTCTAAATATAACCTGAAAGATTTTGAACTGAAGAAACACACGAATTCAGAGCAGAAGAGAGAAGTATTCAAAATTGATATATATATTTGTTTTCTCAATTCGTTCGATTAAGGCCCGGTACTTTCACCTGGAATGGACTATTACCATAATAATTTCGATTTTCAACAGCCGTCTGAGATGTCATTAAGGGAAAGTATAATAGTACATACGATTCGAGATCAAGACGATCGACATTGGTTGCTTTACGGATGCTACCCCAAATACGGAAATGTGCCACATCTTAGAGAAATTGCCTGAACTACGAACTGATACAGTTGAAAAATAAAAATTACCACGCGATAGGTAATATTAGGAATATTGATAATTTTCAGTTATTCCTGAATTTGAGCGTGATTTTGGTATATATCACTATAAAAATTTTTGCAATATATAAATAATTGAATCGCCGATGTCACCTCTCCGCTATTTTTATTGAAATATGTTGAAAAACCGTCAAAAACTATTGTGAAAATAAGTTTTATAGACACTTAAGTTCAACTTTTTTTTCTCATAAAAAACCAACTAAATTGGAAAAAAAAGAGACGGGGTGACATCAAGACGTCCTTTAATTAAGAACTGTAGTGAATGCCGTTTTTGAATGGACATTGTTGAGTGTTGAGATATTACTTCCTCTTGATACTTGTATGCACTCGAGTATTCGAATTTTTTCGAACACCAATTTTTCATAGATATTTTGGGGTTGAATTGCTATTTTACAAGGAGATCGAGTTCCAAAAGTTATAACTGTATCTAAATACTTTCACAATAGGGGAGAAAAAAGAATCAGAAATAAGGCTCACCGAGCGGAAAAGCTATTCGATTGTTCGATTCGTTATTCTGTCAACAGTCGTCGAAAAATATTTAAATAACGTGAGTTATTTTGAACAGAAACTAAAATGAAGATTTTGATGAATTTCTGTTTTGATAATGGATCTACGTTTTCGTGGACCCTGCATATAATATGGTTAAATAACCGCACAAAAAATTTTTAGTGCATCATTTATTAACTAGACACAGTTCAAATTTGAATCAATTAAATAAAATAGGGACCTCGAGCAATAGTCCTTCATGCAAGAACCTCAAACTGTCAAAATATTAATGAAAAGTCAAATTTCTCGAAAACCGTTGAGAATACAGACATATACTTCATTCAACTTTATTTTAGCAGTCGGTTGGCCATGGAAATTTGACACATTTCACTCTGTATAGTACGAAAATGTGGGGTTATGACGCTTGTCAAAACATTTATGGGTTTTAAATCAACGCTATGTTGCCCGTTCTACGTAAAAATTTCTGTTATTACGTATTTTATCACAATGTCGAATCTCTTCGGAAAATATGTGACATAATTGAAGTTTATACAAACTGATTGAAGGCATACCAAATCCAGTTATTTGCATGGAAAATACAAGAGATCAGTATAATATCATAATATGCACTAGCTTGAGGAGAGTTAATGTTCGTTATCTTCTTTGGCTTACATCATTTGTAGATTTCAAAAATATTAACCCGAAGATGAAATGCATATGATGCAGTGGTTGGCAATGGGTATCTCCCGAAGGAATTAACAGATAATAAAAAGAATGTTGAATTCTTCAACAAAAATCATCTTGCATCAATATAAGTAAAAGGAATTAAAGGAAGTTTCAAGTCAAGTTCACCTTTGAACAAAAATTTCAAATGAATAAACATCAATTAACAGGATAACTGGCGCGTATTTGTGGCTGTTCATCTTAATACATTGATATAATAATAATAATTAGGTATTTATTGGTACCTTAAGACATTTACATTGTATAGGACAAGTCAAATGAAAAACAGAAAAATCCATTTTAGGGAACTCATTCTCCGATGACATTTATCGAAAATCCTGTAGTTAACTTTTCGCATTAATTCACTCAAACATAAAATTCTGCATGTAATGCCACCACTTTTTGGGTCTCCCAATAGAAGGCAATTCTTTGTCATACTCTTCATTCACAATCTTTCTGATTGTGGAAATATTCAGCTGAAATATAAGTCGTTTAGATTCAGATGAAACATTATATAATATAAATTCTCTTACCTTGAATATGTTCGCTACCGTCTGACGTATTATGGATTTTAGAATATCAGGGTATGACTTTTTGAATGAGCGGACCTGAATTCTAAATAGCACTTCCTGAAACCCTGTCTCTTTCTTCAATCACTTTCGGCATTTTCGAATTTTCGTAATAAAAATGGATATTAGTTGTGGCAACGGCGTTATGACATTAACGACATTTCATGAGTGCCAAACTAACTTCGTTCTAGTTACAAAAACTTGAGAAAATTATTTCATGGCCAACCGACTGCTAAAATAAATTTGAATGAAGTATAGTTGTATTATCAAACTTATATTCAAATTCAACAAGGAATTCAAAATATAAAAATATATAGGGTGTTCCATTTGAAATAACGGTTGTTAGCTGTGCAGAAGAAACGAAACACTTTATATAGTTTTAAATAATTTTAGGAGATGCTCTACTCAAAAAAAGTTTTATTTCAAACTCTTTTTTGTAAAGTTAATAGAGTAATCGACAGCTGGCCCATGGCGCGGACACCCTGTATGAATTCACTAACATATGAAACAATTGTTTCATCTGAATATAAACGACTTATATTTTAGCTGAATATTTCCACAATCAGAAAGAGTGTGAATGAAGAGAAAAACAAAGAATTTCTTCTATTGGGAGACTCAAAAAAGTGGTAGCATTTGAGAATTTTATTTTAGGGTGAACGAATGCGCGAAGTAACTATACCTACAGGATTTTCGATGTCATCGTAGAATAGGTTCCAGAAAATAAATTTTTCTATTTTTCATTTGATTTGTCCCTTTTACATTGTAGATGTCTCAAGGAATCAATAAATATATAATTATTATTATTATATCGAAGTATTAAAAATAAACTGCCATAAATACGAGACAGTTGTAATTGTTAATTTATGTGAAATTTTTGTTTGAAGGTAAAGTTCCTCTTGCCTTAAAACTTCCTTCAATTCTTTCGACTTCTATTGATGCAAAATGATTTTTGGTGAGGAATCTAACATTCTTGTAATTATCCGTTAATTCCTTCGAGATATACCCATTCCCCACCAGTACATCATACGCATTTCATCTCCAGGTTGATTTTTTGAAAACTACATCTGATGTAACGTATTCAACCTTTAGCCAAAGAAGATAACCAACGTCAACTCTCCTCAAGCTACTGCATATTATATGTCAATTATTTAATTCCATAGCAAAAATAAATAGATTTAAAAACTGATATCTTGTATTTTCCATACAAATAACTAGATTTGGTATGCTTTCAATCAATTTGTATAAACATCAATTATGTTCGTCACATATTTTCGACTTCGTATTTTCCAAAGTGATTCGGCATTGTGATAAAATACGTAATTACTGAGACTTTA
The DNA here is from genome assembly GCF_907165205.1 of Coccinella septempunctata. Classification (NCBI taxonomy): domain Eukaryota; kingdom Metazoa; phylum Arthropoda; class Insecta; order Coleoptera; family Coccinellidae; genus Coccinella; species Coccinella septempunctata. The sequence continues at coordinate 12,072,778 of NC_058191.1, forward strand.
ACGTAGAACGGACAACCTCTAGCGCTGATTTAAAACCCAAAAATATTCTGACAAGCGTCATAACCCCACATTTTCGTACTATACAGAGTGGAATGTGTCAAATTTCATGGCCAACTGAGTCACGCTAAAATAAAAGTGAATGGAGTATATATTCAGATAGAACTCCCCAATTATTCCTGCTGGCCTATCTCTTCATATTCCAATCTTGCAATTTTATCGGAACCATTTCCATCAAATAAAACACCCTGCGGATGATCCATGCTCAGCATCAGCTAAATGAGAGAGCGCCATTATTCAAAATGAGAAGAAAAGCTTGGACTCATTTGGGGCCCCGGACAATTCATCTCTCAAGAAATGTTTTCCCTTCGCGACGCTACAGCAAAAAGCTGAATTTTCCCTATGGCCCGGTCGCAGTAAGTAAAACAAAACAGCCAAAGAAATGGGTTACATCAGAAATGCACATACGAAGGTGGAAAGAGGGATGAGAGGTCGTAAAACGTCGAGAAAACAAGGAGGAAAAGTGGAAAACGCGAAAAAGACCGGGCGGACCGTCGCGTCTACAACGTCTTGCAAATGAAGAAATATGAAAGACATAAAGTTAGCGGAATGACTTTTCACGGCTTCGGGGCGCTTTTCCAGTTAAAAGCAGCCGGTTTTTGCGAGCTGCTTGCTTGCGCTCGAGGTTTTTTCGCGTCCGGAAAATCGAATAAATCTTTCGGGTTAATTGATTGACTTTGATTAAGCACATCGGTTAGGGAGGCTGTACTCGTGCTGCGAAAAACAGATGGATGTTAATGGATAGATTGGAATATTAAGCTGGAAAACCCTAGAAATCCAGTTTTTGTTTGTATATCCGAAAATAATGATTTTGAATCAGACAGGCAGTAGTGACATTTTCATTATACAAGTCTTCAAACCTTTTTTTTTTTCAGAACTATAACACAACTTTGCCAGGTTTTTGCTTCGATCGATACTTGACGTTGAAAACTAAAAGAACACATTCGAAGCACACTCAGAATGTTCATACAAAGATTGATTTAATCACAAATTATGACTTTTCGAGCAAAAACCATGCATTGACCATTATTATTAAGTCAATATTTCGATCTCAATTTACAACCATCAAAATAATTGGATATTTGAGATTGGTATATTTTGTCAACTATAGTCTATTCAAGAAGGATTGACATCCCTGTAGGCCTTGAAAGTACAAGCGCAGCTGGTCATAAAATATCTTCAATGATTTCTGTACTCTCAATCACATAACTAAAATATATAAATACAATCTAGAAAAATATTTGAAAAGAGGAAATATTCAAATTGAGAGCATATTAATCAGCATTCAAAATTGGTACAACTATGATTCCAATTTGTTAAATGGAATTAAGAACATGAGCAGCTGTGAAAAATTCAAATTTACTTCGGCCAGTGCATAGATTCACACATAATAGGTCTATAGATTACTGTTTGTTCACAATACCAACCTGAATTCCTCAACAAAAAATCTGAACGCGAATCCAATTACCGTTGAGGACGCTGCAAACTGTAAACAAACTTTGACGTTTGTCAGTACTGTTTTCGAGATTTGTATTGCCTAACGGAGTTTTTCTAATAAATCAAGATATTTATCGGACTTATTGAAAGTTAATTGATTAGTTTAGTTTCGTAAAGAATGATCAACATTCTTTGGAAATACTTCATTTGAAGGGGATGAATTGTGGAATAAAATCGAGCTATGATATTGGTGATCCACTGTACCTAGACACAAATTCCTATTATTTCACACATTCTTTCTTGAAGTAAACCTAGGTAATAATATTGAGGTAGAATATACTGAGTTTCTGAAGGAGGTACAAACTGAACATCTTCATAAGTAAAGCGTTTATGTGGAAGTTTTAAAGTTCTATGGAAAATGTTTCAATTCCATGTTATTATATAGGTATTCCTCTATACTGAAATCTCAAGAGACATAAATATGATTCATGAAATTGTATTGCTGAATCGTCAATTGAATTTAGCAGAAAACTCTCGCAAAGAAAAATCGTTTAGCTCCTGCCAGTTGAAAGCACTGCTAAAAATTCCTTGTCCAATATTTTTTCGGAATCAATATTTCTATTCAGAAACCCAGACAATAATCTCAATATAACTTCTCCCAATAATAATTATAATACTTTGTTGGACAACGTGAGATAAGAGAAAACATAAGAAACAAAACTTGTTTTGACTTTGCAGTACTTACAAAGTAGTTTCTTAATACAGTCGGCAGAGGGCGTCTAGATTTTTGGATTCGCCAATTACTAACTTAAATTCATTCCATTCTTGAATTGGATGATTTGGTTTATAGGGATGACAATCAAACAGTTGTCAACCAATAGATTTCATCGGGAAAATCACTGAATTATATGCAAATCGAAGAAAATAGCTAATTAATTCCAAATGATATATTCCGAAATATAAATGATAATGTTTAATACTCCTGCAGAAGACCTTTTTCGTTAATCGTCCTTTAAATGCAAAAATTTTCGAATGTTGGATTCGTATTAGAATATTATTGTCTCCGGCACTGTTAACAAAAATAACTATCATCCAATAGTCAACTATAGCATAAAACAGAATGAACATAACAAGTCCCTAAAGCTCAGAATTCTTCAAATATTCATATCTTTACTTCGTTGTTGACTTCATTTTTTCAACTTTGATATAATAAGGTTTAATTTTCAAGCTTCATTATAATTGTCATTATATCTCAGACTTAAATTACCATTTCGTTGTCAGTTCATCTGAGAAACAAAACGAAATTTAAAAATTTGTTTGTAAAACGTTTTGGTGATAGGTTTATTCGTTTGTGTACCTGTATATTGATTTTGGATCACTAATGGATATTTTGTGCTTTATTCGACGGTTTGAGGTGCGCTGTTGATGAAGTGTCTCGCTATTCTTTTACACCTGTAAGTGCATCCTGTTCATTTCAATTTCTGTGACAAACTTTTTCCCTCTATTTCCAAATCCTCGAACACATTTTTGAAGACAGTTTCGAGTTGTTAAAGTTATTTTTATTACCGAGCCTTCTGAACCAATAAATAGCCCAACTTCATGGTATTTCTTGCGTCTTTCTCTCTGTTTATTTTAGATTGATGCGTTCCTTAGGCTTATTTCTCCAGAACTCTCATAATCGGAATGAATTTTATGTTTCTGGTATGGTTTGGACCGAGGTTTCGACAGTTCTGTGAAGCTCGAGCATTGAATTTCGAAACTCGGTATAATGCGACAAAGCAGTTTCTTCGGGTTTATTTTGTTTTGTGAATAGATGATTTATGAATATACCGAATGGGGAAATGAAATTGGAAATACCGAATGATTCCTAGGCACACAGTGACTTGGGGTGAAAATTTGGAGGATTTGAAAAATAAGCTAAGTTCAACTTGTTGTTAATCTATAACGAAAATTGCCCCACCCGAAGTCAATATGACCCATTTATCAAGTAGTTTTCAAAGCTGACTTAGGATGTGGTGTTATGTTTTATGATTTTACAAGTGGGAGACTACATACTACATTCAAACTACAAAAAACACAATAAGAGTACTCAGAGCTGCTTAATCATGCATGTGGAAACAGAAAGCAATGTATCAACAGTCATTCATATATCTAATAATACTGCCCACTGCTTTCAAGAACAAACATCTAAATATTTGTTGGAAAAAAGCAACACAAGCTATGGTACAAAGTCAACGGAAAATTCTAGACATAAGACTACTTCAGAGGTAAGATTTGAAACCATATCATAGAGATAAATTCTTTAATTAGACACTTTGTAACTTCAAATTAATTGACGCCATTTCAAATTTAATCTGTATGTTTTGTGCATCTTGTCTGGAAATGAAATACAAAACGTCAAAACATGTTTAAGGGCCAATTTCACCAAGGATATAAACCGAGATTAGACGTAACTTTAGTTAAAATTGAATGTGTCTTTTTGTACTAATACCCAGTAATACCTAATCTAACATTAACAGATAAGTCTTTTCCCCCGAGAATTGACCCCCAGATCTATTCACTATTTTTTCACGAAAAACCAATATTTTTGATCTGCTCTTCATTATATGAAGATTCATTTCACACGAAAAACTTTCTCTAATTGGTATCCTCATTTATGTTGACATTCGAAAAAATTATTTTCTAGATGAATTCCCGAGTTGGGCAGCTTGAATTTGATTCTTGTGAGGAACTGCGACAATAAAGCAGCAGAAAATAATAGAAACTCATTCGGAAAGAGTAGGTAAACATCAAACATCCTTGTTAGGTTTTCCTTCGCGTCAAAGGACGATCGAAATTAGAACCAATCGTCGTATCTGTTTCCGATCCAAACGTTTCAGGATCTAGGAGCGAAAAAAAATCTAACGAAACTTCCTGACGCTTTCTTCGTTCTTTAATTGAAAATTCCTGCAGCAACTATCCGTTCGTTGCGGTCCCGAATGAGAAAACGGCAATTTCGCCGCAGAGAATGACTCGCAGGTGAAGCAAACCGATCTGACAGATGCAGTGCGGCGAAACAGACTTGATTTCCGGGAACCACGGATCACGTGACCAGTCGCCTCCCGGAATTCAATTAGGAAGTTTTCGGGAGACCCACGATTTCTGGGACGGAGTCACAAAGGGCTTAGTGGCGACGGTCGATTATTGTTATGGCCGAGAAAATACGACAGATTCCAGAAAACGGGGAACCAACGAAAAGGATGAAGAGCAGATAGTTACTGAATTAGCTGTGTCCAACAAAAATATCAAAACATGTGAACGAAGGACGAACAAAAGTATGGCAAGTGCGTATTCAGTGATCCTTGAAGTGGAGGTTTTGCAGAAATTGAATATATTGTTGTCATCCATTACTTACGGTATACAGAAGCTATACTGAAAGTGCCATCAATACGCAATCTTTTCAGCGCTATTTGCAAGTGGTTATTACAAGCACTATACACTCAGAAAATTAGAATTATTAACAGAAGTACTACTCTTGAAAGTGCCAATTTGTAAATTGAAGAGAAAACTGAAAGTCGTTTTTCAACACCATTGAACAAGAACTATGGTGATAACAACATGATTATTGTTATGATTGTTTGATTTTTAGGTTGCTGGTTCTTAATTTTCAAGATTGATTCTAGTGGACTGTATTGAATAAAATTTCTGATTTGCTTTATAGTTTATTATATATCGCTATGAATCTCTCTCAGGAATGAATTGAATCGAATTGAATTTTCAGAATAATAATGTGCACACATGTCTCCCATATCTTGATGAGGTGTACGCAGACACCGGAATGACATGTTGCCAAATCGAAATGAAAATAATAAAATTTCAGTAAATTCTTAACATAGCCCCTCCTTTGAAGGACTCCTTCAAAACTAAAGAATATTGATAGCTAGAATGTGTTAATAAAGCGGAGTATGAAAATTGGTTGAAAGAAAATTACATTGCATGTAATATAAATTTAAACATAATACTAATCAATTGTCAATAGAATCTTGTAGAGGTAAAGGACACAAATGACGCACAGATCTTGTCACTTGACCATTCACAGTGCACAGTTCTGCTATTCGGGATACACCATCTTTTCCTTCGAACAATCTTGTAACTCGTCCAGTACGCCATTTACAGGGGGGTTGATGGTCCTTTTTTATGAGAACCAATGTACCTATCTCCAATCGCATTGGTTCGGTTTTCCATTTATATTGTTGATGCAGTTGTGATATATAATTTTTTGAGAATTGCTTCCAGAATCGCTGATAGATTTGTTGAACGTGCTGGAGTCTTGAAAGTCGGTAAGTCTTGGTTTCTGTCCAGTCATAATCGGGGATAGAGGTAATTATGCGACCTATCAGGAAATGGGAAGGAGAAAGAGGTGTTAAATCATTTGGGTCATTCGACATTGCAAATAATGGACGTGAATTTAATATACCTTCTATCTGTATAACTAATGTGTTGAACTCTTCTAAAGTAACATTATTGTTCAAAATTGCTCTTTTCAAATGAAATTTGGTGCTTTTTACTGCACTTTCCCATAGTCCACCGTGATTAGGTGTATATGGTGGAATACATTTCCATTTTACATTTAAAATAGAAGTTGAATCAACGATAGTATCTTGTGTCTTGAACAGAAAATTGCCCAATTCGCGCAATTCATTGCTAGCTCCAACAAATGTACTACCGTTATCGGAATAAATAATTGACGGAATACCACGCCTTGACGTGAATCTTTTCAAACAGGCCAAAAAACTCTCTGTTGTTAAATCAGTAATGCATTCAATGTGAATAGATTTCGTACAGAAACATACGAAAATTGAAAGGTAACACTTTGTCAATTTAGATCCTCTACCCTTCTTATTCAAAATAAAAAATGGTTCTGCATAATCGATACCTACTATTTCAAATGGCAACTGAGGCCTTACCCTTTCGTTAGGCAGACTCGACATCGGACATGACAAAGGAACTGGGTTATATTTAAAACACCTTAAGCAACTTCTAACAGTTTTCTTTGCTAAAATTAGACCACCTATAGGCCAATAAAATTGTCTTATTGAAAATAATAAAGATTGAGGTCCTGAATGCAAAAGTTGGCGGTGTTTGTATTCAAAAAGTAATTTTGTGTATTGGTGTTTTGAACATAATAAAATAGGATGTTTTACGTGAAAAGGTAAATGAGTTGCTTTTAGTCTACCTCCAACCCTTATAACACCATACTCATCTAGAAATGGAGTCAATGATGACAACCGATTTTTCGATTCTAAAAATTTTCTGCACTTCAAACTTTTCAATTCTGTAGAGAAACTTTCTTGCTGACATAATTTAATCAGTAACATTTTTGCATGTTCCAACTCTTGTAATGAAAGCGGTCCAAATCTTTTATTTTTATTGATTTGAATATTGTTTATAAATCGAATGCATTGTGCTGTAACACGATGTAATTTATTCAAATTAGAAAATTGATAGAACAGATATGACCTTTCATCATTATTACAATTATAAATTGTGGTAACTTTTTTGAGTTCAGGTAATTCATGCTTTTCGACATGAAAGGTTGAGATAGGCCATTCTTCGTTACAGGATTTCAAGAAATCAGGTCCATACCACCATAATTCATTTTCCATCAGTTTGTCGGGCATTAAACCCCTTGAGGCAATGTCTGCAGGGTTATCATTAGAGCTAACGTAGTTCCATATAAAACTATTGGTTAAAGATTGAATTTTAGCTACTCTATTTGCAACAAAAATCTGCAATAAACTTGGCTCAGTATGAATCCAAGATAAGGCAACTTTCGAATCTGACCACATAAAAATAGGGATTGTTACACCTATTGCACTTGATACTTTTTTCATCAACTCTGCACCTAACAGGCAAGCGCACAATTCAAGTTTTGGAATAGTGATAGATTTTAGAGGTGCTACCTTCGTTTTGGCACAAAACAATCGAACATTAAAATTTTGAAAGGCATCTGAACTTCGAACATAAATACAACTTGCGTATGCGTCCTTTGAAGCATCGCAAAAACAATGAATATCAGTTAACTTTTGAGTAATAGGAATTGCACTTCTTGGAATAGATAGGGAATTCAAGGTTTCTAAGCTAACTTGAAAATTGAGCCAAAATGATTTCAGTTTTTTAGGAACTTCGCTGTCCCAGGAAATATGTAATGACCACAAGTTTTGAATTAGTATTTTACTCAGAATTGTAGCTGGACTTATAAGTCCTAAAGGATCATAGATTTGTGCAGTAACTGATAGTATATATCTTTTGGACAAAATTGATGGTATCGAAAGTTGTTTAATTTTGAAGGTTAATGAATCGGTTTTGACGGTCCATTGAATACCGAGTGTTTTACAGCTTGATTGGTCTAAATCAAGCACGGCATTTGAAATTTGTATTTCTTCAAATTGTGAAATTATATCTGAGTCATTTGAGACCCATTTCCTAAGCGTTAATTTTGCAGAATCCAGTATATTGTAAATATCCTTACATCTTTGTTTAAGTTCCTCTTTATCGTTAGATCCAGTAAGCAGATCATCGACAAAAAAATCATTCAAAATAGTCTCACAAGCAATTGGGTATTCAGTCAGATTCATCTCAGCCAAATATTTCAGACATTTTATTGCTAAATATGGAGCTGACCTAGTACCATAGGTGACTGTATTTAATTGAAAAATAGAAAATTCTTCGTTAACATTTTCTCTCCAAATTATTTGTTGTAAAGGTCTATGTTCATTATGCATGAGAATTTTCCTATACATTTGACAAATATCTGCAGACACAACGTACTGAAAAATTCTAAATCTCATCAAAATATCTACTATTTCATTCTGAACTTTTGGACCGATATACTGTAAATCGTTAAGAGACCATCCAGAGGAGCTTTTAGAACTACCATCAAAAACCGTCCTCAATTTCGTAGTGATACTTTCGGCTTTCAAAATGCCATGATGGGGAAGATAATATTGTATAGAATTTGAAGGATTTATTACTTCACTCATATGACCTAATCGTATATATTCATGAATGAAATCAAAATATAAATTTTTAAAAGTGTTGTTACTAAACTTTTTTTCTAATAACTTGAATCGGTTAATGGCATTTTGTTTTGAATCACCTAACAATTGTGGAGAGTGCTTTAAAGGATATCTGACAATGAATTGACCATCACTATTTCTTGTGGTATGTTTTTTGAATAGTTCTTCGCATTGTTCGTCGTCATAAGTCATAAGTAGTTTCTTATTTGAAATATCTTCTAATTCCCAGAACTTTCTTAACTGTTCATCCTCTGGGATATATACTTTGGAAAAATTGCACAAATAATTGTTAGTATCAGGTATGATACCTGTAACTATCCAACCAAATTTCGTATTATGTAATGTAGGCATATTTTTACCAAGCGAAATTTTCCCATCTTCGAGTAATTCCCAGAAAACATTAGCACCTAATAGTAAATCTATTTCAGCGGGTGTTTCAACTCTTGGATCGGATAAATGAACATGGGCTGGTAAATTCATTTTTAAAATATCGAGATTGAAAGAAGGTGTCAAAGTAGCGATAGCAGGAACAACGAAACACGAAATAGTCGAATTGTATTCAGCGAATTTGGAATGAATACGAATTGTACATTTTTTACTTAATTGTGAACTTATTTGATTGATTCCAATAATTTTATGATTAGTAGATGATAAAGGAATATTGAGTTTTTTAACGCAATTTTCGGTTATTAAATTTGTTTGTGCACCACAATCTAATAATGCTCTCAGAGTTGTGAACTTACCATTGTCATCTAAGACATTACAAGTAATTGTAGATAGAAGAACCTGATTAGGTGATGCAATTAAATTAGCATCTGCATTTATCATAGTGTTTACGTGGAAAGATGATGAAGGAATATTATTATTAATATTAAGATGTAACAAAGTATTGTGTTTCTTATTCTTACAAATAGTACATGGAACAAGTTTACATTGCATCTTTGTATGTCCCGTACGTAGACAATTTTCGCATAAATTTAAGGCCTTGACCTTCTGAATTCGAATATCGACAGGTAACGCTAGGAATTCGGAACATTTATAAATCGTATGATTTTCCTTTTTACAATAGTTACAAAAAACTTTGTTGTTCGCCGAGAAGAACATATGTGAATTATTATTTTTACGAGAAGAAGAATCGGGTTTCGGTCGACTATTGTTATCTCTTAAATCGAGGGAATCGTTTAAGCATTGTAAAACATCAGATTTATTCTTTAAGAAATTAGTAAACTCATCTAAGGTTGGCATATCACTTTCGTATTTTAATTCTTTCCATTCACGAAGAGTAGTTTTATCTAATTTATTGGCCAACACGTGAATGATAAACGAGTCATAAAGATCTTCCTTTGATAAATTTAATGCATCTAGAGCTGTTAAATGCATACAGATTTCATCGAGAGTTTTTCGGAATTCAAAATAATTTTTCTTATGCAAGGTTTTTATATTCAAAAGTGATTTGAAATGGCTATCAACTAAAAATTGTTTTTTATCGAATCGCTCGCATAGTAATTCCCATGCAAGTTCAAAAGGTCTAACCGAACTGTCTACACCTTCTACATATCTAGAAGCATATCCTTCTAATGAAGCCTTCAACAACTGATATTTTTGATTTTCAGTCAAATTCTGACTTGATGAAACAGTAGATTCAAAATTATTCTTGAAATTAATCCAGTGTTTAAACTCGCCAGAAAAAGTAGGTAATTTAACCTTAGGAACTAAAACATTCAGTAGAGGATCTGAATTGATAGGTTGATGAGATAAAGCTGATGTACTGTAAGATCGACGCAATTTAGTTTGTAAATACTGCATAAAAAAGTCCTGAGTAGCATAATATCTTTCTTGAAAATCTTCTCGATCTAAAAAATGCGACTGTAACTGTTCATCTGTGCACATAGATTCTATCATCGATTGAACAGCATCAAATTCCGACATAAGACATGAACTATCTTTATATCTTAAATCAACCTCAGTAATAGATATAAGCTTATTTGAAGTCGAATTTTTAATAGCTGTTATAAATTTCTCCAATATAGTGAGTTTTTGTTTAATAGTACCCCGTTTGCGAATCAAAACTTTCATTTCTGATTCGGTCATTTTATTAATAATTTATGATTACGTAATTGATGATTAATGTAATGAAGAGTGATAAATCTAAATTGATAAATCAAATCTAGAAAAAAATATCGAATGATCCAAATAAACCAAAATGGAAGGAAAATAGGAAATAATGGTCTAATTGTTAATAGTCACCATGTGGTTCCGAGATCTTCTTCGTATTTTCCGAAGATCTGGACAACAGCATCTGCAGTTTTGTTCTTGATTTATGACTCCTCTTTGGGCTGCAGATCAATGGAAATAATCGGAGTTGAAGAATAGTCTTGAAGATCTTGAAGATGGTAGTTCGTGGTAGTTTGGGTACAGCCAATAATTGCAGAGCACTAAGCTTCTTTCTTGATATTAATGGAATCTTATGTTTGATTTTTAGGTTGCTGGTTCTTAATTTTCAAGATTGATTCTAGTGGACTGTATTGAATAAAATTGCTGATTTGCTTTATAGTTTATTATATATCGCTATGAATCTCTCTCAGGAATGAATTGAATCGAATTGAATTTTCAGAATAATAATGTGCACACATGTCTCCCATATCTTGATGAGGTGTACGCAGACACCGGAATGACATGTTGCCAAATCGAAATGAAAATAATAAAATTTCAGTAAATTCTTAACAATGATTAGGTGATAGACCTTTTTCGCACTTTGAAACCCTTTTGACTTTGCTCGGGCTACAGTGGGGCATAAGTGGAACCCCATATTTCTGTCACAGATTCTCCAAATTTTAGAGAGCCGGGTTAGACTTCAATAATCAGTGAAGAAGGGTATTGACGAAAACTAAGGTTTAGTAGCGTCTTCTGAGAATCTGCTTTTAAGCGCTTTTCAGGCGTCAAAAAGAGTGCTTACCTTTTCTAGAAAAGGGAGAGAGAGAGAGAGAAAAAAACTGGTCAATAAAGTTTTTTTCTCTCTCTCTCTCTCCCTTTTCTAACGTTAAGACTGTTGGTACTGATTTGAACGAACTGTTGCTGGAAATAAATTACTCCAATCTATATATAGTTTTTATTTTATTTCATTTCACTTAACAGTAGTATTAAGTAACTTATTTATAAAACTGCACAAGAAAAAAAAATATGTTCAAATATCGGTAAGTCAATACTTTCACAGGAAAAATTTTCAACAGAATAATGCTGAAACTTGAGAAAGAAATGGAACAAAAACTTGAAGGACTATTTGGTTAACTGAATTAATGAATAATGCAACTAGGCATTGAAATAGTGTCCTGCAATATGAACGGGGTAAACGCTCAGAAATTAGTTAGAAGAAATAATATCAAAAAGAAATATTGACATTATAGCTCTTTAAAAAACAGGACTCAATACAAATAGTCGAATGTCTTTCATGAAATATATGTAAGACGTCATAGATGTGACAGAATGGAAAATGCTGGAGGCGTAGTTATTTTAGTGTGAAGGGAACTGAAAAATTATTTCAAATGAAGCTCCAAATAGAATCAGTGACGATTTTCGAGAAAGAGTTGACATTTCCTCGGCATATAAATCACGCACAAATAACGTGGTGGAAGAAGAAGATCAAATAACATACTAGACGAATCAAATCCTAAAATTTGTATTGGAAATTTGAACTGTAAATCTCGAGAATGACTCAGTAGGACTGAAAGCAGAAATGGAAAAATTTCGTAGTAGGCGTATTCATATGGGTGAGCGCTTTCGCCATTTTGCAACCACCAATAATGTACTTTCCATAAAATCGCTAGTAGGCATTTCAATAAGAAAATCAGTTGACAGTTCTCAAGTAAGAAAATATCGATTTCCATTGCGAGTATTGAATAATATAAGATTCGACCACAAAGGCTTTGAATGTTGATATGATTTGGAGGGTGTCCAATTGACAACAATTTCAACACCAGTTCTTTTTGAATAAAACATTTGTTTCTGCCCCATTGAGAAATATGTTCCAAAGAGTTCTCTATGCACAACGCATTACGTAGTGCCCTTGACGTTTCAAGATCTCTAAATGCACTTACACCCGTTCATCATACGTTATTTTTTTATTATATACCTGCATCCAGGGTTGGCACTTAAAACTAAAATATTAATTGAAATACAAAAATACTTTTTTATTTGGTATTTCTAGTTTCATTTTTCATAAATGTGAGTTGCAATGGACATGTCAAATACCTGATGTTGAGGTATGTTGTACTTAGTATTTCAAATACTTAAGGTTTCAAAATAATTTTTCACATAAATACATTCAGCGATATTATTGTCGGTTCAGCAGAAAATGGCGTTCGATAGCTATGGTAAGCAAAATGGTGACCGGATATCAGGTGAACATTTAAATTTTCAAACTTTGCAACACTGCACATGTAGGTATTGGACGTCAAATTGTCAGCTGTTTTGTCTATTGTCATTGTCGGTCTTAAACGTTATTCTCATGAAGTTTCTATTCAGTGCATTATTTTATATATTTTAGTACAATCAAAATCCAGAGTTTTCTTTCACTGATAAATAAGCTGGGCTGGATAAGTACTTTTCCATTCATATAGCCTCACACCGGACTGTATTTTGTAATTTGTATTCTGAATAAAAATGGTTGAATAACGTGTTTTATATTCAAAATACGCGTCACGAAAATATTTTGCAATTTATATTTTGAATACATGCGAGATAGTATTTTGTAATTTGTATTGTAATTAAATTCGAAGTATATACATACAATAATTTTTTCCATCTCTGTCTGCATCCTAACATCAATATTTCTTATATTTTAATACATCTAAACAGGCATAAAATGGAAATCTGACGCTCTGTTGACATGGATATAGCAATAATGGTTAACAAGCCTCTCTGACAGTTTACATGATTGATAAGTCGAGGATGCTGAACACAGTATTAATACCAGAAATTTCAGAAATTCGTACTATATGAAATGTTTCTGATATATATTGAGGAGAAACCGATTGAATTGTGAAGACATTAATCATTAATGGTACTTAATTGATGAAAATGTCGAAGAAGCATAAATCATTTCCACTTATAAATATGCGTATAAAAATATTCGTCGGTCGTCACTTTGACGACTGGCAAAAGTATCGATGATAAAGAAATGAGAAGGTTCAATTCTGGTTCTACATACCCATTTCCATGTGAGTAGAGAGGTCTGAAAATCTAGTTGAGGTGTAAAATATAGTAAAATATTTATTCATTATTGAGGAGGCTCGATAAAAACTGCAAAATGAGCAGTATAAACAAGAATCATCAATATTTTTATACATTCTTTATAATCTCGCACGTGTACAGATTTCATACGAAACGGGCATAGAAATGGATTAATTAATAATTTTGAGAATACTGAGAGTACATTATCTTTTGCGTTGAACTAGTTAGTACCAGAATTGAACGAGGAGACTTTAAAGAGAATGAATTAAATAAGATAAACTGTTAGAGAAGTTTTTACAGAAATTGAGGTTAATGAGAAGTGTTTTCAACGACGTGAACAAAGAGAATTATGATCGCTTTAGCAGAAACGGAAACATCTGACATCTTGTTGAGAGAGGCCTTCGTCGATCAACTGTCAAGTAACGTTGTTTATGGCACCATAGAGTTGAACTTCAGTAGCGCAGACAAGAGCAAGGTCGGAGAGGTCTTAATTTTTAACACATACTCCAACTGTTTTAGATGCATTGCTCTTTGATGGAAGTATTGCGATGAAATTATTCTACAATCAGTTAAGGTGTTGTTCTATGATGTGACTCCCAATATTTACCAACTCTAGTCAATTAGTCTTCGCCTCATGACATCCATCTGTCATAATATAATCCATGTGTCACTACGACAGCCCGAATAACGAACAATTTCAGATCCTGCATTATTTTTGAAAGAATTCTTCATTCCTTTAATCTACTCAGGTCCCAAATCTTTTGATTGGTAATAGGAAATTAAAACCGGAAGTCAACTTTGTTTAATTTCAAGTTTCCTAAGTGTCCTGTTCATTAATTCGTCTGAAGATCCGGATGGACTCATTCATCTACATTTAGATGAAAAATATAGTTTACCTCGCAGCTAAAACCGTCAGCTCCGATAATTGGAGCAAGGGAAAAAACTGCACCTTCATTCGCAAAAATTTCAATTTCAACTGGAATGTTAATTGGAGACTAGACTCCCATTCACTCGACATCTTCAGTTGAAGGTTGGACATCGACGAAAAAATTAAAATTAAATGGAAAACTCCTTCAATTAGAGAACGAATTAGGATGCAAATTGAAAAAAATGAAGGCAGGGAAGTGGCGAATTGGTGCACGACTAAAAAGGTAGTGCACGCCGACTCGGACCAGACACTGATTAACAAAGTTCAACTAAGCCACCTTTGATTTGCCATTCCCTTTCCGTCGTTTTCGATTCGAGCTTGTGCGAATATATGTCAGGCCAGGTATATTCTAATAACGTGAGGAATAATAATCAATGAGTGTGGTGGCAGTTGATAATTTCCACCAATAAAACTCACAATCCGATCATGAAAAAAACAGAATCTTTCCCTTGAAATGAATGAAATGGGATAATAGGCGCTCCAATTTTGTGATTCTCTCTTAATTGGTATTGATTATCATAGCTTCTTTTGAAATTGGTTAGGATTTTCACTTCCAGTCTCTGCAACGAAATCAATTAAAAAAATTTATTAATCGTTTTCCTTCTGCTTAAATTCTTGTCAGGCAAATTATTGCCTGACAATGAACGAAAAATGGAATTATAAAATGATAACTTCGTTGTGAATAAATGATAACTTTGTTACGTTTCGGGGTCTATATCATTTTCCTTCCTCTGGAAATACGTCAGTTTGTCCATTGATATTTGTTAACACGGAGACGTTGATTCATTTAATTTTGAAATTACCGCATGTCAGTTCGTTTCTTAGTAAATTGATCCAAATAACATATATTATTATCTTGATCCAACAAAAAACACGACATTATCATAGCTGTTTGAAGACAATCTAATTTTTTTCTGTAGATTGATAGATTGGGGTTTCTTGCCTGGAAGTTTATTTTCAGAACACAGCTAGAGCATTTCTAGTTGTCTATGCCATCATGTTTTAGCATGGCTGATGTCATCGGGTCCAGGAGCTTTTTGGTTTTTAAGTTTCTTTACCTTTTCGTGAACTTCATTCTGAGTTATTTTTTCTTCATTCAGGTGTTCTAAGTCTCCATCCTGGTTGTTAAATGGGAAATTCTTCTCAATTTGGGTTATCACTGCATATGCAAGTTTAAACTGAATAATTATGAGTTTCATTCATGATTTATTCAAATGCACCGCGGAAACTTTTCAAAATTATTCTTCAAATATGGGGTTTTAAAATTTAAATCGCTTTGTGCGGAGTTTACGATTTGGCAACAGCGCATACTAGACAATGAAAAGAACAATGTCCAATCAGCTTGTTTATAAAATAACAGCTGTTAAGGCGAGTACTTACTGGCGAACTTCAACTGCAACCGACCATAAAAATCCCATAAAATTTTACGACCTTCCTCGTTCGTCGCAGACTTCATAGACAGCCATCTTTGCCTATCTCATCAAGATGATGTACTTGTTGTCCTTTATTATCAAGGCATATTTAGATCGATGTTGCCAACTTGTGCAATCCACATGAAACGCTTTAAATTTTAAATACCCATTTTTATTTTTCATTTTTAAGTGCTTAAAAAAATTTTTTTTTTGGGAAACGGTTGAAATGGTTATTTCAAAATGTATACATCATTTTCGCAGGAGGAGTATTCCCTATTGTGCCTCTTTACAAATATTCTGACTTCTGTTTCTCCACTCTCCAAATTTTCCTCTTTCCTCCATAGATGACGTTCTCTTCCTCTGCAGAAAATCTTTTCCAATATTCCTTTTTCAAGTTTTTTATACTTTTATACGTGTTTTCTTCTTTTGTCATGAGAAAGAATTAAAACATTCCATGAAAATTACAAAAACGAGTTGCCATCCACTTTCATTTCCATACAAAAACAAAACGGGTCTAATTTTAGAAGAAACCATACACCTAATCCAGTTGTCAAGAGATGATTTAATTTTCAATTAATTCAGATCACAGACGATCTAATAAGGTCTTATTATGATCCACTTTATCCAGAATATTTCCAACTTTGTCATCTTGAATCTTATTCTATAGGTTTTTGATGAACGGGTTCATTTTGACAGAATAAGTGAGGTATGCTTATTGTAATTTTTTATGGGAGAATCTTGCTTTTTGCATTAAAATTTCATAATGGAACAGTTATCCGTCTTTGCTCTACAAATAAAGTGGAAAGTACTTCTTCTAAAACTGATTTTTCTGGCAACTTGAAAGTTTTTCCAAATTCTTACTCTGCTCAATCAACAAATGAAAGAATTTTCTTATCAAAACACATAATTGTCATGACATAAGACTTATGGTAGGTAAATGTCTTTCCTACTGGTTGAAGCATATTTTTCAATATGAAGAAAATTAATGTCATGCATGATCAATTAATTATTTTTCGATTATTTATCTGCATGTCTTTAATTTTCCCTATATTATCGAACAGGTATTATTCACAGACATTAAACCCACTTCTTCATATTTTTCAATGATATTCCGAACGTTTGCTGATGGCCCTTGAACCTGACAACTTGTTCATTTTCATCTGCGGCCAGGGCCGAGCGACATAATCGAATTATGTCATAAGTGTTCCATTATAGTGACATATAAAAACGATTCAGTTCCCGAAGTGACCCCTCAAGGTCCACCCCGTTTCGCTCCATCGCGTAGAAGCCATCCAATCTTAACCCCATAAATTTAGCACGACATTCAATTCGTTATAGGAACAGCAAGGCTCATAATTAAGTTAAGTCCGGATAAGCCGAGCGCAGGAGTCGGCCGCGTCATTCGATAAGAGTCTCGGGCGATACAACGGAGGAACCCATTGTTGTGTCGCTCATCCCCAGAGGTACGCGGGCGGAAAATTGACCCATTTCCCTAACACAAAAGCGCAGATTTAATCGGGACCTGGATCAGACTGGCCCTTCTAATCCGGCCGAGATCTAACGCATTTCCCATCTGCTCGAATTGCTGCGATCTGACCGTCATCTATATGCGATGTGCTGTGGTGTTGCAAGTCCGTTTAAGTTTGAACGTGACTGGAACGTCTTGAGATACCCATCGAATAGACAAGACGTTTACTCGTGGTCGTTCTGATCCCGAACATCTCGGATCTCAAAATTCTACAGGAGGCCAGAAATTGACTGAAAGCAAATAAATTATTTGATAATAACAGATTTTTCCATAGTGAGCCATCATAGGCAGGATGCCACCTTAGGCACACTTCCCTTCATCATTTTAGTAAAGCAGCAAGTTGGTAATAGCGATTTTTTCGTTGCTGTTAATCCCTTACAACATTCTGTCATTCCCAAGTTGAAAAACTATAATCCTAGAGGTCTAGCACTTTTGTTATTTGGTTCAACTCACGAGGATTTCGTATCGCACTTCACCAGACAAAAATGTCTCATAATTCTTAACTCTCAGATGGGACAGTCTCATCAAATCAGCAAAAAATTTGTTTCATTTCTATAGTATGACATTCAAAATTGACTTTTTTCCAACTTCTTCTTGTATTTCTTCATAAACTTTTTAGGGTTTTCACTCCCAATCTCTGAAACAAAATCTAATTATTGTTGAAGATTTATGAGTTCGTCCTATGGAGAGTAGAGAGAAGGAGAACGATCGCTGCTTTGAGACCATAGATTTTTTGTCCACTAAAATATGTACCAATAGGGTAGTTCATGCTTTTGCCAACAGCCGCGCTCGCCATCACGGGATGGCGAAATTTTGATTTAAACCAATTGTAGGTGATTGTATTCCTGGTGACAGATGATTAGAATATTATTGTTTTCAATTTTTGATAAGAGAACAACCATGTTGAAATGTTGAAGAGTGCGCTAGTGTAAAAGTGTTTTGGCATCGGAAAGAAAAGGAGAATTAAATTTCCGAGAGCCTTTTTAAGAGAAAATTGGAAAAAAACCTTACCTGGAGAATCGACTCGGAATCAATTTGTGTGTCAAACTTTTACGATGAAGATATCAAGAAGATGATGGATTCATTATAAACGAAATCGAAATTGTCATCCTTCGTGAGGAATGGACTCTTCTGAATTAGAATATCTAACCAACAATTTACATGGTTCAGAAGTAGATATTCTTTAAGAATTTTGTTGACATAACATAATATATCGTTTATAACGGTTCTCAGCTGAGTATTGGAAACAGAATCTACTCTAATGAGTGATAAATCTGAGATTGCTACCTTTTGATGTCTTGATGTGTACTACTTCTCACATCGAATGTATATAATTTTGAAGATTACGGTAAACCAACTAACATACCTGTTTTCAATGAACAATGATAAACAAATGTAGGTAAAAGTTTTTTGATCAGTGATTTCTTTTGAATTTCATCGATTTCGTCATTTATTTATGAATGAATAAAGCTGATTGCTTAGTTCCCCTTATAATGTGAATTGCATTTTATTGCATATAATTCAGAAAATTCATATTTATTATAGATTTGCGGAAACGTATATGATCATCAGAAAAACCACGATGACACATAATCTAAACTAAAATGAAGGCTGTTCATTTAAAATTGACGCTAAAATCCCCACCCCTTATGGATAAACGTAGCGATCGCAGCGACTCCTAGCTTACGTTCCCCGTTTTCGGGGACACATTTTTAGTACGGCGATCGTACTTCTTCTCTCTACTCTCCATAGTTCGTCCCTTGGGATCCGGAACGGTGCTTCTTTCAATTTTCTTCGTTTTGTTCTTTCTTTCCAAGATATTATGGAAACTTCTTTCCATTTAATTCTATGGTCGTCATTCGATGTATTTTAGACTGGTCTGGATTTGTCAGCTCCTCCTTGTTTTGCTGATTTTCGATATTCTCTTATCCTTATTAGTAAAGAGCGGTATGTCATAAATGTATTTTTCTTTAATTTTGATCATCGGTTGAAATTCGATTACATTAATAGTTCCACAACCTTTATTTCTAATGACGAATAGTTTTGGAGTGTTTTTGAGTAGCAACAATCCAGCTTACAACAGCAGTAGTGAATTACCAATAAATCATCAGGAATCTTGAAGATTCTTGACACACTGCTTTCTTGTTGCTCACTCGAGATGCGAAGTTGTTTTTTGCACAAGTTTATTTCAGGGCCAGTAGTCTATATACAGGGTCCGGCAAAAAAACCTCGTTGATTTCAATAGGCATTTGCAAAAAGAATAAGAAACATACAGAACAATTACTTATATTTGTGAATAGCCTATATGATGCCATTTTACATCACTTCGTACACTTTATTTGGTTTTGAAAATTATGTCTGATAAATGATGTCCCCCATTGTTAAGACATTCACGAAGTCTTTCCCTGAAGTTGTCCATAGTTCTTCGTGTAACTTCCCTTGGAATGGCTGCCACTTCCTGCCTAATGGCATCTTTTAGTTCTTGCGGAGTTCTGGGACGATGTTTGTACACTTCAGCCTTTAGGTACCCCCACAGAAAGAAATCACAAGATGATAAGTCGGGTGACCTTGGGGGCCAGGAAATGTCTCCTCTTAAAGAAACAAGACGTCCAGGGAACAACTCTCTTAACATTTCCATGGACCGCCCAGCAGTGTGAGCTGTGGCTCCGTCCTGTTGGAACCAAACTTCTGGGAAAGACTTCGTGAATGTCTTAAAAATGGGGGACATCATTTATCAGACATAATTTTCAAAACCAAGTAAAGTGTACTAAATGATGTAAAATGGCATCATATAGGCTATTCACAAATATAAGTAATTGTTCTGTATGTTTCTTATTATTTTTGCAAATGCCTATTGAAATCAGGGAGGTTTTTTTGCCGGACCCTGTATCATACATAATATTACAGCATGTTTACCTATGAGCTTACACTCTTTCCGCAAATATCCCACAGGTCACAGGTCAAAGAGCCATTTGGTTAGTTTGAATGAACTCAACAGTTGCCGATAACCCCGCTTCAGAGCAGTGAGAGTACACCCCCGCATCCAAAAACAAAAACAAGTCTTCGCGACAGCAATAACGTGCCCGTAATAAAGTGGGGTCTCAATATCTCGATCGTTAGCGTCGCTTCAAATGCGCATTTCCATATCATTTGATCGTTTGGATGCCGCCGAATGGCGCTTTTTGTCACTTAGTCGAAATATATTTGTTTTATATTGTTAGAGGAACACTCGAAGTCGCATTAAAAAAGTTTATAGTTGGTCTAATGCCGAATGCCGTCTGCGAGGAACTTCTTCAGATGGCCGGATGCTGTGTAGGTAATTCCGGGTATTCCTTTTAATGTACTCTACAACGTGAGCGCTGTAGTTTGTAACGGGGCGTTAACTGCTTCGGGAAGGGCAGGATTTCCAGAATTACCTAGTTTTGAAACAATATATGTACTAGTCGTTTTTTCTTTTATTTGATACCTCATGAAGACTGCTGTATCACAACCATCAATCACAAAGTTCAAGGATAAAAATGAAAAAACTCTTCCGATTCATGATATTGCAACAGATATTGAAAATATCACTGCAAATCAAGTGTTCAAAATCGAGGGTGTTATGATTTTGTCAAAAAAAGAGTAGTATGACAGGATAATTGAGTTAGAGATGGTAGGTATAAAAACTTTTATTGTATATCGTTCACAATCATAAAATGAGCAAGTCACCTGCATGAAGCTATTACACTAATAACAAACTATTAACAACATCTATAGACTCAGAGAGACATTATTCAACTAAAATAAACAGATTATCCAGAGCAGTTCAAATGAGAAGTCACTTAAGGTCAGACTTAGACAATGAATCAATGAAAATTGACTGCGAGAGTCTTTTCATTCCATCAGAAAAACAGAAGGTTAGAATAATGAATTTTGATGAGAAGACCGAGTTATAACAGGGAAATAGACCAAGAGGTGAAACTACATTGTCTCAGTCTGATCAAGAAGGAGAGAAAGACATAAAATGTGAGTTGACCAATAATTATGATGTAAGTATGAGCAGTGCATCATGAATCTTGCAAGTTAAATGAGAAAAGCAAAATTAGGTTCTAGAATATTACAAATGAGAAGATTAAAATTAATCAATAAAATGAGAGAAAAGTCATAATTAAATTGAGAAGAGAAAGAATAGTATAATTATTATACATTACGTTGGTCTTGAAGAGTGCTAAAATTTATCAATGAATGTAAAATTTACAGAGAAGGACTGCTTACAAGTAAGCACAATTAGAACGTCCATAAAAAAACAGAAGCTACAATTGATAAATTATGAGATGTGCAATTCGAGAGTACTGAGATTACCACTAACCGTTGGTTTCGAGAAGTGCAGAAGGCTGAAAACTAACATGTATATCGAGCAAGATGAATGAACGTAAGAATGTCATGAGTGTACAAGTTATAATGAGTAGATCATACCAACTGAGTGTGCATGATTACCAGAGCAGGCTTTCCAGGATGGGGCCAGGGACGAGATTGTATCATGGTTTACCAGGTGTCGTTAAACCATAGTTGACATGAAACTATGGTGTTCTGAAGAAAAATACTAAATCCAGGATGCACCCTGGAGAACATGAGAATTCATTCATCTGAACCACGACAACACTAATTAATACTAATATATAATAAAAATAAATAATGCTATCAGTTATCCATCACCAAATATAATGGGGGTAGGTACCTCAGGGGACCTTTTTGTGAACTTTATTGTTTCTTATTATAAAAAAAACAACTTTGGCTCCTGACAAAAAAGCACAACAAGATTGATCTCTTTATATGCAGACGATATAACCATAACTTCCTTTTATTATGCTTGGAAAGAAAATTTATTGAGTTTGAATGTTGACGAAACAAAATTCATTACTTGCACGGTTACTGTTCGGGATCAGCAAACAAATATTGTCCTCGGAGTTCATAAGGTAACATACAATCATTAAACTGCCAATGTTCAGAAGACCCACACCCCCAAATTTTACCAACTAAGAAGTATTATTGACACAAAACATCAAATTACTGTCTATGATGCCCTAGCTTAATCTGCTTATAATAAGCTACTATATTGTAACCCGGGCAGTGTGGGTAAGACTATCATGAAAAATATTCAGGTATATTCCATTCACTTTCATTTCAAGATTCGGTTGGCCATGGAAATTTGACACATTCCCCTCTGTATAGAACGAAAATGTGAGCTTATGACGCTTATGACGAAAATCTGTGATTGAAATAACTAACGTGCATACAAACTGGTTGAAGGATTTCCTTATCTAGTTATTCTCATTGAAAAAACAAGAGATCAGTCTTTAAATATATTCATTTTCGCAATGGGTGAAAATAAATTTAGTGACACATAATAATATGCAGTTGCTTGAAAAGTGAAACTGATATGTTCATCCAAAGGCTCATATTGCAAAATTTTTCACAAAAAAGTAATTTTGGCTGCAACGACTTTGTTCAAATAAAATTTTGCGTTCTTTCATTTATAACCCATTGATTTTGAAATTTTGTGACGTCCTCCATTATAATCAAAATAATTTTTTGCATAACTATCAATAGGTATTGAAGTGTTCATTTTTGAAATTATATTCCCAAATTTGACCACCCGAATGCTAAAATAAAAGTGAATGGAGTATAGTTCAGAATACCTTCATAAAAGCAATGTTCAAATAACCTCGCCTGTATCCGACAAATCGATTTGTTCTTTACTGTATGGACTTTGTTATTTCAAACCACCTCTCAGACAACCGCTGACTTTGCTTTCATTGCTGGTGCTCGTGTCTCTTCAATCAGTTTTCTCCTAATGGTTGAGGTTGGCTTGCCAGACGTATCGTATCGTATGGGCTTAATTTCACGATGAATTGTGTAGATGAATAATCAACGATGCATTCTTTTGCTTCGCTAAGCGCCCACTTAGAACAATTCCAACCCTCGCATTTCCCCATTCATTAGTGAGTGAAGTTGACATGAATCAATATTCGCTCGGGTGATAATTTGCCCAATTGTCACATCTACCGCTCCGGAAATCACCCAAATTCGGATTTGCCAATTGCACGCTGTCGCAACACAAAGATTATCCCTTGTGTCTTCAGCATGCCGTCGATGTCCCGATTGCCGCCGGGTTAATATTCATAGAAGACTCCTACAAGCCCTTCGCAAAGCCACAACACAACACTAATGAAGTAATACACTATTTCCAAGTCCGGGACTCCGGCATGCTTCGCCCCTTGTCGGATTTGCATTCCCATGTTTATAAAGTACAACTTCGGCGATGCCGTAATGGAATCAGTAATCAAATTGCCCTTTAATATATGCAAAACGCGCCGCTTGCTCCGCAACTACGGCGCTTATTTTTTGTTCCGGGGGCCCCGGCGGTGAGTAGACTCCTACCGGTATCTGATGAACTGGTTAATTGACAAGCAACGCGAGCTGGGGTTACACGTATCGGGTATTAGTTGTGGAAATGCATTATGGGGTACGTATATATCCCGCCTGCTGATGGGATTCCTTGTATCTACAGAATTTCCGTCAAACACATGGGATTGTGGACGAATTGTTTAATGATTAATCCTCTAAACTACCGATCGCGGTTTCGGTATGGCAACATAGCAGTGCGGGGTTCTATAGGGTCATTCTTTCTCAAACCTCACCCACAATTCTAGGGAGAACTACACAACATATTCTCATGAATAATTGATGCTCAGTTTATAATATTAATATTTTTTAAATTTTGAATAGGATGTTACTATGGATTCAAATTAAAAATATCTAAAAAGTCAAAAAGTGCCGCTTCATATGTCAAAATTAGAAAAAGTAATTCAAAATAAAAATTGATCTATTCGATATACAGGGGTCGGCATAAGTCAGGCAACGCTCTCGAAATTTCGACATCCGCCATTTCATGCAGGATGGAGCTCCGCCGCACTACGCGTTATGTGTGCGGGAGTACCTTAATGTTCATTTTGGAGAATGGACACATAACGCGTAGTGCGGCGGAGCTCCATCCTGCATGAAATGGCGGATGTCGAAATTTCGAGAGCGTTGCCTGACTTATGCCGACCCCTGTATTTCATACAAAATAATAAATATCAATTTTGTTCTCTCCCTTTTACTCTACCTGTATATGAATGGTGTATATTAGGCAGTGAGCTATCTACTGAAGATCGTTCATGCTTTTTAACCTAGATTATGGATGGTTTTCTATGAACTTGACGTCGCAGCTATATTTCCAAATGCGAAATGATACATGCTCTGACGAATTAGATGACTACAGGGTGTATTTGAAGGTGAGGCCTTTTTTTTTTCAATAGAAGTTAGAACTGGTCAAAATGAAGTTTTTCCTCGAGTTTTTCACTAAAAATCACCTATACAAAACTTTCAAAATGACAAAGTTGAAAAAAAAATTGCAAATGATTACTGAAATATATTTTAATACGACCCTAGACCGTTTGTTACTGAATTATCGAAAAGCAGTGGGAAAAAACCTATCTCCTGATTCGATCATGTGTTTTCGTTTGGGATATTGGCTGGTTCGATATTTACGTGATAATGAAAATGGAAACTTAGAATTGCCGAATTTTTCTCATTATTTTTTAATAACTTACACGATTTTATGAAATGGCTCATTTCGATACCAACTGACAGAAAATACTTAGGACACAAGTGTAAAAAATAGAATAATACTTCAAAATCTCACCAATAAAATTCGGCTTAATTATTCACGAATTTTTTCACAATGGGCATCTCAATCTTCTTGTTCGAATATTCCAACAATCGTCGTAAAAATGGGATGAAATGGGGAAACAACATAGCACTTTTTCAACATAAGCACTTTTAAGAAACTGCCTCGATTTTCTACATTTTTTTTCACCCTAAATTGCACGATACAACAATTATGATTATCTCAAAAGTGGTCTGATGCATCTAATTCGATGAACTTGGTACTGAACCTTTAATTGTCCAGCCATATGTTGATGTTTTGTTTCGTTTTTGCGATGCCGGAATCACCTTCCACAGTCCCGTACTCGAAATTCAATTAAATTTTGTCGAACTTCTAGGGGTTGTATCTCAGCCATCTTTGATATCTCATAGGATTTTTCCTGTTTGTATTCCTGTCTCTAATAAATAAATAAATATGGACAATTTTTGGTTGAACGACTTATTTTGATGAGTTCAACCTGTGTATAACATTCTTTTTGTATTTCTGGAATCCTTGCATATAAATTTTTATTATATTAGGAACATTTTTTTCTTCCTTTTTTTCGTTTCTTATATGAATGAGTATTCAATGCTTACTACACTTCTGTTAAAACCATTGTATTCATTCAAATGGTTTTCAAAATATGAAAAAAAAAAGAGATATATTTATTATATTTATTATTATATTATTTAGTATTATGTTCGTTATTCCTATTCTAAATATCTCAAGCACAAACCATTTTCGCATTTCTGAAGTCGAAGAATGTAGGAACATTGTACATTTCCTGAATTTTGAAAAACTTGCCACATAGTAATCCAAATGTTGTGTCAAATATTGGGATCAAGATTTGCCCATAACTCGTTTTTCAAATTAGAACCCTAATTTTTTATGATTGCGTTAGATTTTGCGAAGAAAATAATGATTGTTGATTCTCCTAAAATGATTTATTCCTGAGTTATTATTTGAAATTTCTGAATTTATGTCGTACGTAGAGTATAATTCCCAAAACCTATTTCATATCAATAATCTATGGTTATAAAAGATGAATTTTCCCAATAATCCACAATCCACAAGTATCTTTTCTGAATTCATTTATTTGAAAAAAAAGAAGCAAAATACAGAATTTGAGTGAATGAGACAAAAATTTCAGATACGATTATTAGATCACTTGTGAATTATTGGAATAATTTATCTCCTATGATCATAGATTATTGCTATGAAGCAGATTTAAGTAATTAGACTCTATATACGAACGACATAAATTCAGAAAATCCCAAATATCTCAGCAATTATTTATTTTAGGAGCATTAACGTGTTAGATTAATATCATTATTTTTCTTCGCACTCTCCAACGCAATCATAAAAAATTAGGGTTCTAATGTGAAAAACAAAAGTTATTGGCGAATCTCGATCACAATATTTAACACAACATTTCGAACATCCTGTAACAAGTTTTTCATAATTCAGGAAATGTACAATATTTCCACATTCTTCGACTTCAAAAATGTGAAAACGGTTTGTGCTCATGATATTTAAAATAGGATTAACGAACATATTACTAAATATTTAGGTATAACTTATTCTTTTATTTTTTTTTTTCGATATTTTGAATACTATTCGAATGAATTCAATGATTTTAACAATACCTTATGTATTCATCACTGAATACCTACTCATTCATATCAGGAAAGAAGAAATGGAAAAAAATTCTTTAACACTCTATTTTCACTCTTCATATAATCAGAAGTGTATTTTAGCTCAGGAAAGAATTTCGAACAACATCAAAATCTCAATTTTTCGATTTCAAATATGTCCAGTTCTCCAGAAACTCGAACTGGCGACACCCAGTATAATGTGCTCATACAGTTTTGCCTCATTAATTCTGATGCCTAGAAGTGAACGACTAATTTTCGTTCTTCGTCAAAATTGTACTGCTTAATGTTGATTGTCTATATATATCAAATATAATTAGGAACTAACAATGTTTTCTGTTTCAGGTAAATATCCCAAAAGTTTTCAACTCTAATAAAACCTAGTAAGTAACGTCCAACAGTAAAGAAAGCAAAGTTATCACTACCTATATTTTTGAACATGTCGTGATTATCATACGTTCGAAGAAGTATCCGTAACCGGTCCTGTAAATTTTCTACCGCCGCATGCGATCACACACTGTACGAGTCATTTCATTTAGAAAATATTCCGAGAGATATTTCACCAGTTATTTTCCATGGAGAGGGCCGTAAATATCCGAATGATGTATGGCTCGCTACGATGAGTTTCAGCCGACGTAATTTAGCTTCGAAAAAGTTGAATGAGGGTTTAAGCTTGTTGGAAAACGCTTTCATATCACTCTTGATTCGCGATCAACTCCAACAGGAATTTCCGTGGGTTCTGATATTTCGCCAGCATGTTTTTTATTTTTATGACCAGATTCAAATATTTCTTGAATCTTTGGGTACACTTTTCATTTTTTATCTAATTCCTATTGTCTTGGTATAGTTTTTAAAACGATGCTTTATTTGGGCGCCTAAACGTCTTCAGCCAATTGTTCAATTCAAAAATTAGAATATTAGTTTTCATTTACATCATCACCATCAGTGGCAGAAAGCAATTTTGCTATCTGTTATATTTGCTGAATAGAAACAAAACAGTGTCCAAATAACACGAAATGTTCATTTATACCCGTAAAACATCAGTCTATGATTGTTGAGCAGTATGATATTCCAACTTTTTAATTACAATATTTTCAGTTATACAGGACCACACGCTAGCAAAGCCGTCTGAAGCGATTTTATTGACATAAATTTTAATTCATATAATGAAATTGTCACACAGCAGTACCACGAAGGTTACTTCAATTCCTTTTTCAACAAACCGTGTCATGTTCGCATACTGAACGTGTGGTTCTCTAAAATGTCCTCACAAGAAAGTGTGTCTCGAAAACTTTCCACTTTCTCTAATATCGTGAAGCCCTCCGCGATTGGGGACATTTCCAGAGAGGAACAAAAACAAGCCGAAACTTGAGCCTTTGTTTTCCGTCAAACCACCACACGAGCAACCTTAACGGCTCCAACAACAAAAGTCATGATGAAGCAGTTGAGTAAACACGCCGAGAAGTTTAATCAATTTGATATATTGCCCGCTGAAAGTTACAAACATTACAACGTGTCATAATCGCCAGGACGGTCAGAATGTCTAATCCCCCATTTTTAGTGAATTTATTGCCACGGTTAGGGGAATTAAAATGTCATGCTCGCTAAGCAAGATACATAACTTGAGCGTTTTAAAAATGTTGCTGCGTTGTTCGTCAGGAAATCAGGATAATTGAGTAGGTAGCTAGGACGGTGTATAGGGCACTGGATGGGGAGAGATTTAGGGGAGGTTTTTATGCGGAAAGACTAGTTGGATCGAGTGAAGTAGACATACAGTGAACTAATACATTAATTTTTCATTTGAGTTCGTTCGGTGAGGGTGTTGAAAGAGATTGGAGTTCTAGGGATAGGTATGGGAAGTGAGGCACGTGACTATTGTGTAACTTTAATTCACTGAATTTTTATAGCAATTGGGGATTTCGTTGGAAGTAAATTACTAAAAGCTGTGGTCAATATTATGTCTCATCTCAACCATCCTAGTCCACGTAAATTCACTTCATAATTTTGAAACAAAATGATTCTTCAATTCTCCGTGATTGATGAATTAAGTGAATAGAGAAATAACTAGAATGAAAATGAACTATTCCAATGAATTCATGTTGAACGGTTTTTGCTCTGAAACAGTCAGTCAGTCACTTCTATCTGAGATCAATCCAACGTAAGCAATGAATATTTGAGTTCTGAGCGCCAAATATGAGAGAAGTATTCAAGTTCTAGTGTGATCTGGGCCTTATGGAATAGAAAAATTTGATCTGGGGAGAAATATTTCCTAGCTTTCTTGAAGTGGACTTCGCAATATTGACTACACGTTCCGCAACACATCGAAGAATTGAAGTGAAGTTAAGGTCATGCTCCATGCTCTTTGGCGAGGCACCGGATCCTTCTTCATCAAGTCAAAAGTGACGAATCAGGTTTTTCGAGAGAGGCAGTCGTTACCTAATTTGAATTGAAGCAGTTTTCTTTGGCACCATTCGTTTATCTTCCTGAGGAATTCATTCCAGGGTCAATTTGCTGGTAATATAACGGTGCTCAAAGGATAAAACTGACCTTTGAGGCACACCAGCACACTTAGACCAACTGAACCTTCACCATTCACTACCACATGAATGTTTGAAAATGTTCTCATCCACTAGATTAGACACCCCAAACCTTGAAAAGATGCATGCAACTTTCCTCATCGTTCTTTCTGTGTGTTTTGTTTCGTTCTACCTGGAACCTATCACGTCTGAAGGCGAGTAGACAAATGCCAAATAATTGATAATGATAATCCCCGAAACAGTTGGCTCTGGAGGTCAATGAACAAATAAGAAAAAAGGGTTATTATCGAGGTTATTACGCACCGTATTATTTCAACTGAAGGTCACATATATCAGCTTCTTCGGCACACGAGAGTGACAATCGATATGGAAGCTTTCCTGGTTCTTCTTGGCATATACATATATATGTATATCTAATATTAGAAAATTCGATGGACAGTATGACGATAACTTTGGACAAGGAGGGAAGGAACTTATTTCCCCACCTGCAGATGAGGAGCTGATTGATACAATCTAGAACTTTTTGGTGAAATCCTCCTCGAATGTGTGGTCAGAGTGAGGAAGACTTTCGTCTCATTGAATTTGTACTGTTTTTTGCTCTTTTTCATTATCTGTGATATTGGAAAAAATAACGAGCGGATAACTTCATCACTAATTCTGTTTCGACCAAACTCTTTCAGAATGATTTGGAAGCCACGAACCCCTTCCACAAAGAAAAATAGCACCTTGTTCCACCAGATGGAACACGTGAAACCCAGGGATAAAATGAGAGAAAATTTCGAAAATCCATATTTGGTTACTACATACGAGGATATATTGAAAAATTCTAAGCCTACCATAGAACCAAACAAAATTTCAATGTCAAATTATTTTATTACTCAACATATTCTCCTCTTACTTGGATATATTGATTACAGCGAACCTGCAACGTCTCTAGACCTTCAAACAAAAATGTTTCTTCTTGCTCTGCAAACCAGACCTCCACAGCTTTTATTACCTCCCCGTTGGAAGAAAATTTACGACCTTTTAACCTTTTTTTCAGTTGAGCAAAGAGATGATAGTCGGATGGAGCCAAATCTGATGAATAAAGGGGTGTTCTAGTAATTCAATCCCTAAATCACAAATTTTTTGCATAGCAACATGAGATTTTTGTGCAGGGGCGTTGTCCTGCAAAAACAAAACACTTTTGGATAGTTTTCCGCGTCTTTTCTCTGTAATTTTTTTCCGTAGATTGGTCAGTATTGTCGAATAGTAATCTCCGGTTATTGTTCTACCCTTATCCAAAAAATCAATCATGATTACTCCATGGCAATCCCAAAAAACTGAAGCAAGAACTTTGTCAACAGATTTTTGGACACGAAACTTCTTAGGTCTTGGAGAACCAGAAAGTCGCCATTCCAACGATTGTTCCGATTCGGTTCAAGAGGTCTACATCGTTTTCAAATCGAGCACAGATCGAACGGGATGCTTCTTCCCTTGCACGCTTTTGGTCAACATTCAAACATTTGGGGATCCATTTTGCGGCAATTTTTCTTATGTCAAAATTGACGTGAACTTTATGATGAACGCGTTCGTATGAAATATTCAGATATCCGTTTTAGCACAATTCGACACAGAAATTGGCCTTCCCGATCGGTCATCATCTTCAATGGAAAATTTACCTCTTTTGAAGCTTGCAGTCCAATTTTTCACGGTCGCATACGAAGGACATTGATCACCAAGGGTATTAAGCATATCTTCGTAAATCTGCTTACCTCTTAACCCTTTTAAAAACGGGTAATTGATGATGGCTCGATACTCCAATTTTTTGATTTTTACAATTTCGGTGGACATCTTCTTTCTGAGTTATTATTCGTTGCTATGGTAATATTTTGTTATGCATGGAACTGGTCTAGGCTAACTAGATATCAATACATCGATTTCATTTTTGCTAATATCATCCATCCAAACACCATGTCGAGAAATTTGGAAATGCAATCACGTATTATCGTTATAAAAAAATTTTGAATCTACAATTTCTGCCTCGTAATTCCGTATCGCAGTCCGAATATGCTGTCAACGTAGAGTTAATCCCGTCGTAAATTAACTAAACGTTTACATAACACATATTTGATATTGCTCCCGGCTACGAGGGGTTTTTCGGGCGACGGTGGCGGTCAGTTAGTCAAACTGGCTGGAAAAGGATGAACGAGGGCAGAGGTTTTGATGAAATTTACCACGTAACGAACGAAAGTTACACATCGGATTTTCGACGCCCTGCAAAATACAAAAGGACACGTGGCGGTCGATTCGTCCAACGCTCTTTTTCATGCTTGGAGCTTGGACCTTTGTTGTCATTTATCCTGACGTTTTCGACACTGAACATTGAAAAATTACACATTTCGTCAGATCAACCCTCGAACCTGAAGGTCATGAGAATGGTCACCATAAGCAACAGCCTGTCGTAACCCAGTGCTGGACCTAAGCCTTCTCAATCGTTGGCCACTTTGTTCTATTCGGCGCTTTTATGATCATCTTGGTAGTTATCCTATTTATGTCGTCTGTCTATCGTGTTGGAGGTCTCCTCGTACTACTTCTGTCGGTTCTAGATCTTCATTCCAATTACTAACAGTTTAATTTCCTATTATCCGCTGTAACCTCTGGTTCAGATATACGCCATCTGTATGCTGTGATTTTCAGTGACTCCTGGACTACCGTTCTTCGTCTTAAATCCCTACTAGCATTGGTCGCTCTATATTTTGTGCTGCCTGTGGTTTCGTTATACCTAGATGCCTTTGTTAGTGTGAGAGATTTAGCACCATATGTGATTATCGGTATTGGTAGTACGCATGCGCCGAAAGTGTTGCGTTTCATACTAAGAAGCCATTGAACTCTATGGGAACTGGAATGGCATCGCGATACAGGCAAAATGAGGAAGAGTGAAAGGGAAGAAGTAGAGCAACCTTTCTCTCTCGCACGCCGTTGCTATTAGCAACGTAAACATTTCAATGTGCGGGAATGAAAGAATGAACTGAAAATATTTAAAGGTTTGATACTGATTGGAAAAATTCACTTCTTTCTCTATTTCCCAAATTGTTCAAATCTTTCAACGAGTCGGTTCGTACTAAAAATATTTAATCATTAGTTTGTCATTCTAATCGAAATTTCTAAAAATTTTGCACTTTTTTTAGTGATTTATGATGTTAATCATAATTTCCTGAATTTCGGGAACGAAATTTTTAATAATCACCATTGCAGCCTTGATGAATTAATAAAATAGAAGCTTTAGAGTAATTTGAATATAAATATTAATTATAATCTAGAGGCAAGAATATGAGGAAATGATTTTCTGAAAAGCCTCAGATAAAGCTTTGGAATCATATGAAAAGCGGTGTCAGCGAAGACAGAGTTGTCTCTGGAGCAGAGACAGTCGTCTCTGGTGTCAGTGCGAGAGATTTTAAATATTCCAAATAGTTCAATATATAAAAGGAATCATATCAAAAAGTAAAGAACAAAATTGCTGAAATATTTTTATTCAACATAATTGGGACAAAAATGTTACATTTGCTTAGCAATTATTATATAAAATTAATTTAGTCATTTTCTGACGAATAAGAGAGGATCCCCATGAAGTTCATCATTCATTAATTTTGATTGATGGAACATTCTACACTAGCCCTAGTGCACTCTTCATGGTCGAAATAAATACTAAAGCGAATGTCTTTCGATAGTGAAAAAGAATGTTGGTATCATCAATTTCCAATGATTCTAAATATTCTATAGTTTCACTGAAAATTTCCTCAACATACCTCAGGGAAAAAGATCTAATTGGAGCTTTAAACCCTCTCCGAACAGATTTCTAGAATTAAGAATGTCAAACACTCTATCAATTTTTCTAATGAATTCAACGGTAGTGGCACTATCTTCAAATTGTAAGTTCTTACATTTGTTATCAAGAAATTCCATAGCATCTGCTACCCCATTACTCATTGTTTGAGTAGCTAATCTGACATTCATAATTCTATTTCTACAATTGATATGCTGAGATGAAAGGGAATTAGCCAACCTTAGACCTTCCTCCATTTGAACTTTTTCTAATTCCTTGACAAACTGCCAAGAAATGTTTCTTGTGGGGGACTGCAAATTTTTTTTTGCAAATGTATTTCGACGGATACTAGTTTTTCCTTCCTGTAGCTTTGGTCCAAAGGTATAAAGTAAAAGGTTGTCAGAGAGGGAACCTAAAAAAATGAAAAACATAAGGCATAATTCCTAATTATTTACTGCTTCTCTCCTTTTGTGGATTCTCACTTCTGTAAAACTGTTCTGGATGGATTGGTTTATGTGATACCAACACTTCACATAAAAAATATTATATTATATTTATGTCCCCTGCATTATGGCATCCGTTTCCAACACAATACTGGACCATTGTTGTTATGAAATTCTTCTTATTCAAAATGTTTTTTGTTACTGCAAAAACCACTTTTGTAACTCTGGGAAACACATAGACTTAAAAAACACTCACCAAAAAACTATATTTAAGCTTTGAAAAAGCACAAGAAATTCTGTTCAACAGCTAACTTGACTTGATATATAGACATTTTTCGAGTTTCTTAGGAATGTAAATCGGAAGTATATGGCTTCTAAACAATTTATCACCATGATTTTTACTAAAATACTGACAAAAAGACATTAAACAATGTAATTTAAAATTTATCTACGAAAATGACATTTAAATTTAGGTTATAATAGTGTAAACAAAAACACGCTAGAGAGAGAAAGGTTGCTCTACTTCTTCCCTCTCTCTCGGTCACAATTTTCGACGAATTTTGCTACCTACGAAGCCATTCCAGTTCCCATAGAGTTCAATGTAAGAAGCAGATCACTCTTGAAGACATCTAGAAATTTTCCAGGGGCAACCTGTCAAATGGGGAATCTTCTCTGGAGCTTTTACCCCTGATTGTTTCTGCCAATATTTATCACATGATCATGATACACGTATCTACGGGGTGGTAGTGGTCGATTAATTTAATTCTATTAACTTTACGAACAAGAGTTTGAAATAAAACTTTTCTCTTTTTGAGTAGAGAATCTCCTAAAATTATTTAGAACTATATAAAGTATTTCGTTTCTTCTGCACAGCTTTCAACTTGATTATTTTAAATGGAACACCCTATATATTTTTACATTTTTGAATTCCTTCTTGAATTTGAATATAGGTTTGATAACACAACTATGTCTGAATTCTCAACGGTTTTCGAGAAATTTGACTTTTTATTAATATTTTGACAGTTTAAGGTACATACATAAAGGAATATTGCTCCGTCCCTATTCTATGTAATTGATTCAAATTTGGACTGTGTCTAGTCAATGAATTGAATTTTTGTTGTAAATAACCATATTATATACAGGGTCCAAGAAAACGTAAATTCATTGTCAAAACAGAAATTCATCAAAATCTTCATTTTTTAAATGGAAACTCATACTTTTTTCTGTTCTTTATCCAAATAGCTTTAAGTTGTTTTAATAATGAACAGAAAAAAATGTGGGTGGCCATTCAAAAAAATGAAGATTTTGATGAATTTATGTTTTGACAATGGATCTTCGTTTTCGTGGACCCTGTATATACTATGGTCATTTACAAAAAAAAAATTGTAGTGTTTCATTTAATGACTAGACACAGTCCAAATTTGAGTCAATTACATTGAATAGGGACGGAGCTATGGTCCTTTATGTAAGTACCTCAAACTGTCAAAATTTTAATAAAAAGTCAAATTTCTCGAAAACTGTTTAGAATTCAGAAATAGTTGTGTCACCAAACTTATATTCAAATTCAACAAGGAATTCAAAGACGTAAAAATATATAGGGTGTTTCATTTAAAATAACGAAGTTCATAGCTGTGCAGAAGAAACGAAACACTTCGTATAGTTTTAAATAATTTTAGAAGATGCTCTACTTGAAAAGAAGAAAGTTTTATTTCAAAATTTTCTTTGTGAAGTTAATAGAATTAGAGAATCTACCACTGCTACATAGCGCGGACATCCTGTATATATCCTATAACGCTGAGTAGGTACTGAACTTGTCAATGATTTTTTATTGTGAAAATTCACTTTTAGACCCGCCAATTTCTGTTTTCTCAACAAATTTCACACTTGTTCTAAATCATTAGATATGATAACAAAATCGTCAGTGCAAAGTGCAAGCGAAGATTATGGAGATATTCACCATCCATAGCAATTTCTTCGTTAGTCCGACCAAGCAATTTGTATGCACACTCCATCACAGCTTTTGGTGACATGGCATCGTCTTGTTTTACTACAAGTTTGTTGATTAACTTTTTTGTATTTTTATAAATTTGTATTGTTGTTTTTCGCATCGGTGGTTGCTCACGAAGTTGAGCAAATACAAATCTTGGCAAACAGTTCCAACTGAAAAATCTAAATTAACTGTATCCGATTTTCCCTCGGATTTTCCCAATAGAGAATTAAAATTTCAATATTGATTCAAGGATGATCGATTTCTTCAATATAAATATTAGTTCGATTGCTTCGATCCGTCAAAATTTCATTATTCCTCGATGAAAACACAAATCAACTTAAACCTTCCAATTAAAATTCATTTTTCACTACCTGATAATTCCCATACGTTGCAAGATGGCCCATCAATCAAGAGAATATGGTAAAATGGTTTTTAAATTGAT
This sequence comes from Coccinella septempunctata, assembly GCF_907165205.1. Lineage (NCBI taxonomy): Eukaryota > Metazoa > Arthropoda > Insecta > Coleoptera > Coccinellidae > Coccinella > Coccinella septempunctata. The sequence continues at coordinate 12,109,025 of NC_058191.1, forward strand.
GACTATTATAGATTAATGTTTCTACAAGAGACCCTTAATTTGGGACCATTAGAAACGTTACGAAATGTAATACCGAAGATGATATATTGTACGTTGGTGGTAAAGCTGGTATTAAATGTTTATTTTAGAATAATCTATTCGACCCATGCCGTTTCCGGAATATGATAATTTCAAGTCTGATGATAAGGCGTTTGGAATTCATAGCAGAAAATATGATATTCTTCGAGGTAATACGTGATTATTGATACTCTCGTGTATTCGGCTTTTTCTTGTTGAGAGAATTCTTAGTGTCGGATGAAAATGGTATAATTTTGTTCGTTAAGTTGAGTGGAATTCGATGATGTGAAATATGTAAGACTATCACTGAATATTGTTGAGACATTTAAATAATAAAGTGAAGTATTAAGGATAAAACCACCGATAATTATAAACAGTCTTATCATATCATATGTTATATAGTGGATGTTCCTGTAGTTAATAAAGGTGGCCATGGAATGTGGAATTTGTAGGAGCGCTACTTCTGAGAGAAATCCAGTGCAATGTGATGGTTGCTTGGAGAGAGTGTGCAAGTTGTGCTCTGGATTGTCAACCAGCGAGATGAAAATACTTGGATCAAAGAGAGAAAATAGGAAATTGAAGTTCCATTGCTCAAGGTGCGAGAGTCATGATACTATTGTCTTGTTACAGACAATAATAGCCACAAAGGAGAAAATAATTGAAGATAAAGAGAAAATTATTAAATTAATGCAATTAAGCAGGGAAAATGATCCGATCTCTGAAAAGCGAAGATCATATGCGGATGTTCTTTTGGTGAAACCTGTAGTTGATCAGAAAAGTGAGAAAACCAGAAATGAAATAACAGATAAAGTTGACCCAGGTAAATTGAGGATTGGAATCGAAGGTCTGAAAAATGTGAATGGAGGTGAAATCATAATTAACTGTAGGGATGCAAAAACTAAACAAATTATATCTGATGAGTTGAATAGAGAACTGGGAAACAAATACAATGTTCAAGAAGCTACACTGAAAAATCCTAAATTAATTATAAAAGGTGTTGAAACAAAATATTTAGATTATGAAAACAAGGAAATTATCGAATGTTTCAATCATCAAAATGATTTGACTCAGATAGAGGACAGTGCGGATAAAGTAAAGGTGATACATAAATATGAAGTAAAACATAGGAAAAACTCTGCAAATATAATAATTGAGGTGGACCCTATTGTATACAGGGCTATCGAAAACAAAAGGACTCTAAATTTGGGATGGAGAAGTTGTGTTTTTGAGGACTATTATGGTATTATACGCTGTTTCAGGTGCTCGGGATACAATCACTTTCAAAGGGACTGCAAGAGTGAAAAATGTTGTCCGAAATGTGCTGGAAAACATGATATTAAGGAGTGTGATAGCGAACTGAAGAAATGTATAAACTGTCTGAAGAAGGTGCAGAATTTCAAGGTTCAATTGGATACAGATCACTCCTCCCTTGATAAGAGCTGCCCTTGTTATATGAGAATTATGGAAAACATTTCTAAAAGAACTAATTTTGGAAAAGAATAGCAATTAAACCAATGTAATATTGTATATTTCAATAGTCAGGGATTTATTAACAACAGATGTAAAATTTTGCACTTGATCCAGCAATGGAGGCCACAGATAATATGCGTAAGCGAAACTCATCTAACACCAGATATACGACCGGGAGAAATTGATGTACATGGTTATATAACCATCAATTGTCCATCAAATAATAGAAGAACAGGAGGAGTGATGATACTCCTGAAGAATGGTTTTACATACTCTGTTAGATCAAATATGGGTGAGGGATCATATGTGTGGTTTTTGTCTGTCGAACTAAGAATTGGAAGTGAGAGACTGCTGTTGGCGGTTTTATACCATCCACCGGGTATACAGGTTGCCGCATTTCTGGACTTTATGGATGATTTTTTCGAGGAGGCTTCATCATTCCAAGGTGAGGTAATTTGTGTGGGAGATTTTAATTTGGATTATAAGAAGAACTCTTACTATATGGATAAATGTAAATCAATTATCGAGCAGAGTGGTTTTAAGCAGATTGTGAATGATTATACGAGGATCACCCACAGCAGTTCAACACTTATTGATTATGTCATAACTGGTTGTAGAAGACTGGACCATAAGGTACATTTAACACCAAAGATATCTGACCACTCGATTATATCCTTAAATCTAAAAATATTTGAGCATGTTGATTTCCGAGTAGAATTAACTAAACGTTCATACAAGAACTATATTAAAAATGAATTTCAGGATGTGATTCTGAGGTCGGAATGGAGTAATTCCAGTAGTGACGTGAATACCTTAGTCGATGAATTTATCAATCCTATTAAACAGGTATTCGATGAAATGTGCCCCCTGAAAAAAGTAGAAGACAAAAAAAGTAATTTAATTCCTTGGCTGAATGACGAAATTAAGAACTTGATGAAACAGAGGGATACTCTATACCAAAAAGCAGTATTAACAAAAAGTAATAACTATTGGGATGATTACAGGAGAGTCAGAAACGATGTTGTAAACAAACTACGAAAGAGTGAAAAAAATTATTATTATGACATGGTGAAAAATTGTTCCAGTAGTGATGTATGGAAAAAGTTGAAGAATTTATTAGGAAATAAACAGGGATCAGTAGTAAAAAATGTTAAATTCAATGGAAAATTAGTTACTGATAATAATGAGATAGCCAACAATTTCAATACATTTTTTGCGGAGAGTATACACGACATTATTGCGTCGACAATTAGGACACATGACCACGATTTCTATTTATCGAAAATAAGTAGATACTCTGAGTTCTCAAAGTTTTCAAAGATCAATATGAAAGAACTTAAAAACTTTATTAAGAAATTAAAAAACAAATGCGGACCAGACGGCATTGATACAAAGATTTTTCTGGATATATTCGAGGTGATGGGTAACAGGATGCTTGACATTGTGAACACATCATTGGATTGTGGTGTTTTTCCTGAAAGCTGGAAGGAATCGGTGATAATACCGATCCAAAAAGTGAATAATACCCTCTTATGCGAGGAGTTCAGGGGTGTTCATACAGTACCTATATATGAGAAAGTACTCGAAATGGTTGTAAGGGATCAATTATTGAAGTTCCTGGTTGAGAATAATGTAGTTTTCGATGGCCAATCAGGTTTCCGTGCGAATCATTCGTGTGAAACCTCTGTAGTGTACATACATAACGAATGGGTAAGAAATATAGACAAAAATAGGATAGTTCTGGCGGTTTTCGTTGACTTTAAAAGAGCATTTGAAACAATAAATAGGGATTTATTGATAAAGAAACTGAAAAAAATGGGAATTGATGGAGCTGTTCTGGATTGGTTTACATCATATTTGAGGGGGAGAAAACAGAGGGTAAATTTTGGTGGGGAGTTATCGTCCAGTATTGAAAATGATGACGGTGTTCCACAGGGGACCACGTTGGGTAATTTACTGTTTATTGTGTACATAAATGATATCGTAAAATACAGGAAATATTGTACACTGAGAATGTTCGCCGATGATACAATGATTTATATAATTGGAGATGATATTGATATGTTGGTCGCACTGATGAATGAAGATCTCGAAACATTGAATGAATGGATGGGGGATAATCAGATGGTGGTAAACTTCGAAAAATCGCATTATATGCTGTTCGGGAATGAATGTAGAATAAAACAAATTAATAAGAGCAACATAATGATTTCAATAAATGGAAGGAATTTGAGTGAAGTAGAGTCCATTAAATATTTGGGTGTTAGATTGGATGGTAACTTGACGTTGAAAGAACACTCAGAACTTATAACAGCAAAGATGGCACAGAAGATACACTTTATCAGTAGAATCAGTAATAAGATAGACTTTAAAACGAAAGTGCTACTATTCAAGTCGATGGTGTTGCCCCATTTGGATTTTTGTACATCTTTATTGTTCAATCTAAAGTCGAACAGTATTGAAAAAATTCAAAAAGTGATGAACAGAGGCATGAGAATAGTTTTGAGCTGTAATAGAAGAACGCCAATTAGAGTCATGTTAGATGCACTGAACTTGATGACTGTGAGACAGAGGATTATATTCAAAACACTGGATTTCATATATAAGGTTGAACATAAAATGCTGCCAGACTATCTTTGTGAGCACATCAGATACACATCCGAGATTCATACACACCATACAAGAAATAGGAACAACTTTTATGTGGAAACATTCCGCACGAGCTCTACATCAGGATCTACCTTGATTGGAGGATTAAAATTTTATAATGGTTTACCTAGCGAGATGAAGAGATGTACCAATTATAGAGAATTCAAGAGATTGTTGATTTCTCACGTTAAGGGGCATTTTTGAGTTTTTCTTTCACTTACTTTACAGGTTGTAAATAGTTGATCAACTAATAAAATTATTATTATTATTATTATTATTATTATTATATTACATTTCAATACCAGGTTTAGCTTTTAATTATGAAATATATCCACCTATAATTATTGTTACATATGGGTGGATTATAAGAATTTTACTAGACGACAATTTGATTGATTTCTCATTGAATAGTTGCAGTATTTGCAGTATTTTAAGACACTTCTGTCACCAATGAGACGTCCAGAAATCTCCAAAGATTGTTGAAGTTAACTTTGTTGGAATATATTGCAAATATGCAGCCAGTAGTCGTATATTTCATAATAGGTAGGGGGATATATTGAAAAATTCTTAGCCTACTATAGAACCAAACAAAATTTTAATGTCAAAATATTTTATTACTCAACATATTCTCCTTTTAATTGGATACATTTATTACAGCGAGCCTGCAACTTCTCTAGACCTTTCAAAAATGCTCTGCAAATCAGGCCTCCGCAGCTTTTATTACCTCCTCGTTGGAAGAAAATTTACGACCTTTTAAACTTTTTTTCAGTTGAGGAAAGAGATGATAGTCGGATGAAGCCAAATCTGATGAATAAAGGGGGTGTTCTAGTAATTCAAACCCTATATCACGAATTTCAGCATGTTAACATGACATTTATGTGCAGGGGCCTTGTCCTGCAAAAACAAAACACCTTTGGATGGCTTTCCGCGTCTTTTCTCTTTAATTTTTTCACGTAGAGTGATCAGTAATGTCGAATAGTAATATCCGGTTATATTTCTACCCTTATTCAAAAAATCAATCATGATTACTCCATGGCAATCCCAAAAAACTGAAGCAAGATTTTTTTCCAACAGATTTTTGGACACGAAACTTCTTGGAGAACCAGAGTTTCGCCATTCCATCTATTGTTGCTTTGTTTCTGGATCGCAGAAATGTACCCGAGTCATGCATAGTAACAATTCGGTTTAATAAGTCCACATCGTTTTCAAATCGAGCACAGATCGAACGCGTTGCTTCTACCCTTGCACACTTTTGGTCAACATTCAAACATTTGGGGATCCATTTTGCAGCAATTTTTCTCATGTCCAAATTGACGTGAAATATATGATGAACGTGTTCGTATGAAATATTCAGTGCTTCAGATATCCGTTTCAGCCCAATTCGACGGTCTGATAAAATCATGTCATGAACTGCATCGATATTTTCGGGGACTGATACAGAAACTGGCTTTCCTGATCGGTCATCATCTTCAATGGAAAATTTAGCTCTTTTGAAGCTTGGAGTCCAATTTTTCACGATAGCATACGAAGGGCATTAAGCATATCTTCGTAAATATGCTTACCTCTTTACCCTTTTAAATACAGGTATAGTCCATTCAAGAATGATTGACTTCTTGGGTGGCTAAGAGTTAAGATTTTGTGTTGCGGAATGCAGGTTGTTATTGTAAATGAACAGTGATCTATTATAAGTGAATCTATGCAGTAGTAATTGGAAACATTATTCTATCAATTCTGAATGCAAATTAATATGCTCTGAATTCGAATATTTCTTCTTTTCAAATGCTTTTGTAGGTTATATTTATTTATTCCAGTTCTATGATTAAAACTACAGAAATTATTGAGGGTCTTTTATGATCAGAAGCTGCGTCTGGACTTTCAAGTCCTACTGGGATGTCAATCATTCTTTTGAATTGACTATACTTGTGATGGCTCGATACTGCAATTTTTCGATTTTCTTCATTTCGGTTGACATTTTCTTCCTTTTAATTTATGGCTCTGGTTTACTTTTTCGACCTCAAACTTCACACTGACACTAGGATGAAAATGTTTAACTGTAGCTGAGGGATATCTTGAAGAAGCAATTTGAAAATAGAAACCTCTATAAAAAAAAATGGTTCGAGTTTACCCAATATAATTCAATTAGTTTATATGTATAATCAGTATGAGAAATTAGAATATATTTGTGTAATAAGTTATATAAGAATTATTTGAGGTAGTATCATAGATGCTTGGTTTTTGAAAATTTGTGGTGTTATGGTAACATTCAAGGGTTCGTAACAAATAATTTGTTACGAACCGGTTATTCTTATTTTATTTATATTTTATCTTGTTATTTCAATCAACAGAATCGCAACTCATGAAACCAAAAACAATTCATTAAATTCAAGAAGTGACTTTCCTAAAAATAATTCTCGTTGACTATCCATTTTTTCTGTTACCATAACATCAAATTCTTTAAAACCAAACATCTACTACCCTTAAAAACTCTTATATAAATGACAAAGGAACATCTTCTTATTTCTCAAACTGATTAAATAAACTAACTAAATTATATTGGGGAAACTCGATTCATAACAGTACCTACCTATGTTCTAAAATAAAACCCAGACAGACAATTTTAAATTAACAACTTTGAAGATTAAACGAAATCAAAATTGAACAAATTATCTAAAATGAAAGTCCACCATAGGTATGTTTTTTTTCAGAATATCAATGGTCTCCTGGAGTTTATATAAATACATGATGGAGCAGTTTTTATTCACTGGAAGTTCCATTACAGTTTTTGTCAGTTCAAAGATGGCTGTACAAGTACTCCTATTCCTCCTACATACAGCCAAACCCAAAAAATAACGGACAACTCACGATTACTTTCAAAACTCATTATCATCTATCCCAACTCATTCCCAGCTTTAAAATGCAATCCCAAACCTTATTTAACCCCAACCAAGTTTCCAAACAACTCGCTAGTCCCCTCCTCAAAGTCGTCTCCCCCTTCAAAAACAATACCTCCATCCGTCGACGTTTCGTTTCCGACATGAAATTTTCAGGAGTAATTAATGTCGAATCCGTCATTTTCCACAACGGCGGAGCGTGGAAACGGCCCCAGTAGTGCCGTTAAGACGTTGACTCCCGGCATAATATGCATATTTTTAATCTTCGTTAGTATCAATTCGTCTGAAGTGCTCCCTCATATCCCGCGGGACCTACTGTCCCGTCGAAATTAGGGAATCTGTTGAAACCTTTATGTCTACGACCCCTCATAA